>NC_089978.1:105928785-106553785 GCF_036417845.1 Apteryx mantelli
GTTGCCTTCCCTTTTTTAGCTGTGCTACTTTCAATTCACTTCAATTTCCTAGTATAAGTAGTATTTTAGTAGCATATGACCTCATTCATGCTAAAATGGTGTTTCAGAGATTGTCAGTCACTGTTTAAAAATATACTTAAAATATTCTAGCATATGGAAGATGTCCCAAGGAATTTTTTTTAAAAAAACACTTTGCCTGAAAGCTAACATAGAGTAAAATTTTCACTTTATAGCTCCATCTGAGTAGAAACGAATCATATTTTGGGGAATTTCTGACAAACATTTTTCTGCAGCAAAATCTGTTAAAAATCCCACTGTGGGAGGCATTTGTTTCCCTTGACTCTCATTGGGGCTGATCAGGGTGAAGCTGCTCCATGCTGTATATAATTGATTTTGAAGGCATAAACATTGTTGAGTCACCTCCTGAAATTCTACATTACCTGTTGAATTTCCAGTTCCAATTTGATCGCAAAGCTCGGAATTTGCTAAATATTAAAAGCTAGATGGTATATTCTAGCAGTCTACAACGGTAATTAAGTAAGTGCCTTCACACCAGCACTAAAACAAAAGCTCTTTGTTGATCTGATCTCTTCTTGCAGTTCACGAGAATAACCATTTCAAGTCTGCATGGAACTGGGTAGAGAAGAGGGGTTTTTTTCTATGATAGCAGCCAATACAATGTAATCAAGCATGATAGCCACAACCTTCCCAGCTAGAAATCCAGAATCAGCACCAATACTGCTCTCTTGTCTTTTGGGTAACAGAATAGCATGTATCAAATATACATTACTTAAGTTTTGTGGTACTTCACTCACAACCTAGCACCCCAGGTCCTAACAGCTGGAGCCGCCTACAGAGCACTTCATTACTGTTCTTAGACACCACCTCCAGTCTCTTTGCCTCGGTAGTCTCAGTCTCTCCCACCTCCCAGGACCACTCTCCATTTCCTTGCCAGTCAAGTTCTGTGTCCTTCCATCTCAGCTCCAAGTTTCTCTCTCACAGCTGTAGGTCTCAGATCATAGTTTCGATTCCCTTTCTCCTTTCCTCACAGTTTCTTTGTCTGGGTCTTTTCATTCCTTTCTTGGGTCTTGCTTTTGCTCCCTACACTTTCAAGAAGGCAATTCCCTTTGTTCCCCATCTTATCCTCTGAATCTGGAATCAGCACCACCCTAAAGTTGAACTTTTTGAGAAAATTCTGCTCTAGATTATGTGAAGCGGGGACAGGACCTGATAATTTAAAATTGCACTTTGTCAAGGGCTTACATATTGCATAGGGTGGTTTCTCTGGGGAGGGGAAAAGGTACATTTCTGATGAAGGTGCTACTTTTTTGCTGTATTTCAATTCCCATTCTTCAAAGAATTTGAAAATCCATTAATAAGAAATATCACTGGTAATTTTAACACAGGTAAAATCATATACTTTCCCCCAAGCACTACACTCATAAATGGCTGAACACTGTCAGATGAAATTAATTAATTAAAAATACCTTGGAAAAATACCTTGACTTGATGAGTAAAAAATAGCATGTAAAAACCTTACAATTCATGGCAAATTGATGCAATATCTGAATGCAGTTATATAGGATCATGTACATCTAATGAAAAAAGCTGTTCCAGAGAAATTAGGAATTGGCTCACACATTACAGGACTTGACTCAGCAATTTTTATGTTTGCCTTATGACCATGTGGAAAGAACAGCGCATCTTGAATCATTTGAAAGCCTGACTGATGAAAAGCTCCACCTCTTCCACAGCAACCCCTAGACAGAAATTGTAGGAAGCTAATGCTGCTGATAGGAATAAAACTGAAGCCTTTGAGATATGATGCTGCCAAAGATCCTTGCATATCTCTTGGGTGGAAAATAAGATGAAAGCTGAGTTTAGAAATATTATTGGAAAAGGCTCACTCTGTTGTCAGAAATCAACAGGTGCAAACCTATATACTTCACTTGCATCAGCATGAAGATGGAAATAACCTTCAGAAACTAATTTTGGGAAGAATGGTGGCAGGTCATCTCAACAGGGGATAGCCAGGGAGGATATGGATGGAGAGTGTGCAGCAGTTTGCTAGGAGGTCAGCAGCTGAATGTTCAAAGCTAGCATTGGTTTGAGTAGACTTCTGGAAACACTAGTAGAATGTCACAAATGCTTAAAACACAAATACATAGATTTTGCTTACTGATAGTGTCACTAATCCACATCCAGCTGTCCTAGGGCAGGAAAATAATTCTGTTATATCCATGTACAATTGGAGTCATCACTCTGAACTGGATCTGCTATTCCTTAAGGCCATACTTAGCTTACCTTAAGAACTTATGTTAAGGGCATACTACAAGACATTACAGGCTCACTGGCTGAATAGCCGAGGTCAACATGCTCTCATGCACAAGACTTTTGACCCAACATATTTTCACTGAGCTTTGCTACTGTCAGGAAGAAATCAGCACCCAGCAGAACCCGTGGTAAAATCCCCAGCAGCAGCTGGTATTCTGTCCGTAGCTGAACCCCCATTGCTGATACAGCACTGAAACTGGCTGTGTTATAGTGCCAGCTGCAAACATGGAGGGAAATTTTAGTAAAGATAAATGCTGGACTCTTTATTAACAAAAATATTTTCATCAGTAAACACAGCTGATAACAGTCCAGGAAGTCCTCACACCTTCTCTAGATATATATCTTCTTTCACCCAAAGAGACAACATATGGCATTATAACCAGCAAGCGCAGAGCAGGGCAGACAGTTTAGCAGTGCAGTGGATGTATCAGGCACATAGGTGTCACAAAATGACATAATATTACGTGCATGCATGCATTTATATTGTTCAATAGAATTAATTACACTAAAAAGGTATCATTACAAAGTCAAACATTTTCAAACTTACGAACAGCCTGTCTATTTATAGGTGGTTCTGAACCTTTGTGCATCTATGATACACTCTTTAATGTTAGTGCTCAGGTTATTTTCCCCCAGGAACTCAAATTCAGACAAACCTGCTTGTTCAAATAAGAAAGGAAAAAAGAGAGCAGCCTTATAAATTCAAAGTTGTTATATCTTTATAAAGGTACATTAGAAAACAAAAGGGCTTTGTTCTGGCAGATGAATTACACAAGACACATTCAAAGGCCAGCTCACCCATGAATGGTTCTTGTCCAGGAAATAAGACTCTACCCAATCTTCTACTGGGATGCTGACAAGACAAAATGGGGTAAGGAAGGTAAAACTGCCTCTTTTTTTGCAGGGGGAAAGGGCACTTGAACTTCGTTCTTCTCAAATTGTTGGCTGTGCCCTTGAGATTGATTATAAGTGATGGGCCAAATACTACTATTTTATCATTATTAGTGCCATACTCCTTCCTCTTACCACGGAATAATGAAAAAAACAGATATTTCTGTGGTCCAGCGTACAGGACTAACTCAGAGATATTAATACTCCAGAATATTCACATAGTTAAGTAACTAATACAATACTGTTTCCTAGGTGCAATACTGCCAGACTTGGCATTACCTAATCATTATTAGTCAAAAAGATGACATATTACTTCTAGAAATGACATAATATTGATATTTCTCACAGGAAAGAAATGAAAATAGGCTCTGTCATCAGTTTCTCGCTAAAAAAAAAAAAGAGAGAGAGAGAGAGATTAACAAAATACCCATCTTTCCTATACGATTTTGAGTACTCCACAAGTGAGAATGCCAATGGTTTTAGAACTTTAGCTGAAACATGTCTGCTACAGGATTTTTGACAATAATGACTCCCAAATATATTGGCTACCTTTGAAAACCAATAATTCCAGATAACAGAGAATAAGCACTAACATGTTAGTCCCTTACTTACATGCACTCCATATTATGAATAGAAACAGCCATTTCCAGAGGTATCTGTTCTTCAATGCTGCCCCTTAGAGGACGCATGCAAGAAATTCATCCATCTAGGGACAAAGATCCTTTGAAGACAGTACAAAGAGAACTGGATCAAGACAGTGCAATGTTGGGTCCTTTGAAGCCTATTGACTATTTTGATACTAACCATTCACCAATATGGCATAATGATATGTAAAACTCCTTAATTACTTTAAGAAATTGTGTTTGCTACAGAAGTTTTTTTCAAAAAATGAGCTTGATTCCTCATACCACTTTTGCCCAAGCCCCTTAATGGCATCCTGATTTTGACGTTATGTTTTTCTTCCTGTGGTCATCCACAATAACGTAAGAACAAAATGAAATTTCCAAGCTAAACCTGTATCAAATCTTAAAAAAATTTTTTTGGTAAGCACTGCTAGCAGTACCAACAAACCGGTATCGCACGATGAACTGTGAGCAGGCTGCAGTAGCTCCTAAATATCCCTATTTTATCCCTAAATCCTGATTCACTTGTAAAAGTGACAGGAATGGTATCTTAACCATGCTCCTGCAATTGCAGCTTCCTGCATTTGCACAGAGGTGGCAGGGAATATTGATCTCTAACCTAGCTGAACTATGGGCTCCTGACAAAAATGTTTAAGATTCTCACCATGCAAAGTTCAGGATCTCTGTCCTGGTGTGAAGCCTCATCACGCTTAGAGTGCTGTAGATGAGCAAGGTTAGATCTTATTGTCTTGTAACTGTCCATTTCAGAAGAAACATTAAAAAACACAAGGCGGCATTCTCAAATGGCCTTCAATGGCATCATAAGCAAAACTGTAATGTATGTGGGGTAGTACATACATTTGGGGGGGAAAACCGAACAAAAGAGTATATATACTCTATGTTCCTGGTTGCAGTTTGCATCACCAACTTGCCTGTCATTTGAGTATTATAGGTCTCCAATTCAGTGCAAAATTAGAAAATTACTATTGAAATACCTGATATCAAACTTACTTCCTTTGCATTCACCTAGTTCCTACAGTTTTGCAGCCATAAATAAAATGACATCAGTTTAAAAATGAACAAAAACAGTCATCAGTAAGGCTCACAATCCCTGAAATGTTAAATCCAGTAACAGAGAGCTGTTTACTAGAATGAGATAGCTTGTATTACCATGGCCAAGTGGTTGATGAGATTTCAATTTTCAAGTGTCAACAAAATGGAACATTTTCTTTTTTAGTTCACTCGTATATGCCACCAATATGAGAAAATCAAGATGGAAGACAAACTGCTGGTTAAACTGTATTACAGAGCTGTGATGGAGGCACAGTGATGTAACCCCAAAGTGACAGAGTCCAAACTTCACGGACTCTGAAGGCTTGAAAGGCAGGCATCAAACTGCCAGTGAGAGCAAAGGGAGTTACATTTTTGTTTTCCAGAGTTTGGTAAATGGAACCATACACTGCTGAATGACTCCTTTGGGTTTCCCACCTTTCCCAAAGATTTCTTTCTGAACTCTATTCCACTGTTTGTTTTTGTTTTTTTTGAGTTCATGCACAAAGCAAGTCCAATTGTCAAATATCTTCTTTTATAAAACCCAGAGTTCAAATGAAGCAAAAAACACCACAGCAGTATGGTTCTGCATCCTGTAGACTCTGCCTTCCACCACTCCTTTCTGTGGAAGTGGTGTCTTTTGGACCAGCCTATCTAAAATCCTTGTAGGTGATCAAATGAGGCAATTGCTCTCTCAAAGCTTCTGCAGGTGTTGGGAACACAGATGCCTCCCTCCTAAAGCTATGGCATGCTGATGTTCACAGTAAGAGAGCAGTGGTATGGCACGCTGCCACATATTGTCCCACTTCAAGAACTGGTTCAATGCATTCTACTGTTTCTTTGCCAGCTGGCTGATAAAAATGACAGCTGTTAGTGGATCAAAATAACTTAGGTGAAGCTTTAATATATGTTTTGGACCATTTTCATGCAGGAGAATGATTAACAGAGAATCTTTCATGAATCTCTTATATGGCTCACTGATGCCCAAATTTCAGTGAACAGAATTCAGAACCTGGACCATAAAGATACACACAACAAACATTCAGGCATTCATTTTGCTGTATTATATTAAAAAAAAAAAAAAAGGAAAAGCTCAATGTATCATAGATAAAATCTGTTTTCCACTAAGAGTTCAACAGCTAGTCTGCAGAGTTGGTAAGATAAGAAATACTGATGATAAAGAGCAGTTGTGATAATTATCCTTCAAAAGCAAAAAGGCAGAGATTTCTTTATCGCTCAGTACTGTTTCAAGAATCTTATCCCCGATAAAGGGTTCAGAATAAAATCTGGCTGATATCCAACAAGAAAAACTGCTGATACTGCTGAGTCAGGGATTTGTTGTTGTCACTTTCAATCCCTGCCCGTTGCAAGCTCCAGTTCCATGGTACTTCAGTGTGTTGTAACACCTTTTGCTTCACTAAGCTTTCTAGTTCTCATTTAACCCATTCATTGTGTAGTATGTAAAACTGCTACAGATCCAATACTTAGCAAATACACTGGAATCCGAGTGGACAAAGTAATGCACTACTTAGGTAGCTTTAGATATTGTCGTAGCACTGTACAAACACTAGTTGCTACTGTTCAGTTGTACATTAGAGTAATTTATTTATTAAATAAACCTCCAAGACATTAACTTGAACTATTATTTCTGGTGTTGTACCCATATTACAACACTGGTACACTCACAAGTAACTGTTTCAAAGGTGTTTATTAAAAAATGTTCACTGCTTATTCTTTGTATGTAAACTGTGTTGCACAGCTTAAGTGCTGCTTAGGCAATTGCCCATAATTGTTAGACCTGATATAAATGTAGAAATGTTACATTTTTTTTCCTCTACTACACAACTTAAATAACAACAGTATATTCTTCAACTTGTAAGGTTTGTAGGCAGTAAGTGATATGACTCTACTGCTCAGACTATGGTTAAGGATCACAGTTTTGGGAGTTAGCATGCAATACTGGGAACAAGTCTTGTGCTGTAGTCCCAGATTTTGACATGGATCCATTCTGTGGCCTCTGGCATGTCATTTGCTATCACTAGGACATGATTTTCTGATTTGTAACATGTGGTAGTAGTATCTCCCCCTTTGCAGAAGTGCACAGCATTTATTCATTAATAAACTTTTTAAAACTTCCAGAAACACGTATGAAAGACTGTACCTTACTGTGCAAGCCATGAATCTTAATTACAGCTAAGAAGGTTATGCAGCACAGAAACAAGGGCTGCAAAGGTGTCCTTGGAATTCTTTTGATTCACCACCAAGCACGAGTCAGGCCAATTTCCTAGCTGCTGGCAGATATATGGGGCTGATGGAGTAGCCAGGAAATAACGGGATACACGGAAGTTCCCTAGGTCATGCTGATGGTCACACTCTATGCTGGCAGCAAGAAGGAGAGTGCTCGACACATCCCAGGTCTGATTCAAAGACAGCTGAGCCAGGAGACTCCCACCAATTGAGTTCTGGAGACTTTATGGATTTCTCAACAGGTATATTCATATCACATATAATTAAGAATCCTAAAATTAATCCCAAAATAAGAACGGAGACAATATGAAAAACAAGATTTGGAGATACTTGGAAAAAGTCTTTAAACTTATTTGGGTAGAGAAACAAAGTTCTAAACATTAAGAAAAATCTCCATCTTTGTCCTGAAGATCTAGTACTGTTTTAGACCATCCTTAGAAAATTCCAAATGGGGCATCCAAGTCAAAGCATGATACAGTGAAGATAAACTTAGGAGATACACACCTCAACATCCCCAGTGCCAATCAACATGAGTTGTGGTCTTGATCTCAGAATCCTGTATCTTAGCTACAGTTCTTCTGCTTAGTGTCTGCAGAACTGAAAGAAATCCTAATCAGGTGAGTAGCAGCTTATTTCCAGGAGACTGCAGTAGCTGTCATTTCCTTTACTCTTCATGACTTCAGTTTGGTGCTATTTCTGCAGAAGTCTTTAGCTATTCAATCCTCAACATGCCATCCTGTTCCAGTATTTCCTTTCTTTTGCAATTGCAGCCTAAAATGACTGAACATTTCTCCCACTCCTCAGCTTGATGTTCTGAGTTTCCACATATCCCCGAAGCACTGATAAATTCTTCCAACCTCCAATAAGAATACCCAAATTTATAATAGCAGCTGGCTTGCATTTCCAGGCTGCTGTATACTCCACTGGAGAAAGTACCTGTATGACCAATTGAATATTAAAGAGAGATGTTTCTCTAGGCCTTATCTGACCATGGATTTGAACTCTTCATGCAAAACAGAACCCACAATCTAGAAGATATATTGTCATTTTTACCCAGTTAAGCTTGCCTTCTTATGAGATGAAACCAGAAAGATCTCAATAATTTTGCTTTCTCTCATGACACAGATGCCTTTGGATTGCATTTTGGTGTGTACTGCCCTGTTGTCACAGCATGATTTTATACCTTGATTGGACCTGCAATACAAAAGTGGAAAAGCATCACTTCCATTCTGAGCCTATCATCCTTTCCAATCTTGTCTGTTCAGAGTAATCTCTGAACTCTTGCCACATGTGAAGCAGAATCTAGCATAGTGGATCCTTAGATCAGCTGGGGACTGTCAATACTATTTTAATGTAAATCAACATGTTCAAACAATTTCATCTATTGACCCCATGCAAGAGCAATACTCCTGTAAAACCCCCTTAAGTGCTTTCCAGTAACCCAAGCTAACTGGATTAGCTATAGCAGAAAACACATATACTGAGGTAGGAATGCACACATAGTATCAAAATCTGGCTTTCCTGTCTAGCTTGCAATTGTCTGCATCATCAAGCAAGCTAAGTCCAGGACGTGAGCAGCATTTTAGCCAGGAGCTGCGGACCAATGACTAAAGAAGCACTCACAGGTTGACTAGAGTGCTCCTTCTCATTATGCTACAAGGGAGATAAGCACAAATCTGGACAGGGTTGTGTAATTACTCCTGCTGTTACTAAGAGATTAATGTTCATCTTTAATATTCAGCCCTGTGAGCCCTATGAGGTTCACACTTCTGTGTTTCTGGTATAAATATCATTCTGTGCAAACCAGGTATGATCCTCAGGCTTCTCTCAACATGCCACTCACATTTTTCTTTGGCCAAATATCAGTATTGTTTGGCAAACACAGATATTATACTTTCATCAAACACTTTTCTATCCCTTATTTTCCAGTTGCTCAGGTTCCCACTGCTAAATAAGCAACTAGAAATTAAGTCCTTTAACATTCTGTCCTCTGCATGAACTTCTCAAAATTGTTTAAATTTTACCATCCCAGAATTTGACAAACATGTGCCTACAGATAAGCTGGGGATTTCCATTTGTACAGCAATAGATTTTGGCTGGTGAAAGGACAGCCAACTGCCAACAGCCAAACCTCTGACCTTTGGATGGTCCTTTAGCATGGCAATGTCTGTGCAGAATATAAACAGAGTAGACGAGTAGCTAAAAAAAGATCAAGGCCAAGACAAAGTCATGATTAGATCTCCAGTCCCAAATAGCTCCTGGTTAGAACAGAAACAGAGATGTTTTTAGTGATTTTTAGTGATAGTTTAATATAGATTCACACACACACACAGACATATATATATATGTATGCATGTATGTATGTATATATTTGTAATCTTTCTCACACACACAAACATATATACTCTAGCTTTAGTGAGCTTTTGGCTTAAAAAAATATAGCTGACATAAGCTTCATTGAAGGTACTGTACCAACACGGCAGTTCCAAAAATATTTTAAGATAACAGAAAGCAGCATTGCCACGAAAAGAGGTTGCTTCCCTGTCTTTCTTCATTCCTCCTTGCGCCAGCACAAGTTTTTGCACAGCTATGCAGTGAGAAAGCTGAAAGTTGACCAGGCTTCTTTTGGTTTAATTTTAATGTAAGATCAGTTCCCTAATCTGGTTCACTGTATGAGTACACAACTGTTTAGCAAAAGAGGATTTGAGTGGAGGGGAAGAGGAATGAAGAGGTGAAAACAAGCAGCCAGAGATGGGACTGCTTTTCTGGCAACTGTCCTGGCTTAAAATACTGGAACTGGAGTGTGGAATTATTGAACACCACTCACTTCCTTTATGAATCTGCAATATTATGAGTTAAACAAACATTGGGTAATTTTACTTCTCCAAACAAAAGATGCCTAAATTAAAGTGAACTGGATAGCTGAAGTGCTGAATAAGAAGAGTCTTTCATCCCCCAGGTTACTTACTTTAGTGGTACTAAAGTCACTGATGACCTAAAAGAAGCATCATGCAATACTGCAGTGCTTATTGTTGGCTTGCATGAGCTGACTTTGTTTTTTGCTCTAGTTCCAACACTACACAAGCTACATTCACCATATATAATCACTTAAGAGACTAATGAAATAACATCATTTTACTTACTGATGATTTAGAAAGGGAGGGTCACTTTCTGAGTAAGGATGAATGCTCACAAGTTTAAAATTCCACATTGCCAAGCAGTAATTACCCTGTGTTTAATTACTGAAATAACATTTGCTAAGGTACTAACTATGGTCTGTACTACTTTCAGTACAAAGGTACTGAAAATGAGTGCTTTGGAGAGGCTTTCCCTGAAAAATCTAAGAAAAGATTTCGGAAGTTCTGAAAAGATAAATACTCAGCCTTTCTTGTTATAGAGATGTTATAATGAATGCAAAAGTGAGAAATGTTTTTTAACAGTAAAAACCTATTTCTTTAACATCCTGCATACCATTGCCTTGAATCTTCTGTTATTTGTCTTGGTGAAGATCAAGTCAGGAAAATAACACCAGCGTATACCAATGAGCTCAGAAATTTTTTTTTTAATACAAAACATTACTATTTTGGGCATCATAGTCTAAGCTCAGTTTGGCATTCCACCTACAATGATGTAGTGTGGCAAGTGATAGGATCCTACAGGAAGAGCCATGGACTCCCTGGCTGAAGTTTGCAAAATTTCTAAGAAGCATTTTATCATTTAACCATTCTATTTCCTATCTGGAAAAAAAAAAGTACTCATGTAAGTGCCATAATAATAAGGTAGCTGCATCTAGTAATAGCACAGAGAATGGAAAACGTATGGCAAAAAAATGACAAAACTTTTAAGTGTTGATGAATCACTAGAAACTTGCCTGAGGTCATGTAGGCTATTAGTCATAGAGGAGAGAACTGAAACGCATCCTGCAGGTACTGATCAGCAGTCTAACCATTGAACCATCTTTCCTCTCTCTCCCTTACAATGAAAGCCTGTAACTAGAATGCATTGGACTACTGATATAACACCCCAGCCTTTTGCTCCCGGCTATGAAAAGTCTTCTGCATTGACTTTGGAGTCACTTCTCTGAGCTCCATGGCTAGGAACAGATTCTAGAACTTGCTTTACAAAAAACAACTCCTTGACTATAAAATAGGACAGGCATTTCCTTGTTCCCTAGCTGCACTTTGGTGCAGAGCGACAAAAGGTGTTACGCCCCTTATCCCAAGCCTGAGCACCTCCTTTTCTAGTGCCCAGACTTCTGGGTCACAATAGTCAGGGCTGAATAGGTTCCCTTGTCTGCTTCAAGTGTCATCTGCCCCTATGTAGCTCTTCTAGCAGAACTGTATGCAGATTTTTCAACGTGCATTCTTGGGTGCTTTATGTATAGCTTGCTTTGCATCATCACTCTTTTTTTATACAGTCATGATATGTTACAGGTTAAAGCTGGCTGAATTCTAAGAATTATAGGATGTACAACTTAATCAAGTGTTTTCTCTTGAGGTTGCTTAAGCAACAATATATACGCGCATCAAGCAGTTCCATTGATCTTTAGGCGGTCTATCAATGCTGCAGATGTGGAGCAACTCTGTCTCTGTTGGGTTACAGGCTCAGATACAGTGTGGCCTAAGCGCAGCTGAACCACTTCTAGAGCCTTGGAAGCTCTCATTTTGAAAAAGCATATTTGATTTTGTGTGACACAGAACCAAAGCTAATAAAACTAAAGCAACTCCCTACAGAAGCAGCTCCACTGTCTCAGAGGTAAAGGCACCAGGCAGTAATGTAGAGATATTCCAGTGTTGGACAACAGCTAATCTTGGTTGGACTTAAGCTGCCTACAGAGATGTTGAGGTGTGCCTCCAAAATACTCTTCAGCTTGTCCTGTAGCACACAGTCACTTGGCGTTACTCTGGATAATGGAGAGCTGACTGCACTTACTCTTCCCATCAGGACATTTTTTGTCCTTTTGAACAAGTCATGTATTAGGCCAAACACCAGACTGGAGTGTGCAAAGTTTTATGACTGGCTACTGCCATCAGTGATTATGATACCTCTTAACTCTATTTCTGGACTGTGTATCACTAAATGTAGTCAGAGACATGCCCAGGAGGCAAGATGCTGAACTAGATAGTGAGAGAAATATTCTGATGGAGCCAACATCAGCCACCACCACGATACTACTTATCACTTTACTACATGGACAATGTTCCTTAGGAAAACCACCATCACTCTGAGGCCCTTTTCAAAAAGAGGCAGTGGGCGTACAAATAGTACAATGAATGAAGAAACTTTATTTTACCTTCTTCAGAAAAATATGATTTGGAGGTCTTTTCTTTTTAAATAAAATGACATAAATGTAAGTCAGCTTAAATATTGTAGAAGTCAGATGTATCATCCATTTTGGTTTCATTTACATAAAGCAAAATACAAAGCCATAGGAAAAGCCAGTCATAATATAGTAGTCTCTAAATGCTACCCCTTCTATAACGCCGTATCCTCTTTCAGAAACTCAGAGGTCTTATCTGAGGAGAAGACTTTCAGTTAAGAGGGTTTCTGACTTGCGTAGCCTGCACTGCGAGGAGTGAAATGCATCAGCCTAGCTGGTGTTTTATGAGACCCGGATCTGAGGAAGCCCTTCCGGCAGAGAAACAAGGGCTCCGCCAGAGGGACCGCATCCTCCAAGGCGCCCACCGCAAACCCGGAGGAAAAGCGGCAACCAGACGCCGGGGGCCAAGGTCCGCCGCGGCCGTTAGGGCGTCCAACGGCTCCCCGCGCGCGGGCGGTCCGGCCCCGCCCCCGATCGACCTTCCCGGGGAGCAACTCCTCCCCCCTGGGGGGAGTCCCGCGCCCGTGGCGCGCGTGCGTACTCTCCCGTCGTCCCTGGCGCGTGGCGGTGGCTGGGCGGCCGGAGCAGAGCGAAGATGGCGCTGCACGTCCCCAAGGCCCCGGGCTTCGCCCAGATGCTCAAGGAGGGCGCGAAGGTGAGAGCGGCGCCGGGCGGGCGCTGCTCCCGCCTGCCCCGGGCCCCCTTCCCGACGGCGGCGGGGAGGGGGCGGTATGGCGGCGCGGGGAAGCTTCTGGAAGGCCGGCTGGGAGCGGCGGCCCACGCGCTCTGCGGGCGGGGCGGAGCGGGGGCCTGGTGCTCCCCGCCCGGCGGCGGAGGCTGCCGCTGCCCCCCTGCCGGCACCGCTCCCCAGAGTCCGCACCGCCTCTTGGCGTGCGGCTGGGGGGGAGAAGGGAGAGGGGCCTGGCGCACGCGGCCTTCTAGAAAGCTCGGGGGGGGGGGGCGCGATCGCCGGGGCCGCCCTGCCCGCGGCGGCGGGGCTCTCCGTGCCCGGGGGCGCTGCCGCTGCCTCTCGCCGCCCGCTGAGCCGCTCGGCGCCTTCTCGCTTCCCCGAGGGGCGCCCGGGGCCGCTAACTGCAGGCAGGTCGCGCCTCTTCCTGGTCGCCCTTGCTCTGCTTCGCCTGCGGCGCTGGCTCTGGCTAGCGAAGCGCTGCGTGTTCTCCTTTTGAGGATGGTTTCGGGAGGACGTTTGGTTCAGGGAGCCTTTGCGGGTGGCGGTCAGCGAAATGCGACCGGGCCCTAGAGCTGGAGCAGTTCTGAAGTGATCTGAGTGCTTACTCCATATATTCTTTGGTTGTTTTCTGTTCCTTTATTTGCAAGAAGGTACTGCAAAATAGCCAAGTATTTTCCATATAGTTATGCTTAACACTAAACGAATTTAATAAACATACGTTTTGACAGTCATCAAGAAATAAGCTTGATAGAACAGAAGCTTAGTTTGAGAAAGCTGGCAGAAAATAACCTTATTTTATTTTTTCTGAAAAAAAATATGAAACTTATGAATGCTGATGTTAATTGGATGGAAAGGGCAATTAGGCAACTCAGAAAGCCCTATATTTCCTTTACAGAATCTTTTCTGGTGACAGGGAATAGCATACTTCAAAGGGGTAGGGGGAAGCAGAATAGCACAGATGCTGGTTCTTTAACATAACGTTCAAGGCCAGAACAGCAGGAGCTGTATTTCACAAAACAAGGAAGCACTTGGCCCCCTGAGGTGTTTTGTATTTGCAGAATACCTGCCTATACTTTTCTGTCCTCTCTGAAGGAAAGCGCACAGTACTGTTTCCCTGCTCATTAGGCTCTTTCTGCCCATTAGGCTCTTTCTGGGGATCCCTTCTTTTCATAAGGTTTCCAAATGGAAGCTGAGTTGATTAGTTTCTCAATCACAAATATTTCCCAAATCATTGTGATTTTTTCATACCATACATGTATGTTTGAATACAGAACAGAGTTAATTGATCTCTGTGGAATACAGAGGTGTGAATAAAAAGTGTATGCTAAAACAGTACATTCACAAAACCTTGCCCCTTTGCAAGCTGGTAACATTTTTCTTTTTAGCATTATTCAGGACTTGAAGAAGCTGTTTACAGGAACATCCAGGCATGCAAAGAACTTGCTCAAACCACCCGTACAGCTTATGGACCAAATGGTAAATAAATTCTAACATCACTGTAATGTTTTTGAGAAAAATGATAATGTTCAAAGGCTAATCCTACTTTGAGGAAGAAGCAACTGTTTGTTTCTTGAAGAAACGCGTTGGACTTGCTATTAAGCTCTAAATACAGTTTTGGTGTATATAAAGATTACAGCTTTTGTTTAGTTGACTCTTAAGGTTTTTGTAGTATAACTGCCTTTGTCCGTCTTTGTACGATTACTCTGTCCTTTTTATTGTCTTACTGCTATGCTGAAGACCTACAAAATTAAAGGAGAGACAATAACTGGGTAGATAGTCCTAATGAACATAAGTGTACTGTGTTCGACAAACATACTAAAACAAAAGATATTCCCAGTATTGTTTAATTATATAATGTATGAGCATTTCTGAAGAGAAAACTGTTCATTCAGACATGAATGATTTCTTCCTAATGTAACACTCTCAAACCTAAATATGTTTTAGGTTCTCCTAAAAAGTTACAAAACAGGACTAACATTTTAATGCATAAGATATACCTAAAATATTCTGATTATGAAACAGTATCTGTATACAAAACCACATGCACTTTATAAACAATTTTTTTTTTTCTTTAGGAATGAACAAAATGGTTATCAATCATCTGGAGAAGCTTTTTGTTACAAATGATGCTGCTACTATCTTGAGAGAGCTGGAGGTAAGTTTTCTTATTTTGGAAGATTTCAGCTATGCTGAACTAGTGTTTCTTTTAGTATGGACCACTACAGTTCTGAATGTTAATAAGGAAATTTGCGTCAATCTGCCCAATGACCTACCTATGTCACTTTGTAAATCATCTAAGTTTTCACTGGATTTGAGTGTGTACAGTAAATGGACTATCTCCAGGTGAGAAATAGACTTCTTCTGTAAAGCAGCATTAAGCAGTTGCAGATGCTTAGTAATTGCCTCCTTTATTCTCCCAAACCAGTGTAGATTTAGAGAAGAGTATGTCTAAACAATACAATGTTTGGAAAACACTGAACGAAACAGCTGTTAATTGCCTGATACTGGCCCTTGCTATATTCTCCTTTTGGCTTAGAACATGGTAGTTGGAGTATGGTATATGGTAGTATGGTATGGAGCTGTAGCAGCATCCTTTTGTGAATTAAGTGATAGAAGAATTATGGAAAAACTGACCTGTCCTGACTTTTCTCTTACTATCATAATATCTAAGTTCTATGTCTAGGGGTAGAAATAGTATTCTAGAATAATAGCAAGAAAGCAATGCAAATGTGAAACTGTTTTCAGAGCGGTATTAAGTACATTTCCTTAATGTGTTGTGTTTGTATTCAGTATAAGTGGAAAAAATGTGCAAGTCTCAGTTCTTTAAAAATATCTGCAAAATAGTTAATCTAATGAGTCTTTCATGTGACTTTCTGGGATAAGATGGTAGGTACTCTAAATATATTCAAGAATAATGTATTTTTATTACACTTTGAAAGAGAAAACAATTTGATCTCTATGCAGATGGCAAAGTATTAGAATTAACACACAGTGTAGACCTCTAAAATTAGGCATATCTGAGCTCAGTTTGGAGGTCAAAATGTCAGGCTGCTTTCCTGTTGCAAAATTTGATTGTGAAGCCCCTGGATCTTGTCAAAATAGCAGAAAACAAGTAACAAGGGTGTGTAATTTATGTTGAAGAGGAATTGTTAAGTTCTGTGAAATTTTCATAGATGCAGTACTTCTGTTTACTATGGAAATTACCCAGTTAACTTAATCTGTACTGCGCTCTCTTGTGCATTCTTGGTATGTTTAGATATAACTTGAAATCAAAGAGTTTGTACATGAAGCATGGAAAAATCTAGAGCTGTAGTCCAAGTGGGATGTTAGCAGCTAAATTAAGATATGTAACTTCTTTTAAAGGTCCAGCATCCTGCTGCAAAAATGATTGTGATGGCTTCCCATATGCAAGAGCAAGAAGTTGGAGATGGAACAAACTTTGTCCTTGTGTTTGCTGGAGTCCTTCTGGAGTTAGCAGAGGACCTTCTGAGAATGGGATTATCAGTGTCAGAGGCAAGTTATTTTGTTATGATCGATGTAGCCTGAATTCAGACAGTTATTGGTCAGTATAATACTGTGATTCCTTCCAAACTGATTTTTAGATAAAAGATTTATGAAGAATAATAGTATATGTTTTGCTGTGTGTGATTGCATCAGTTGTAAGCTTTTTCATTTGTTAAAGTTTTATAGCCCTTTCAAGAGGAGATGTACACAGTATGAATGTATAGTGATGTGGTACAGTGAAATTCTGTTGCTTGCTGCACAGGTGATTGAAGGATATGAAAAAGCTTGCAAGAAAGCCCTAGAAATTCTTCCTGACTTGGTGTGCTGTTCTGCGAAGAACCTTCGAGATGTTGAAGAAGTAGCATCTTTGTTGCACACTTCGGTGATGAGTAAACAGTATGGCAATGAAAATTTTCTGGCAAAACTTATTGCGCAGGCCTGTGGTAAGTGGGCAAGACTGATGTGTGCATGCATTTAGAAAATGGTGTAGGTTGAGCTTTAATCATTACTAATATCTTCATATAAGCTGAAAAGGTGTGGTTAGTTTATCAGGTTAAATTAGGCTCTGAAATGAGTGTAACCTTTTTTTTCTCATGTTAATTGTTGTGGCTCAGATAAGGTCTATGTTTTCTAGTAAATGTTTGTAGAAATAGCTTACTACTAGATTTTTCTTTCAAGCAGAAACAGAGTCTTCATCTTTTTTGTCATTAGGAAGATGCATTACACTTCAGAGAAGCTGTTCACTAGTCGCAGCCACGGAACAATGAAAGCAAGAGTGTGTAGTTGTAATGAGTAGTGGATTTCTCATTTTAGACCTCAAGAAATAACCTTCATGTCTAGTTTAAGTGTTTCCTCAAAATATTCTGGGTCAGACTCAACCCTTGTTTAAATAGACGTTCAGACTTAATTTAACTGACTAGCTTGAATAAATGTGGCTTTCTGATTGTTATATTGTTAAAACAAAATTTCTGCTCATCTCTTGGTGCAAGTTTTTAATGGATTATAATTGCCTTAAATTTAAAGAGGTAGTCCAAATATTTGAATTCTAATACTCAGAAAGAACTCTATGCTTTGTTTATGGTGGAACTATTTTACTTCGTTAAGCAACACAAATTCTTCTTTTTTTTATTTTCAAACAGTTTCTATTCTCCCTGATTCTGGTCATTTCAATGTTGACAATATCAGAGTGTGCAAAATTGTGGTAAGTTGGGCACAGCTAGCTTTACTGTAGAATTAAGCTCAAAAGTTTAATGTAGGGAGTTAATTTTTAGACCTTTGAATTTTGAAACTGTCTATTCTAATCTCTGTTCAGTTGTAGCATGCATAATTAAGTTCTGGAAACTGATCCTTGTTTTAAAATACTTCAGAGTCCAGTAGTTAGTTTCAGGGACAGGAATCATGAACGTTGAGGGTTTAAATTAAATTGGATCTGTTAACTTAATTATACACTGGGATATTGATTTAGAAGCATTCACATGATTAGACCGCTACCGTTCCTCTAGCCTGCCTCTTAGTCTGATCTTACGCTGTTTTTGTCAATGGGGATATTAAGCCTTAATATGGCCTGTAGAATTGGACCAAATTTACATCTAATATGAATTTCCCCTGCCCATTTTTATTCCCTGCTAATAAATATGTAAAAAGTTGAGCACAGAAAGTGTATGTTGCAGGCTGTAATCAGTGCTCTCAGAGAACTTGTCTTAAGATGTGAAACCATAAGACAATGTTTGATGTTGCTGAATCAGCATAAGTCTCATCTGCTACAACAAAAACTTAATTGCTACATTCAGATGAATATAAGGACTGCTTCTTGCTAAGGATAGTGCAGCTTTCTGACAGTAAGTGTTCAGTAATGTGACTTTACTCCGTTCCCTCTCTTCTTTCAGGGTGCTGGTATCTCTGCTTCATCAGTACTGCATGGCATGGTTTTTAAAAAAGAAACTGAAGGAGATGTTACCTCTGTTAAAGATGCAAAGATAGCTGTGTATTCTTGCCCTTTTGATGGTATGATAACTGAAACTAAGGTATGTAGAAGCTCCAGATAAGTTTTGGATCTGTTTATGGTCATGTGCAGTTCTAAATCTCTTATTTTAGACTTAATCACCATGAGTCAAGAATATTTATATTTGAGTTACTTCTGTTAATCAGTTCATTAGTTTAAAAAAGTTCATAGAAATCTTCTGAGCTTACTTCACTTTATAGTTTACTTGTGAGCCAATTAAATGCAAAAATGTCTGAACCTTGGAGTTTTTTAGAAATGCTTGAACTGCCTTTCTTTGACTTTTGCTACTCCATTGCTTGGGAAAGGTAGCAATTCATAAAATAGGGTGGGTTGGTGTTACGAATATGTTGAGACTATGGTTTGTCATGTAAGTTATTTTTTTAAGTATGTATGTAGTTAATACTGAATTGATAATAGTGTATTTGTTTTGCTAGGGCACCGTACTTATAAAGAATGCTGAAGAGCTGATGAATTTCAGTAAGGGAGAAGAAAATCTGATGGACTTGCAAGTCAAAGCTATTGCTGATACTGGTGCAAATGTAATAGTAACAGGTGGCAAAGTGGCAGACATGGCACTTCATTATGCCAACAAATACAATCTTATGTTAGTCAGGTAAGTACTAAAACAGTGTAAAACGTTTTATCTATGAGGTTTATGAAATGTGCCTACCATATTGATTCTTGCCTCTCAAAATACTTTGAATGCAAAGTATTGGTGACCATTTGGATTTCTAGTGAAGCAAAACCTTAGCAGCAATTTGGTTGTGTTCATAGTTTGTGTTTCTTGATAGCACTTCACCTTTATATGATAACTAATTGGGGAGTAACTTATGTATGTTGTACTGTTAAAATGGTTTAAATGCCTTTCCAGCTCAACTGAAGTCATATGTATTAGAATTTGTGGATTTAGTAGAGAGATGATGTGGCCACAAAGGTAAAATGAGATTATACCATAACGGTTCTCTCCGGCCACAGTCTACATGTGATACTTTCCCAGTGATGTAAGATATGCTTCCCTGCGTTGCTAATGTATTGATGGATGGAAGAACAAATTCTTAATACTTTCCTATAATTTTTATGGGCCTTAAATCTTCTTAACTATAAATTAGGCATGTTTATACATCCTTGAAAAACATTCTGCAAAATGTCAGAGTTAAATTTTTGATGGCATCTCTTCCATCTTATGCAGAGAAGTGGTCTTTCTCTGTTGGAAACTATTTGATTGTTGGTGTCTGAAGAATTTGAACTTCTGGAAAGGGAACATGGTACTGTGATCTCATGCAAAACAGAGAAGGATTAGAAATCTAATACAGAGGTGTTGTAAGGATAAATTCAGGCATTGTACAGTGTAAGATGAACTTTGATTATTTCTGTGTAATTTAACTACTACAGCTAGAGAAAAATCTCTAGAATTCCTGAAAATATGTGATTATAACTGGAAAAAATACCTGAATGGATTTTGTAACTCGATGCCTTAAATTTTGATATCATGAATTTACAAAATGTTTCCAAGTTACAGAGAGAATATTGATTTGAATGTGTTAACATTTGTTCTGGAAACTTGTTGTTAAAAAGTGGTGGTTTTTTTTGTTTGTTTGTTTTTGTTTTTTTTTTGAAGGTTGAACTCAAAATGGGATTTGAGGAGACTATGTAAAGCTGTTGGTGCAACAGCCCTACCCAGACTGGTATGCAATTTTCAAATGAGAAACAGAATAGAGAGAGCTATCAACATGTTCTTCTTTTGACTCTTTTTTTTTTTTTTCTTTCCAGACTCCCCCTACTCTAGAAGAAATGGGTCACTGTGATAGTGTATATTTATCAGAGGTTGGGGATACGCAAGTTGTTGTGTTTAAGCATGGTATGTATGTTCTATAAAGTCCTAATGCTACTATTCTACAAGTACAATACTCATGAATGTTTTACATCTAACAAACTTGATTCAGTAATGAGCATGTCTTCCTTAACAGAAAAGGAGGATGGTGCCATATCTACCATACTCATTCGTGGATCTACAGACAATCTGATGGATGATATAGAGAGAGCAGTGGATGATGGTGTAAATACTTTCAAAGTACTCACAAGAGTAAGTAAACTGAACAGTTCAGTTGCCAAAACTGAGCTATGGATCAGTTTATTTGAGGCAAGTCTCCTGCTTGCTTTGCACTCATCACTTGATACAAAGGCAGGTATTTACGTTGTCAGTTTAGGAATGTCCTTGAGGCATAGAGAAGATTGTGTAGTATGATGCTGCCACCCGTGTGAATACAGTGTACATAAAAGATTGTGCCCAGCATGTACTGAACTCAGTTTTTCAGTTTATGAGGCAAGTCTTAGAAAATGGTGAAATGAACTTATCTTCAAACAGCAGTCAGGTCTTTGACCACTTCCGCAAACCTTCTGTAATGTTCCTTAGCTTTTCTGCTGTGGCTGGTTTCTAGGTATGTGGTTGGTTGTTTTTTGTTTTGCTGGGGATCAGGAGGAACTGACTGGTTGCAGACTATATTTCTAGTTCATGGGTGACAAGACTTACTTCCTCCCCATACCATTGATAGGTTTTATAAATAGAATAATTTAATTTTTCAGTGTTTTCTAATCAGCTTTTGTGAACTTGTGTGTGTTTTTTGTTTTTTTGGGGGGGGGTAAAAAGGAAAAGGTGTGTAATTAAGTGACATAAAAATTGTCGTTTAACACTTAGTATCTTGTACGTGCCAACATGTGAGTATTGATTTAGAGAACAGAAGCAGACGTACATTGTGGTCTTGTGGTTGTCCTGATTTATGATGGTGACTTCTGTTTAAAAAGTTTGAAAGTTTGTGAATGAGTGCTGACTTGCCAAAAGATGCACAAAGTACTTACATTTTTAAAAATAAATGTGTGATACCTGTTGACATATTAAACTTAAAACAGTGTACAGTAGGTTGGTTTCCTACATGCTGTTTCCTGACTGTTTAACAGTTAAAGGAGAAGATCAGAAAGTCTAGGAATTTTATTCCTAGTAAGTCGTGAGTTAAAATGACTTAAAAACAAACAAACAAAAAAACCAGCACTTCTGTTTTCTTTTTACGAAAGAAGCTATTTTTTATCAAAAGACATTTGGAATGAAAGAGCCAATTCTGGTGACAGCACTCTTAATGCTTATTTGTTCTGAAGTAGTGCTTAACAAATCTGTATGGGGTAAAGTTTTATTGTGTTCTTCTTGCTAGAGTATTTACATTCTAAAAGTAAAAGTAGTGTGCAGCTTTAAGAAATACATGGGACATTTTGTTCACAGGATAAGCGTCTTGTTCCTGGAGGTGGTGCAACAGAGATTGAATTAGCCAAACAGATCACATCTTATGGAGAGGTACCACATTTTTTCTTTTTTTAATTTATGTATATATATATAAAATACATTAAATGATATGCATATATATTACTATATTCTTAGATAGATTAAAAAAAAGTGTAAACATGCACACGTCCCTCCCTACCTTTCTGGTCCTCTTTGTGTTCATTTTAGAAAAGCTAAATGGTTTTCAACTTCACTTTAGACATGTCCTGGGCTTGACCAGTATGCCATCAAGAAGTTTGCTGAGGCATTTGAAGCCATTCCTCGAGCATTAGCAGAAAACTCTGGAGTGAAGGCTAACGAAGTCATCTCCAAACTTTATGCGGTGCATCAAGAAGGCAACAAAAATGTTGGATTTGATATTGAGGTAAATAGTCTCACACAGTACTTGGTGCTCAGAAACAAAGGATTATAAGTACTTCTCTCAGTAGGAAGCATTTCTAGATTAATTTAAAATTATCAGAGCTCTCTCTTACACTGTCTAGAAGAATAACTTTTAAAAATTTCATCAGTAGGCAGTTAAAATCACTGTAGTATAGTGGCCTTATGTAGGAGGTAAATGAGAGATTGAACTGATACGGCAAAAAATAAGTTTTTAGTAATTACTTGTTTTGTCTTCCTGCAATGGATTAGAAATGAAGGTTTTTTTGAAAGAAGAAGACAAGATCAGAAAAGTTGTTTTGTTCTAAACACATAACTTTGAAAACCCAGTAAGTTATAGGTAGAAACATGAGAAAACTTTGCAAACCACTTTTTCTCGTCTGACAGGCTGAAGCTGCTGCTGTGAAGGATATGTTGGAAGCTGGTGTATTAGACACATACCTTGGAAAATGCTGGGGGATCAAGCTGGCTACAAATGCTGCAGTGACTGTTCTAAGAGTGGATCAGGTAAGCTTAAAAGTAATCTGGATGCTAAATTGAAACCTCTGCTTTAACTTGATATGCAGAACACTGATGCAAAATACTTGAATGTATTGTAAGTACATGGCATAAAACATAATGTTTGAAAACTCAGTTCTGAAAAATGGTAGCGCTCTATTCAAAAACTTGTATTTTGGAATGGTGCAATGTTGCCACTTTCATAGAAGCACTATACATGCTGCATTTTTAAGATTTGGCAGTTGATAGCACTTGATACCACGTCCAGAAAGTTACCAAACTTTTCTGGGAATGAGATTTATCACAAGAAAATCCCATATGTTATTTTTATGTGAAAATCCCATTTAATGGAGGTTATAATCTTACTGAGAAAAGTCTTAGATTGGTATGGTATTTTGTGAAATTTTAGCAAAAATATATTTGCATGTAAAATTTCTGTAGATTATTATGGCAAAAACAGCAGGCGGTCCAAAAGCCCTTAAACAAAAAGGACATTGGGATAAGGATGACTGGAAAGATGAACCTGAAAAATAGTATTCAGTAAGCTCTATTTCTCCAGCAGAGAAGTATATGTGTGTGAATGCGTGCATGAATATATTGACAATCACACAGCTGATCTGTACTTTTTAAGAGCACGTGTGCAACATTGCTGTCTTAAGAAATGTAACAATAAGTATACTTATTTGTGCCATTGCAAATGAATCTTATTTCTAAAACCAAGCTTTCACTGAAAGAAGGCCAAGTGCAGTTTTAGTGGTATGTTACTTGTAGTGTCACTGCAGCAAGTGCAACAAATGTACCTTTAACAAGGTGCGACTAGTGAACACTGCTTTAAAAGCATGATGTTTATAGACTCAGGAATTCAAAGCAACAGTGCTAATAATTCTTCTCATGCTTACTGTAGTATGCTTCATGTAAACCAGTAACTGGTTAGCTTAGTTGAGCATTACACTTTCCCTAGACTAACTGGTCTAAATTGCATGCAAAAATGAGGTAAAAGTTGTCTTTTTTTACTCTGCATCAGGGCTCAGCTTCTGCTATTTTCAAGATAAAATATCTAATTTATGAATCAATTAGGTGGATAATATTCAGAAACTGCATGGATTTAGTGAATGCTGTCAGCATCATATAGGGGGAAAAACCTGATTCTAACTCTACCTTTTCTATATTCCTGTTACCTTCAAGATCATCATGGCAAAACCAGCTGGTGGTCCTAAGCCTCCATCAGGAAAGAAAGACTGGGATGAAGACCAAAATGACTGAACATCTTAACTGTACTTCTGAAGTGACATGGTCGTATGAGTTTTGTAATATTCCAGTTGGGGCCTGTCATGATGATGTTCTCCCTCACCTTTAAGTTATGAGACTATGTCCAGCAGAGTGCAGAACTTTGAATACTTCAATAAATGCACTTGTCATTACAAATGTGTTAACAGTCAGTTTCTTTGAGCTAAGCTTGATGTGATTGTTACTAAGTAGATGAACATGTGGGTCTTTGTATGGGGATGAAAGTAGGAGGGTGGGTGAGGAAGGTGGAATGTAGGCCTGCTGCAGAGAACTTCTGGAAACTTTTATTTATTATCCTGGACCTCATTGTGCTGTGACACTATGCTCCTTACTAATATTTGAGTGTACAAAGTCAAATGTGATGAAAGAAATAAGCATCGTAACAGGTCCATGCCTTTGTTCAGTTTTGTTACATGCATCTAATTCATCTTCACTCTTCCAGAGTTCCCATGCTCTCAAAATGTGACAGTGGTTAAATGCATCTTATTCTAACATCCACCGTTAAGCTGCCTTAAAAATAGCATAGGGAAAAGTTAGCTATTGAGAAGTGTCAGGCACATCATACAGTGTGTTAGAATCTTTTAAATAAGCATAAGGGGAAATTTTGGAGTCCTATGTTAAGAATTTTTATGGACAAGTAAACAGCTTATGTGTCCTAAAGAAGTTTAAAGGGAGCTGCATTTGAAATTCAAGCCACTTTAATAATTAAGAAGTCTTTTTATTACTCTTGCCAGCACTATTCTGTTTCACAGCCAGAAGGGAGTGGAAGGCTAAATCAAGTCTGGAACTTACTTTCTTATGCCTAAATAAGGCTGCCATACAACAGCTACTCTACTGCTTGCTTTATATGCAGTTGCTGGTGTGGCTGAAAATTAAACTCAGCAATTTTTCAGAGGGATTGGCATACCAAATCAACTGCACAAGTGGTACTGCTGGCAACCTTAAGAGTAACAGGAACACATATGACTACCTGTTTTCTTAGCAGGTTTGTTGTGAAAAATAATACACTAAATGGAAGCAGTAAGTCAGGAAGAAGTTGCTGTTCAAGCATGCAGGAGCCATGATTTCATTTACGTAAAATGCCATGTGCAGTCTAGCCTGCAGGGAAGACAACTTTAAATTAGAAACTACAAACCACTTTAGGACTAGCTTTTTTTACCACTGCAGTATAGAAAGGCTAATCTGAGGTGCCTTTAGTGAAAGGAAAAGAGAAATTTGAGTCCTTAAGCTTGTCAAAATACCAGAGTAAGGTTCCTATGTCAAAGAATTCCTAGAGAACTTGCAACCCGAGTGCTTCTGTACTAGAACTAAAGGGTCAGGGGAAAGATAGCTGGTGCTGAATTTGTCTGGAAGAGAAGATGTGCAGGAAGAGACAGCTTCTTATGCTTAGAACTACATACAGATACGTAGCTGAGCTAGCTGTAGTTCAAGATTATAGCCAGTCTCTAAAGTGAGATTTGCTGACCAAAATTCATGAGCAGTTATAAGAAAGCAGTGGTTGCTTGCTCACACAAGGTACTCATTAGAAACTCAAAGCTGTAATTTTGAAAAAAGACTTTTATTTAAAAGTAGTGAAAACACTGGGAAAAGTATAAGTTAATCATTTCATTTGTCAGTGTATCTAAGAAGCATAAAGCATATTCCTGCAGTTGTATACAGCAGCTCCAAGGTGGAACAACATGATTTGCAAGTCCATTCCTTCTTTCAGCCGGCTTAAACATGGTTGCACATGTAAGAAGGCTTCTCAGATGAGTTACAGCAGTCGCTCATAGAACAGGAGGTATGCTTGTGAGCTCAGCACTTTTGATGCAGACACAGCTTGTACGTGGGTATCACTAATATGGAACCACTGTCCTTTTACTGGTTCAGTTTCTAAAGCTGTAAAAGAAAATTTAGGAGGCAAAATTTATTAAAAGACATTTTAATTTATTAAAAGACATTTAAGACGTTACTGTTCTGCAGTAAGAACTAATTAAAAGTATTCCTAATGTTCACCTTGAGTAGATTCTCCTCGAAGGACAAGGTCAGAAAGGTGATTGTTCGTATTTCTCATTTTGGCATAAGCAGTGTAGTGTCCAGATCTCATAGTGCCGCTATGTTCAACAACTCCATAGAGAGAGTACAATACTTTTGTATTCCCTTCAGCCACATTCTATAAAAGCAAAAGCATAGGTATGTCACTGAGGTACTGGATTTTAACGAGGCTAGAATATGATCTCTTCAGTCTATTTTTCTTTACTGATGAACAGAAAATTAGTCACCACAGATTCATGCAAGTTACCACAACTATGACCAGTAGAAGTATATTGACAGACTCACATGCAGGTTACAAGGTATTCTGTACTATCATGCAAAATAAGTGAAACTTGATAAGCATGTATAAAGAGATTCTGCTAAGCAGCATAATTTTGAAAACATGTTAAAATATGGAAAGGGAGAATCTGTTCCCCTACATTACCACCACTTACTTTACATTTAACTGAACAGAAAGGAGCCAAGTCTAACACTTCTGGAAACTTGATATGCCTGTTAACTTTCCGTAGATTAAATCCAGCCTTAATAGGACATGGAAAAAAAAAAGTCACAGTGTTAGAATGTAACCTATTAAAACCATGTTTATCATTTACTAGATACTTCACATTGAAGGTCTATGAATCCTAACAAGACATACAAAATTAGGTTTACAATAAGATGGATAAAACTGCTTTTCCCCCTTCTCTCCCCCTTTCTTTTCCCCAATACCCAAGCTTTTCTGGCATTACATCCTTGCCTCTACATGCTGCACTAGAGCACGAGTTAAGACAGCTCTTTAACTCACTCTTTTGGTATCTTAACAATGGTAGCAGAAATGGAAAAAAAAAAAAAAAAAATCAGCTCTATATACTTATGTAACTACTTTGAAGACATCTCTTGCCTCTCAGATACTGTAGAACTGTAGTATGCCTGACAATCTAGTTTTGGATTGCCAGAACTGAAGGAATTTCTACTCCTACCCTATTCAAGTAATATTCCAGTATCAAAATTGGAAAAACAAAGGAAGTAATGTATTTTCCTCAATTATGTTATGGTCTCTTTGAGTATCCTACATATTTCTATTTACTCTGTAGAACTGATTTTCATCTACTTAAGAGCTATACCCCTTATTTTTCAAGCATTTTGACTAAATCACTTAACAGCTTTAAATTTAGAAAAGGTAATACTGTCTCCCATCCCCATTCCTCTCCTGTTTCTTTCTTGAAAACCTAAAGCCCTAAAATAAAAAAAATTTCCTGTAACTTGGAAAAAAGGATAAGCCACCTTTCCTTTGGTGTCTATAGGTAAGGCTTAAGTTGCCTTGCTTTCCATTCACTCTTCCCCCCACCCCTGTAAGGCTTCAGTTTCCTCTCTTTTCCAACTCTACTAGCCTGTTTGTTGCATTTGTTTAGTAAGGGATCTTATCCTGCCTGTACCTTTACTGATGTAAGAGTCCAAGAACTGCTGTAGTAGCAGCAAGCAATTAATACTAAGACACTACTTGATACAGTAAGCAATAATAACAGTAAATGAATAAATTGCAGAAATGTGTTCCCAAAACAGTATTTCCCAGAAAACTAGTAGAATGTTCTTTCAGTTAAAAACAAACACATACTACCACAAATAGAAAAACCCACCAGTGCCTTCCAAACCCTGGAAAAAACAGCCTTACAGCAAATTAAAGCATGCTAACACTGGTTCTGGGTTAAGCTAGTACTATACAGCTATATACATATTATGCTGGTACTATATACATATGTATTTTTGCAACAACAGCCTGCAAGTTACCTGTTGAAATCTCTTTAAGTGAAGAGTTAAAATTGGAGGAGCAAGAGAAATAAGCATTTGTTTTTTGGCATTGGTATAAACATACTTCTTTTCACCTACAAAAAACAAAAAGTATCAATGATTAACATCTAAACAAATGTTACAGCAAAAAATTGATTATTTTCACTATTTACACTGTTGCAATGTCATCTACTCATCTGCTACAATGACTGAGGAACTGAACACTCCCCTTTAACAGGACTAGCTGCACAACACCTGCCTTCTTGCAGATCCTATGTCACAAAAGCAACCAGCTCACACTATGTCTGAGCAACATCAGCATAAGCAGGATCAATTCTTCCATGTTCTCTGCAACTCCCATAATCAGAAGCCGCATGGGGCTTTTATTGGTCTTTTGAGCAAATGCCAACATAATTTCCCTGCAACTGTTATAGCAGAAGTTTTACTTTAAAGAACAAAAAAGTTGTCTGCTAAATAACCACTTCCTTCATTCATCCACATAATGAAGTTTTAGATTGAAATGCCCTCCTTCCACCCCCCTCAAAAAAACAAACCTAAACCAAACTCACTCCTCCTCCTCAACACTCTTTCCATCCTGCAGTATTCTCTACCCAAGCTTGTGAACCCACTACTCTGCTCAAGTAAGAACTTACTTTCGTACAGTTTAACACGAGTAAGACTGTCCTTCTCACAGTCTCTGTTAAATACTGGTTCTACTGATCTAAGATTAGGTTGCAAGTTACACAACTGCTGCTTCAGGAACACCACTCCACTCACCCACCCACCCAAGTGACAGATAGGGACAGTTTTAGAGTTTTCTTTTGAAAGATAATTTGTCATACTTTTTAAGTTCTTCTTTGGTCCACAATGTCTTTGTGTACATACATCACAGAGTAGTTTATTGGTCTCACTCAGTTTTTCATTACGAGTAAATTGATATAAACAGTGATGGATTGAACTTTCTTCTAGGTTCAGGTCTTCCCTGTTTGCAAGAGTACAAAATGCTGTTTCTGGATCTTCAGTCACCACTTCATGAATCTTTGTTGGAACAGTTTGAAGGTCATCTAAAATACTTATATCAGATTCAGTATTGGCACGCAAGTGTAGTTTCGAAAAGTCAGTAGCAAGCTCCTCCTCCTCTTCATCATCATCGTCATCATCTTCCTTCAAGGATAGGTTGCCAAGGCCATTGACAAAATTTATAGGAGAATCCAAGTTTTCCATAGGGAGATCCATGTGAGATTCATTTTCCACATGTTCTTGTTCTGGCTTTCCTGTATTTTCATGCGTGCTCTGAACATCTGTACTGTTTCCCTGTATACTTAAGTCTTTTTGTGTTAAGCAGTGATCTTTGCAGTCATTTGCTGATTCCTCTTCTTGCTTCAGGTCAGGTTTTTCAGAGTAAACTTCTGCCTTTATTTCCTGGTTATACTCTAGATCTTCTGATTGCTCAACAGCACAGATATCTGTCAAATGAAGTACCTTTCCTTGAAGTTTTTGCTGACGGCGCTGGTTCTAAAAATTGGAATACATGATACGTAAGAATATAAGAAGAACAGAAAGTTTAAACGGTGTTTAGCATTTCAGACCGTTTCCTTATCAAAATCTTTAGAGCATGCAATAGGGGGCGGGGAGGAAAATCTATGAGTTAGTGATCTGAGCTCGTCAATTCAAAGTAACTGATACTAAATCCATCCTCACTCAAACATAGCTTCTCACTCTACCTCTTTACACAGTATCTTTAAAATACAGCTAACAACTCTCCTTATATCTTCCTGATCCTTTTTCATGCCTGTATTCTGAAGTTTTACACGACAGGAGAACGGCTATTTGATACAAATTAATGCTGCTACAGAAGGCAACACAAATTCCACACTGCTTTGGTATTAACTTATTCTTAGCACAGCAGCTTTTAACAGAACATACAACTTCTTAATAGCTATGATGTATATGCAATTGCTCTTTTCAGCTGTGAATTTGCATGAGAATAAATTATAACTTGTCCTCTTCTCAGTGGTTCTCCTTCTAAATTAAAGAAGCAAAAGAAAATTTTTGTTTTACCAGAAGTTACAAGTGCTTTATTAATAAAAGTGAAATACTTATCAAAACCAACCTTGGCTTGTTTTTTGGCCTGTTTCTTCGCTTTTTTCTGAAGGTGCTTACTTGTACTAGGGAGCTCATCTCTCTGTTTAACATAACAGTCATTGTTTTTATCTTCATCATCTTCAGACTCCTTTTCTTTGTTTTTCTTAGCATTTCTCTCATTTGTATTTTTTAACTTCTACAAAAATTAAAACAAAAAACCCTCAGAACAAGTACAAAATTAGTTATGTTATTCTGCAGAAAAACATAGTAGTAGTCCAAAGAAAACTTCAGGGATGAGCATGTTATTCTCGGAGTTTTTCAACCCAAGAGATGACATTTTAGAGACTACACTCATTTAGGCCAACCCAATGGCAACCATACCAAAGAGATACCTCACTCCAGAGGGAGTCCCAAGTGAAATGACAAATTCAGAATGAAACAATATCAAAAAGTAAGGCTATCAGGGCCAAATTATGAACATGTAAAGGGGCAACATTACCTTTGACTCTAACAAATGTAAACCTAATTAAATTCACTGAAGACTAACATTTTACACAGCTGGAGACATTTTCAATTGAACTACCTTCCACAGATGTTGCAGCATTGCTCTTCATTTGCTTCTGCTAAAATGAAATTTGTTCATTGCAGAAGACATGATCCCTTTGGCTGAGGAGATTTCATTTTAATATTTAGTCACTAGTGTTTGCATGAGCAACGCTAATGACAAATCTGAAATCTTACACACGCAGATTATCAAAATGAAACACAGGGAACAAGTCTCAAGTGTTTTGAGTGTCTAGAGGTTGATCAAATATTGTTAGAATAAATAGAGTGAATGGTTAATTATTTCTTAACTTTATCCAATATTCTGAAGACTGAAAGCATTAATCCTCTCCATGCATAAAAACTGAATGAAAATAATTAAAATATAAAGCATTTAAGTATATCACTGGGAACCCATCACTGTCATCCAATTTAGTTCAGATTTACAACAGTGAAGATGAATTTGAAACATTTACAACTCAGTCTTCTACTGTAGTAAGACAACATTTGAACATACTAGATAATCTATCTAATTTTGCTTAGGGAATAAACTGACAAAGAAGCAAAATCACCAACACACTATCAGTATTTTTCCAAAGACAACTTATGAGCTGCAATTTACAGGAATGATTCTCAAGAAAATCTCACTCTCTATATTTTCGTGCAAATTTATTATGTTGACTTTTAAGAGAGACTTTAGAATGATACATAAATTCATTCCCTAACGACCATGTAATAAAGGTGTTTTTGTGTATGTAAACAAAAACTAAGAAAGCCAAAAAAACAAATATGTACAGTTTCTTACCTGATCATCTAGTACTGGAAGTGACAAATCAAGGAAAGACTCATGGATCAAGGATACCTTAAATGAATATTAAAGAGTTTGACTTAGATTTTTTTTTTTTTTTTTTGAAGTGGCTGCTTGCTGTCCATAGATTTATTTTAACATATCCTTATCTGCATTCAATGCATGCTTTTACTTGCACATACAAATATGAAACACAGTTTTAATCTACATTCACAAACAGCTATCCATGACCCAAAAATCTACCAGTTACATTACCACAGAAATGAGCAAGAAATATTTCCCACAAATACCATTTTCCTTGTGGCCTAGAACACGATTACTCAACTTAGACTGCAGATACCAATCTTGCAGGCCCTATCAGGACATTCATCTAGCCCATTCACTAATAATTCATTCTCATGATGAATTATCCATCCTGATACCGCACTTTCCCTGTAACTATTTTCCTTGCAACCCCCTAGTCATTCCTGTGTGGGAAAGAGGCAGACCTAATAATCTGTTGGAAAAGGAACAAGGGCCCCAGGCAGCATACTGCCTGTAGCTGAACAATTCATCCACTCTAAAATTCGCTGGAAGAGGATCACCAAGAATTCAAGAGTGAATTATTCCAGCAGAGTCAGCTTGGCTCCTGCTGCCCTCTTTTTCTGGAGGCCATTTAGAAGGGACTAGAAGATTAGCTTTATACTCTAAGGGAAGAAAGATTCCAGCCAAACCATGCCCCTCTTTGAAAAGTATGCAGCTAATCAAAACTTAGAAACGTATTAATTGAAGCCAACCTCTTTAATTCCACTTATTTCTACATATAGTTACTTTGGGGTTCTTCTGCAGATTACATATAAAAATTGTATTCTAGACTATTCAAAGCCAGCAGTCTACTTACAGTTCTGCATTCCTCGCACATAATCGTACTGGTTAATTCCCCACCAAAGATTCGATCTACAAAGCTTTGTATTCCCTTTTTCTTTTCATATTCTGAGAATTGACAATAAAATATAAAGTTATTACTGTATATAATATTTTGGTGACCTATTTAGTTATGGCATGCCAAATATAAAAACAGAGGATCCAGTCTGTAAGATGTATGATGGAATACATTAGATCGTTTTCGTTTCCCCAGGAATTACAGCAAGACTCTTAATTTAAGTTCCTTTTGTATGTCAAGGGAATGGAGGTGAAAACACACTGGCAGGAGAAGACAGTTTGACTGAACCAACACCTTTACTAATTTCTCAACTCAAATGCATTTCTCTGTTTTCTCAGAAGAAAACTCTTTCCAGGAAGAGTTCCTTTTTTTTTCCCCCCCAAAATTTAAGTCAGTCAAACAACTGTCTGAAGCTACAAAATGAAGTATCAGTATTTGTCAAGATGGGTGCTCTATAAACAAAAACAATTTCCTCAGGTAATATTCCCAGCATAGCAGATACTTTGAACTTAAGTTTGCTCTTCATCTTCAAACCTAACTTATGTTGAAAAGTTTAAAAATTCTTCTGTTTAGTGTTTTTTTTTTTTTTTGAAGCCACTGTTAAGTAATTATGGGCTATTAGGATTGAGTAAATCACTACATTCATGTGCTAATATTTTAATTTCTTACATGGTGTTTGGATGATGAAACAGTGCCCAAACATCTTTTAATGGATAGTGACTATAGAATCAGTTCTCTCTTACTCTGTTCAAGAAGGTAACCCCACCAAGGTCAATAAGACCTTTAAATAAATAGACTCTTCAAGATATCCAAGCCACACATTCTAGATGCACAGACATTCAGGACATGGCATTAAATTGTTTGCTTAAATACATGTCTTTTAGTTGATAATAGTAATGTTTCTTTGTGTACGTCAATGAACCAGATAAGTCTGAATTATCACAACATTAGTAAGCTGTATTTTACCTTTAATTTTCTTTTTAAGTTCTTCTTCATTTTGTTTGTTAGAGTCAGACAGCGCCTTCAGTATTCCAGCACTTACTCGCTGAAAGTTTAAAAACAAGCATTCACTGTACAATTCCCTAAACTATTTCAGTCAGTTTTACAAAACACTTCAGACAAAGAAAAAAAATTAATCTTTACCCATTAAGAGAATCAGTACAAACATAACATGCCTTTAAGGATACAAAATAGTTCCTGCATTTCGATATTAAAAAAAAAAAAAAAAAAGCAAGCTTACAACCATAGTGTTTCAATTAGTATGAGAAAAAAAATTAGTCTGAGGATAAAAATATTTTACCAAATTAAAATAAAAAAAATATATATTTTTTTCCACAAGAATTCTTTCAGGCACTTCAGAAATTAACAAAGGACATTCTTTAGGACATACTCCAAACCCATTATTTTTACAATAGTTTTGGACAAGTCTATATCTATTTTCTGAAGGACAACAGACATGTAAGTTAAAAAGTGTTAAAAAAGACCTTAAAGCAAGCAAAACTCAACCTTTCTACTTGATTTTACTAGAAGAGCACAGGGAAAAAACAGCACATTGCTTCCTGCAAAAGTAGAAGAGATTATTACCTTAGAAACCTAAACAATGTATACAGTACATGTAAAACATCCAGGCTAAAACAGAAACCTTCCTTGAATGTAGTTCTGTTAAATGAAACCAGTACTACCTGTGGCTGCTCCTTAGTACTGCACTACTTAGAAACTGCCTGCTTCTACAGGTCTGTTGCTGATCCGGTAGATCTCTGTTGCTGCTTCAGGTAAGTGCTTATGCAACACCATCCCCACTCTAAGGGGTTCACTTCTCTCAGAAAAAGTTAAGGAGTGCACTTTTTCCCCTCCAGAAGAGATGAAAGCCTTGGCCTTGGGTATGAAGAAGCCGAAGTACTGGTACTTCAACCAGTACAACTGTTCACACAGTGAGCATCAGTTTATGACCCAAAGTCCAAACACCCCCCACAAAACAAAACGAAACCAACAAAAAACCCTTTAAATGAACAGATGCACTCCGTTAAAATGTACTCAGTGTTTAACTCACAAAACTGAAATAAGCACTCACTTGGATTTCTTCTGCTCTCATTCCATCAAGTAAGTAACGAAGCAATTCCTGACTGTCTTGCTGCTGATAACCTTTAAATCGTATTGCTCTGTTAAACGAAAAATAATTGTAAGGCATAATTCACCTTAAAAGTAGACAGTTATGCTTAAGACTTTGTCTTTTTCTGTCTATTATGAGTTGTTTTTAATTTTTCTATGAAAGCAGTGAGCATGAGCATATAGAGGTTTCTGAAAATATGAAGAAGTTCTCACTAGGTTTCTTTCATTTTACTTCTATTCATTTTTATTTTGTCCCTAACCCTCTTCTTTCAAAACCTTATTAAGAATTACACAAGTTTATGTGCTGTGATGTAAACTCAATGCAATTAAGAAGAAAGCTGCCCTTCTTTTCAAAAACCTGAAAAATCCTTTTGATATTCACTATGCCAGACAATTGTACAGATACTCACTTTTTACAAACCTGAGCAAAAAGTTCCTTAGGAGTGACTATCCCTTTTTTTGTCTCTTGCATTTCTGTCAGGAATTGATACATGGCTAATGTCAAAGGACCTGGCTGATCTAGTTTTATCAGCTGAGGTTCCTGTTTTAAACAGAAGTAAGAACATTGTTGTACTTTAATTTGGTGACAGATCTGTCTGGAATAAGTTTTTCCTAAAACTAAACTCTTCAATTCTTGAAAATATTCTTACAAAACAGTATACACAAAATCCCTGAATGGTAGTAAATTAACCTGACAAAAACAACCAGAGAATGGTTTCTCATGAGATGGAATCAAAACACTGAGCTAAGAATCATGTAACTATTTATTGCTTATATTTACTATATTGCTTAGATATATATTGCATATATAGCTGCAACTCAGAATTTCCTGGATTTCTTGTTTTTATTAGGAAAAAACTACACCTTCTTAAAATGAACAACCCTTCTTTCCCAGCCAAATCCTGATTTTAATGATACGTACATTACCTAAAAGTTAGTGCTGGAGACATGCTCCAGTTTACTATTTTGCATTTAGACAAATCACACCATGCCAAAAGTTACGCATTTTTATCCTTTAAATACATAATTATGATGTAATTACTTCTTTGATGACAACTAATACTTATAGTATTGAATCAGTGCTCTCTCACTTCTAATGAGGTCATGGCTCTACTGAAGTCAATGGTAAAGTTCCCACTGACTTTACATCTTAATCTTGTTAGCATTTAACTGAAGCAGTTTTAAAATCCAGAGAGGAAAGTACTGCTTGTTTCTTTAACAGACTTGAGGAAAAAAAAATCACTATGGCAGTTGAAGCATATATACCATGGAGAACTCGGGTGACTGTATTTTAACTGTTGTGCCAGACATTTTAGCTTCTTTAAGCAGCTCCCTCAGGACTGGAGTTTGTGATAAATTCTGTAGAAGATAAAGAAAGAAAAAGATTGGTAACTGGGGAACAAGCAGAAGGTCAGTGTAGTTCCACTTGTCATAGATTTTTATGGCAAATAAATTAGCAGCAGATTAATTTTTCCAAACACAAGTATGACAAGGTTTAATAGTTAAGATGAGGTAAATTTCGCAGAGCTACGGAGACTTATGAGTGTCCTCTGCATACATTACTTTAGATTGCAGAAGCCCTACATGTACTATCCTTCTGCAGACTGATCTTTTGACCCAATGTATTTACTAGTGCCTGCTTCTAAATCAAGAGGTAACATGCAGTGCATCCATTTCCTTTGATTAAAGCATGTAATAAATATCAAACAGTTCACCAAAACCTGCGAGTAGAGCGGGAATTTTGCTTGAATAAAGTGTCAGTGTTAAGACCCAAAGATCGCAAGATTATATGCAAGTTTTAATACATCTGAAAGGGTAAGTTCATTCTATCTAAACACTTATTAGCTGAGGAATACACACAAGATGGCAATGCATTATACTTATCCAGTGAATATTTAGCTCTATTTGATTTCTTGCTGCTGAGAAAGGTATTTTTGTTTCAACAAACACCAGTGGTCTTTGGGTATTGCTCTCTCATATTCTAAGAGGTCAGCAAGGGTAATATACCAGACCGTATTTTTATTTACTAAATTAGGCAGTTGGCATGCTCAGCCTCTATCAGTAAAAATGCTGACCCTCAAAGAGAAGGCAATCGGTTGTATCTTCCCTTAGTACAAGTCTGAACCTGCAGCTCCACCGCCCCACATTCCTCTGGGCCAACTCTGTATTTTTAGCATGAACCTGTCATTCTTGGCAGATAAAAAAAATGCAATCTAGTTGGGTGGCTGTACAGTATGGCATGTTTAAATTTTTTTTTTTTTTTTGCTATTGCTTCTGGCTTCATTTTTTTTTATTTTTAAAAAGCAGTAACAACTATTGTACCTGCATAACTGCATTAAAGAAACATGTATTCCCCAAATTACTAAGTCCTTTCACAGTCACTTCCGAATTGGTACTTGAGTGAGAATTCTCTTCTTTGAGCGAGTCTTCTTTTTCTTGCTCATTCCTGTTGTCTTTTATTACTTTTTTATTTTCAAGTTCTTTGTTTTCCTGTTGTGTTTTTACTGAAATAACAAAAAACATACCATATATTAATCCAGTAACAGGAAATTGGCTAGGAAAAAAGTTATTATAGACAGCAGAAGTCCTCAAAGTTTTAAATTTAAAACACACACAATTACAGAATTATCATAAATGTAACACTACTGTTTTAGGCTCTTAAAACTGTCAAGAGTTGAGATTAAAAACAAAAAAAAAACCCCTGAAATTCCATTTCAGATCAGCATATGATTGAAACGGGCTATTTAGCCAACAAGCCATTCATGCCAACAATCCCTGAAACTCAGCATGTGTTATCTGAAATTTCATTCCTGTTACAACATCATCTACATTAGGGCTTTCTATAACATCCATCAGGATGGCATCTGAAAGAGTATCCCATGGGACACAGCACTACTGTGCGGAATGAAATGCACAGGTCTCCCACTCTCAAAGCATTCTTGTGCTCATTTCATTAACCTAAAAAGCAGAAACTGGGAAGTTTATATTCTTTAAGAATAATCAAGATATTTTCTCCAAAATTACCTTGGTGCATAGCTCAAAATTTCAATGACTAGTTTAACAAAACCATAAAGGTGCACCAGGGAATTTTCTGAATAATCCCTGTACTGCTTCTGCCAGTGTGCCAGTCTTCTCCTGACAAAGTTCTCACAAACTGTAGGCCAATATTAACTTCAAAACAAAGGAACACCGACTCAGAAAAAGGAAAAGAGAGGGACAATATAATCTTTGCAGATGGACAAGAAAGGAAGGACAACAGATGAAACACCTAAAACAGGCAACTTGTGCACCCAGGTATTCATCCAGTTCCAGTTCAAACTGGAGCAAAAATTCTGGCAATATAAAGTTCAAATATTAAGTGTACAAACAGGCAAAGACTCAGCAAAAGACACTGAAGAATGTGGTTCCTTGTCAGAAAACCTCAGTTTCTTCCTGAAGAAATACTCAAAGGCAACTACTGGAGATCGCTACATAGTTGCTGTTTCCCAAAAGGGATGTGATTTGATCTAACTGTAGGATGATGCTGGAATTTTTGGTAACCACAAGTTATAGCATTCTGATAGGCAAATTCTTTTAAGTCTTGCAACGGAAATGTCTCGTAGAAAAACAGTTTTGCAGGAAACGGCATGTTGTGGAAACTTAAAAAATAAATGAACCCCCCCCCCCCCCCACACACACACTTTTTGCAGGTAGACTGCAGGCTGAAAACACCATTTCAGAGAGTGCTGAATGCACAGAAGCTACATATGCCAAATGTATGGCTTCATAAGACAAATCTTTTTTACTCCTTCCATTAGAAAATGTGCTAGGGGGTCGCAACAGCTGGGAACCTAGTCACTCCAGCTGATGCATTCAAGGACTGTAGAACTACTTAGGAAAAAAACAACAAAAAACACAAAAAACTATAGCAACAAAAACAAACTATCCTTAAGCAACGACAATTTTAAGTTTTCCCTCAAATCTTAAGTTAGACTGAGTCTTGCTGATGAATAAATGTGATACTTCTGAGTACTGATAGTGAATTCCTTACTCACACAACAGCCCAATACCATATTCCCACATTCTCTCCCCCCACCGCAAATGTCATAGTAAGACTGTATTTTTTAATTCCTATTCCTGTATTTCTGTTCTGCAGAGATTTAGGGGACACTGAGCAAAATCCTGCCCAATTAACTTAGTGGGCTAGGATGCTACTTACGCTTTCAGAATGCTGACAAAGAAAAATGTAAAGACAGAAACCAGCCTTTTTTTACCATAAGATGCTCCAGAAGTTAAATCTCATTTAGCATAGTCTTGACTTACAATACGATTTGCAACATTTAAGGTGCTTTCTAGTTTACTGTGTGTATACTACAGCTACTTACCTGTACATGATGTGTCAATGAAAACTTGTTTTCTAACATAATCCACAGTCTGGCCCAATCGGGTTGAAGTATTATATGGAACTTCATTATCACACACATAGCACCTGTTTCCACCCCAACCCAAAAAATAAAATTAATTTTAGTTTTTAAATGTTTAAAATTCCTAAACTATTTGCTGATTTGATGCATGTCATAACACAAAGTTATAAAGTTACAATTGAGTTTTGTTTTGTTTAAGATTTAGAAGTCTTAGAGAAGAGTTTAATTTATTGCTGACTACAAGAATAAAAAGCTAGCAAGATTATCTTTATTAAATGATTTCAGTAATCAGAGGATGCAATCTACAAACATGAATTAGACCCTTGAGAGATGTGCTTAGATATCTAGGCTTCAGGCAAAATAAGTACAAGGGAAATTTTGCTAAAATAAAGAAACTGAACTATCAGGCCCTAAAGGAAATGACTTACCAATTTTATGTTACGAAAAAAAATTTGGAGTATTATGTTTGAACTGGACAAGAAACAGATCTGTGTGCTCTATCAATCATACATGCTTTTACTTGCTCTTTTGTTGCTGATACAAATCTATTTCTCTCTTTATGAGCAAAGAAAGAGAATGGTTAGACCACTGAGCTCTTTTAAACAAAACTGCGAGAGAAGCTGCAGTGATAATGGCTCAAGTAAGACTGAAATTCTTCAAGACCACATACAGCATAAGGAAGAGTTATACGGACAAATTTTGTACTTCTGCCCAATCAGGTCTTTGAAGAGCTCACAAAATAAACCCAAGAGAATGCAAATACTTCTGCATTTTGAAACATACCAATTATAGTTGTTAGGCACAAATGCATTTAGCAGATTTCAGGATTACCGAGAGTCAGACTATATTTTCTGATCCTGGAAGCAGTAAATTGCTTCCCTAAACCTCTACAATCCTCAACATTAGTTGAGATTTTCACATTTCTTTGTGTCTCATTGAAAAAACCAGTCTACTTTTGCAATCTTTGTGTATTTATTTATGGTCAATCTGTTTATTTTAAACAAATGGGCATCCTCACTCTTGGAATAACAAATGATAATTAATTCCACAAGCCATTTTTAGCACAATAACCTTTTGTCTGTCAACAATTTTATAGGGGTTTTTGAAGGAATCAAGAATTGGAAGGAAGGTTTTTATCAGCGATGTGTTTGACCAGTGGGGAAAAAACATAAGTACATGTGACTGGTACATCATACCAGTACTGCAAATACATACAATAGCACCTGTTTTAACCCCTAAATAGCAGAATATAGTGACTTACTAGGACTGTCCTCTTTGTCTCCATGCTCAAAACTGTTTCTTTAACTTCTAAAAATACTATTTAAGTTCAATTTCAATCACACACTATGGAGAGATTCTAAAAATCTCCAACTTTATTCATACATCCATTGCATTAGTAAGTTCTGGTTACAACTGCCTTTGCTTCTATTTAGTAGCCCCACTATGGAATACAGTTCTTGAAGGTTTGGATTTATAGCAATAGTTTTACACCCAGTATCATATAATTTTTTCGAAGAAATTTTTTATACAAATTTGCACAACCAAGAAATTATTCTCTCCAAAAGGAAGCAAAATATTTTGCTTAGTCAACTTCCTCTCATTCACAAGTATTTTGATCTAAAAACCATATACATTTTAAAACAGAGAAAATAAAGCATTTCAAAATGGTGATTTTAGCACTAATTTAAAAACACAAAGGGAGATTCACTCGTTCATTAATAATGTTATTAATAATGTCCATTTCCATTCTAGAGATCAATAAAAACACTAATTATATATATACATATGTGCTAAATATGATTAAGTAGAAAGATAATGTTATATAAAATAAAACTTAATGACAAAGTAAGTTTAGAGAAAAGCAACTAAGTAGAATAAAAACTATGTCAGGCACAACACTTCTGTATGGCAGTTTAAAGCATGAAGGTTCTTCACCTATAATAGGCTATTCTTTTAAGAGAAGGAAATATTACCACACCAATAGAATTTGTCTTGATTGGTCCAGTAGCATCATGTAATTTTACAGTTTTGCTTAATTATAAATATGGAATTAAGAAGTCATACTTATTGAGAAAATAAAAGTAATCAACAAATTGTTCACTATACATGCATTGGAAAGGAACTTCCACCAAAGTTAAGATTTAGAGCTGCGTAACAACATACATTTCCATGTGTCAATATTTTGACTTAGCAAAAGAAGTAAAATATAAAATCAACAATATTCACTAGTTGGTCCATTTCAACTCTAATTATGAAATTTTTCTAGTTATAGACTTTACAAGAAGGCAATAATTATTCAGTAAATCTTGAAAGACTGCTGGGATTTTTGTGTGGAAAACAAACTATATGCCAACTTCCATTTTCTTCTAGCTATGTCTTATAACTGTTGCCTGACAAACTCACCACACACTCCAGTTGTCCAAACTGAGAACCAAACAATGGGGGTCTGATCTTGGCGTTGCATAATGCTTTAAAGCATGCTGTTCTTGAGAGTTTCTGCCACAGCCCTATAATGTTGATAACCAGAAGTGTGACAAAATCCAGTTGACTATCAATGAAACATATATAAAGTCAGAATATAAATATAGTTAATCAGTTTTAATTTTAAAACTATGTTAAACTAACTAGGATGAACAGTTAGGTTGCTATTTCAAGATGCATTTCTACAGAGAGAAAAGTAACTTATTGGGTGAAGAATAACTATCAAGTTGCTTGGAGACTGGATATCTAACCCACTTTACAAACTCCAATTTGAAAAAACTGAAGAATGAAACAGAACAAAACCAAAAACCTCTTCAGCATGCACAGTTCTAAGTTTAATAAACCAATGTTAGCACAAAACACTCATGAAAATCCTGATAATGCTCCTGATTAGGAGCATTAACAGAAATATTTATTTTCCTGGCAAAAGAATTCAGACTTTAAGAGGAGAATTAAGTCCTTAAGATGGTGTTTTAGCCTTAAGTCTGCTAAATGCCTTTGTGCCAAGCTTCCAAGTATTTTATCTGCAATTCAGAACAGACATATTTCATCACACTGAAGTACATCAAATCATTTATATAGCACCACCTTCAGATTAAAAAATAAGGCAGGATATAAGGGTTTAATCAGAAGCTGTCTTGCTCAACTATATTATGAGGCACTGAAAGATAGTAAGGCAAAACAACAACAAAACAAGAGATACCCTATGGCCACATTTTAAACATAACCATATGGAAGGGCTTTCGTCAGTCTCCTCAGATTTCTCTGGTGTCTTATCATCTGTCTTGCAGTCCTGACAAACATGCCATTCCACGTTCAGCAATGCCTTTTTCAGATGGCTTTGTTCCAGTCCTTTACGGATATGCTTGCACACAGGTTCTACAAAATAGAAAGCACAAGAAGGATGCAGATAGCATAACAAGTGTAAACGTCTCTAGGCTTCAAAAGCACAGAGAGCAATCCAGAAGCCAAGATGACCTTTCTAGAGCCAAAGAAAGGCTGAAAATTTAGCAGACATCAGAAAACTGTATCAGAAAGAAATTCTTTGTTATCCATTCACAATCTGGGGATATTGCTGATCCTAAACTACTTCATTACCAGAAAAGTATCACTCAAATCTACATCTAGTCAGAGAAGCTGACAGAGCTTTTGTATACAGACCTACCTACTGTGCCAGGCCTGCTCAAGCTGTGGGTTTCTATTACTGTGGCATTACAATACCCACAGCCTCCGAGGGAGCAGCTACAGCCCACTGCCATGGTTCCTAGTCACCAAGGCAGCACCTGGCTGGCCTATAAAAGTGGAGGTAAGATTATGCTTCCACCTGAGCTGCCTCAGTGAAGTTACACAACAGACTATGGCAAAGAGCAATGGCAGAGTCATCACATCTATATCTTTGTCACCTTACAATACTACACCCTACATAGAGCTGCATCTTCCAGGCCTAGTGTGAACCCCATCTATTTAGCTAAACTTTGCTAGGAATGGTTAAACTGAGAACTGCAATCACACATTGATGAGAGGAACTCTTAAGAGTTCAACTCCCCCCCTCCTTTTTCTTTTGTTGGTTACTCAGTTATTTGAGGGTAAAGAGAAGCTGCTTGAAAGCTTAAGTCATATACGGAGAATTCCTGATTGACAGGTGATGCATACACAAACTGATCCAACTTCTTCCAAATAACCAGCGTGATATTTAAAAAAATTTTTTTGATGTTCTTTTATACAGTGTATTTTTTTTAAGACATGTGGCATCATCAATCCACAGTTCTTCACTACTTTCATTTACAAATGTCTAAATTTGCCAATACAAGGTCAAATATCCGACAGCGTGAATACTCACTTCAAAGTTAAAAAGCACAGAGTAACCCACATGAAAAGAAAAAACAACATATATGCTTAATATGCTAAAAAACAAACAAACAAACAACAAAAAAACCCCACGCATTCTCTCATGAAATTTCAATCCAGAAGAATTACATAGCTGTTTATATAATTCAACTCTCAAGTCTTTTGCTGCAGAGGTACTTTTATAGCTCAGATCAGAGAGAGCATAACAGCTCTGGATTTACCTTTGCTGTGGACCATATGCAAGATTAGAGCCTCAAGATGGCAAATTTTTCTTGGCATGAGCTGAAACCAGTGGAAGTTTTGTACTTAGACTTCTGATTCTGACCAAGATTATAGGATTTTACCACAGTACAAACAGTAGCTGATAAAAGCTTAGTAGTGCATCTAGAGTTTAGATGCATTCTTTAAGCCTTTTTTAAAGGCACAAGCTTCATCTACAACTTCAAAATTATATTTATTTTGAAATAAAGCTCTTGGATATTGGCTGCTATTATACAGTGAAATTAACTAAGACTGATCACTGTTAGTAGTTTCTACTTGTGGCTTTATAGGTATTTCTCAGAGTGAGCTGACCTATTCAGCCAAGAGAGATTTGAGATGCCATCAGCAACTGCACTGTAACTGATCTTTTGCTGGAAAAAGATGAGAAATAGCAAAGCAGACAGCGGTCTCAACTCCAGGAAAAAGACAAAAGAGCTAAAACACCATAGGACAGAAAAGCTACCATGAGACAAGGACAACCAACTTGTCATGACAAGTTTAGCACCTGACTCTACAAATCCTTTATACATTAAGCAGTCTTAGAGAACTTAATAAGATCTATATGTCAGCGAAGAACTGTTTGAGTAATTGTTTTCAAGACAGGTTTATTATTTTACAGCAAATTTAGGAAAGTATCAAGACCAATGCTTCTTGAAAGATGTAAGTTTCAGTTATATAAAGTCACACTTTGTAATTAAGTCTTCAAAGTCAGTGACTACTGTAAAGCTCTTCTGATAATAATGAGTTTAAGCCTTCTCTGCTTGAAGTTAAAAGCAACATTTTTCTTCCTAGGACTATAGGCGTCTCTGAAGAAACCTACTCAGCATATCCAGAGACTCATCAGCCTGTGTGGTTTTGCCTTTGGTGCGTTTCTTTCCCATATTTGTGGTCTGTAGTTTTCCTTACACAGAACTGGGACCTAGCAAAGAAAAATATTAAATCAGAAACTCAGTTTCAGTTTTATTTGACAGTAGTTAGACAATAGATTATTTCTATCACCAAGTTGTCTCTCGAAGTGAGTTAACCTGTTTTAATTTGATATTTTTGAAAGAAAATGGATTATGTTTTAACACAAAACAGTTGCAATCGGCAGAAGCAAGATCCCAGTGTGAATTAGAAGGGTGATCGATTGCAACAGAGCCCTAAGCCAAGTGCTTCCCTTTGAAAAGTCAGCTACTGCACATATGGTAAGGGATTTTTAGCCTCTGCCATGCAGCTCCTGTAAGGCTCTATTGCTTATCTCACAAGAGATCATTAAAAAAAAAAAAAGTCAGGCCAATTTCAAAATTTATTTTTGCTATCCCCTGAAAATGCGTAAAAGTTCAAAACTGCTGATCTATGCAGTCTTTGCAGGCAGGCCTGACCCTGCTGTCCACACTCCAAGCCACATAAACGTGTCAGCATAGCATTATATCTGCCTTGCAACACCCATCCTTTTAGAACCATTTCTCAGCTCGGACTCCACAGTGCACCAAGCACAGCAGCACAGCATCCTGCCTGGAGCTATCGCTGCCAAGAAACGAAGCCGGACTAAGGGAATCAACGACAAACTAGGACTGGGGGCATTATGACATGATGCACAGAGAGGATCTTCTGTGTGAGAAACCATTCCAGGCGCATGCCTTTAGAACAGATTGCCCAGTTAATTAGAAATAGGCAGGCAACTGCTTCATCAAAAGTGGAAAGATCACCTTTAAAAACTTAGCGCTCAGATTGTTCAGAAAAGGAACTGCCTGTTCATCCAATAAACTGCCCATATAATACATTTTTTTTCTTAAAAAGCTAAAATAATTGGTCTTTTACAACTATAAACGACTAAAAACCTGCATGAATTGACTTTTCTTCTGCCAGGAAAACACGGGAGTATGAACGCACACAGCTAGTGCTTTAAGCCGCACCGCGCGTGGACAGACTCGTCCGACGGGCTCCTCTCCACGGAGCAGCCTACGCGAGGCAGGGCACCGCAGCGCCCAGCGCCTGCAGCGAGCGGCCGCTAACAGCTGGCAGCGCCCCTGCACCGCGCGGGAACCGGGCGATAACGCCCGCAACGGCACGTCCGCGACCGCCGCCGCGCTGTGCGCCAGGCCGCGCCGCGCCCCCCGCCGGACACCTGCCGCCGGCGGGGAGCCCCCCCTCCGCGTCCTGCGGGCGGGAAGGGCAGGGGTGGCCCGGCCCCCCGCCCCACTCACCCCGTCGCGCGGGGCGCGCCGCCCACGTGGGCCCGGCTCCGCCGCCACCGCGGGGGCCCCACCGCACACGCCAACCCCGGCTGCGGCGCGGCGCAGCCTACCCCGCTGCACCGCCCCGCCTGCTTCCGATAGGCCAGCGCCGCCCGCCTGAGCCCGCCCCCCGAGTCTTTACTGACGCACGCCGCAACCAGTAGGGAAAGCCGGGTGCCCCGGCCGGAGCGGAGTCTGCCGAGCGCCGGAGAAGCGAGCCCCGGGGCGGGGGAAGGACGGCGGCCGGAGCGGTAGGAGCGCGACAGCGGGGCCGGCGGGCTTCAGCCCCTCACCTGCCGCAGGGCACACGGCTTCGCGACACATGGCTCTGCCTCAGAGCAGCCCAGCAGCTTCACCTCATCCCTTGGCGGTTGAGCAACGGCCACCCACTGCCTTACGCGCTTCCGCCGCGTTGCATTGTGGGGAGGCAGTGCCATGAGGCCACAGCAGGAGGGAGCGAATGGGATGGCGGCTGTGGCTGCCGACGCATGCGCGGCGCTTCATCACCCCCCCCCCCCGCGCATGCGTGCTCCGCTCGGTGGGCGACGGCCGTGGCCCCTGGGGCATGGGGCTCCGCGGGCCTGGCCTGCGGTGGGGCGGCGCTGTGCGGTTCTGCCTCGGCTGCCCGCTGCGGCTAGGGGGGCCGGGGACAGCCACGCAGTCCTTGTCCTGCCTCGCTTCCCGTGTGCGGCTGCTCGAGTGTGTCCGCGCGAGCAGCCTTACTTTAAAAATAAGCTGTACGTTGTGCTAATGGGGTAACAGCTCTGCCACTTCGGTGGAACTAGAGCTAGGTAGTTGAAGTAAATCTAAATTGGCCGGTTAATCCTAAAATTGGCCGAGGATGCTTAGCTTTCGCACACGTTTTTGGAATGAAAGGTCCCTAAATACGCTTTTGTCCAGCTTTCCAGTCACCAAACACAGACAACTGTGTGCAGAATACATGGGACTGAACAAGACATTTTCTGTTAAAACATCAATTTCTGTTCCATCTCAGATTAATGGAAACATTGTGAACTCACAGAATACCTCTTTAAGCTTTTGAATGGCCAACATGTTTTAATAGGTCTGGTTACAAGAAATAATATGATTTACATTGGGGTAGACAATGAACTTGTTCATGCATATATGTTCTTCTCTCTTAATTTCTCCTTTTCATAGGAAATAGAAATGAGTAACCGAGAAGAAGCTGAGATACAAATTTCTGAATTAGATTTACTCTCTAGCATGTTTCCTTATGAAGAGGAGTTCATTGTGACTGACCAGCTGGCTGTAGCAGAACTAAAACACTATGTTGAAAACCAGTCTGCAGAGGTGCCATCTTCAAAAGTTCAATTTATACTGAATGTAAAGGCAGAGGTCCCTGATGCCTCTATGGTACAGTAAATATTTTTGGAAAAAAAAACTATGATATTGTGGGACTTCAGGTCAGATTTTAGAGCTTCCTTCAACTTAATGTCTGATCATTTGTTTTTAGGTGGAGTTTTCTATGTGCTGTGCTTTACCATTTACATATCCAGCTGTTCTACCAGAAATTACTGTGAGGTATGGCATTAAAAATACAATTAATAAAAATGCTTAAAAACTACAGTGTACTACATATATACAGATATAATAGCAAAAAGTCCTTTTTCATAGTTTATAATCAAATTGAGCCAGATGGACAATGATGTCAGAAGAAAAACAAATCTGCAAGGATATGATTTCTCCAGTGTCCTCAACATACAAGTGAGAAAAATGGGAAAAGAATGGAGGAGTGCCAGATTCTGTACAGAGTGGTCACATATAGATACCATTCATAGGTCTGATGCTCAGGGACTGTCACCTGTTTGGACAAGGCTTAACACTAGCTGAAGGAATGAAAGGTTGCTCAGTGGTCTTATTCTTCCCTTGTCGCAATACTGTTACTCCCTGACTTCTGTTATTTTTACTGGAACATTTCTGTTTAGCGAAGCATTCTGTAGCATTGTATATTTTAGAAAATTACAGATTGATAGCAGTATATGTGGACTCAACAGTTAGCACATTGATTAAATACTGGCTATGACCTTTTTGTAGCTAACCACCTGACTTAAATATTGACAGTAAGTGCAAACCATCTGATTTTTTTAGCAGCTTGAAGTAAAACTGAAAAGCATGCTGAACTGTAAGCAAACTACAACTGTATTTATATTTTTCTCTAGGTCACCCCTATTAAGCCGCTCTCAGCAGATTCACTTGAACTCTGATCTAAAAACATATTTGATGCAAAACTGCAGTGGTGAGCCTTGCATGTTGAGTGCAAGAGAATGGGTTAAAGATCATGGAGTTGCTTACATTGACAGAGAGCTTTCGTCTTCCTCAGTGACGACATCAGATGCTATGCAGTCAGAAGACATCGTTTTCACTAGATTATGGATCTATAGTCATCACATCTACAACAAGCAAAAAAGAAAGAATATTATTGATTGGGCCAAGGAGCTCTCTCTGTCAGGGTTTTGCATGCCTGGGAAACCAGGTGTGGTTTGTGTAGAAGGTCTGCAGAGTAGTTGTGAAGAGTTCTGGTCAAGGTTAGCTTTTCATTGTACTTAAGTACCATTAGTGGTTAGAATATTATGTTTTTCAAGTTGTATATGTGGCCGGAAGGTGGGAAACTCATCCCTCCTTCCAACCTCCTGTCTGTAGTATTTGTCTCTGTCACAGTGCATTTACAACTCTGAATGTCCACTCTACTGCTGGTTACAATAATGAAAGCTGCTAATACCCAGTGCACATTGCTATTTCTGTTCTCTCTGTATTTCAGTGTGTAGCAGTGGACTGCAGTACCCCAATCTTGTTACATATGTATGTTGTTATATTGTTTTAAGTTCATATTTTATTCTGCTCTCATCATTTATATTTCTGAATAGAGCAGAGTAAATGAACATTACTATTTGATTATACCAGCTAAGAGAGTATGAAAACTCCTAGGATGAATAGGATGCAGATGTGAGAATTCTTAGTATAGACAAGACAAAAGTGAGCACTTAAATTTAAACCACATCTTCACCAATTATTCTGTGAGGAATACCATTAAAGATTTTTAATCCTGAGAAGATATAAAAAGAAACAAGCTCAAGCTTATGGGAGTTTTTGCATTTCAGTAGTATTTCTATGACGAGCTAGGGAAACATTCTCTCTGCCAAGAAGCATGTACAAATTAAATTTATTGACTTCAGTGATTGTAACTATTTCATAGTATCTTCTAAAACTATCTGCATTTTACAGCTAGATTCATATTTCTCCAATTGCTTTCAGAATTAGAAGATTAACATGGAAGAGAATTTTAATTCGTCACAGAGAAGATGTTTCTTTGGAAGGTGGAGGACGTGATGAGATTCAGAAACAAAGAAAGTTCTCCACTTTGGAAGAAAAATGTTTTGATGCACATGGTGCCAGAGGAAACCATATGGATTTGGGGCAGCTGTATCATTTTTTAGAAGAAAAAGGATGTGCTGACATTTTTCAAATGTACTTTGGAGTTGAAGGACATTAGATTGCTACAGGTGCAAGTGCCTATATTTGTAAGTTAATCCTTAAAAGAGATTCCATAGCTTTTCTGCAACAGTTGATCAGCGAAGGGATTAATAATTTCTACTTTTTATGATGAATCCAGTTTTCCATGAAAACGAATACTCAGTGAAATCTTGAATAATGAAAATTACTAAATGAATGCTTTACTAGAGCTTTGGGTTTTCAGATCGTTAGAGTACATACCTAATTACAAAGCCAGAAAAAATGTTTGATAACCTACTGGGCAGAGTTCCAGAACATGGAATTATAGTGAATAAATACCTGTAGGAAGAGACAAAAATGAAATGTAGACATCTCAAGAAAGAAATACTGATGTTTACATAATTTATTACTCTGTTTATGTACACTACATGAAGACTTTTTGGTAACAGTCTTTTTCTTCTTTCTGTCTGAAAGTATATTCTGTCATGATATTAATAGGTTTTATTAAAAAAAAAAGAAAAGAGGAGGGCAGCTTCTTAGTCATGTGAATAGTTTCACTGAAGCTAGGATACCTACTAACAGGAGTAAGAATTTTCCATAGATAAAAATATGTACGCAGGTAAGAAAGATACTGTGGTGCCTCCACTATATTTGTGGCTGAGGAGTCTAGTCTATTGATTACTCATGTTATAGTAGAAGCTTACCTAGGACTGGGTTCCCTTACAGTACACTCCAAAATAGTAAAACAATCCTTACCCTACTGAGTTTACAAGTTTGCAGTGCTCTAATTTAAAGTGCTAATTTAATGCTACTTATGTTTTTAAGTCTGATTTCAACAAATTCATATCCAAGATATGAAGGCTAATTTTGTTTCTGTGTTTATGGTTTCTATATCTAAATCATGTACATGTCATAAAAAGCGGACACTGGTTACTACTGATGTTAATATTGCTGTGTAAATCCAATAAACTTCTTACCTTTAAAATCTCATGTGTGGACTTTGTTAGACACCTTTTGTGGTGGTATTTTGCAATGATTTCATTCAACAAGTGTGGTATTGCTCTACTTGAAACCTTGACAAATTGTCAGTCCTTGTTATTTTACAGGAATAGTGCAGCTTGATCAAAAGGACCTAAGACATGCTTGAAGTCTCAATACTTTTAAGACATATTGATAGAAACCAAGTTCAAAGATATTTCAGATTATTTTAGTGCTGTAATTTTCACAAAAAATGATTAATTGTGCATGGTTAATATTTTTTTGTATTTTTTTTCTGTCAGTAATTGATCATTTTTGACAGGAATATCTTTTTTTTAAAGGAATAGACTTGGAAAAATATGTTCAAAATAAAACCAGCTAAACACGTTCTTTCTTAACGTAAATACATCTGTGCACTTAGCATTATGAAGAGACCTGGCAACACTGGAAGATCCAAGAACGGTAGCTCTGAGGTAGGAATATCAACACCCAAATTTGCAGAGAGCTAACTTCCCACTGAAGCCATTAACGTATGGATGTCTGTCTAATCCACAACCAAGGCCTCCGCCCTGGCACTTGGGGTAATTTTATGTTTTTTCTCAGTCTGCCACAAGCCTTTGCTCTGCTACTGGTGCAAGTGTGAGGCCTGAGCACAGGTCCGCTGGAGTCCTTTACTCCCTCGGGGTTTAGCAGAGCACCCAGCGCCGAGGGCGCACGAAAGGGCCGGTACTGCCCTTTAAGGGAAGCGCAGCGCAGCTGGTCCACGTGGCCTTGGCAGCTCCTGCGCGGGGCTCCCCACGTGGGCGAGGCGCCGCGCCCTGCCCCCTTCGCTATGACGCAGCGTCGTTCCCCTTCCTCCCGGAAGTGCCGCGCTCTTGTGCCGGCCGCGGGCGGGTGGGTCTCGAGGCGCTGCTGGGCCCCGCGCGCGCTCTGCCGCCGCCATCATGGGGGGCAAGAACAAGCAGCGCACCAAGGGCAACATGCGGGTGAGCGCGCCCCGGCGTGGGCGGGAGAGGGGGGGGAGCCTCCCCTGGCTGAGTTATTCCGCCCCGAGCCGCGCAACGGGCGCGGGGGGAAGGGGCGCCGCGCCGGCCTAGCCGTGAGGGGCGGCCGGAGGCCCCCAGGCCGCGGGGCTGCGGCCTCGCACGTCGGCGCGGAGGTTGAGGGCCCCCCGTCGGCTCTCCGCGCCCCCTCTCCCCGGCGCCTCTGGGGCAGGGCCCTCATGGCGGCGGGCAGCAGCGCGGCCTGGCCCCGGGGCTTTCCCTCAAGTGCCTGGGGACTAGGGCGAGGGCCACTGCCAGGCTTCAGGTGGTGGCCCCCAACTGAGCCTGTTCCTCTGCTTCCAGTAATAATAATAATAATAATAATAATAATTAATAATAAAGAGATGGTGGCTTCACCTTCCTGCGATGATTACACAGTCTTTCCAGAGAACTGGAGGGGTAGGAAAGTGTCATTGCAAAATCATCAAGGGCGTAAGTTTAACTGGGTTAGTTTAGCTACAGTTAGTGCAATTTTCTGTAGTTAGTCTTACGATACAGCTGTTGTGGTGTTTTTGTCTTACATGTCTTTTAAGTGGTGTGGCGTCTGTCATATATGGTGCTCTCTCAGTATGAGAGCATTGTATGTGAAGCATGTGTTTAATATATATAGTTCTTACAAATCTTTCATGTACTTAGAGATGTTTAGGGAACACAAGCATGTTTGTACAGTTAAGGTTTCATAGGCACAAAAACTAGTCAGTTCACAAATATAGTAGTCATGTAAATTCTGGCTTATTTACCTTTCATTCCTAGTGACAGTTGTGGTTTTGTGTTTGGTTTTTTTTTTTTTGGTAATGATAAATTGCTAAAGTTCATTATACTTTTCTGAAATTTTGAGGTATCAGGAGCCATGAAATATTACGGAGAGGCTTGAAGCATCAGCCAGTTTTGGGATATCCTCCTCTAAGAAGTGTGCTTGAAATAAATGTGAAGCCACTGATATGATGAACGCAGTGTTGATTTAACTGGGACAAGCTACATGAGATGCTGAGCTCCAAAACACTTGCTTTAATACTAGTGGGATAGTGTTACGTTATATTAAATATGTGCTGTCTTGTTCCATTGTTCTGTATCCTTCCTGGACCCCTTAATTGTTGCTGGCAGCATCTTTTTGTGTGATGGGTTTTCTGATCCCCACCTTCTTCCCCCCCTTCCCCCCCCAAAAAAAACATTAAGAGCGTTCCTTGGAAGCTATATCAGTTTGTATGTAATGACGTGAAAAGAACTGGAAGGAAGAAATTAGTGAAGGAGGGTAAATAGTTTCTTAATAAACTGTTCATGTACAGAAGTATGTCCTTACTATACTTTTTCATATGCACATAAAAATAATGTCATTTTCCATAAGTATTCATGGATTAAAATCATTATGAGAAAATGGAATGCTGATTCTTTAAAAAAAAATAAATAAATAAAATTCCAGGTCAAACTTCTGTGTTTAAAGTGTAGGTAGCCTTTTTTGTGAGGTTTTGTTTTAAATAGGTTAATTATACAATATGAGTAAGTTCATTTTTTTTCAAATGCATGATGCATGAAAAAGGTTTATAAAATCATTTTGATAAGAAGTAAAATAGTTTAAAGTGACCAAAATATATAACTGAGTAACGTCTCTGTTTTTTAATCAGCCTTCTAGTAGTGGCCGAGCAGCAGAGCTCCTTGCCAAAGAACGTGGAACGGTGCCTGGGTTTATTGGCTTTGGAACCTCTCAGAGTGATCTAGGATATGTTCCTGCAGTTCAAGGAGCAGAGGAAATAGACAGCCTTGTGGATGCTGATTTTCGAATGGTGTTGCGAAAACTCTCTAAAAGAGATATCACAACAAAACTAAAAGTATGTATATCCTTTGTCCCCTGTAGAAACTTTTATGGGAAGAACAATATGTTTTTCTTAAGGGTGGGAGAAGAATCTGCCAAGGCAGCCAGTTCATTCCAATAAATTTCCTAGAACGCACCATCTTTTTTTCACCTGTACTTTTACACATTGCATAAACTATGTTTGGCTGTGTGCAAGCCAGAGGGTATTTTGGAGGACTTCTAAAGGTCGCTCAGGCAGTGCGTTCATAAAAATATCTCTAAATGGTATATTGCTTCTTGCTCAGTTGGAAGAAATGAATATGTTGAAAATGAGAATTACAGTATTTAATAGAAGATGGAAAATTACAGAACACATCTACCTGACATTTCTTAAACCATATTGTTGATTTTTTGATTTTAGGCTATGCAAGAGTTTGGGACGATGTGCAAGGAAAGAGAAGCAGAAGTTGTTAAAGGTGTTCTTCCTTACTGGCCAAGAATTTATTGTAAAATCTCACTAGTAAGTGTTAAAATATCTAAATTTAAAACTTCTCTGGATACTTTCTGTGAAAACCCTTAAGGCAGTCGTATCGATATATTTAACTCTTTATTTTTGTTTGACTTCCTGTCTTATTCTAGGAAAAAGATTAAGCTGATGGAAAATAATGTTCCTTGTGGTTGATAGGTTTCAGTATTTGCCGTGGGTGAAACCCTGAACTACTGATGCCCAAGCTGTATTTTTGGGATGGGGGTAGCTGCTTGTTAGAACTCTGTTAAAAGGATGATAGAACTTTTTCAACAGAAGAAATCTTTATTTATTTATTTATTTATTTATTTAATGTTGAGAGCAGAATAGATAAAGAGAATGTGCTGTTTAGTTAAGATAATTATAAATATTCTTGAGCTAGGACTAATAGCTGACCATCCTGATTATTAAAAAGATAAATAAAAGCATATGTAGCCAGCTAACCCAATACAGTATTTTAACACATATCCAAAGTATCTCAACAGGCTACTGTTGGAAACAGGATATTGGACAAAATGAATCACTATTCTGATCCATTAGAGCAATTCCCAATACCTTTTTTAGGAACCAAGAGTGTAGAAAGTCATGATGCTGTAAATTCGTACACAAATAATTGAAAGTTGCAAATAAGTGATTTGTGTAGGCTTCTGGATGTTTTAATGTAAAAAGTGTCTTACCTGAAGGCTACCTCTCTGTCTCTCTCTGTCTCTCTCTCTCTCTTTTCCTGTCTTTCTTTTCAATGTGTGTATAAAATGGAAATAACAACTGTAGTTAGGGATATCAGGAAAGGGTTACAATTTTGGATGTACAACACATATGGAGGTGCTAGTTTAGGACCCTCCCCTGTATTTAGGGATGCCACTGAAAAAGACTCGTTTTTGTTTTTGTACATATCTTCAAATTTCCCTAGCCTGATTCATTGCAAAAATGCCTGTACTAAGAGAGCTTTTCTCTTTAGATGGAAGAAATTGGGATGTAAGGGTATACTAGAAGAATTTTTGCTTTGAAGTACTTGGCATCAAAAAGTACACTTCTTAAAACAATAAAACCTTTTTTTCTTTTTTAAACAGGATCATGATCGCCGTGTTCGAGAAGCAACTCAGCAGTCTTTTGAGCAGCTGATTCTTAAAGTAAAGAAACACTTGGCTCCTTACTTAAAAAGTATCATGGGATACTGGCTGATTGCTCAATGTGACGTTTACTCCCCTGCTGCTTCTGCAGCAAAAGTAGCTTTTGAAAAAGCTTTTCCTTCAAGCAAGCAACCTGAAGCCTTAGCATTCTGTAAAGATGAAATTCTTAATGTGAGTTTATGTATTTAAACTTACTGTAGTAGTTTTATCAGGCTTTGTGTGAGTATATATCACCTTTTAATACAATTCAAAGACTCATCCTGTCCCCATCCATTCCTAAGTTTTTTTTTTTTTTTTTTTTTTTTTCTCCTCACCTGAAACTTTGCTGCTGCTAAGGTCAAGAGAAGACTGAGACAAATATACCTCCTCTTTATTTGTTTTTTACATGCAGTTATACTGACTGGAACCATACAACTATAGGAATGAATATGAAGTAAACTTTCTTGCTTGCATTTCAATGTAATGATGCTCAGTCATCAGATACTGTTACTCATGGATGGAGTAATGATGCTGGTATGGTTTAGCTGCAGTGATAGAGGACTAAAGAATGCTGAGCACTGTTTCAGAAAGCCTCTCTGAGATGTGTGCTGACCAAGGTTCATGCTCTTCTGCCATCATGTATGAAACTGAATTGTCTGAATTTAAAAAGGTGAAAGTCTGCATTGCTGTCCCTTCATACAGAAACATAATTGTTTTGTTTTGTCTCAGCGTGTTGTCTTCTGTCAGAAGCATGTCAGCACAGGGCTGCAACTTATGAGGTCTTAAAAAGTCTGGATTCAAACAGTACCACCACTATGTTTAACATGAGTCAATTCCATTCTGTTCTTGCTTGGTAGCATGTCTGAAACACGTTTAGTAATGACTTCACTGAGGTGTAAAGATGTTTCTGAATGATGTGTAGACTGTATGATTTACTTGTAAATAGTAAGTTCTCATGGTGTCTGTGTGTGTTTGTTTTATTTTGTTTTCTTTCCCTAGATACTTCAAGATCATCTTCTGAAAGAAACACCTGATACACTCAGTGACCCACAGTATGTTCGCCTGCTTTAAAGTATATCTTTTAAGTCTTAGTCTGTATTGGGTGTTCTCTTGTCCTGGGACATAGTGGATTTAGTTGTTCCAAGAGGGAGAATAGTCATTTAAGAGTCCAAATCCCAACTTTCTTTGGGGCTTAAGTACAAGTATCTTAAGTTGCTGTTGATAATGTTATTGGTTGCCTAGCTTTTGTTTCAGCTTTTTTAGATGTAGCATTCATGAATACTTGGAAGACAAGATGACTCCAAACTATTTCTAACGCTTATAATGTAATTTAGTAGTATTAGAACCTGTGAAAAGTTTGTTATCTGTATTGCCAGCATTTGAAATCAAAAGAAAGAGGGGAAAAAACGAAGACAGTATAATTATAAAGAGCTTTAGAAGCCCACTGATTAATTCACAGTTAATTTTTTATTTTATTTTTCTGAGAACTGTACCAGAGGAAGAAAGAGAAGCCAAATTTTTCCGGATTCTGACCTGTTCCTTGTTAGCCTTAAAGAAGCTGCTTAGCATGTTGCCAAAAAAAGAGATGCGTTCAGTGGAGGAAAAGTTAATGTCACTTCTATCTCAAAATAAATTTTGGAAATATGGTAAACACAGCATACCACAGGTATTTTCTCTTTTTTTAATTCTTCTTTATTTTGGTGGGTTTTAGTTAAAGATAATATGCTGAATCTGAGAAAACACTAATTTCTTGTATTCTACAAGCAAGAATGAGCTTTTGTGCTGACTTATTTTTGAAGTGGTCTTCAAATTTCTAGGCCTTAAATAGACAGTGTTATAGACACTTTTACTTTAAAATATTCCTAATAGGCTAATTTGTTATTTTCCACTATCATCTACTTCTTGGCAATTTGGAGTTGTTTCAAATTCATATAAAAGAAACAAATTGTGTCATTTTAATACACATGTTCACAGTGCTTTGGGTTTCATTATTTAAACTATTTTGTTGGTCTTTACTCTGCCAAGAAGTAGCTGCCTACAGTGGTGAATAAATTGGTTCCCATAGTAGTTCGTTAATTTTTTTTTTAAGATGTTTTTGGATAAACAAAATGTTCAATATGCATGTTGTTACTGAAAGAGGTTGGTCTTTTAAAATTTTACAGGCTTATCAAGTAATTTATTTTTAATAATATTTAAGCGTTTGCCTATGTGATTAAAATACTGTGACTGCATATTGCAAGTTTGTGTGGCTTCAAAAGGAATATTATAAAACTACAGATAGTGAAAAAGTATTGTTATTTGCCAAAAATGTTTATTTTTCTGTGGCTTTCCTCAGGTTCGCTCAGCTTTCTTTGAGCTGGCTTCTGCTTTTTGCCAGTACCTGCCTGAGCTGGTGAAAGCTGAAGCGCCAAGAGTTTGTCCTGCTGTTCTTCTCAGCATTGATGACAGTGATGCAGTGGTGTGCCCGGCTCTTTGGGAAGCTGCACTTTATGCTCTTGCCACAATTGAGGTAATGTGGGAAATATAGAAGGCAGGTGTTTTATTTAAATATCGCATTTAACTCCCCACGAAGTGCCAGTGTTCTCTATGTAGAATTAGAAAGAACAGTTTGACTGGATTTTCTTTATGATTAACAACACGAACTTCTCGATGCTGCACACCCCTTTTTCCTCCTTAGGGTACTCATTTTAATTTTCAAACATAGTGTATCCAGCGTCTCTGAAAATCAGGATTGTTCCGTCAGATTAATTTAATCTGAATATTTTGGATTACAAATAGTTACTAATAAGTAAAATAATATTTAAAACCTTTTTGTTGGTTAAAAAAGGTTACAAGAATGGCCTTCAGTACATTTTTGGTTTGCTTGTTTCCCCATCTAAGCTAATGCTCAGCCTGATAACCATTTTTGTTTTCAAAGTGAAATACCAGCTTCACTGAATTTAATAGCAGGCCAAGCAGTGCTTCCATAGATTGGGATGGTATCAAGATTTAATGTTGCAGATCTGTTTTGTAATTGCTGGTATAAAGTGTAACAGTTCATGAAAAAAACAGATTTCTGTTTGATCCATTTGTTATAACTATAGATATCTGGAACCACGATAAATCAGGTGACAACGTTCAAGGGGAAAAAAGCGCTGAGCTACTTTGTAAATATCAACCTTTTGCAGTGAGTTTTGAAGTCTGTGATGCTTCTACAGTTAGGATTTAGAAATCATTGCATATTCTTGATAAAAAGAACTGAGAGTTAAATACAAGACCGGGTGTGATGGTGATTTTTATGAAGCATCCTTAAATGCAGGATCATTAAGGAGAAACCTTTAACTGAGACTTGCTAGCAAGGAAATTTGGTTGTCCTTAAACAATATTGTAATGGTTTTATCATGTTAAATTCTTACAATTCACAAACTGAAATAGGGAGATCGTGTTTTTTTAGAAATACTGTAAAGGCAATTTAAATATGACAATAACTTGCTTCGGTTACAATGTGGGGAGGTAGACTGAATGACTGGCTAAGTTCTTCCAAGGCAACAGAGTCTGATTTAATTCAGAATAACTGTGTTTCTTTCTGAAGGACTGTTGGAGTCATGTAAATGCCAGAAAAGGAGTTCTACCAAAGCTATGGACAGTGCTTCGAGAAGGTGGACGAGGACTAGCTACTGTCATATACCCGAATCTCTTGCCATTCATTAGCAAGGTACCGCCTGGTATTGCAGAACCAAAGCTGGACTATTTCAGAACTTTTTTCAGCTCTATAATTCAAGGGTATGAATCACAAATTTATTATTTCTCTCTTTTTTGAAATCTCTCTCACTTCCTATTTCCTTTCCTCATTAAAAAAATAGGAAATACTGTTTTTTATTCTGTTTTTTAAGCATTTTAAAATAGGTAATTATGTATCCTTTGGCTGGAGGATATTTAAATATGCATCAATAGTTTATTTTGGGAAAAGACTGTTTCCACTAAAATATTGGAAAATTAATGTTTTCAGAATACTTTTAAATACTCTTAGATGTCCAAAACTGGAGTCAATCCTTTGTAGCTGTCACTGTCGTCTTAAACCTTCAATCTTCTTTCTCATTTTGTCTCTCTTGTCTAAAACATTCTTATTTTTCCTGTCAAACTTCATGTTTATTCCATGATAAGTTTTAAAATGGGAAATGAGTTTAGTGTTAAGAATGGCTTTGAAGATACCAGACTCCTCTCAGCAGTGCATAATTATTACAGAGCTTATAGAAGACTAACATTTTAGTTGTGAGATTTACTGTTTGCAGGAGCTTGATAATTCTCATGCTGATTGAGATTTGGATTTGACCTTTGTTTGCTTTGCCTTTAAAATACTTCAAAACCAACTTTCTATCAAATGTAGCTTAAATACATTTATGTGCATTATATACTTAAAACCATATATAAATTACTTAATGACTAAAATATAGCTTATTTAAAAATCAAGTCTTGATTGACGTTGGGATGGTCATTAGTAGAGTTCTTGGGGGGGGAAAAAGGAGCTATGTAAGGACTGGTTTTGAAGAGCACATTGAATTTTATTTCAAGCAGTAAAATGTTTGTAATATCTGCATGGTAATTTAATGAAAACTAGACCACACACACAAAAATCAATTATTTTTACTCAAACTGATCATGGTGAAAACATCTGTTTTTCTCCTTTTTTATTTTTGTAATGATTGGTTCCCATCTGTCTGCAATTTATTTCATATGGCACAGGATTAAAATAGTGAAGCTTTGAAACCTCTGCTGTGTGTGTTAGAATGAAGAGATTGGACAAATAGGTGAAACAGTAGACTGTGTACTTGCTTGCATATGTTTTCTATATTTATGCAGATATCTCCGAATCCTAAAACTTGATGAAAAATTTAATAAAGCTTATATTAAATGCCTGTATTTATTTTCTTGACTTTTTGAACAAGTCCTATTGAATTTGTTTTGATCTGACATCCCATATTGTTCTCCTGATAAAAGCAACATATTCAGGGTTACACTTAAGCATTGTAACTGAGTTTCTCAGAAGCATAAATGATGGATTTGTTTTCCTCGTGTTGCCTTTCCATAGGTTGTCAAGTGAGCGAGCAGTAAGTAGCCCTTCAGAAAGTTCAGCAATTATAACTGCATTTATGGAATGTCTGCGCTTTGTCATGCTACAGAAAACAGGTGAAGAGGATGAGCAAAGACAGATTCATCAAATGCTTATATATGACCAGGTATTGACTAGAAATACTTAATATTGTTGTATGTGCCTTTAATAATTCAAAGTTACAGAACTAAATTTCTGTGACAATTGGTTCATCTATAGAAAGTCTCATTAGATTTTATGAAAAAAGTAATGTTAGTTAAGTTACTCAAACTTTTCCTTGCTATAAAATTAGCCCTTCCAGTGTGAGGTTTAAATTAAATATATAAAAAAGAGCATCTTGTACCTCTTTCTCATCTTTATTATGTGTACAAGCATTTGTAGTCCTGAATTTTTTGGAATTGCTTCCAGAATGTTTTTCAAAATTATAGAATTTCCTAGTATTATAAAGAATGAAAAGATTATCTGTTTGGGTTTGTGTTCTTTAATTATTTCTTGTCTTTATAGCTAATTCCTCTTACTGATGCTGTACTTAAGGAGCCCAGGTTACAAAATGGACCATTATTTTATCAAATAGCAGAAACACTGAGCTCTTGGGAAGCTAAAGCAGGACTCTCCAGTGATGATGGCACAGATGAAACTTTCCAGAAACTGTTATCAAATTTTTGGGACTGTCTTTTAAAAATGTGTGTGCTTCATGTTGATACTTTGGACGCTGATGAGAGATCATTGCTTGCTATATCTGGTATGCTAGAAATTCTTCAGAATCCAAAGAGTGCTACAAAACCAAACAATAGAAAGTCTCTAATAATCAGATTTACAGATGAGGATGAATCTGAAAGGAACGCAGAGAATGGAAAATTCTCAGAAGTGAAAAATAATAGTGACTCCGAAATACAGGCTGAACAACAACATAGTTTGCCTTTAAGGAAAGAACCTTTAGAAAACTTAGTCTGCAACCTTGCTGAACTGAGTATTGTGTATGTCAATGAACAGAAGTCAGAGCAGCATTTGAAATTCCTCTCTGCCCTGCTCAACTCTTTCTCCTCAAAAAGAGTTTTTCACGTACTTTTAGAGCAGGGAAATGGTGCAAGTTGTACTCACGCTAAATCCCAAGAAAAGATAAAAGCTCATAATGAAAATCCATCCATACAATTTCTGCATCTGAATTTAATAACTTGGCTGAAAGAAGACTGGAGGAAAGACACCCATTTTCTTGTTGATATTTTGTACAGTGTGCTTAATTGTTGTAACAGTAGTGATGAAAGGAAAATCATTCTTGATGATTTAACAAAGGTATGACTCATTTTGCTAATAGGTTAATTTATCAAAGTGACTGGCCTTTTTGTGGGATGTGATTGATTAGCTTTTATTCTGGGGTTGTGGAAGATGTTCTGCATAAACTTGGATAACTTCAGCATAAAGAAGGTAGACTTAGAAAAGGTTGACAATAGACTGTTGCTGTGAAGGATTATGACATCGATATGTGTCCCTTATATGGCATAAATCATATATCGGCATAAATCAGCAGAGAACTGCTGATGTTGAATTTCTTACCTGCTTCTTTATGCAGTTTAATTCCGTACTAGCCATTGGTGACCTTTCTCTTAAAGAGAGAGAAGACTTGGGAGGCAAAGACTGTGGTATAATAAAAATAACTCATTAGAGTTAATAAAAGAGTATAATAAAAATAAATCATCAGGATAACTTTGTTATTGAAACATAGCAACTTCTTCTTTCCCTGCAGAAATTAAAGTTGTAAAACAAACAGTTAAAATGGTATTAAATACTTCAAATTCATCAAAGAATTTCTGATCAACTTTGTGGGGTTTTGTTTTCCTTCCAGATGGATCTGAAATGGATTATTCTTCTCCAGATAATTCAAAAGGTACCTTTTCAAACTGTTTTGGTTTTTGTTTTGCATAGTTTTGAATATTTCCCTGGTTTTAACTTTGAGAATTACATATGCTGGGGTTACTTTTTCTTAAGTAATGTTAATTTCCATACTTTGAAAACCCTGTAGTAATAGTTTGAGTGCTGTTTGATTTTTGACCCCATTTAGATGTGGGGACTGTCTTACAAATGAAATGACAGTATCGAAAAAAACCCAACCATTTATCTTTGTCCCTTCTATTTTTGGTGAATTCTCTTCTCTGAGCTAGAGGGATTCCTGATTCATTTCTGCTCATCTAAGCTAGAGAGAAAGGAGTTTGGTATTAGATCAATGATTTTAGGTTAATCATTTACATTTGTGTCTTCATTCTCCACTGATTATCACTCTGTGCACATTTGCTTTAAAAATGAATATGTAAACTCAAGTATTGTTTATAGAAACCCATAAAATACTGATGGATGAGGGATCTATTCAGAACACTTTAAAGGATTATTTGTACCATCACCCTTGCATCATGCTTATGAGGAAAACATAATATCCCATTTTTGCACATGGGAAACTGAGGAACTGACAAGTGATTGCCTGGGAAGAAATATGAAGTGCATTACAAGTTTTGGACAAGAATTCATAGCACTTGATTTATAATCCAGTGTGTCGACCACAGTATCTTTCCTTACAGACATTGTGTACTTTATGAATCCTCAGTTTTTATGATTTTGTTATTTAAAATGGCTTATCACCAAAATAATGTTTTTTTGATTTGTGACCTACTGTGTGTTGTTGTTTGGGGGGGGGGGGTTGTGTGTTTGGGGGGGGGTTGTGTTTTGGGGTTTTTTTGTTTTTTCTTTTTTTTTTTTTAACAGAAATTCAGATGCTGTAAATAGATTTTATTTCACTTGGTCATCTAAAAGTTAGTTTTCTGACTTTGAATTAGTCATTTTTTGGGCTCTGTAGTTAGAGAAAAGAAAAAATAAGCTTTCTCTAGGGTGACTAATTTCGCCCTAAAGCCTAACATAGCCATAATATGTTGCTGTCTCTTGTCTGTCCAAAGAGAAAGTTGGGGGGATTAGAGCGGACATGATAGTTGCAGACTTACTGTTTATGACAGATAGAATTCTCCCCCTATCTGTATACCGTAGAAATAATATTTCTGAGGACCACATACTAATCTTATGTTTAGTTAAAAATAAAAGTTAATAACCTCCGAAGGCTAATAGAATTATTTTCTTGTGGTTCAGGCATGCTCAAGCACAACAAAACTTTCCTTAATCTCTGACTGGCTGAAGGGAGACACGCTTGGAGAAAGACTTGTAATGCTGGCAGATGATCTGTGTCATCTGGGTTTGAAACCCATCGTGGCCTCATCAGAATCATCCTCTTCAGAAAGGTGGACCCTCCTGAGCTTAGTGTTGTCACAACACATTAAAAATGGTAAGCACATTTATTCTTTGGAGTTTGCAAAGTGTAAATACTGCATTTATACTTTACACTTTACTTTACACTTTCTCTATGCTTTACACTTTGCTTTGGGAGGAACTCCTTGAGATCTTCCAGATTACTTAATTTATAACATCTGTTTGTTTGTTTGTTTTTTTTAACCTGAGCCAATTAACCATATCTAGTTTAATTTCATAAACACTAACTTGCAGTTGTGCCATCACATATTTTCTTTTCTGTTTAGCTAGTGTGTCAGCGTTTAAAGAAAATAATCAAATTTGTGAAGCTGGAAAACTTGAAGAAAATTTAAGTAATAGTTGAATTTATTAGCTAAGCTGCTGTAAAATAATATTGTTAGCTTTTAAACCATACCTTCTGAAGTTTACCTTCAAAATAGCATATCAAGAATCAACGGTTATAGACTCAGGTGTGCAGTGGCAATGCCTTGTTACAGGAGTTAAAAATTGCTTTGAGCCATTTTTGGCTAGACGTATATTGGGGGAAAAAGTGTATGTGCTCATGTCATAAGTGTACTCTATTTTTTGTTGTTGTTTGGTTTTAAATAATAACATGTTTCATTTTTTCCTTGTGTTTTTTGGCATCTGTGATAGACTTCTCTACTGGAATTGAATTTTCTTGATGCTTTGCATGTAAGCTTTTTGTTTGCGTTATGCTGAACTCAGTATTTGTTTTGATCCCTGAAGTAATATACATGCTTTAATTTTTCTGAATGCTGAGCATGTTTGTGCTGTTTTTAAGTTTCAAAAATACCCATTACAGCCATCTTATTATGTATATTTGTAAGCAGTGCGTCCTGGGTGTGTTATAATATGTTGTTTTTGTTATTGGAACTTTGGAACCTTTAATGCAAAGGAGCATCGGGAAAACCTGTTCCTCACTCCAGATAACGCATTCAGCAAACTTGCTTGGGAGTCAGAGGCTGATTGTCCAGTGACTTAGTTTGTTAGCTCTAGAGTTGGAAGTTTTGTGCTCAAGACATTCATTTTGTGCTGAGTGCTGTATAACACAATTTTAATGCATGTTGGATGAAGTCTGAGAGGCATTCAAGACCTGTGATTCTTCTCAACTTAATAATTTAGGCCAAAATAGAATACATGGATTTTCAAAAAAAAAAAAAAAAAAAAAAAAAAAATTGCCGAGATCTCTCATCTAAGTTTCTCAAGGTAGACTGTATGGAGTACATGGAAGGGCTTTTCATGGATTGATAACTGATCACAAGATAGGAATTGAAAGAGGGGAAAAAGGATAAATAATGAAAGGATGATAATTGTTTCTGATAACAGATTTTTGAAAGTAGTCAAATCTAAAACTGCAGGGAACTGTAGCAGCATCTTGCAATACTGAATGATTAATTGGTAAAATTACAACTGAAATTCAATTACAGTAAATACAAAGAAGTATACATGGGAAGAACATAATTGTAACTGTATTTATTCAGTAACAGGCTCTGAGCTTTTATGATCTGAGAAGAGAGATCTTCAGTCATTGTGTTGGTTCCCTGCAAGTGGCAGCTTGCTCCTTAGCAATTAAAAAGGAATATAGGTTATTAGGAACTGCTGGAAAAAGAGTTGAGACATGGAGCTATTGGAGTGAGTCCAGTGAAGGACTACTAAGATGATGAAGGGACTGGCACATCTCTTATATGAGGAAAGACTGAGACAGCTGGGACTCTTCAGCCTGGAGAAGAGAAGACTGAGGGGGGGATCTTACCAAAGCGTATAAGTATCTGAAGGGAGGGTGTCAAGAGGATGGGGCCAAACTCTTTTCAGTGGTGCCCAGTGGCAGGACAAGAGGCAACAGGCACAAACCGAAACACAGGAAGTTCTGTCTGAGAATGAGGAAAAACTTCTTTACTGTGAGGGTGACCGAGCACTGGAGCAAATTGCCTAGAGAGGTTGTGGAGTCTCCATCCTTGGAGATATTCAAAAGCTGCCTGGACATGATCTTGGGCAATGTGCTGTAGGTGACCCTGCTTGGGCAGGGGGGTTGGACTAGATGATCTCCAGAGGTTCCTTCCAACCTCAACCATTCTGTGATTTTTGTTAGGGCAAATGAAAATCATTATGCTACTGGTGTGTCAATATCTTGAATATTGCCTATAGTTTTGGTTACTGAAATATCCTAGTTCATCTACATGTTTCTGAAAAAGGGTTCAATAGAATCAGAAAACATCCAAAGAAAGATGACAGGGTTGGTTAGAGAAATGCAGTGGCTTCTGTTTGTAGAGGGAATAAAATAGACTAGAACCTTTAAGCTTGCAAAGAAAGTGATTGGAGATGTGGTTGTGATAGAGTCATAAAATCATAATCCGTTTGGAGAAAGCAAATAGGAAGAGTTTTCTCGTTATTTCTGAAAACGCAAGAGCCAGAGGTTGTCTGCAGATGTTTAGATAGCAGGCTTGAGAACAGGAAAAGGTATACTTTTTCATATACTTCATAATTAAACTGTGGAACTTGTTTCCACAGGATGCTATGGAGGCTTAGCCCAGTCAGAAAGGGGCTAAGCATATTTATGGAAGATGTATCTGATTGGCGTAATTAGGTGCAGTGGTCTAGATGCAATCTCTGACTCACAGGATTGACAGGAGTTAGGAAAACACTGGAGGGAAATGGATCATACTGCATTTGCTCTGTTTATATACCCTTCATTTAAACTGATTTAGCTGTTTTAGAGAAACAATACTTGGCTATGTGAAGCTTTGGCTAGAAGATTCTAGATAGCTGTTGAATAAGAAACTGAGTTTAGGTTTGCAATAAAGCTGCTTTGACCTTTATTTTGCATTCAGTGTTAGTAAATGAACTTTTAAAAAAGCAAGTATGTAGAAGCAAATATGGTGACTTTGAGCAATCGTGCTTGTCAAGTAATCAAAGCTGCCTCTCTTCTTTTTCCCCTCCCCAATAGAATCCTTGATTGGTGAAACTTTTGTTGAAAGGATTATTGATAAACTTCAAGCAGCGTTATCTAAAGCTAGGGATCTTTCTGAAGCTGGTAATACAGAACCATCAGTGTCTTTCATCTGTGATGTAGCCTCAAGCTTTTTCAGCTCTGTTAAAGGGTGTTTATTGATGCCATCCTCAGAAGACTTGCTGTTCACCATCTTCCAATTGTGTGCTCAGAGGCAGGATGCTACACACTTAACAGGTAATTTGGAAAAAGAATTGTATTCCAGACCAAATCTGATGTTGGGATGTTAATTTTTTTCAGTTATTGATCTCTTAAAATTTGTCCTGTGGTGGAACATCAGCTAAGTAGTAGAATGGGGAAAATGCTTAAAAATCTGAAGGGAGCTATTTTTGATTTTGCAGAGCTTTTATGTATTGTTTCCAAAAAAATAATTGTGTGAAGCAGAATTTCTAATTATCTTCTCCCAGAAGGTTGCAGAAGACAGTTCGCTAGAATCAAGAGGTGAAAACTATATTGTGAAATTGCAGGCCTTGAAAATATTAGTTTCCCTAAACACCCTTGCAGTTTGTGATTAGTTGTTCTCTGTCGGTTTTTATAAAGTCCGTACAATGGTATTGTTGGGCTTTATCAGATACGCAGCTTTTATGCTTTTTTCCAGATATGCTGCTTTTCATATTAAAAACTTGGGATTTTGCTGCTTTTTTGTGTGAAGAAGTTCTTCTGTTACCCTTTCTAGATCAGGGATATAACATTTCAGAGAGGGAAAGTGGCTTTATCAGAATATGCCTCTTTTGGTTGCTGTGAGAATCAACCCAAGTTGGTCAAATCATGATCTTTGGGAAAAGAATCTGCTTGGCCTCGTAGAATTCTCCAGCTAAGACACACAGACACTAAATACTCTAGACATGCTGCTATGCAGGCTGCGCACAGCTTCCTCTGTGTTGGGAGCAGGAATTGAAAACTCTCACTTCAACTTAACTTTTTATAGATGATTAAATCTGAATTCTTTTTCATGAGACAGATTGAAGAATTTAATACTGAGCACTTGTAGCTGTAACTGACATTAAAATTCTCACGTTGATTTACAATGCAGGTAGTTACTTCTAAACATCAGGTCTAGAGCATCTTGACAGGCATTTCAGACATTTTTGATGTTAGTATCCCTGTGCTTCAGCTATTTTTGAAATTGATATTCCACACTTTAGAAAGTGTTGTAAAGATAAATTAATTGAGGTCTTTGAAATACAAAGAGTGACCATTTTGTTGTTCTTCCAGTAATGCAGAGGTTCCATTGGAAAAAATGCATGCAGTCACTGCACTAAAGATACATATATTTATTCTGAAACCAATTAGATCAGATCAAGTTGCTCTGGCAAATGGAGTCCATTTCTCTCTCCACAGTGTCTCATTTTCAAGCTGAGATGCTGATTTTATATTCTTTGAATGCAGAATTTGTGAGTAGTAAGTTGGCTATATGTATTTGCTGGTATAGATGCAAAAGACGAAATGTTGCAGTATTACGTTAGAATTGAAATAGAACAATATTAACCTGAAAACCAGTGCTGCTTTCCAAGAGAGTACCGATGTTGTGAATGTTCAGTGTTTTAAATAGATTTGGAATTTTAAAGACCTCATGGAGATAGTGTAGTAGATAACAGGAAGCTCACTTTTTTCTCAAATAAAAGATTACTTGTATATCAGGATTTATTTAAAATTACCACAACAAACCCGTGTATCTGCTCTTGATAGCTGTCATATGTAACTATATATAAAAGAGAATTCTGTTTCTGCTCTAGCACCTTAGTTTTACACGTGATGTGCTATACACACACGTGATGTGCTATGCACGTAAAATGTAACCTGGAAGTTTACCTGTTTGTGTGTGTTTTTTTTTGTTTTGTTTTTGTTTTTTCTTCCTACGATAGATTTACTTATATTTAAATTAAAGCACACTTGGATGTCTGGTGTAAATTCACTTGTACATCAACTTCGGAGTATGCAGAAACAAAGCACCTTTTTGCATAAATCTGCACTGTGGGTCAAGAATCAAATTCAGTCTTCCTCTTTGGATGTTAAAAGGTAATTGTACTTGTCCATTTCATAATATATTGCTCTCCAGAACAGTCCAAGGCTATGCTAGTCTGTATTTAATTAGCATCTTCATTGTTTAGGGTTTTTTCAGCCTGTCAGAGGTGAGAACTGTGGCTTAGAGCACAACTTAAAAAGCCATTGGTACAGCATTGTATCAGGGTAAAACAAGGCAGCTTGGTTTTACTGAATAGTGCTAAACTTGCTTGCCATGTTTTGTCCTTTTCTCAGCCTGCAGGTTTTGACCTCTGCAGTTAGTGATTTGTTGTCTAAGCTTCTGGAAGCTGAAGGACTAACTGGGTATTTTGTGGGAGCTTATGTTGAGCATGTCACACCAAACAAAACTGAATGGGAGAAATTGCACGAGTCCCTATCCACTGAGGTATGAAAATGGTAGTTGACTTTCATGCTGTTGTTGATCTTACCTGTCTTGAAGGCTTTGGCTTTTAGAATAATGAACATGCCTATTTTGACATAGCACTGTGGTTATGAAGACACATGTCTGACCAGAGGTTCTTTCAGCCACTTCCCTTGCTGGAAGAGAAAATATGTATGTTTGTGGCCCCATCAAGTACTACTGAAGAAAATCAGAATTTGTGAAATTAACCTTTTCTACATGGAACACCAGCAACTTACTTTAATTCAGAAATTTAGTGTCTAACAGAATATACCTTGTAAGGCTGTTCTTATGTTTAAGTCTTCTGTAAGATTACTTTTGTGAGAGGACTCCAGTATCTTCAGAGGAATATGAATTGCTGACTGTAAATAAAATGTTAGCATATGTGAAGTGGAGAAAGGGGAAGGAAATAACTTCCTGTCCAACCACCAAGCTTCAATAACCTTATTATTTCTTGTACCTTGTATAAGATATTTAGAGCTCTAAAGATATATATTTATTTCTCAGGCAGCAATGCAATTTCAGGTTACATCTGTGCATTTAATTTAGTTTTTTTTAACTACTGAAATTTGACACAAACTGAATTTAAATAGGAATGGCTCATCTTCACCATTATGCTTTTGATGGTAGTTTGACTCTTTCTTGACTATTTTTTAAGTAACTCTGAATTTTCAATGGATTATAACTCTTCTACATATCATTAAAATGTCATTTATTGTTCATACTCTTTTTATGCACATATTACAGTGGATGCACAAACCTCTTTTGGAAGGAAGGCTGAGTATGAATTGTGAGCATTTGGGATTGTATGTTAAGCTGTGTGGCGCAACTAAACTTCCCAGCCATCTGTGTACTTCAGCCTTATTAAGTAAAATGGTGCTGTTTATGTTGGAAAATGGTATAGTCCATGGATATGATGATGCTGAAAGAAAGAAAATTGACAATATAAGTAAGTTTAAAATGGTAAAACTTAAAGGAATTTGATTTTATAGTAGTTATAATCCAACCAGAATTGATAATAAGAAATGAACAGTAAAGATTTGGCATATAAATATTACAAATTATCCTTTTATCCTTTACATTTTTTTACTTTAGTTTGCCTTTAAAAGTATGAGTTTGTGCAAGTACAGTGTTTGTATTTCTAGGACCTTCTGTGATTATATGCATGCTGTCTCAGCAGAACTTTAAATTTAGAGTTTGAATTTATGCTGAACTTCAAATATTTTGGCAAAGAACAACTTTTCAGTGCATTGGCATCAGTGGGCAATAGGAACTATATCTATGCCATCAAATAAATGTCTTGAGAGTTTTGCTGTAACACAAAGATATTTTGAGGCAGTATTTTTTCTTAATTCCACCAGGTAGAACTTGTTTGTTTTTATTTATGGAATATTAATATTGCATGCAAATTCTTAAATCAGACCCAGCATTATGAAATTAGCTATTCGCCTCCAGAATCTCACTATGAAGAGAAATGCATTTGTTTCGTGTAAGTCTTTGTGAGCTGATGAAGTAGCCGCATATTAACACTGGATTTATTTTTTTTCTGAATTTAGATCTTGATTACCTTGTCTGCAAGAAATAAAAAAGACAATGGAGAAGAGTTAGTCCTTGCCATGTGTTTTGTTTTAAAATTTCCTGAACATCTAGGATTGATTATTGTAACTTTTTTGTGTATTTTATGATGCAATAGCAAATATGCAGTTCATGCTCTGAAGCACCCGAGATTGTATGTAAATGTCAACTTCTTAATGTGTTAAAACTTCTGAAACTTTTTGCATATGCACTGAATATATTCAGCAGTTACTTTTGTTGTTTAATTAGTTGCAGAACTGCTGTACTCATTACAGTGGATTGAAGAATTGGAGAATCCTCCTTATTTGCTTCTTGAATATCTTCATATGTTAGAAGAAATGCACATCACATATGAGAAGTTCAGTACACTTAGTAATACAACTAACCTTCAGCAAACAATATTTGATAGGTATGTAAGAACAAAGTAAAACCTCTATTGAAATACAACTCTTAATTGTGGCTTATCGAGTATTTAGTGCCACCACATTTCCTTGTGTGTGTTAATTCTAACTTCATACAAATGCTTTTGTGGTGAACTGTGCATCTGTATATATTAACCAGGGTCTTTATTCTTCCTTGAAGATCAGAGGAACATGGAAGACTGTGGTCCTTAACCATGGCTAAAGTGATTCGTGAAGGAAACGCTGGATCGTGTGGGATGAAACAACTTTTTAAAACAAGCGAAGGGTATCTTAATACTACAGCCCATATAATCTTGTTGTTTACATTGCAACTTTTAATGATATTAAATGGTATTGATTCTGGTGAATGACATCTGAAGATTGGAAATTTTGAAGTGTGGATGTATGTGCAAGTATGTAAAAGTGAAATTCAGTTTAGTGTATGGGTTTAGTTAAATTACAGGATATTAAGTAGTTCTTCTGTGACCATTATAAACCAACTGACATTTCGCTTACTAGATAATTTTGGGGTTTGTTTCATTCTGGGTGTTGTGTTTGTGTGAACAGGTTTCTTCCATTAACAGAGGGCAGATTGCATACACTTCAGTGTCTCTCCTCATTTTTAACTGAGGAAGAAAAGAAAGAACTTGTCTTTGACTGTGTGGCCAAACTCATGACTTGCATGCAGACAGAGCTCTCTAGTACTGATGGTCAGTATGTTCTTAACTCATCCCACTTTGTTAGAATTTAAGAACGTTACTTTGTAATAATGCCTGCCTTTAAGACATCATATCGTCTTTACTAGAAAGAAATGTCTTTGCAGTTGGATGAACTTTGGATGAACTGTTGAAAGAAAAAGACTTGGGTATTATCCAAGCTATGTTAAGATGTTAACATTAAATTCAAATTAAAAGATCCAGTCCATTAACACACATTCTAATGTTCGTCTTGTCTTGATAATTAAAACCTATTGCATATGCATTATTATTTTTTTCACGTATCTTTATTATGTTATAGAAGCATTTGGGTGTCTTTCCGTTTTGAACTCCTGCTTGAATGACAGAAGTATTGATTGTGATCATTTACTACCTGGAATACTAAAAATCATAATATCTTGGAAAAATGATAATGAAGACAGCTTTCTTTTTAGCTGGTGGGTGCAACTTTGAGATAAATTGATGTCGTTCTCCCTCCCGCCCCAGTAAGAGTTTAAAAATACAGAATGGTCTACTAACTCAAGCAAAATCAACAGGTTTTTTTGTAAATGACACCTGACATCTGCTGCATTAATACTAAATTTTTAAGCCTTTGTAAAACTGGATCCCTCAGTTCGACATACCTGTCTTTAAGTGTTTAATAAGTCATAGTGAAGACAATTGCTCTAGTGCTTGAAGGTGGGGCATATGAAAGCAAGGTTGGGAGACTAAGAGCTTATTTATGCACGTAGATAACAACTGTGTTTTTAAAACCACTCAGAACTGACCAGGTTTTGTACGTTTTGCTGGCTTTTCAGTTCTCAAACTTCATATTGCTTATGTAAGTAGCTTGAATAAAACTTGGGTGCCAAACTTAGTGTGTGGTTTTTTTTTTGTTTTTTTTTTTTTTTTTTTTTTAATTCTGGACCTGAAGATGTAACTTAGAAAACTTAGCTTCCAGCAAGAAGTGAAAATAATCTGAGGTTCATCTGTCTTGAGCATAGTGAGGAAAAATTCTCACAGCATAGCCCTGAAATAATGTACCAGATGGGAACATTCGAGGGCTTATATTTGAAAACAGGTCACTTTATTAATTGAAAAAATAATAATTTTGTTGCATTAATTAAAATTTGCTAAATTTTACAATTCATGTAAGTATATTATTTGAGTTACTATGTTGATAAGTAAATTGTACAATTTTAGGAATCCATTAAAGTAACATACAAATGAGCAGGTAGTTCTGATGGTTTGTTTTGTGTCTGTTAACTGGCATATATAGGATTGGTAGTTAATGCAGGATTCAAACCCTGGAAGTCAGAGTAAGGGTATGAAAAGTGCATAGAGCAGAGCCTGGTATAAGACTAATTTCTCCTAAGAGAAGAAGCAAATGTAAGAACACAAATACTTTGTTTCCACAGCATGAAGATATGTAAACTTGAGTTGTATTTTTATTGCAGCAATCTGAAGGAAACAAGTGCTCAGTTGCTTGGTTTCAACATAGAGATGATCCGTTTCCTTCCTTTGTTGCTGAAGTATTCTTCAGCTCCTTTGGCTGACAGTGAATGGGACTTTATCATGTGCTCCATGCTGGCTTGGTTAGAGGTAAAATGAAAGATTATTGCTAGCCATTGCATTTCCTCTTATAGCATTCTCCTACTGCCCTCTGAGCCTCCTAGACCGATTTTTTTTTTTTTTTTTTTTGAGCAGGGGATTAAAATGCAAAGTAGGCTAGGAAAAAACTTAGTTATTGTCATCTTAGTGTGCTTTCTTGCTGGACCTTTTGTCCTAAATCTTAGAATGCTGTATGTTAAAAGTTCACCTATCTATTTATATGTGAGCATCTTTACAAAATGGAAAGGTGTATGTTGGGATAATAGAGCAAAACATTGTAGAAACCACTTTAGATGGCAATTAAATTTGAACAAAGATGCACAAGGGTTACCAAGAAGAATGGAAATCAGAGTAATTCTAATCGTTCAGACAGCTTGGAACATGACGGTCTTAAGCGTTTTAACTTTTTTCATCTCATGTTAACTTTCTAGTGCTTTGGAGGAATGAACTATGTTTTCAGCATTTCGAAGATAACTTTTTTTAAAAAAAGTATCTCAATAAAATATGGAACTAAAACCAAATTTTACATACCACATCAGTGTTGCATCTCTGGTTTTGATGTGCTTACTTTTTTAGATTTTTCTCTGGATATGACGGATGTAGTTCTCTCAGCTTAGCAAATATTTGACAGAAGGTTAAAAAGAATTGCACAAAATCCTCTTTTTCATTGAGTTTTGGCAATGTTTGTGTGGCTTAAAAGCACAAGCAATACTTCTCTCTTTTGCATGTTGAGATGAAGTTACATCTCTCATGTAGTAATATGTTTATTAGTGGTATTGATAATTGGAGAATAATTTTAAAATATTTCTGCTCTGGATCTCTATGTTGGAAGATAATCTGTAAAACTGAAGTCTAACATGATATGTTAAAATTGACTGAACGAAAGCATCATCAGTCTATCAATATCCAAATGATTATGCAGAACTTGAATATTATAGTCTAACAGCTGTCAGAAAAAAAAATCAGTGAGCAGCTGACTGCTTATTTAGAAATCAAATAAAGATATAGAATCTCTGACCATCTAGCCTCTGTTACTAAATTACAGTGCCCTCTGTCACTAGGGTAGAAGGACAGACATATCTCTTGGCAAAAGGCATTTTTTAAGTTTGAGGTTTGCCTCTATAGACAAAGATGAGATAGGTCAGTAATTGCAAGGAAGCATGATCTTTTTTTTTTCAGAAAGCAGATCAGCCATAAAATGGAAAATATCACCAGGGCTGGAAACTTCCATGTGGCCTTTCTTGATGCCAGGATTAATCTTACCTATGCTGTATGTGCCTGTATACTTCGTTTTCTTTTTAAAAAACAGCAACAACGAACTTCTATGGAAAAACTTCTTGCATAGATTAAATGCTTAGGAGTATTTTTAATATTTAGCGATTGTCTGGGACAAATAAAAAGGCGGAGCTAGGTTGTGGGGAGGAAATCTTCTACAGGCAGCCACTTGAATAGTTCCAGCTTAGAATAACGTGTTGTCAATTTCTTTCTGTGATTGGAAAATACAAGCGTGATATTAATGTTTCTTATGTTTAGGAGGGAAAAATGAGAGCACTTCATATTGCAGTTTTGGCTCACTTGACAAGCTACAGATGCATACATTTCTATTTGAATCCGCTTGATGGCAGTTTCCTTCTATCATAAAGAAAGGCATATAAAGAAAGCAATCTAGTATTCTAAACCTTGATGAGATTCAGAAATTCACTGTGACAATTTCAGTAAAAATACAGATAGTTTTAAACTTTTTTTTTTTTTAACTCATAGTTCTAAAGTAGTCTTTGCAGCTGAGTTTTGTGTGACATTACACTTTCTGGTTGTTTTATTTGTTTCTATGTAGAAAGTGAATGTGAAGCAACTGTTGTTTTAAAACAAATTTATAGTGAAGAAATTCTCTCTCTCTTTTTTTTTTTTTCCTCCTAGACAACAAGTGAAAATCATTCACTTTATCATGTCCCGCTTGTGCAAATTTTTGCTTGTGCCAGTTGTGACTTGGCATCTGCCCTTAGTGCTTACTTTGAAGCTGCAGCTCCTGAAACTATTGAAAACCTTCCTGTGAACTTGATCAGTGAATGGAAAGAATTCTTTTCTGAAGGAGTTCACAATTTGCTGTTACCCTTGTTGGTGAAAGTCACAGGCAAGTATATGGTAACTGGCAAGGACAGTAATAGTGAATATGTGATACAAGTCAGATCAGTCTGAAATAGAACTTGGCCATATTTTTTATTTATAGAAACATTATATTAATGTAGCTTATAAAACTCACTTTTTTGACACTTAACATTCTGTGACTCTTAAAATTAGGTATATTCTAAGTGCAGTCTGAGTTGTTTCTAGTTAAGCTTACTTATGCTAATATCCATGCATTCTGTATCACAGCTTGTCTTTTTCCATTTTAAATAGGTGAAATCAAAAATGCATCTGAAAGCGCTTTTCAAAATTCTGTATTAACGTCTTTGGGTGAAGCTCTAACATACATATCGAAGGACCAGTTGTTAAACCATAAACTGCCAGCGAAGTTTGTTGCAGGCCAGAAAACAAATCTTCCGGATAAACTCCAGACTCTGTTAAATACATTATCTCCATTATTGCTCTTCCGGGCTAGACCTGTGCAGATTTCTGTCTATCACATGTTGTATAAGTAAGAATCAACAAATTTCTCACTACCTCCACTTTTTTTTTTTTTTTTTAATATGCTGTAGAATATGCACTTACAGTTGTGTGTCTAGCAAAGTGATGTTCCAATATGGGAGAAAATGGTTAGCTGGGCAACTTGTGTTCTGTATCAGAGTACATTATCTAAAGCTGTGAATACTAAGCTTACTTATAAAAGTGGACTAACTGTATACTGAGAAATTCTACTGCAGTACATGAATATAAGAGTTTATTTTCTGGTGAAACTGTACCGTAGTTACTTAGATATCAATATAAGCTGCTTATTTATAGCCCCTATTTCAACACTCATATAAAATCCTAAAATGTAAACTGAAATGTTCCTGTATTGATCTCGTACTGTAAGTATCAGTAAATAGCATGACCTCTTCATTTTCACTAATTTGGTAAAGAAAATGAAGTGAAGAAAAATATTTAGTATTCCTGTGAACTTTTTGGTTATCTCTAATACCAAAAGATAGAATACAGAATTTGAAAAATAGTATGTGCATTTGACTGCTCAAAATGCAGATTATAAGGCAACTGAGTGGAGGGTAAGATTTCAAAGCTACCATCATCTTTTATTATACTGAGGCATGAAGGTGTAATTGGTAATAGCCTTGTACTGAGATAGAGAAGTTTATTTTAGTATGATTCAGAAAGTTTAAAATGTTCGGAAAACAATTAAGCAAGGTTATGTGCTCTTTGGCCTTTGCCATTTAAGAGAAAACTCTGCAATGGTAACGTATCTCTTAAAGGTTCTGTGTTCTTGTTAAGCAATAAAATAATGGCAATTATTTCTTACCAGTAACGTGTTCACTGATAAGCAATGACCTATGCATTACTTGTGTCAAAATGCATAGTCAGTAAAAATTAAATCTGATTTTTTTTTTTCCCCCCTATCTCTATAGATTAATGCCTGAATTGCCTAAGTTTGATGATGAAGATCTCAAATCTTATGGTGATGAAGAAGAGGAATCAGCATTGTAAGGATTTTTTTGTCCTGTTTTTCATTACTGTTTTCCCTATTTTTAATATCTTTTATATGGATTGTGATTTGCAGCAGAGTAGTAGTCTGTCAGGAGATGTTAAGAGTAAAAATGACATGGTTATGACAAAAGGGACATAAACATTGAAATTATACAACATAATTGCTTATATCTGCTTTTGTGCTACCACTGGGACCAGTATTTGCAATTGTTTTCTTGGTACAGTTACTAGAGTAACTGCAGCATATGTCCTATGTATTGTAAAATCTTGAGAGATTTTTACTCGACTGCTATGTTCAGCATGTGCCCAGCTGTACAGATAACTTTAGTTTCATGGATTATTCCTCTTAGATGAATTTATCAGTGAATTGAAATAAAAGTGAAGATCTCCAAAATAGACCTGGGTGTTTTATACAGCTTGAATCAGATAAAGTCTACAGTTTGAAGAGGGAATACTATAATTTATTTACTTACTTTTAATCTTAGCTCAGTAACTAAAAGTATGTTTTACTTTGGAGTTAAAGACTTTTTAATCCAATGCAAAATGCAAACCAAACACATCCAGTGATTAGGAGATTGTTCACTAGCTGCTTTGTTGGTGTGACTTGACAAACATGGAGGAAAGCAATCCAGCACTCCATGATGTAGGTTAAAGCAGCTCAGACATAGACCAAATTCATCCTTTCAGATTAAGTGATCAGCATTCAGTTTATATGCTTCCTGCAAGGGGTAAATAGAGCAATTGCCCACTTGAGGAAAATGCACTATTAAAATCTAGCACTACTGTGCAAATCTGGAAGTAAGTTTTTCTGTAGTAAAAGACCCCTTTGATCTGCATATATGCTTGTACTAATAAGGATGGTAGGTACACTGTGAATATAAATTCAATTAATCTTCTGCTGAAGTTTTTTGCTTATTATGCCAGATAACATTTTTCCATAGACCACCTCCTGCGGCTCTTATGTCTGTCCTGGCCACTCAAGAACTCTTGCTAGAAAACATCCTAGAATGCATTCCAGTTGGAGAATTTGCAGTTATCCAGCCACTGAGTGATGAGTTCTGCCTTGTTCTAGGATATCTTCTCACTTGGAAGTTAACATTAACTTTCTTCAAAGCAGCTTCTTCTCAGGTATATGTTCAGAGTTTTTTCATTTTAATGGAATTTGGCTTCTGGAATTAGTGGTATTCTAAAAGCTTCAATAGAACTAGATTTCTGCACTGTGATAGTTCAGGATAGTAATATTAGTAATAATGATTTAAGATTTGTTAACAGATGATTCTTTATTACTTTTTCAAACAACCTTGCTGCATTTTCTAATTATATAATCACTGAGAAGGCTGCAGAGAACTAAATTATTCTCCCAAACATTCATTTCAAATCACAGGATCGCTTTTCCTCCCTACACAAACATCTGTGTCATTTACAGGACAAACTAATTTTATTAAATCTCATCTATTTTTTGTTTTTACCCCATCAGCTGCGAGTTCTTTACTCACAATACCTTAGAAGAACTAGAAGCTTGAATAAACTGCTTTATCATTTGTTCAGGCTAATGCCTGAAAACCCTATCTTTTCTGGGCCAACTTCTGAAGTTCCAAATAAGGATACAAAAACTTTCTTTACTGAAGAACTTAATTTAGATGTTAAAGGTTAGTAAAAATGTATTTGATGTTTGTGCATTTGAGAGTTTTGATACTGCTAAGGCTTAAATATACGTTTCTGCTTAAAAATACATATTTAGAAGATCTTTTCTATACAAAAACACACACCACGTGTACGTACATACATATGAATGAAAATTTTTTGCAATCATTCCCCATAGTGAAGCTCAGCCACAGTAGAGCTATTTACAGAAAAATCGGGGGGGGGGGGGAGGAAATGCTTATTACCAGATTATCACTATTAGTGACAAAGTATTATTTCTGCATTGTCTGAATCTTGAACGTATGCAAAAATTCTGAAATACTAAAAATATGTGGTCTAGCCTGCAACTTCTCAATTGTTTCTAGTTTTTTTTTTGATGCTAAGTGGATTTTTTTAATTTTAATATACAAATAAAAGCAAAAAATAAACATTTTAATATATTAAGACTTTTAAAAATATTTAAAACTTGTTAAATTGTCTGTTTTCATCACACTGTTCAGAAGAACCTGAGTTAATCAACCATAATGACAGAAAATAAACTGTTTTTTCTAGCTGAGAAACATGAAGAATTACTTTTGAAAGTTACTTCACTGAAATTATTTTACGTACCTATAGGGATGTAAGCAAAGATACTGAGATTTCATTTCTTAATTTTGTGTTTGAATAGCACTGTGTTGCAGAACAGTTTATTTGGATAACAGGAAGAAAGGCAGAAATGGGGAAGTTTGGGGAATTACTGACACAACATCCCAAGAGAAAGATTTCCCTTATCTCTCTGTACCCTCTCACAGAATATTGCAAACCTCAAATATGCTCCAAACATCTCCTTGCTGGTTCCCTCCAAAGCGAACTTTTTGTCATTTCTGGAAAATTACTGTTGATTTCTGGTAGTTCATCTATAGTGCACCTCTAAGTTACAAGATGAGCTTCCAGTTTGGAAGTGTTAGTCTAAAAAAACAAAAAATAATAAGACTATGGAGAAAGGCAAAGCCAAATATGGAGTTATGATATCAAATATAGAAGGGGCATGTAAATGAAGTTCCAGTTACCACAGTTAGGTTGGTATGAACATTTTTGTATGTGGTGTGGAAGAACCAACATCTGATACAGTATCTCAACATTCTTTTTTTCCCCTCACAGGAACAGGACTACTGTCATCTCAGATACCACACTTGGCTTGCTCTGTATATCACATAACATTGAAAGACTTGCCAGCCATGGTTAGGCTGTGGTGGAATAGCTGTGAGAAACGTGTCTTCAATGTGGTAGATAAATTTACAAGCAAATACGTCAGCAGCGTGCTTTCTTCACAGGAAATAGCTTCTGTACAGACTAGCACCCAGTTATTTAATGGCATGACGGTTAGTAAGACTTTGTGTCCTTTTTTGATTTTACTTGAGAATTTTGCAAACTCTTAAAGAAATGTTTCTTTTCAGAACCAGACTGTAACACAGGGTCTTGTATGATTGTATTTTTCTTACTCTGAATGACTGATGAGAACATAGTTTAGCTTGGTATCAGTGTATTAAGTTGATGTTGGTACTTACTAATATTCTGTGTTCTGAATAAGTTAGAAAAGAATGGTGGTTTTCTTGGATGTTGGAGAAATTGAGGAGGTAAGTGGAAGATGCCACTATCAATATGCTGCTCCCTTTTTGGTAGATTTGAAAAATATAATCAACTGCTAGATTGAAAGATGGATGGCAACTTCTTGTTAGATTGCCAAGACATGAGTGGGCTTTTATTTGCTTTGAGGAAAGTGTTTTCCTGGTCTAAGAAAATTGTGCGTAGTGAAGTATAAATGGTTCATATATATTAAAAGACAGCAGATAGTGTACATCTCTAATTGATTATAGAGTTATTACTTTAATGATTCCATTTTTTCACAGGTCAAAGCTCGATCTGCTGCACGAGAAGTCATTGCTACTTATTCAGTTGACGATATATTTATCGAACTAATAATACAGCTTCCATCAAATTACCCACTGGGATCCATAACAGTTGAAAGCGGAAAGAGGGTTGGTGTGGCTGTTCAGCAATGGCGCAATTGGATGCTGCAGTTGAGCACGTATCTTACACATCAGGTGAGTTTAGAGAAAGCCCTTAGTTTTGAAAACTTAAATGAATCCTGATGATAGAAAAATAACCCTAATAATATAATACCATTTAGATCTGTATAGCAGATCTCACCAGTAGAACTCAGCGCGCTATAGAATTGGTCATTCTCATCTACTTTTCTCCAGATGGTGAAATGGAGAGGTAGAATTAGCTCCCTAGTAAGTCGTAATAAATCCATGGCCAAAGCTGAGAATGTAAATCTTCTAAGACGTAGCCCAGAGTTTGCCGTGTGAGGCAATGCTATCTCAACTATAATTTGAAGAAAACACAAATCAGTATGTGAAATTCTCTAAAAGATTGGAAGCGGTTGAAATTGCATCCTCTGTGGTTAGGAAAAAATTTAAGAAAATGGTAAATGACATTTTAAAAATCACCTTTTAAATGTTCTTAAATGCCACCTTTTCATTGTGAGGGATGTTTCATATTTCAGTTCATAGTTCTGTTTCTAAAGATTAAACTACTGACTACTATCTGTAGTTCATGTGTTGGCTTTGTAAATTACTCACTGCAGAAACTGCATGTAATTTCAGTTTATTAAGTCTTCAGGCAATGTGTATATGGCATGTAATGTCACTGGGCCCTGTTCCCTTCACGTGCTTATGAGTAACAGAGGATATTCTGAAGGGATTCTGATGTTAACAGCTATTTTTTCTTTCTGTTAGAATGGAAGTATTATGGAAGGCTTATCTTTGTGGAAAAATAATGTGGATAAACGTTTTGAGGGTGTTGAAGATTGCATGATCTGTTTCTCAGTCATTCATGGTTCCAACTATTCTCTTCCCAAAAAAGCTTGCAGAACATGCAAGAAAAAGTTTCATTCAGCCTGTTTGGTAAGTACCTAGACTACATCTTTCTAAGTATGCAAAATATCTATTAATAATTTAAAACAGATACTTTTACTGTATTACCGTCAATTCTCCATCATACTGATGGAGTATCTGGGATGAACTGAACTCATAAATGATTTGCATGGATTTTGTACTAGGCTGTAAGAGCATTTAATGAGAGATGGATTTCTACACTTCACAGATGATAACTATCCCTTTTCTGTTCACCAAGACATAAACCATTACATCTATGTAGGGTGTAGCAACAGTATCTTGATGCATCTGCTCAGATAGGGGAATAGAAAAGGCTCAATTTAATTTAGGCAGCATGCTCTTCAGTAAACTCAGCTGGTCTTGATATTTAATAGTTGACCATATCCAAGTCATCATAAACATTGGTTGTATGGTTACTGAGTATATCTGGAATGGGTTGGTGGCTGTATAGCCATGCAATGGAAAATTATTGCTGTGTTTAAAAAACATTATTTTTCTACTCTCCTAAAATGAGACTGGATGAGATTTCCTTCATGTGTTTTTTTTTTTTTTTCTTAGAGTAAATCTTCAGCATTGTGTATATACTCACACATACCCACACAGAAAAGTACTTTTTTTTTTCTTTCTTTTTTTAAGAATAGTAAATTTTATCTTAGTTATCTTCATTGGCAAGTAATACTTTGTGATAAAACAGTGTTCTTAGTATCCAGACTGTGTTCGCATATTAAATGGTCGTATTTCTTTTTCAGTACAAATGGTTCACATCTAGCAACAAATCCACATGTCCGCTTTGTCGAGAGACGTTTTTCTGAAATAAAATGGTTGGTCTGTCTTTCTATAAGCTAACTAGTAAATGAAGAGGAGGCATTAAACTGTATGTTGAAAGAACCTAATTACTACTTTGAAATAACGTCAGTTACTTTGAATTCTTGACTAGTGGGATATGATCCATATTTACCTCTGGACTGTTTTTTGTAAAAGTTTAAAGATTATTCTTTGATATAAAGAAATATATAAGAATAATTTATTTTAATTTGTATATTTTTAAGGTGTTAAGATATGTTAAAAATTCAGAAGTGATGCAGAGTTATGTCTGAAAAGTGGTGTTTAAGCCACAGCATAGTTGATTCAAACCTCTTATTTTTAGCTATATTCTAACATGGTGTTATGCACTTAAGTCAGATCATGCCTCTTAATATACATACACATGAAGTTACCATAGCTGGTATGAAGACTTGAATTTTTGATTATAGTAAATGTACCTTTATAATAGTTCCTCTTACAGAAAAAATGGATATTGCTGTTATACATTAAAGTTAAGGCATGGAATTAAGGTGATTACTTTGTGTTAAAGAATAAAACCTAAACATAGCATGATCTAAATTAAAATGTTTATAAATTGAGCTTTCACCTATAACAATCTGATTTTTCCCAAAAAAATTCAGCCATCCAGCAACCTAAAAACATGAAAATTCTGAAGCCCAAGTAAGCACGGAGGGAGCAAAGTCATTCCTGCATGACAGTGTAAAACACTACCTACTTATTATAGATAGGCTTTTAAAGAGAAGACATATACACTGATCAGTTCATGCATTTTCATTATTTCAGTTAATGTCTTCACCATCTGCCAAATAAGCTGTCACTGAACCTCCACTGTACTTCCACTGTCCAGTAAGGACTTGTTTGCTGACCGAACGTGACAGATGTATCAGAATTTAATGTTGTCTGTGTTTCACTATTTGTTTTTTTATGCTTTTTTTTGTTTAACAGCAGTAGCATATTGATATATTCTAAGTTGGATGATATTGCTCTGTGCTAGATTTCTTGGAAAAGTCAATAAAAGGGGAGGAATAAGTGAATTTTATCAGTCTTTGTATTCTTTGGATTACTGTTTCTTCCTCTGTGTGATAGACTTTCAGAATTAATAGGTTAAATTTTCAGATTATGAGTTTTTTGCATACGTAATTAGCTTTACCTCATCAGCTGATCTTTAGATGCTCAGTGTTTTCTCAAAGTTAGTCACTTTTAAAGAGAGCTTTAAAAATAATTTTTTTAGCTGTCTGTAATTGAAGTCTGTATACTTAACATATAATGCTTGGTTTCCAGAAGAGAAATTTCTCTGTCATTTTTTAAGAAAGAGATGATGGGAAACATTAAAACTGGTGAAAAAAAGGCTAACAGAAAACACACACCGAGGAGCAAGCAGTATTGTTTTCATAATTGCTGATACTAAAAATCTGGAATTTTTTCTTGTGTCAGTTGTTTCAAAAAAGACTCACTATTGCAAATGACTTGCTTGCAATTTAGATAACTGATCTGAAGGTGAATTTTTGTTTACCAGATATTGCTTAAAAAGAGCTAACTATCTTAACTCATCTAGCAGATCTTGTAAATTGCCTACTCGAAACAGCCTTTTGTAGAGCTTTTGTCTCAGTTCTGGTCAATACAAGTCCAGGTGCTTGCAGAGCAGCAGTATGTCTTTTGACACAGGTACTTGCTGCTGCTGTACAGGCATACCTCAGAGATATTGCAGGTTCGGTTCCAGACCACTGCAATAATTTTTTGGTTTCCCAGTGCATATAAAAGTTATGTTTACACTATACTGTAGTCATTAAGTGTGCAATAGCATTATGTCTAAAAAAAACCAATGTACATACCTTAATTAAAAAATACTTTATTGCTAAAAAATGCTAACCATCATCTGAGCCTTCAGTGAGTCATAATTTTTTTGCTGATGGAGGGTCTTGCCTCGATGTCGATGGCTGCTGACTGATCAGGGTGGTGGTTGCTGAAGGCTGGGGTGGCTGTGGCAATTTCTTAAAATAAGACAGCAATGAAGTTTGCTGCATCGATTGACTCTTCCTTTCACGAAGGATTTCTCTGTAGCATGCGATGCTGTTTGATAGCATTTTACCCACAACAGAACTTCTTTCAAAATTGGAGTCAATCCTCTCAAACCCTGCTGCTGCTTTATCAACTAAGTTTATGTCATATTCTAAATCCTTTGTTGTCATTTCAAAAATGTTCACAGCATCTTTACCAGGAGCAGAGTTCATCTCAAAAAAACAGTTTCTTTCTTCATCCATAAGAAGCAGCTCTTCATCCGTTAAAGCAATTCAGTCGCATCTTCAGGCTCCACTTCTAATTCTAGTTCTCTTGCTGTCAGCCTGTCCTTTGAAGCCAGGCATTGACTTCTCTCTAGCTATGAAAGTCCTCGATGGCATCTTCTTCCAATAGAAGGCTGTTTCATCTACACTGAAAATCTGTTGTTTAGTGTAGCCACCTTCATCAATTATCTTAGCTGGATCTTCTGAATAGCTTGCTGCAGCTTCTCCATCAGCACTTGTTGCTGCACCTTCCACTTTTATGTTATGGAGATGGCTTCTTTCCTTAAACCTCATGAACCAACCTCTGCTAGCTTCAGACTTTTCTGCTGCAGCTTCCTTTGTAGAATTGGATAGAGTTTGGGCCTTGCTCTGGATGAGGCTTTGGCTTAAGGGAATGTTGTGGCTGGCTGGATCTTCTATCCAGACCACTGAAACTGTCTCCCTATCAGCACTAAGGCTGTTTTGCTTTCTGATCATTCATGTGTTCACTGGAGTAGCACTTTGAATTTCCTTCCAGAACTTTTCCTTTGCATTCACAGCTTGGCTGTTTGGCACAAGAGGCTGAGATTTCAGTCTCTCTTGACTTTCGACATGCCTTCCGCACTAAGCTAAGCTTCATCATTTCTAGCTTTTGATTTCAAGTGAGAGAGGTGTGACTCTTCTTTCACTTGAACACTTAGAGGCCATTATAGGGTTATTAGTTGCCCTAATTTCCATATTGTTGTGTCTCAGGGAACAGGGAGGCCTGAGGAGAGGGAGAGAGACGGGAACAGCCGGTCGGTGGAGCAATCAGAGCACACACAACATTTATTAAGTTCACTGTCTTCTATGGGTGCAGTTTGTGGCGCCGCAAAATGATTACAATAGTAACACCAAAGATCACTAATCACAGATCACCACAACAGATATAATAATAATGAAAAAGTTTGAAATACTGCAGAAATTACCAAAATGTGACACAGAGACACAAAGTGAGCAGATGCTGTTGGAAAAATGGTGTGGACAGACTTGCTCGATGCAGGGTTTGTAAAAATCAATTTGTAAAAAATGCAGTATCTGCAAAGCGCAATAAAGCAAACTGCAATAAAATGAGGTATGCCCGTATTTGGAAAAAAAAGCTCTCTGATTATGACTGAGTGGTGCCTCAGGAGCTGGGGAGCAGCTTTGTTTTCTTCTTGGCAAGTTTGACACTACATAGACAGTCTTTATCTGCCATGCAGCTTATTCTCATGTGCGCTGAATGCAGGAATAGGTCTTTTGAACACTCCAGAAATAGTGTTGCGTTCTTTGCTCATGTTCTAGGAGAAAGGAATAGGTGGGCCCTGGCAAATGGTGAGTGTTCATGCAGACCTGTGTGTAGACACAGCAAAATTTTAAGGATTAAAAAAAGTAATTTGGCCTGTCACTAGTTCTGAGCCTTCACCAGGATGATGTTAGCATAACCAAAATCAATTCTTACAGAACTCACCTGTGTTCTTACCTGGATTGCATTTTGAATAGAGCTTCTACTAAAGTTGCAGCTGACAGCATGATGCTTACTGACTCATGTTTTATTAAGGTATATACAGATATACTTCCTTGTCCAAAAATTCAGTTACTAGTTAGTCCAGCAGTGTGTTTTTTTTTTTCCTCTTCTGATTTTAATTATTCTGCCCTATATGGTTTATGCTAAAACCACACATGCTGTTGAGGTTTTGTGATCTATTGTGCCAGATGACTGCCCATTTCTTCCTTTCATTACTACTTTTTGAACTAGTTCTTTAGTTATAACTAAGAACTAGATGGATTAACTAAACCTCCCTTTTGTTAAACTTGCAGTTTCAGTCTATTATGTGCTTTGACTGCATCTTAAAATTGTCTTTTGATGTTGTGACTCTTCTGCAAAGCAACCTAACTTTCTGTTGGCCAAAGCTGTTAACAACATACATAAAACTTCTAGAGCGGTTCATTCACACTGCATTACAACTACAATTTAAAAAAAAACAATTCTGCATAAAAGCAAATTGCTGAGCAGAGAACCTCCTCTCCATAAGAACAGTCGTCTAAAGGAGAACTGAACAATAAAAGTAGTATGACTTAACAAAGGGTCTGCAATCAAGTCAGAAAGGTTCTAGACTTAGGAGGTTTTCAAACTGAAATATGACTTCTCAGTACTGACCAGTTGGTAAGCAAGTTTCTGTTCTCACAACTTATGTTCTTCACTGGCGAAGACTGTGGAAAAACAAGTTATTTCACAGATGACCAGTTTCCTTTCAGTTTTTCACCTTTGAAATTCTTTAGACAAGCCATTCAGAAGGTAAGAAACAACAGTCTCCAGTTCTGGCTTCACCCTTATCAAAACCCATGTTTTTTCAGACTTGGTGGATCCAAGTACTAGAACTTCTTCCTGTATATAACATTAAGGTCAACATGCACCGTGATTGAGTCTTCCATCTAGACCCTCATCCTCTCTGTGTGTATGCATATATATAATATATGCATAAGAATATACAGTTATAAATAAAATATATTGTATTTTTATATATATATATAAAAATAAAATACAAACTGACAGGGAAGTTACTGAAAAGGAAGTATTAGCTGTGCTTAATTGTTCTTAAATGAGGCTGCAATGTTGCCCTTCAGTAGTCTTTCAGATTGGGGAATGATTACCTTAGGATGTAAAACAATTGCCAATCCAGACTTCCTGCTATCCGCTACTTCTCATAGTTCTTCAGGGTAGAATAAACAACACCTTGTGCGAAACAGAAGTCAAAAATAGCTTCCCATATTCTTTTGCAGTAAAATACCTGGAATCCTCAGGTTTTGTAGTCACCCGTCTCTGTTAATAGGACCTACCCTGTTAAATATCTTACATACCCCGAACCTCTTTTTTTCCAATCTCCTAGATGAGTTTTTGGCAGGTTAGTTCTACCTGTGGAAGAATTTTTAATGTTTGCAGGCTGGTATGTACAAAGTAGTCTGTTTATTTCTCAAGTCTTACATGGAATAGTTTTTACAGTCCTCCAAAAAACTTCTGTGACCTTAGCTAGATAACAGTTTATCAGAACATCAGGTTGCTGTTCAAACTTTAAAGATCTTTGAGAATGCTTTCAGAGATGGCACTAGTGGTACTGAGTACCCAAACTGGCTCTAGATTGATGCTTTGTGCTGCATACTGTAGAGCATAGTGCTTTCTGAGAGGACTGACCACTCCTCAGGGCATGTCTCGTAACACCATTGGGTAACACTGTATTAGAACCTATTTGTGGGCACTGCAAAGCGAGGCAGGAGCTACAGAGAAAAGCTGCTTCATGGGGATCTGGTGATCAGGAAGTAGCTTCCTATTCCAGACAATGAGTTTGAGAGAAAACTTCTATTCTGCTTTTCTACTTATATCCAACTTTTCAGTAACTAGCCTTTTTAACTATCTCATACACTTTATTCTCCTGGATACCTTCTCACAGAAAAGAAATATGCACCTGCATAGTTTGTGTACTATTACCCAGTATGTAAAATGGTAACCATAGCTTCACTACCAACCAAACCATTGTTTCACAGATTTTTGAAAGAAGTTGCAGGGACATATGCCATAGAAGGGAGAACAATCAGTGGTGTAAGCTCTGATCTAATGCCCAGAAAAGCCTTCTGGAGAATACCAGCTTGTATTTGTCTCAAAACTCTTGATATATAGTTACTGGGTCTTTCTGTTCAGCAGTATGTGGTTTTCCCCCTCTAAAAACAAACTCAATAGCTATGCCTTAGACTTGTGAAAGAGGTGTCTGATGCCTACATCAGACCATTAGAATGAATACTACCTCTTCCTGCTGTTTATTTAAATACAGCATAGGCCAGCTACTGAAACAGGAAAAAACTATACTAAATACATTATTTTAATAAACCACAAAGACAAATATACAAATTCTTTATTTATTAAAAAAAAAAAGTCTTTAGTACTAAGTGCAAATGCCAAAATGCCCCTTGAGAGGGTACTTCTCAGTTCCATTCACAACTGTCCTATGGATGCCAGAGGACAATTGTACCTCTGACAGCAGATAAAAGCTGGCTGACATCCAGAATAAAAATACAATACAATACTATGTCTAATCAGTTTGACTGATCAATAGCTGGGAAGTGAGGATACACTTTAGTGTGAAAAACCTGGCTTAAAATATTGGTTTGACAACTTTAATATGCTGTGTTCAGCTTTCTGCATACCCACTATGCAGAAGATTAAGAACAGTTATCAAGACTTCTTGAATTTGAGAATAGTAAGCATCTCTCTTCCCGCTTGCCTGGAAAGTACTCTTGTGCCTTCTAAGCCATGTTTCTTCATTGTTTCCAGAATTTCATCTATAATTAAATGTGCAGTATTACAACCAGGTTTGCATTCGAATAACCCATAAAAGGCAGTGCTAAAATATTTGCCAAACATAAGCTGCAAGGCAAAGATTATAAGTTATATCATCTTGCTCTTTCAGAGAGTAACTTTGTGCAAAGTAATCTTCTACCAGGAAGAAATAAATTTTACTTTCTACTCAGGTACTGTATTTTGCTACTTGTGCATTGGTGGTGTTTCAACATGGTATCCAGCAGCAAATAGTTTAATTAGGAAGCTAAATTTGTAGGAGAAACTGAAATTCATCATATCTCTCAAAAGCTGCCTAATCAGCTGTGAATGAGTAATTTTGAAGTTTTTTCACAATGTGTATCTATTAATCTATCAGGAGTGAGTCTGTAGCCCACTTACTGAATATTTTCTCTCCACAGGTCAAAAAGGAAACAGATCTCATTTCCAAATAAAGGCATTTGCCTTCAGGTATACAACATCTTTTCCCCCATCCCCAGCACTCCTTTTTAGTGAGAAAGGATTGCCCTGTCTTAGCTATCTAGGCTCAGAAGATATATAGCCAGGTTTCAGACTTGGAATTAAAGTCTTGCAGAGCTGTTGGGCTCAGGACCTACCTATTACTGTTTCCTCCAAACTAGATTAGAGAGCTCTTAATGTCAGTGAATTTTATACTTTCATCTAGTTCACCATACACTGAATGCACAGGCCCTACGTTCAGAAGAAGGATTCCAAGAAGCACTGGGTTATGCAAAAGTCCCACTGTAGATTAGTCACCCTAATAACTTGAAAGAAGAGAAGTACAAGGCTCTATGAGGGTGGGCATAGTTTATATGAAGCATGCCAATGAACACTAGCTATCTGTAGCACTCCTGAAGAATTACACAGAGCAGCTTTCTATGTGAATTTTAATACATGCTGTCAGTCTTAAATCATTGCTATTACCATATATTAAAGTGATGCTACATACTTTTTTGTTCACCAATCAGCCTGATAACCTATAGACCAGATTAAATCTAGTTTGGCAAATTTAAGAATTCTGGGAAAATGATCACCTGGATTATTTTCTTTAATTGTGACCAAGTAGAATAATCCTCCTGTTGAAAGTAGGTCTGCTACTACTGGAAAAACCCTGTCCATTACTTCTCTGCCATTTTTGCCACCAGCCCAGGATGCCTCTATTCCATGACTCTCCACCTAGGAAGTTAAAGCAAAGATTGTCTTACTTAATACAGAATGACAGAAATGTTAGTGGTGATTATAAGAGAAACATCACCATAATCTCTATCCTTAGAAGTCTGCCATTAGAAATCTGTCAATTTTAATTCAGAAGATGATTAGTTTATGCAGCAAAATGACTTCCAAACTTCCTTCTGCAAGATGAACATGCTACTTCTGTTCTGAGTTCTAACTGAAAGAGCTGCAATGTCACATATATTATATACATTTTCTTGTAATGTTGTGAACTCATTTGCTAAATGGAAGGTGGTCAGTAAACCTTTTGTGTGTTTTGTAGGTCAAGTTTTGAAAGAGTCAGAAATCTGTGGAAGCAGAGGGTATTATTTTGCAGAAAAATTGCATTTTCCATTGAAAGTCTTCTATAGGAGTACCTAACCAAGTCTTATAAATAAAAATTACATTGTTTATACTTGATGGAGAAACTATGTTTTGAGAAGCAGCAGCTAGTGATCCTTGTTCCTATCTAGTCTTTATAAGCAACTCTAATAAATCATTTTCACTGAAAACAGTTCTGTTACAACTACTGGCTCCACAACACCCTTTACTCTCTTGCAAAAACACTGCAAATTAAGGAGAAGTAACTGAACAACTGCGAGCTCAGTCTTCATACCAGAACTTATTTGCTGTATCCTCCAACAGCAGAAATCCCATTTTACTTCACATTTCAAGTCTATTTTTTCTTACCTCTTCAGAAGGTGTTACCACATATGGTGGATTAAACAGCAGGAGATCAACCTTCCCATTTAATCTTGGTGACAACCCTTTGACCTACAGATGAAATTGACGATGCCTTGGTTATTTTCTTTGATACATACAGAAGACAAACATTTTGTAACAATACAGTTATATAGCACTAGATATTTGCTTATGAATTTAAACAGCCACAAAGATCAACTTAAAAAAAACAAAAAAACCAAACCCACAAAAAGCAAAGTCTGTGGCATTAAGTTAGCAACTGTTAAAGATTAATCAGATAAGAATGAAACATTCAGACCTGTAGAGGATAACTAGAAATTAAAACAAATTTTAAATAAATTATTCATTAATAGTTACAGATTGTCTTGTACGAGAAAATAAACTACTAAGCTGCATAAATTCACCAGTCTTCTATAATACAACTATATCACCATTCTAGAAAGCAAACTATTTATCTGTGCTACATGTGTCCAGTAACACTAGATTAAGACTGAATTTGAATCTTTGACACTTATTGAAGGAATTGTTGTTCTTCTAGACTTTATGGTTACTTTTCATGTTGATGTATGTATGCTTATGGATTAAAGGAGTACCTCTGGAAGAATGCCATGTTTTATAAATACTGGCATCATACACAAAATATTACTGGGCCTCATCAACATATTCCTGTAAATATTTGAGATGATTACAGGAAAATCTCTAGTAAGTATTAGAAAAATTACAAAAGAAAATAATATTACAAAAAGCATGTATCTTACCAAGTCAGTAATTATTGGCTGAAGGTGAACATTGTTAAGCAGAGCTGTCTCCAGTGTACAGTAAGCTGCCATTGGGTTGATATCTGTACATCTGAAAGCAAAATGTTATTGACTGCTGTACCTGGAAGTTTAACAGTGGAAACTGTATGCTAACTAATGAGTACTCTTCAATGCAAGTAACATTTTCCAATATCCTTTACTTTGCAAGTAAACAACAAAAAATATCCTGTAAAAAACACACAATATATCAGCAGCTAAACCACTTAACACTACACTGAAAGTACCAAATGGAAGAAGTTTGTTCTTTCTCTCCTATTCCCAAAATAATAAAATCTATGAAGAAAAAACTTACATGAACTCCCATTCCACCTACAGTGGGTACTTTGGGAAGTTTAGTACGAATAAGGGGAAATACTAATTTACCAGACAAGGACTCAAGTTTATTTTTAATGAACAATTTTCAATTCAAATACAACAGAAATTAAACAAAACTTAAAAGCCATTTGTGAGGGTAAGGAGGAGTCAGTAACCCTGAGTAAATGATTATAACCTGTCTATGCGTATGCTTTCCAAAACAATATTCCCCAAATTCTACTCTTCAAAACCTAGATGAGAATATTTTGTGAAATCTGAAAGAAAGAATGAAGTTTAAGTTATCTGACAACCCAGGTCTACCTTCTAAAATAATACTTGCAAATTTAGAATATGTACTAGTAAATTTTAATAAATAACCATCATCCAAATTCTGAAAAGAACACATCACTCTGGTTCTGCCTGCGCATTCATGTAACCAGATTCATATAAACATTATGAAAAGTGAACATTAAGATTGATATAGTTAAGTTGCACATACATGCAGAGCTGTATTTGTATCTGTAGATGAACAGAAGTATCTAATTAATTATAAGTTGTTTTACATATCCAATGTTGTATCAAAATTGTCTGTGTTTTATCCTAAATATGAGGCCAAAACAGATTTTTTCTGCCTTTAAACAAAACAGACCACACACTGGAAACTCATCTTAAACATGACTGTCTGAAAGTTGAAGTATGTGAAAATGTGATGTATTTATAAGATTTCCTTCTTAATACTAGCTCTGCATAAGTCTCTAATAATATTACACACGCTACCTGCCAACACTGAAGCAACCAATTAATGTCATGCCATCAAAACTCAGACTAGTCACTGACTAAAATTCAGGATTCAACCCAGCAAACAGGTCTAAGTTAGGCAATTTGTCTAAGTGAGAAAACTGGATTCTAGTCATACCACTACTTAATCATTGCAGAACCTTAAGTAAGTAGTTTAGACCTCTCTCTGCTTTGATTTTGACATCCTGGAAAATTGGGCTAACATTTCTCTGTGAAGAAGATGGTTTTAAAAATGTGAAAGTGAAAAATACATACTGTCAGTGCTAAATATTCATTATTATTGAATGCAACAGTTTAAGTGCTATTATACTTACATGTAGAATGCACTGGATCCAATAATCGAAGCCAGAAATGTTGAAACCACACCAGATCCACATCCTATTTCAAGGCAGATCTCAACTCTAAATTTAAAGAGAGAAAGCTCTGGACACATTTTTTGTAACATATAAGAGCATCTCCACCAAAGAGACACAGGATAAGTCAAGGTAGTACTATGTAACTTGCTGCTGAAGTGCCCTTCATCCAAACATGCCAAAATACTTACTGATCATACTACCCCCAAAGCCTGCATTGCATGATCTGGTTCATGATTGCCTGCTCTCCACTTGTGCCCATAGAATAAAGACAACTCCAGGCTATCACAAGTCTGTTCAGAAAACACATATGTTTCTCCTGTGTTTTGCACCAAAGTAGCAGTCAGCCCTCCTTGCAGCAGAGGCTGCACAACAGATCAACCGATTACTTTCCAACCTACCACCTTGCACCCAGCAAACCTATCCTACGTGGAGAAACCGCCGTGGTGCTTACCACCACCTCCCTTAGCATATAAAACGCCCTGAGCCCGACGAACGGGGCAGCCCGCCCTCACTGCAGCGGGAAGAAGCCATTAGGTCCAACCGCCACCGCGCCCGGCAGCCCTGCGACGCCCCGGCGGCACGTGCTGACACCGCCTCGAAGCCCCGCCCCTCCCCTCCTACTGGCTGCCTCCCCCCTCCTCCCCCGCCTACCGAGCCTCTTTGAGCTGGGCCGCGTCCTGCTCCAGAGCATCTAGCAGCAGGAAGGTGTCCTCAGCCGGCTCGTACACCTCCCGGAACGGCCCGTGCGGCCCCACGTGGTGGTACCGCGGCGTGGGCAGCGCAGGCGCCGCCATCGCTCCCGCGCGGCGCGCGCATGCGCAGGTCCCCCTCCGGCCCTTCCCCGCCCACGCAGGAGGAGAAAGGGGCGGGGCCAAGGATGTCGCGTGACGCACCTGCGCGCAGGCGTTACTGCCGCGAGAGGGAGCGCTCGCAGTGCGGCTCGAGCGTCAGGAAGCGGGCGGGGGGAGGGGGCGGGGCTGGCTCCGTGCCGGGTGCGTTGGCGCGCTCGGGGGGCCGCGGTGCCGCGGTGCCGCGGTGCCGCGGCCGGGGCGGGGACGAGAGCGCGCGAGTGCACGCGCGCCACCGACGCCGCCAGTGCAAGGCAGCTGCATCCCCCGCGCCCCGCCCCTCGCCTAACTGGGGTCCAACGGCCGTTAGGCATGGTCAACGGCTGCGGCGGCGTCGGGCCGCCTTTCTCGACCTCACCGTCCCAGAGAACAGGCGGGGAAGGTGGGGGAGCGCACGCTGAGGGGAGTCTGGGGAGGGGGGGTTCTGTGGGATGCGTGCGTGGCTCCCAAATAGCTGCTTTCAGTAAATACTTGTGTGAATTTTTCATATCGATTTAATTAATCCACGCTAAAAGTCTTGGCTAGTCAGGAGAAGTCAGTTCAAATGCATAACTATCCCAACTATAGCTGACCTAGTCATCCCTAAAAATTCGCATGAAAGGGATATTAACTTAGCTTGTTACTCTTGCATATTATTTTTGCATCAGCTCCCAAAATTACTCCTTGTCCATTACTGAGAAGTAGTTTTTCATGAAAATTTAGCAGGAGGTCAAAGAGGGGCTGAAATTTCTAGGCAGAAATTCTACATCAAAGCACACAGGAAAGATTTACAGCAATACAGTTTTTCTTAATTTGTAAATAAAGTGCTTTTTCAGTTATGAAAGAAAATGTTTCTTTTCTGTAATTTTTTGCCAGTGCCAGTTGACAAGAACCTTAGGTCCAACTCTAGGGAACTCTAATCTTTAAAAGAAAATAAAGACTTCACAAAACTGAGAACTGAAGGGAAATTCCAAGGTGAAGAACAGGAGATTAATATTTTGCTCTACATAGCAAAGCACAAATGAACAAACAAATTCTGATCCAAAGGACAAGGAGAAAGAGGGGGAGGAGTTCTAGTTTCCAGGATGGGTGTGTTTAGTTACTAATGCACTGGGCACCCAAAATCTGAGAGAAGAATAAATGTGTAGAGTGAAGAAGGAAAAAGGTGAAGCTAATGAATAGGCCAGAATCTTATAACACTATTTTAATAATCATTTGAAAGCACACCAGCTTTTGTCAAAAAGTACATGATTAATCCATTAAATGAATTTTTGTTGGCTTAAGGAATTGACTTGAGAACACTGAAGTGTGTCTTGTTTGTCAGCCTCTGGTTTTGGCTCGGGAACTGGGGGAAGATAACTAATCATTCTCATTTTTAAAAAGGCATCTCTATCTACCTCTATGTGGACCCTGGGCCCTGAAAATTAAGAACCCAGTGTTGATTTCCTATAAGTATTTCTAGTAGATAAACAATATCCTCTCTAGAATAGAGGATGTCATCCATTCCTACAGAAGAATAATTTGTGATTTTTAAGCAACTCATAGTTCATAAATTCAGCTCATTTAGAAGCTAGGTCTATTTTACTTATTGCTGTATCCATCATAGGCCAGCTTTGCATAGCATTATAGGCACTTAGTCCTGAAAGTTCAGAGAACATCTAGTCCACATACCCACATGAGAAAAAAAAGGCGTCATCAAAATAGTCAGTCCTTAGAGTAACAAGAAATTTGTTAGGAGAAATTATTAGGTAATTGTAGAGAAAGGACTATGCTGCCCCCACTACAGACCCCCCCCCCCCCCAAATCTGAATAATCTCTGACAGTTTTACACAAAGGAAAATTCCTTTCTTAATACAGATGGGGAGATTGGTTTTATCTAATCCAAGCGTATAAGACAAGCTCACCAACCAGACATCTGGAAGACTTAGCTAAGATTTCAGTATTAGCGCACTGCCTTACATCTGCCTTTAGCTGTGGCCCACCTTCAGTGCTTCCAAGTAAAATCAACACTCTAATCCTCTGTGTAAAAGCAAATGCTTTTTCAAGTAGCCAACAGATGATTTGGAGAATCACAATTAATATATCAGAAATACATGCAAACTAATATGATTAACAAGCAGCAAATGAGTCTCCTTTAAATCCACTCTTTGGGGGGATATCAAAGCAATCAGTTACCAAAGATTAATAATCAAAGATCCAAAATCAGATTTTGACTCAAGGATCATTTTTATCCTATCATAGGAGCTTGGAAATAAAATCATCAAGCTTTATCTTAAAACAGTTTAGGTTCCTTGCTCCAGTATCTAGCGTGGAGCAGTTCTAGTACCTCAGAAGTTCAGAAAACTTCAATTTCCAGGCTAAATTCATTCATGACCAATTTGGGTGAACCTGATCTTGTATTACCTTTTGATTTAAAATGTTCTTTTCTCTTAGTTTATTCCCCCAAATGTATTTATAAAATATTGTCATAACCCATCTCAAACTTCATTTTGCTGACAAAATAAACTCCTGTCACCTCCTAATTTATCTTCAAATCATGCTCTTTTATGAACCAGTTCTAATATAAGTAATTCCTTCTTTCAACTTAAGTATCCTAAACTGCATATAATATTCTGTGAGATCTTATCCTGTTTATTAATGCTTTTCATTATTGAAAATACCTTGCCCAATACAAAGTAAATTTATCACATCTATGTCATAATGAAAGTACTAACAGATGTTAACTTTTCTACTCTTCCTAAATTCTCTTGATGGTCAGTGAAGAAAGATAGGCTGTCTTAGGGGACAAAAGAGAGCAGGAGCCGAACTGGAAAGAAAATATCAGTTTTTTAATGCAAAGGAAAATACAGTAGATATTCCTTTCTTTCATCTGTCCTATCAATGATCTGCTTCTGTGCCAGAGGAACAAGTACTTGTAAAACATATTAAGTTTGTATAGTATTCCAATTACTTTGGCAACATGAAGTCATGTAAGAGACAGAATTTTGCACTCTGCCCATATTAGGACAATTAATTTTTTGGATATATTTTTTTCATCTCTATAGGTGGTCAGGCTTTGGAGTGCAGTAGAAGAAATGACTTCATCTTCAGCTGTACTAGTTGTTATTTTTGGCTATTTTGCACCTTATGAAATCTGGTTAATTATTATTGTTTTTTTAAATAGTTACAAGTCCTTCTGGGTGAATTTTATAAAACATTTATTTTTATTGCTTATATAACTATCTAAAATGTTTTTCTTGGTAGACGGCTTCACTGTTTTTGCCAAAACAGATTCTATTTCAATCTTTAGAAATTGTTGGAAAGTTAATATTCCCATTTTAATAGTGCCTTGGCCATGTTATTAAAATAGGCTTTATAGAAATGAAAAGTTGATCTTGACAGGAATCATAAGCATTTGTTTACACTAAGCAAGCTGTATGGTCCTATCCCATTTGGAATTCAGTGCTGATCATCTCAGAGATACTTAACCCTTAACTGCCTAGCTGCCTGTCAGCCCACAGAGGTTTCCATCGTAAACGTCTCAAACATGGTGTGCATTTGGCACTCCACTTCCCAGAGGAGATCTAGGGCTCGAGTGGAAAAGTGAGCGTGTGAGGAAGTGGAGCGCCCAGGATCCCTGCAAGGACAGAACTACTAAGGTATGCGAGATCTCGAAGAAATCTCCTCACCTATGGAGCCCGGCAGGCAGCCGCATCACTGCAATCTCTTTCTTAAACTGAGCAAATGCCTTCATAAAAGTAATCTTTCTTGCCCTCAGTATTTCTACTGAAAGGCTGTTACAAAACCTCAGTGCTCTAATAATTAGAAACCATTTATTTCCCAGCCTAGATGTGTCGATAGGTTTTATACCCACTTACTCTTATGGCAGCATTGTAATTCAACTTACTTGTTTCCATAGTGTTTGCTTGATGCATTTACAGAAAAAGAAAAGCTTTCATCAGCCTTTGCTTTGCTTGACTAAATAAGACAAGCTCTTTTTAAAGATATCATAAATGTCATAAGTGTCATAAGACATTTTCTTCATTCCTCTTACCACTCTTTTAGACCTTCCATGTATGTATCAAGTGTGACTTCACCCTGAATATGACTTGTACAAAATATTCCAGGTAACATCTTACTGGAGCTTTACAAAATGCACTAACTTCTTTGTCTCTACTGGGACTTTCCTGGTACATCCCAGGATTGTGTTTGCATTTTCCTCACAGGAGTGGTTTCTGTGATCAGCTGTTATACTCGGTTTCTCCTCAATGGTTTCCAAATAACTGATATAAAATGAGAATTTTATAGTATTTTATTTTTTTTCTAGTTCACTTTTCATTTTTATTGCTTAAGTTCTGATCATTTTGTTCCTTTTGCATGATGTCTTGTGACTTTATGTTATCATCAGAGTGATGCCAAGGTTGACATCACTAGCCTGTGTAAAAGTTGTTGATAAAAACAGAGTCCCAAGACTGACCTTTTGGGAACACCGTTAGTGAATTATTTTTAACTTGATACTGCCTCTTTTCAATACGATCTATTACTATCACACGCTTATCCAATTCTTTGTTCACCTTATGTTTCCTGTACCAATTCCATCATCTCCAGCTTATTTTATAGTTTTCCACATAAAACCACATCAAAAGCTGAATGACAGTCTAATTAGATTCACTGTGCTTCATTTTTTCTGCTCAAATATCAGTAACTACTTGGAGAAAGACACTGTAGTGATCTAGCAAGATGTACTGCCTTTGCCATCATGGCCAAAATCATCATCCTTCTGTTATTTTTAATTGCTCTCCTAGCTTGACTGTATAGAGGTCCTGCTCCTTTCCTTGTTGTCTTTTTGAAAATGTGTGCAAAAGTTTTTGCTCTATGTTTTAATATCTTCATAAGACTAATTCAAACTGATTTTAGCAATTGTCATTTTACATTATATTTTCTGACTTCTAAGACAGGGTTTTTATTGATCGGTCTTTTCTCGATCACTTATTGACATTCTGTCTATTCATAATATATTGCTTGAGATAGTTATTTAACCAGTTAGGTCTGAAGCCTTTTCCTGTGCATTCACTCCCATTCTTCCCCCTTTGACCAGTACCAAATATTTTCACCCCCTTTGACTTCAAGCAATTGAAAACCTCTTCCACATTCATGTCCTGAAATCCTATATGTAGTCTGATTGATATCATTCACTTACTCTCTTAATTACCAAAGTTTGTCCTTTTAGAATAGTGACTTTTAGTTAAAGACCTACTTTTGTTTATCCTTTTGTTTACTTATGTTTAATTATTTCTTGGTCACTCATCCAAGATTATTTTCCGTGACGTCCCTGAAGTAACATTCTCATTACTTAGCAGAGTCAAAAGTAGTATGCTCTTTTGCTGCTTTCCCTGACTATTAGGTGAAGAATTTTGCTATTGTTCGTGTCAGGAATATTTGGACTTTACTGTCATTAGAAACATTTCCTTTCCAGTCTTTGGATAATTAATTTTGTTTCCAAATGTCACATTTCCCAATTACATTTATCCTTCTATTAATATTACTGAGTTCTCTAACCATACTAAGAACCAAACCTTGGAGTTTATTGCACCCCCATTTGCCGCAGAGATTGTCACATGAGTAGATGCTGCTTTTACATACTGTTCTTTCCTTTTTTGCTCTCTGTTGTATTTGCTAGGTAATGAGCATCTTTCTTTCATTATAAGGTGAATAGATTAATATTTTTTTCATTTCCTTGCTTCCCTACTGACTGATGAAAATACTTGCCCTCTCATCATGACATTGCTTCAATACACTGTGGCATGGTAATGTTTAATCATGGCTATGGTATTTCCAAACCTGCTAAGGAAAGGTCCAGAGATGATATATTAGAGAATAAAAATGATTGATACTTCTATATAGCCCTTCCTCCCAAGATCCCAGAGTGCATGCTAAACTTTACAAACCAATTATAAACTATTATATTCAAGGAATCACATCACTCATCATTGAAATACAGCTGCCTTGGGGAGAAGGCAAGGAACTTTTTAATAGTGTACAGAAGTACTTCAACACTTCAGGAGAGAAAATGAGTAATACCATAATCATCTGAACAGAATGTTAGGTAAGTAGTCATATACAATTGCTTGAACTGGATTTAGGCCAGAAACCTAGGAAAAACCTACTGCTAATGCAAAAAAATTGACTTGGGATTTTTAAGTCACAAATGACCGAGTCCTTGGATTTACATTACCTCTTAAATGACAACACTTCAAGCAGCAGAGTCACAGTGGAGTTTTATTTTACAACTGAATTGTGAACATTGCTTCCTTCAGTGTTTAGGAATAATGTCTGATTTCCACAAGAAATTACAATAATGTGCCTGCAGGCAGATTGGCTCCTTAAACTATTTCCAGGGGTATCTCTGCTTTTCCTTTTCCTTACCATTTTCAACTGCTAATTTTGAAAGGTATATAAGACTAAAAAAAATGTCTTATAACATTGGTTTCTGACAGGCAAACTAGCAACACAAAAATGTAATGCAGTCAGGCTTACTAGGATCATGGCAAGGAATTTGCCAAAAAAAAGAAGCTATTTTGAATGTATACACATATAATATATAGAGATTTGTATTTTTATTTAATTACATTATTAATGAATTTTATACATCTGTGGGGAGCAATGTGACACAGGAGAAAAACGTACTGGCTAGAAGGGCATTTCTTCCAAGGCCTTACATGACAGAGAAAATCTTTCAGACTACATGTTCAGCAAACACATTCTAAAAAGGATTAAAACACTCTCCTATTTCAGAACTCAGACTGAACAGATATTTTCATCATGTGGGTAATGGATGATTTCTGTAGGTGTCAATCTACTGGAACTGGAGTGAAACAAAACTTACTGAACAGCTAAGCAGAAGCAACTGAATAAATTCAGAAGTTATACCAAGGGGGACAGTATTTCACCTGCAATTCTTTAAGAAAGCTCTTTGGTTACTAAATCTCTTTTTTGTCATTTGAAAAACATAGAATATTAAAGTTTATGAGTTAGCCAGAGAGAAAACCTTCCTTTTTCGCTCTGAGAAGGTGTAACAGGAAAAAAAAAATCAAAGAATATGTGCTCAATTTGGAGCATGAAAGCAGAATGGCAATTACCCAGATGATTTGAAACAGTTCTGACATTATACAGGACTATATAGAGAAGTGGCAACACTACAGATAGTCAGTTATTTAAATTAGTCAGTGTTAGAGAAGACTGTGATTAACTCTAGTCTTGACTTATCATAGGTATCTGAGTAGGTATAACCATAGCAGATTAAATTTTTATCTATTCTAAATTACTAAAACTTTATTGACTTCAGCAGATTTCTAGCTGCTCTACTGTTAACAAATAGAAAAACTGGACAGAACAATTATAACTGTCCATATACACTTCAGAGTTCTAAATCAGTTGTCAGTCTTTAAAATATAAATCTGAATGTCATTATGAGCAAATCAATGAAAATCTGTTCAACAAACACAAGAGGTCAGCCTGTATAAAGAATGAGAAAGAAAATAAAATCAGAAATATTATAATTCCATTATATATATATATATAAAAAGTATTGATGTGTATATGTGTATAAATGGTATTTTATATATATGATCTATATTACATGATGTATATATAGAGAGAGCATTATTTTGGTTATTGGCTATTTTCATAGAGAAGCTCATAAATGGGTCATGGAAAACTATTAGAGCCAGAGAGAGACTCTGGCTTTCTGGAGAGTAAATTAGAATGCTAGAGAAGGGAAGAGTAAGAATAAAATATAGTAGAAGCTTATTGAAACTTTAAGTGAGCCAAAGTGAGTTCTCAGGAACCCATAATAAGTAAGAAATACACTTTTTTCACAGTGTATAATTAAATAATAGAATTTGTTTTCAAAATGAGGCCAACAGCCTGGAGCAATTTAAGGAACAGACAATAAAAGACAATAACCCTTATGCTTCAAGTAAAAAACAATCACTCTCAAATGGGCATTTAGAGTAAGATTTATTTAACAGTCAGGTTAGTGCAACATTGTGTAGTAGGTTTTTATTCTGATGGGGTTACTCTACATTAACAATGACTATTGAGAGTTGTTGCTAGAAAAAATGTTTTCTTTTGATTCTGTGAAGCAGGTTACACCAGGAATATTGGGAGAAACTCACTAAGGAAAATAACTCAGTGTTTGAATCAAGTCATCTTTAAGGAAGAAGTCTGAGAACAACCAAACATTATGAGAAAGTTTGAGCTGATTTTTTTTGTTATCTTATTTCTACTGAAAAGCCCCTAATGATAGGGTCACAAAGTCACTCAGGTGGGAAGGGTCCCCAGGAGGTCTCCAGCCCAACCTCCTGCCCAAAGTAGGGCCAACTCTGGGACCAGACCAGGCTGCTCAGGGCTGCATCCAGGTGGGTCTTGAAAACCTCCAAGGACGGAGCCTGCACAACCCCTCTGGGCAACCTTCTCCACTGCCTGCCCATCCTCAGGGTGAGAACATTTTTGCTTATATCCAGCCTGAACCTCTCTTGTTTCAGCCTGTGTCCACTGTCTCTCATTTTTCCACTGTAGGACTGGTTCTCCAAGTTTGGTGTCCTCTGCAAAATTGTTTGAGACTACTTTATTAAATTAAGTGCTTGTAAAAATATCAGGGAAATTACCTACCCATGGGAGGTTTCTTATACCTTCTTCTGGCTGACACTGCCGTACTGGATCAGACAGGCTATGGTTCTTGCATTTGTAAATGTTATACCTCTTTTTCTCTTTTTGCTTGCTTGGATATATTGTGAACATTTTGCCAGCACATTCTTATCCATACTATTTTCTGGAAAGTTATATGTGTTCAGATAGTCAATGAAGGGAAGTGTGAGTATTATGAAACTAAGCAAAACCTGCATGTAATTATGTTTTGGGTGGCAGTTTTCTCTGTGTGTATTTTAGTATGAAAACCTAATATTGAGATATTAAAAAGGATTTTCATTTCAAAACAATCTTGAGATGTCTTTCATAATGACATTTGATATTCCAGTATACTGATGCTTCAGAAGTGGGGAGTTAGGCAACTGTCTACCAAAATATTGGATGTTGATGTAGCAAGCTTAGTAGATACTAGATGGAGCATTTTATCAGGAGCATTAGAGGAAAGTTTTTCTTGAGGGTTGTATAAATAAAGCATCTTGACAGACCATAGGAAAAGGACATTAATGCTATGCAAAATGCATGTTGTCTCTATAGCTGTACATAACATAGATGATTAATGAATATACATTGTAAAAATTCAGGTCATAGGTATTCATGTAAGTCCATTTTAGTAGAATAACTTGTGAAATCATGTATTATTCAGTCTAACAAAGAATGGCAGAATTAGGCCCATAGTGAAGGACTTTATAACAGTACAAGTCAAGACTGTCATCAATATACTCTAACGTAGGCTAAGCACTATAGATAAGAGTCCACATTTGCTATAGCTTTCCATAGCAACAAGTATCTGCTTCCACTTAATAAAGAATGAACCAACCCTATATTTTGTGGATTTTGCAGGTTTCAAATAACCTTACATCAAGACTTTTCTTTGAATATGCGTTTCCTATTTTTTTTAAGAAAAAGTGAAAGAGAAGATACAGAAAAGAATGACAGAAAGAAGAAACTAAATACATTTTGGGAAGGAAACTGAAAATTAGCTTCTTTCTGGATCAGTTAGCCTGCCATAGAATCAGAATGTGGAATTTGGTGGAACTTTTTTTTTTGGCTTGTAAGGCTATATAATGTAACATTTTCATTGGACTGCACTCAGATTGAGTCTTTGTCCAGCAACAATAATCTCTTAAAGCTCTCCATCTTTTCACATGCACACCTGTTAATATATTTTAAAGGAAATACTAAAAATATGTTACAAGTAGAGGCATAACATATGTCAGTAAGAATAAATGAGGTGATTTAGAATTGTATTAAAGTCTTCAAGGTGTCTGGTTGGTGAGCCATTCTCCAAAGCACTGCAGATGGACCTCAGCTGGAAACAGAATATAGCCAAGCATGTAAAACTGCTGCAATTGATCCTTGTCTCTCCTGTTCTCTTTGTGTTGCACGTTACACTGTGGCTTTGGTCTTTTATTGTAGAGCTGAAGTTTGTAAGAAATATTGGAAAATATTTTGTGATCTGTGGTGAGTTGGGGCACATGGAGTCAAATCCATCCTTTGGGTCTAAATATCTATTGCACAGTTGCTTGTAAACTTGGAGGACTGACCTCAAAGATCCCTTTCAGCACCAAAAGCCCAGCTGGGAGCAGGGACAGGGATTTAGAACCACAAAGGCTGAGTTCAGGAGGAGCTCTCAGGGACAAATTTTCCGAGCAAGAGGAAATGTTTTAAAATGAATATAGAAACAGCTGCCAGACAAATATGAAAAAGAGTGACTGTAAAGGGTCAGAAAGATGAGAGAGAGAGAAGGAAAGGGAGAAAGAGAGGGAGATGGAGAGAGGTTCCTTGACCCTGAGGCCAAGCCTGAGCTGGAAGACTGGGGCCCAGTGGAGAGATTTTGAAACCCGGAATGAACTGATCCAAATCCCACCTCTAAGGCAAGATAAGTTCCACTTTGAAATAGGGAAAAAAATTTGCTTTAGAAAGATTTGTATATTTCTTACATTGTATAAGATCAACACTAATTTGTTTTCCTCTTGCTGAGTCTTTACCTGTTTTCTTCAACTATCACATATCTGTCAATGATAAATTATAAGCTAATGTGCCAGAAGAGTGGAGTTTGGGGATGTTTGGTCTCCTAGGGTACCGTTGGTGGCTAGAAACAAGGACTGGCAGCACCTGTTTTTTTGAAGACTTATTTCCAGAAACTGGGGAGAGTCTGCACTCACTAAGCATGCCACTGAGACTCACATCAGAGCTGGTGGCTGGATCCTGCCTAATCACCAGCAAGAACTGAAAGTCTTTTAAGCCCAGTGTGTGTGTACAGACATAGAAATCGGATGAATATCTATGAAAAGGAGCTTAATTAGCAGTGTAAATTTAAACACTAGACTACTCATAAATGCAAATGTGAATATTAGTTAGATCTCAAAATCTGTACTATAGTTTTCTTTCAAAGGTAGTACTGCACATCATGCTGGAGTAAAAGTTCTCTGACATTGTAGACACTCTAGTGACTACATCTATATCTAACTTTACAAGCAACAGGCTTTTGAAACATCACTTTAAAAACTAATAAACAGATGTTCAGTCAAACAAATAATTTATGAGAGATGTTAATAAATAGTAGGAGATAAAATTTGGGATGGAAATCAAAACTTGTAAGTAGATACATAAACAAGATCATTAATTAATAGGTCCATAACAATTACACATGGAAGAAAAATGTTGTAAGTCCTTTCTGGCTGTCATAGTTCCAGTACATATGTTAAAGAAAATAAGATGAATAGAATACTGAAAGATGGGCTGGTAGGTTGATTAGCTAATGTAATTCTCCTGAATATAATTAATTTTTCCAAAATACACTAGATGTTGCAGTTAAAACTATGTATCAAATAAAAATCCATATGGCCATGTTTTTTACATTTGCAGCTTAAAATAACAATACTGACCTTGGCACAAGGTAAATTCTTGAGATTAATGATCAGCTAGGGTTAATGATCCTTGGCTGTGCTGCTGACCTTCATCTCCTCACAGCCAGTTATTAATCCTCAGGAAATTTATTGCACCTTGATTATTATTACTTACATAACCCATGTATAAACCGCAGGGATTGTGGGAGGTATAAAAGTGATTACTTCACATAAAGAACTCTTACAATAGAAAACAAAACAAAAACAGTTTGCAAAGTTCAAGAAATTAGGCAAATCATATGACTTTGGTCAAAGTATTATTAACAGCCTCACTTTCATTGTGTGCTGCTTTCTCAGTGTGAATCTTGGAGCAATTATTGAAGAATATTGCAGAATATGAAAAATGTGGTGTTTGGCATTGCCTATTTAGTTCAGACATTTCTAAAAAAACTATCGACTTTGAATTTAAGTGCCACATATAATATTTTGCCTTGATGTAATTCTTCAAAGCACCATTCATTTTCCTGTCACTGGAAATGGCGCAAATCAGAACAATGCATTTATAGAGATATAAAATTAGTGGGGAGGAATTCAGGATTTTGCTCATCAATTAATTCTCTGTATCCACCTGCCATGCAGTTAGCTCTTGCACTTAACTACAGTTTATTGGTGGAGATTTTGAGACAGAGATGATGTGATTTGTCTAAAACCCTACAAATAACAACAGAGAGACTTACAATTAGAAGATGAGATTTTGCTAGTTAGTGCTGATGTTAGTGTTCATTCCTGAAAACCATTTTCCCTTCTCTCTCTGTGCTAAGGGTCCTGCTCCTTATGACAACATAACAAACTTTCCATTCCTAGCACTGACAGCATCAGCAGAGTTACACGCTTAGAAACAAACAGGGAGAAACAGAAGTAATGTGATACTCCTTTCTAGATCTGTTTGAACAGGCAGTTCTGGAAAAAACAAGCAAACAAACAACAAAACCAAAACCCAGAATTATGACTGAAACCAAAGAAACAAATACTTCATGATGTCAAATGTCTTGCAATTAAATTTGGATTTGGATTTGAGCCTCCTTTTCCTTCCAAAAACGAACAAACAACAAACTGGGAGTGTGAGTAGAAAGGCATCCTAGAATACTTTAGCAAAATAAGTTAATGACTGTAAAATATCTTTAAGCAAAGGCATTTTTCTTTGTAAATTAGTAGCTTTTAAGCCAAGCAGGCCAATTATTGTAATGTAGACGAACTTCCTATAGAAAACAAGCTATATACCCTCAAACAGGGTATATGGAATATCTTTTATAAAGAGAAAAGTCTTGATTTACAGACTGTCTTCTGCATGGCATTTTATACTGACAAAGAAGCATCACATGCAGTAGTACACCGTAAAGAGGAGCATAGTAATGGGAATGGGTCTTCTGTCAAGTGAAACTCAAGAGTGACAAGGTACAAAATAATGAAAAATTGTGGACAGATCCTAGATCATGTTCCTAAACTTTGTTTGCATTTTTTTTTTTTTGAAGAAGTCCAGCCGATTATCTTGGATGGACACTATTGTGTTTTTTCACTGCATGGGTTTACTGTTCTTCTAATGCAGGCTGGATACAGGTCACAGCACTTCTTTCCTGAGGGGCACCCGTCAGTGCTGTTTTTGTGGAGGCCACAAACCTAACCCTCAAAAACAGCCACGCGAAGGATGAGCATATGCAGCAGTGCCATCTAATGGTGAAACCCGTGCCCTACGTTTGCAGAGGCTAAATGCTCGAGTGTACCATGTACTGGCAGGACCTTTACCCCGCCGTGTGAATTACTGCAGGCACAGAGAAATAAATTGATAAAAAAAAGTGTGGTAGTTGGCCTGGGCCTGTGTTCCTCTACCCAAAACTGCTCACCAGTGGATAACTTTGTGCAACATAGTGCAATAGTGATCACTGTGTAAAGACAAGTTTGAAATTTGTCCTGATACTAATGTCACAGCAAGAAGTCATACCTGGGCAGTGGTGCTCGTTCTCCACCCAGCTGCGGATAACACCAGCACTCCATAGCAAGGGGGCAGGAAAAAGATCTGGCTAATTCGTCTATCATCATCTGGCTGAATAGTGTCTTGGCCCTGCATCACCAGTGGTAGCAGTCACGGGGCAGCTGTGGCATGGGTCACTTCACTGAGGAGCACCCCATTTCACTTGGGGTAGTAATGGACTTCATGGAGGTCATCTAAAGCTGGCTACTCTTCACTCAGAGGCATTTAGTGAGATCCTCTTCAGAACAGGAAAAAAAAAAGCCTGTTTTCATAACCCTCAGTGATTACTGGCATGCTTATAAGTGATTTTGCTAAGGAGATAGGATCTCATTTAATTTGGAATTGCACATCTTCTTCCATCTTCCATCCTTCATGATTTTCTTGTTTCAGTTTTCTATCTAGTTAGGCCCTGCATTGCCTACTGGCAGTGTTGTGGCTAAAGAAAATTGGATGAGAAGCTCTGGAGATGCTGTATTTTAACCAACTAAATAGATAACCAATGAAAGATATGTCTTTTTTTTTTTTTTTTTTTTTTTTTTTTACCCACAAACAATTGATCTCAATGTTTTCCTAGCATTCCTAGGTCTGCTAGTCTGAGAAGCAAAAAACGGGGATAGAAATAAAACAGCTACTAATTGTTTTGATTCTGTCTGTAATTTCTGGCTCTGTGCAGATGTGGACTAAGCAAGCAAAGGAGTGGTTTTCCCAAGAGAAGCAAAAGCATCAAAATGCAGTTACTTTATAAGGACTTTTTTTATGGCAGAAGCACATTTAATGAGAAGGAGAAGAGACGTCTTTCTACACACACTATATATAACTTTGTAAACCCTTCCTTTGAACTATTTGCATGGAACTTAAGCTGCATTCAAGAATCCATGAAAGTCTTTTTAAAAAAGTTAACATTTTAATGAAAATGTTTTCGTAATACAGAAGTAAAAGCAAAAATTCGACTTTTCTCTAGTTCTGAGTAGATTTTATTGAAGTGAAACAAGAAGGAATCCAGGAATTGGTCAAAAGTCTGTTTTTAGGGCAAGTGTAATTTCTTGTGGTGGAGAGGAGGAAGGAAGGAAAAAGGTCAGGAACTGGCAGGGAGTTTATCCATTCAAGCCTGTGGCCTGATTAGATAGGGATAAAAACCTGCAGTCAGAGGCAGGACGTTCTGAAAAGAGCTGAATTCTGCTAAGGATAGTGGTGGATGATGGAGGGCCAACTAGGTGGCAGTTGGTTGACATAACAAGGGACAAGAGGCTGAAGATTTCCAGGGCTCAGTCAATGTGGAAATGGAAAAAGGAGAAGGGGAATGAGTAGATAAATCAATGAAGGAGGGAGTATGCATTTTCTATCTCAAACAGACCACAACACTCTCTTAATATACCAGGCAGCTTGCTACCCATACTGGATTACCAGCTGCAATGCAGATTTTTACTTTTTTAAGGGAGAATGAAAGAATTTTGTAAGAAAATGTGCAAATAACAGTACTTCATTGGTCCTACCATTCTGTAACATCATCTGAAATGTTTATTCTCCATATCTTTTCTAAACTTAGGGCATTTCAGTAATATGAAGTTTACCTAAAAATTCTTTTTTATGTCACACTGATATTGATATATGACTGATATTTTTAAAAATGTCAGCAATACAGGTACATAAACATTAATGATTTAACTAAAAGCCAAAAATTGTGCATGGCTTGTCACTCTTGCAATGTTTTTTTTTTCAGCTATGTCTTAATATCTAATGCCTGAAGCAAACACCCTCAAATATTAAGCCATTGATTAATACCAGCTAGCTTGAAAAGACTTCTAGAAATGGAGAGCTAATTAGACAAACAGATAATCTAATATACAGCTTTGGTATCTCACCCCAGATTTCTTTTCTTTCTTTCCTCCTGTGACAGAAAAGGAATATGTTAATTAAGAGCCCAGATTAATAGATACATATACACGTACATACATTTAGTACTGACAGAGCAGTTTAGTGCCAGCTGAGATTTTCAAAAGTCCCTACAAATCCTTGTTTAAAGGATTGCTGTGTATAATTTTGTATTAACAGCAGCAAATTGATGTTTTTCATTAAAAAATACGCTGAAGGAAGAAGATACAGAAGACAGAATAACCATCCTTTTAATAGGTTAACAAAACACATTTTCCTTTGAGAAAATATATTAATGATCACGCAAATAGACAACGAAAATGTAAAACATATAAAATTGCCTAGGTGAATTTATATTTGATATTCCTTAACTTTCGAATGCTTTCCAATCTTAATTTTATTTTAAAGTAGTTAAAATATATGATGAAAATTATATGTAAAAAAAGAAATGTAAATGAAGAAGAAGGTGTACTAAATATATTTTAAAATCACCAAAAATCCACTATAAAAGTAATGGATACCGCAATGGATAGCAATTTGTCTAGAGATCTTCATTGTTAATGGTAATGTTTTGCAGCCTCTGAAAGCCTGCTCCAAACAGCACACATAAATTTCATATTGCCCTTATTATGTTATGTTATAATATGCTATACTATGAGAAGTTCATAGAAGAAAAAAATGGCAGTAGGATAGGAAACATTCAAAGATTCAAAGCAATGAAGGAGAATCTCTGTGCAGGAAGGCTGCCCACTTTAGCAATTTATTTTGGAGCTTAGTGTGGCTTTAAAATGACCTGCTTTTCTTCAATTACTGTGCATTGATTCAGTTTACGGAGTGGTTCTGGTATGTGTGAACTAAAGTCCCTTTGGAGGAAACGAAACTGGAAGCTCCTCATCAACTGCAGTTTGGTACTGGAGGAGGATATTAACTTTTGAGTCAACCTGTAGGCTGTATCCCTCTGTGAAGGGAGACCCTTGCAGGAGAACTGGAAGGGACCTCTCCTTTGCCTGCTCCCTGCCACAGCTTCTTGCATCCGCTACTTCCCTGTGCCAGTGCTTCTGGTAAATGTGTCACTTTTGTACATCTTGCACGCTTCACCTGCCATGGTGACATGGAGAGAGGGGAGTGCTTGAGGGTTATGGAGGAATTAGGAAATTAAACTGATAGCTGCAGAGAAGTGATATATATCGCTAGCCTGGTGGCAAGGACTGCCTTGCCTTTAGAAGTAGTTTCCCTGGAGAAAAGAGTAGTTTTCCTGGAGCTGCAAGAGAGCTTTCCTGTGTGTCCAAGGGTTACATCAAAGACAACCCATCTATTTGACACCCAGCATGAGTACCTTGCTCAGTTCTGGAAGACTGAGTCAATACAGCTCTATTAGACATCTCTGTACACACCATGTTTGGGGATCTCCTGCTTGCCCTGAACCCTGTGGACTAGGGATGAGATAATGGTGCATGCCCAGCAGCAACGCAGCGCAGACCTTGTCCCTGCCCTGAGTCTCATGAATGGCAAGCACAAGTTGCCAGGTTGAAGGGTTTCTGAGTATTAAGCAGTTTTTGGCTGAGGAGGTAGCAGTCAGGCATGGTAACACTCTGTCGCCCTCCTTCCCACAAACATAATGAGTTACGTGGCCGCTCACCTTTGGTGCGTTGCTGCTCATGCGTAGCCCTGCTCCCAGATGCCCTCTGCCTGGGATGGGAGGGGAGGCAGCCCATAGGGCTCAGTGCAACCCCTAGAGCACATAAGCGCAGCCCATTCCTCAATCTGGATGGGCAGTAGCATGGCATAGCAAACACCCATAAGATGCCCCTGCTTTACTTAAAGAATTCATCCACTGTCAAATCATTGGGTTGAACTCCTGTCTCCAGCTGTGGACACGAGCAGATGCCTAGACAAATATAAAAGAACAGGGCAAATATGTGGGGATATTCCTAATACACCTTCTCATCCTCCAGTACATATAACAGATGAAAGGAATGACTTTATTTTCTGATCAACTCCTGTTGCCCTGTATTACCTGCTGAAGGCCTGAGCGGCATCCATCCAGAATGCAGAAACCAGCCTTCCCCTTCTCTTGGTGAGAGGAGAAGGATCTTCCTCATCCTGGCACAGGAGAAGACAGCTTTGGGGCTCTCTGGAGGAAGTGTAACGAGGGGAGGGTTATGCAGGCCACCGAAGTGGTTCAAAGCTCTGTGAAGCCCTTGGCACAGCCTAGAGATTCTTCTAGACTTGGACAGGCCTGTAGTGTTAGCACCTGTCCAAGGGTCTTCTCTGGTCCCTTCTCTGGTGAGGAAATAGAAATAGTGCTTAAATCTACCATTGGTCCCACTCCCCTCTAGCTAATAGATTTGTGCCGCACCCTCTAAATTTACACCATAAAATAACCCGGTTAGTCAGTAAAGAGCACAACTGAGCATTTTTTCCTCTCATATCAGGGCAAATGCAGAAGTCAGGTGAACAAAATACAGATCCGGGAGAAAGTATTTGTTCAGCCCAGCCGAACTGAGAGCTGCAATTCACTGCAATCCAAGGCCTTCACTTTCTAAGCCACTCAGACACCTGTGCAAGCAGAGATGTGAGGCGATTAGGTAGTCCATCCCCACAGACTACAGTAGGATCAGCTACACCTTGGTCGTTCCTGACAGATTTATATGTGGTCTGTTCTTAAAGATCTCTGAAGTAGACTCCATCATTTTCTAGGCAATCTATTACGCTTCTACATTTTCCTTGAAATTAGAAGGTGCTTTTCAAAATGCCTATCCTAAATATCTCTCATTTCTGTTTAAGCCTGTGCCTCCTGGTTGTCTCCACCAACAACACAAAGAAAAAAGATTTCTCCTTGCAGTAATCTATACTGAAAGATTTTTATCATATATGTCACTCATGTTGCTTACCTTTGAGTTATCTGTTCAGGATTAAATGTCTTTTAAGATATAACCACTGAATAGTATTCCACTCAGGAGTACGTGTTAAAATCTACAGCAAGGGCTGTACAAAAGTTCCTTCCCAGATAAAACTATTATTTAGTGCCTGATTATTTGCTACCAATTTGAATAGATGCTGCAGTTAAATATGGTCACACCCTATTCACAACATATGTGCCAGAACAAGAGAAAAACAATTAGTCTTTCTGTTCTATTCAAATCACATTTACTGCGGAGAAAAAAGTTTCTTTCTTTCTGCAGGAAGGTTTTTAAAAGGGATTCTTTTTCTGTCTAGCAATGCCAACATTCCTTTGACATTAGAAAACTTGAACAGATTTAAGCCCTCATTCAAAGCACTGTTTGTAGTACAAACATGCTACAGTTGTCAACACACAATGCACAAACACACAGGGGCAAAAATAGACAGAATGGAATGGACCTTAGCCCTTATTGCTAAACTGCTTGTGGGAGGGAGGATGAAACTATTTTTATAAACATCCAGCCAAGCTGTTTGAAGTCTCAAAAAGTCTATATTTGGACTAATTATATGACTATGTTACAGCTTGGCTAATTGCAGCAGTCATGTTAAATAATTAAATTATTCAGCCATTTCCCTTTGTGTGAGAAGTGGCCCCAGATTGTCATCCTCATCCGTTTCATGCCAGTGTAGTGCAGCAGCACTACTTATTAAGAGCATATGGGGAAATATTTTTAAGTGCAGTGTAGCTAGCTTTATTTAAAGAAATAAATAAACTGCAATAATTCCTCAAATTTTTTATTCCACAAATGTTCTATAAAATTCTTGTTATGTCCAGGCTCTTACAAAATAATTTTAAAAGTTGGCAAAGGAAATAAATGTTATTAAAACAAATCACTATTCTGTATGATTCACTATGTAAAGTGTGGTAAAACTAATGTTGTCTATAGGATTTAAGATATATACTCAATAAAAAACTTCAATAAAAAGCTCAATCTTTATAAAAGACAATTTACCTCAGCACACTTTTGCCTCATCTACTTGGATTCCACAGGTTAGATTTACAACACAACCCAGGAAACAAGAGTTATTATTGAAATTCCACCTGTCCCCAGTGGTATGTACCCGAAAATGATTCCAAGTCTAGCATGATGTCAGAATGAATTCACTCACACAAGGGTAGAATTAGCTTAACTGCAAACATTTGATATTATCCAGACGCTCTTAGAAAAGGTGGAAAAGCTAAACTGGGCTGAATTTTGATTAAGGAAAATATTAGGCAAAAACGAGATGCTAAGAGTTCCGCTGAATTTTCATCTCCACAAATTATTTTGTTAGTCTTCCCATTCAGTGCTTAGGTGCACCGGTGGGCCGTTGTGCAAAGGGATGACACTAATATGTCCACAAGGCCATATTATTGCATCCTAACTGAACAGCGCAACAAGCTCTAAAAGGTTATGTGCATGATTAGAGAGGATACGCATGGCACAGCTCCTGGAACCTTAACTCCAAAGATTTTAGTTAAACCAGAAACAGGCAGTCCTATTGCAGTGCTAATCCTAAACCGGTATTCTAAAAGAACGCAGATCTCTTAGTTTCTTCATCTGTTTGCAGGTGGCCATACACACTGAATGACAGTACTAGTTTTTAGGCCCTTTGATTTTTTGTGCAAGCTGTTTTTTGCATAGTGTGTCTGAAATAGGAAGCATCTGGAATGGGTTATAAAGGATTAGGTTTTTCAAGATTTCTTATATTTATCCTTAAAAAAACCCATCAGTTATCTACATATAAACTGACAGAGAGGAGAATCTGAAATTATGAGTGTTTTTTGAAGAAATATTTGGAATCCAGTGTCTTTAAAACTATTCCTTCCTATAACTGGAAGTTTAACTTCAGGATGGTCCATAAAGTCTCCTACTAACTCGGGAGGACAGGCCCCTTTTTAAAATATCTACACTCCCTTATTCTTTCTACAGTTCATGCTCAGTATTGAGTGCTGGGACTTCTCTCCAGACCTGCTCAGAAAGGAGCTCAGGCTGGGCAGATGGAGAAATCACCCCCTCAGGGACCCTGTAGTGAAACTAGCCTTCCCTGGGAAGATATGACACTGCATTACTTGGTAAAGGGACGCTGAAGGAGCAAGTGAACGTGGATAATGGGAGCATAACTGGGGAGATGCTTTGCGTGAGCATGTGTGAGGGCATGCTCTCGCGGTGGAAATGCTGAGAGCAGAGCAGGACACTCGTCAGGGTGAGACTGAGAGGTACAGTAGAAAGCTTAAATGGATTTTGAAGAGAATACAGCTTCTCTTTTCCCTAATGCCCTTCATTTGGTGATTGACAGAGTGGTGAGGGTGAGTTAAGCGTTTGCACAAGTGCTTACAGTACAGTGGGTTTTTTGGGACAATGATCCCTGATATTAGCAGAAACAGGTAACTAACTCATGGAGAGGCTGGAAATTGCATAGGGTACACAAGTCTTTTGCAGGCCACAAAAGTTCTCTCACCAGCAAACAGTTTAATGGATGATTTCTGTAGCCCTACTGTTTTGCCTCCAATTGCTGAGTCATCCCTTTTGGTGTCCCTGAGCTTTATTAGGGTCAGAATTTTCTTCTGGTGTCAGATTGCACTTGAATTGCATTTCAGTGTTAATGTACAGCTCATGAATGGATACTTTTCCCTCAAAAAGATAGGTAGGTGAGGATTCTCAGTATTAACTTGGGCAGGTTTAGCAAAAGGACAGGGCATTACCCCCTACTATGTTGTATTACTACTGCAATGGGAAATAAAAAAAACAGAAAAAAGCTTCAGTATTCCCTGGTAGATCAGTTTGTAACAGCAAAACGTGTCTTATAGTTGTAGTAGCATTCTGCTAAACAGTATATAGAGTTCCTTTAGTGCACAGATTTGCAGCACATAGTTATCCCTTGAGAACATAAAATTCATATGTGCAAATATTGGAAACATATTGTAATTAAAATTACTGCTTTATTAATAGGTGGTTTTGTGAGCTATGTGATTTTCCCCCTCAGCAAGGCTAGAAATAGCACAACAAGACCACCATACTTCATAAACTAAAACAGTACCAGGAAATTCAACATAAGAAGTAGACTCCATGAAACATTCTAATCCATATATACACTTTTCCCCACCTTGGGAGTGTAAGCATGGCGATATATGGCATTTTGAATTGAAGCTCCAAGAATCTTTATTTCTAAAAATGCAAGTTTCAGTCTGAAATCTACGTGTAATTTCCTTTGCCATATTATAAATGTGATCATTCTTTATAATTTCTTGGGAAGGCTCTGATAGGACTTACAGTTCTGAGGGACTTCGTTTTGTAACGTTTAGCACTCCTAACACAATGTCATCACCCAGGCAGTAGAAGGTGCTCTTGTACCAGCAAAAGACGTTCCTTCATTTGACCAGTTGGAACACAGAAAATCATACTGTCCCTCATCTAGCCCAACATCTTGTATTTCAAAATCAAAGGAGCCAAATGATTGCACAACCTTATTGCTGTTAATCAAGCAAGGCCAGTTTTAATTACATTCCAATTATATATATAGCTATATTTGTCAAACAGTTTCAGTTGATCTCTTGGGTGTCTTCAGTGGAACATTTCTAAATTGTATAAATATATTATATTGCTGTCAGGATTGCATGTGTTTTTATGTATAAGAAATGGTGTGAGGGGTTTGGCTGGGAACAAGGAAACAAATGTCAATATCATATACATAATTGCATGCAATACTAGTGCGTACGAGAGACAAGTTTTGTATGATTTCTTCAATATTGCTTGGGAGAACAAGTTACTGGATAATAGTTTTCCATAAGCTTATTCCTGGTCTTAACCTCACATAGGTATTTCCATAGGACTTAATCACTTGTTCAGCCCTTTTCCTTAAGCACTATCCAGTATCCTCGTAAGGTCTGGCTCTAGAACATAACCACTTCTGGCTTCTCCACCTTACCTTGACTGTCCTGCAAATTCAAGCTTCCAGTAAATTCTTCATCAGAAGAGCTTCATGACTGCTTTTGTTCACTTTCACAAGTCCAGTGTCTCCAGCAACTGGCTTGACCCACGTTCTGGAGAGAGTTCTGACAACTCTGATGGTGCAGAATATTTCTCTTTTAAATAGAGTGAAAAAGCTAATTTCTTCTATGCTTAGTTCTTCTATGAGATCAGAATAGATGAGTGTGAAATAATTTTTCACAATGTCAGCTATAACTGTTCTGAAATTTAAGTCTGCTGACTTCAGGAATAGGAGCTGTGCTTTTTATAGTTAACAGTGACGGAGGAAAACTCAGCCATTTTTCAGTTGTTTAACACCATATCTGATAGCTGTGAGCATATAAATATCAGAGCATTGCTTCAGTTATACAAAAAAACCCAGAGCTTTCCATCTCCTTTTATGTCTCAATGTAAAATGAAGTGCGCAATTGTGAAAAAGGCTTGTGACTGAGCAGTTGTTGAGACTTTCGGTTCCACTGGTTAGGACATGGTTCTTGGCCCTCAGAGAATGAGACTTATGGAAGAAAAAGAGATAAGTAATACATGATAAGTTAGCCAAAGCATTTAAAAAATGTTGACGTTTTCCTTAGACATTAATGGATGAATTTCAACTCATCCCTCCAAGATCTAAAACAAATTACAGCTGTTACTTTCCAGAGGAAGATTTTATTTATTTTAATTCTGAGAATGCCCTGGAAATGCTTTTATACTTTCAATCCCATCTTAGTATGAGTATACCAAAAATTATCATTAGTTTTTTTCTCTTATTCCACTGTAGTAAATAAGTCCCTTTTATGGATTTTTATAGTTCACGATGCTTCCCTGTGTGAAGAAAGTGCAGTGAAATTTTACGAAGCTTCAGTCTGCCAATAGGTATGTCAGTTTGATGCACATTAAATTCAAGATAAAATGAAAATTGATCCTTCTAATTATGTAACAAAAGTAAGAAAATACTGGAAAATGCGATTTATGGACTTTCTAAGTTGTGAAAGGACCCAGAGTATTCGGACTAAGGTGTACAGGTTTGGGTGCCTATATCTGAATTCAAGTACCTAAATAAAAGCAGCCTTATTTTCAGGGATGTTAAGCCCCCACAATGATGTGGAGCAGCAGGGGGTCAGTAAGCCTGAAAACCTGCCCATTTTATGGTGAGTGCAGATGCCTATGAAAACTTTGGCAGCTACATTTCATTTTTGGCTGGAGGTGACTTTTTGAGTGCAATTAATTAGAAACATAGCTTAGTTAGAAGATTATTTGCATGATGTTTTAATATCTACCTCCAGAATGGAGCTAGCCTTCCAAACAACTGTGGGATACTGGTCTATGATCATCTTTGATCATCCCTGCCAGGGGGTAAACAGCGGATGCAAAGGGTGATTTGTGGTCTAATACTCAAGTCAGTGAGGCAATGCCCAGGGTGAGGCGGAAGTCTCGCCACTCGACATTGCTCGACCCAAAACGACGCCTGGGGCAAGGTGGGAGTCTTGCAGCCTGGTGTTGTTACTAAGGGCAAAACAGGCCAGCAGCCATTGACACCCTCTGCTGAGCTCCACAAGGACCAGACATCCCACAGTGTTTGACTCAGCCCCACCTCGCCCAGAGTATAAATTCAGTGCATAAACGATCCTCCATTTCGAGGACGAGAACACCAACCTACGGACGGTCAACGGGACTGGACCTCTCTCCTCCCCAAAACAGGGACACCTTTTTGGTAAGGTTTGCGCCTCCGACAATGTCAGATGTTACCCCGGGAAAAATACCATTGGTGAAAGCACTTAATTATCAGTTTGAGCTCAGAAAAAGTAGAATTTGTTGCAGTAAGTGCATTTATCACTGGCAATCCTGAACCTGTTGATCTGTCGCTTTAATAAATTGTCTATTTTGATCAACTTTGTGAACCTGACTCAGTGAAAGTCCTTTTGAGGAGGGCTCTGGCAGGCAAAGTTGATTACCCCTTGTCCTCCCTTCACACAACAGTAACAACAACTTGTGACCCTTTCTGAGAAAATCCATTTTAGAAAGAAGATGATCTACCTATTATGTTTTAACACACTTGTATTGAAAAACTCTGCTGAATTTCTTGTAATATCAGTAAGTGAAAGTGAGATCATACTAACAACATGATCCTATATTGGCATGTTATCTTGTTTAGTTCTAAGCTAAGGCACTTGAATGCGGTAGACTTGAAAATGGGCCACCAAAGAGAATCACACAATTAGCGGCACAAATGAATCAAAGCAGTTTAGAAAAAACTTGAATGAGGAGATCAGCAATAGGTAAATTTTAGCTGGTGTATTGAAATCCCAGACTTTCTGTGAACTGGTGGCCACTGCCAGTTGGAATAGTATTGTACCAGGGACTTCCATCATGTAACTGCAGTGCTGAATCTGGCCCAGAAATCTATGGCAGACCTTTGGTCTCTTACCTAAGTTGCATATGACTGTTACTCTATGTATTTCACTTGCTTACCTTGCCTTCTTTCATTTTCATCTCTTAGTAAATATGAAGTGATAGAGCTTCATTTTCTTGTGTCTTCAAAGCAGTCTTACAAACTTTGCAAAAATGACAGAAGAATCATTGAAGGAGCAAATCCTGGGCTTTTTTTCCCAGAGTTTAAAAACTACATATTCTGAGCCATGTAAAATAATTTAATTTGCACTCAGTTACACTTTTAAAACTGAAAACTCTTTCCTGTTTGAGTGGCACCATCACAGAATCTACCTCAAGATCACTTACTTGGTCAGGAATAATCTTGCCCTTAGAGCTGTCCCTTACAGCTGAGATCAAAATACTTTGAATATCTTCTACAAATCCTGATCAATTACAGCACTAATTGTCAGCAAGAGAAATTGAAAGGATACATGCTCTAAAAAACCCTACGCCCCCCCCCCGCCCCAAACATTGTAAATATTAATTAATATATAAGGACTTGTTAATGATGTTTTAGAAACAGAAGACAAACATATATTTTAAAGTCAACGTTTCCAAAAATAATCAGTGGCTTTGGGGATGCAGTTTCTGCATATAATCAACTAGAGACAGTCTAAATGTACAGTATCTTCAGGGACTGTCTAATAAACACTCGTGAAAGTGTCACAGCTTGTGCACTCAAATGACATCTGTCATCTCTGGATATAATGAAAGAGCCTGAATACACTTCTCTAGCCTTTTTCTTTAGGATTTTTCTGAGGGATTTAAAATTAAATGATAAATGTAACGATGTACAATTAAATGGAAAACATTAACTTGGCTTTTTGTATTGTCACTGTTTTATTTAAAAATGGTGTCTTATAGAACACATTTTTATTGGAATCGAAAAAATATCCTGAGGGGTACTATCTATCTGCACTGAAGAGTAAAACATGCAAGGCATACTTGTCTTATTTTTGGGGAGAGTGGGGAGGGTAATTCTAAGCATACAAAGTACTTTCGTTTTCTTAAGTTCTTACTTAGTCTTCATTAACATGGTGCTTAACCTCTCCCAGTCTTTAGTGTACACGATTTCCCAATGTACTCATAAGGCAGGAAAGGACTATTACCCAATTATAATGGTCAGGAGATTCAGGCCCAAAGAGATGAATGGCCTTGGATTGCCTCGCTGAAGAAGTTTGTGACAAAGCAGGGAGGAAACTCACTTCAGATCGCAGATCAACACGTAGTCAGGGAAACATGCTTACTCTCTGAATTCACTGATTTCTCTCCTGTTTTAGGCTTCCTATACACTCCCACTATATATCTTTTGCACAGAGAAAACATGCATCAAAAAACAAACACAGAAATTATGCTAGCTTTTAATGAAGTTACTTTTATATGAAAGAACAGTTTAGCAAAGGGGAAAATTTTATCTACTTTCTTACAGTTGTATGACAATTGATTTTTATTCAAACTTAGGAATAAGGAAAAAATATCTGTGAATAGATATTAAAAACTTCAGTCAATAAAGTGAATACCTTGGAAGGTTCTGATGCAGAATGTACAGGTGATTGTCAATGACTAATGCAGCATCAATTATATTTAAAAAGTAATCTATACTGATTTTCCATTATGACTACAAGATGAAAGCAAGCATTTCCTAAGTAACTTTGTTCGAAACCAGTCATTTCCATGAAAGAGAAAGCAATCAGATTTTCTTCAATTATATATTTTTAGGAAACACTACCAGCTGTATTGTCAAAGCACTGAATAGTGGCATGCTAAAAGCCATGTAATTAAGCACAGAAACAGAGTGAAACCATTATTCCTTCTAGGGAGAAAAATGGGATCCCAATAGCCACACCTAAGACTATTCCTCTTTGAATTAACAGAGAAGAATATTAGAAGAGCCAGATCTCAGGCAGTGCTCTAAGTCCTTTGTTTGCAACAGTACTTTATTTTAAGCATAAAGTTCACCTCATCTATGTTAAACAGGATTCTACATTTGAAAGCTCAGAACAATCTGTAAAAACAGCATTCAACATTTTAGCTCATCTGTGCCGATCCACCTAATTTTCTAGCCAAGAATCTTCAATCTAAGGTCTGTTCTCTATCCTTTTATTTGTTACTTTGTCTCCTATAGCCAGTTTATACAAGGATCCATGAGATTTATTCCCTTTGTTGATAGTGGTGTATTACAATATCAATACTCTATTTTTTTCACTTTGAATACTGCCTGCAAGCTGTAACAAGCAAACATGCTCATAACATCACTGTGGAAATCCTTTTGCTGTAACTCAGTTTTGTGTGCCATAAGCTGCAAGAAAGGTAAGCAAAACACCAGCCTCTTTGCCAATTTGGCCTAGCAAGAAAAATGTCTGTTTGGGATCAGAAAAGTACTCTGCAACATCAAAAAAGACACAGCTAAGGGGAAGGTGAGCTACGTGGCAGTTAAATATGGGGAAAAGACTTTCAAAAAACCTGAGAGTTTAACATGCCTTGGGAGAAGAATTGCCAGAGCCAAACAGCGTGCCTACTCTCCTGTTTGTGAGGAGTTGAGAGCAGCTGTTTCTTTTAATACGCATGCTTTTTTCCCCATCCAATGCTGCCATATTTATTGGCATCCCCTCAAAGGCACTTACAGATGAATCAATGGAAGCAACAGCGTTTTCGGGATCTAGTCCTACTTTGTGGTTTTGATGGAGGAAGGAAGAGCAAGTCTGTTTGCACTGATGTTCTAAATGTGATCTTTGGTGGTGATATGTATTACAGACTGAAAAGATGTGCCATCAAGCTTCCATAGAAGAGTTTTTTTTTAAAAAAAGGAAATTTAAAGTAAGATGATCACATATCTAGTCAGTTGTTTCTTAACTGAAGCAAAGGTTGCTAGATTGCAAAGCACAGAATTCCAAATTTAATGGATATTTTCCTAAATGAACTCCCATATACTGCTGGATAAACATAGGGACATTATCCCTTTAATAGCTTTGGCTTTAAGATGGCATAGTAGCCCACACAGTGTAGCATCAGACATCCTCAAATTCTTTGCTTGGCAGAACATTTGAACAGAGGAAATATGACAGGTAAAATGATAAATTCACCGGAAAAATCATTCCTGTCTCTTAACAGGCAAACCAAATCATTACAAGTGTAGTCATTGCATTAACATCTTACAGTGGTTGAAACTATGATCATGCCTAAATTAACTTGTGTTTATGCAAATGATACACATCAATATGAACAGTGCATTGGCCTCTCCTGCTTTTGACACAGGACTGGTAGGGACCAGGGCATCCCCAAGCTCACAGCAGTTTCCATTTGTTCTTTGCCATGCATATTCTTCACACAATTTGCTCCTTAAATGGATCTCACATTCCATGAGCCATTTAATTTCCCACAAGAGATATCCGTCAGATGACAGATCATCATGAACAGAAAATAGCCAGTGTGGTCTTTGTTCTTAGATGGATTTTTGGCAAATGAGCAGACAGTTTAGAACATAAATGTTATGGAGTGCAATAGCCAAGTCACAAGGCATTTCCTTTTTCCTGGTCATCTTGCTCCTTTCAAACCCATCTGATACAGGGGTTTTTGTGCAGTTATCTCATGATCTCTGTCCTCAAGAGCCATGTCACTCACACTGTCATCTTTGCCATATTGTAGCTTTTGTAGGTTTTGCCTGTGTTTCCAGTTTCCTTCTCCTAGTTTGGAAAATGATTTTTCATCATCCTGGTATCTGGGCAACCAGTGTAGTTTTGGTGCTTTGAGTCTACAGTCTGTTCTAGCACCAGCAACAGAGAGGGGAGGGAGCACCAGACAGAGAATTTTAAGGAAGATTCATTAGACTTTGTAAACTAAGCACAATGTTTTGTACAAACAGACATAAGTAATAGCACTGGTCCGAGGCAGACAAGAGCCAGGAGTAATGCAGGCATTGTGTAAGCTCCACACACGTTTATGTCACAGTCGGATCCTGATTTCCAACACCCCTTAGACCTCATATTCAACTTTCATTTGAATATAAGCTGCCAGTCATGTTTCATTGGATAGTGCTTTTGCAATGTGCAGTATGACCTCTGAGGACATGGATGACATCATTAAACTTACTTTATCTCAAAAACTGGGCAAGCTTTAAACTTTCACATCTGGAAGTGCTAGATGTGTGCATGAAAGTCCTCTGATGTGTTGCAGAAATCCAGTTTCACTGTACCCCAGCTCTCCTTTCCAAACTTCACTTTAAAGTGAATGGAACAGGAGGAAGTTTATTTTATGCTGAACATGGGTATGAATCTAGTTCAGGACTTTGTAATTAGTTAGCTTACTTCACAGAACACTGCATACAGCATGCGGCAAGTGATTGCAAAAAGGATAATAAATTAACCTGTAAAAAATGTGAAACCTCAGCTCATGGCAGATTTCCAAACAAAAGTATTGGAAGCCGGACATTAGTTTGATTTTGAACACCTGCAAGCACAGGGAGATTTATTTCTCCACCATGCTCCTAGCGTGAAGCCGCAGATATATTCTGCTCATATTGTAAACATGCTTATCTGGAGTTTGGGGTTTATCTTCAGATTAGGCTTTCAGGTGCTAATGTACCAACAACAATTATTATAAGCTGAGTGGTTGTACCTACTCCTGTTATGTTGTGCTGCTTCAGCAGATTTTTAGTTTTAATGTATGCATTTATGTTTCAATTTATCTTGGCAGTACAAGAAACATTCTTCATGACCCTCTTGGAGTCCCAGAAGTTTTCTGTATACCTCTTTGACATACATTTTTCTCCCACTGCTATAGGAAAGTGTCTGACAGTCTCTAAGAAGACCAGTAATTTTATTTCTAACCTGGGCATTAAAAGTTGTTCAAGTGTTTTGTGAGATGCTCTTCCTCATTTCCCAATCCCTTTTCACCCAAACAGTCAGCTCAATAAGCTTGCAGAAACCATCACGTATCATCTACCACATTTAATGCCTGAATTTAGGATTTCCGTGATGTTGGATAGACAATGAATTAGTGAATTGGCTTCACTACAATAATACAGTATTTTTTTTAATTTATTAAAATATGATTTTATTTTAATATATTTTTCTTTTTCCTCTTGCATTCAAACTATTCCCAGAAATTAAGGAAGAACACTAAATTCTCTTCTGATTTATGGAACCTTAAATAATTTTCTTCAGTGAAACTAATCCTGCTGGTTTTATGGTCAAAACATGTTAAAAACTTGCTCTGTAAAAGCACTGTTAAGCTCAATAAACTGAGAAGAAAACCCAAGAATTTATAAAGAAGCTAAAGTAATCATCTACATTTGAAACAAATTGATTCCTTTTCTTAGTCTTAAAAATGTACTGTTAAAACAGAATGAATAACTTAAAAATTTGCACTTTTTTAGTAAATTGTTTTAATTTTTTGAAACCGGAATTGCAGTTATCATAAATTAAAATCTATAATGCACTCATACATTTAACAAAATATGAAAAAGCCTTCAAAATCATTCTGTGATTAATATATGTAGACCAGGACAGTCAGAAAAGAATTAATGTGTCACCAAAAACCTTTCCAACTCTTTGTTACAAGCCAACTCTTCATGCTATAAAGGGGAGATAGGCTAGATCTATCTTATGGAGACTGCTTCCCTGTTAAAGTCTCCACATGAAAATGCAGACCTGACTGAGGAAGATTTCCTTCTTCCTTTACTAGTGACTGTCTTAAGGGGATTTCTGTGTCACTGCGAACTCCAGCTAGCTTTAAAAGAGTCTAGCTGCGGCTCTGTAAGACTCAGTGCTGGCTGCAGACTCCTGTCTGGAGGTTGTCCTATGTCTTGTGCTACAGCCAGACCACTCTCAGGACCTCCTCCTTACAGGAGGAAGCTAATGGGGAGTGTCGCCACAGGCTCCTGTCATACTTTTGATTTTAAGTATGAAGTACAGGCTTGCCCTTGGACCTGTCTGAGCTGCAGTGGGGTGGAAGCAGTCCCTGGTTCACTGCAAAGGTGGGGGTCCTGGTAGAGCTTGAGCCCAGGAGTGGCAAGGTTAATATGGACTTTGACTGTTCTCTGACAAAAATGGAGGGTAAAACACCTCATCCTAGCAGAGGCTGTGCTATAGTCTGTCGCATCCTGGCAGCAGCACAGGAGCACTGAGAGAGCGAAGCTGCTACCTGCTGGTCCTGCTATAAGCTTCCTCCTTGGAAGAGCCAGTCATAGCTAAGAGCTCTTTGGCTTAAACTAGTGCGCTGCCATTGTGTCTCAGTGTCCTGCAGAGCACCATGAATGTAAGCCTCACTGGCTCCTACTTTCAGTGCAATGAATCCCTGTAGCTATACCTATGAGACCGTGAAGTGAAACTGGAACTAACACTTTTTTTGGCTTTTTTCTGGACAGCATGTTTGCGATACTAGTACCCACCCAAAGAAGGACTCAAGCAGCTAAGACCTTGAGCATTTTTCCCTTTGTTGACTTTGGGGTCTCCTGCATCCTCCTACCGCTGCAAAAAACAACCATTTGTGAAGTCTACCTGACTACCTTCCTGCTTGAATTGTTTTATTATTTTTCTGACATTTTGACATCTGTGCATGCTATGTGTTTTAGACATCTCGTTTAGATACAGTTCAGAAGACCAAAGTAAAAGATTAAGGATAAACATACACATCTGCCAGGAGCTTTCTAAGGGTACCTACATTACAAGGACAGGTTATCCAGAGGGCATTAAGATTTGAGTTCTTCCATAAGCTGCTGTTTCCCACTACATTGCAGATATCAGCACCATTTGTATTTTTAGAACCTCTCTCCATTTTTTTCCTTGAATTCCAAGTCTCACAGGAGATTTAAAGAGGTGGGAAGAATGGCAGTGCTGCACTAGGGATTAGAGCATGGTAATGAATGGAAGCAAGAAGAGAGAGGGAGACATGCCCAGAGCTGTTCTTCTGTCTTATGATCTGTCACAGGGGTTGCACCTACCTCTGTTAGGTGCCTCAAGTACATCATATGAACATCATATTTGACTTACGTTTTTCATTTATGTCAATTTTCCTAGCTCAGTTGAAGCATATGCTATAAGATTACACAGGCTGAAGGAGAGACTGGACAAGTTCTTGGATGAGAACACCATTGGGAGGCTTCATAAGAATAAATACAGTGTCTGTCTCAGGACATTTGTGAGATACAAATTGCAGCAGATTGGGAGAATCTATGGCAGAAGAATAGCTCTGTGGTTCCTGTATTCTAGTGCTCTTTGCTAAACATTTGTTTTGGCCATGGTGGTAGACAGGATATGGAGCAGATGAACCCAGCACTGCTGCTGTATGTCCTTATGTATGCAGGCTCTCAAAAGTGTACCTGCTTTTTAGGAACTGTTTTGGAAATACATTTTGCAGGTGTCCACTACATGGCCACAGGGCCAATAATTAGAAGGTATTTTGGTCTTTCTTTGAAACAAAGTCAGCACAAATACTGGCACTGCTACCCAATAAACACCAGCATGTAATCTGTTATAAACTAGCAGTAACTTTTGTGGGAGAGACAGAAATGTCTTGAAATCACATGAAGCACATTGTTGATGTATAGATGTTAGCTTTGATACTTAGGAGAACTTATTTCTAGGTCCCAAATTAGTGCAGATTTAATAGCAGTTATTACTGCTATCCGTTAGTTGTTTATGGGGAAGAATTTGACAGTGTTACTCTAATTCTTAGAAGACGCATTTACATCAGCAACTTTCCTTCATGCTTATGATGCCATGTGGTGGTTTTGGAAGATGCTGTACTGGCTAAATACACAGTGAGTGCTGTGCCAGCATGTGCTCAGGAATGGGCTGCTGGTGGGCAGCGGTGCAGTTACTAATGCTCTACCTGTAGCTGCAGTGAGATCCTCTTTCCCCAAGGATCTCTCTCAGTATCATGAATCTTAAAGTCAAGCAAGCTCAGCCTGAGATGAAGAGGGAGGCAACTCTGCATGTTCACCTTGGCTCTGACGGCTCCATGTGGATTTTGGAAAGGCACAGAGCTGCCTTGTGCGTTACAGTCCTCATCTGCAAAACAGAAGCAGCACTTCTTTACCCTGCCTGCTCCAAAGGGTACGGTGAAATAATGCTTTTCCTCTTCTTTTTCTAAATGCTCTGTAGTCAGGATTTATGCTAGTTATTGTAATTACTGTATTTACTTAAAGTAGGGACTTTGCTTTCTATGTTCAGGCCCTCTATTATTTTGTAAAAATCAGTTTATTTTGTATTTTAAATTCTGTTTAAACATGTAGTTCAGATTTATTAACAGTTGATGGCTTATCTTGGAAAGCAAGAATCAGAAAGATATCCAAAGCAAATGCTTTTGTATAGCTCTTTAGACTGTGGTTACAAAGTGAGTGACCTGTAGCCTTTAATTAATAGACACAATTCGCTATTTATTGAATTGCGGACTTAACTGGCAGAACTGTAAGAATTCCTGAAATAACTAGAGATTTAAATTCCTGCCAAAATATGTCACTGAGTTGTCCTGCCTCAGATCAGCAGGAAGAATGTTTTTGTTTATACAGCCCTTAGAGTGATTAATCCCACACATTTCTAAATACAGCTGATTTGTGTTTCTGCTAAAAGAAAAGGTTCACGTCAGACACTGATAAAGGCTAACCCACATCCATCTTAGGGCAGATGCACAGAGAAGACAGAAGGCAAAGTTATAGTCTCCTGAACCAAGCAGTGAAGAAGAGCTGGTGCTTTTACATTTCCGCAGGAGTGTGAACTCACCTCCATGGATGGGTACTGTGGTACCCATTCAACAAAGAGTACTAGCCTTGTTCTAAGAGTATTTCTTACCATATTAAAGGGATTATACCTTAGTGTACAGTTTGACCATCCAAATGGAAAAGTCAGAAACAGGGTTGCACTGAATATTTAGTTCTTTCATTTATTTTCCATACTGTTAAACCCCTGAAAGAGTGTTGTGGAAAAATCAGCTGAATAGGGGCAAAATATTCTCATCTGGATAATTTCTAACAGGAACTAAGGAAACAAAAGAGGAGGCTTGCAGTCATGGGGATGGAGTTAATGACTGTGGTAGTAGCATCTCTGATGTATCCAGTCTAGAAAACTAGGGCACATGAAGGTTTGACCTCCCCCTCTGCCTCACAGGATTTGAACCCACTTCCTCCACAAAAATTCCCTGACAGGAATCATGGACAGACTCTACTCTAGACCATGCTGCTTAGGAAATGAGTTCCCTGTTTAACAAAACTCAGCCCTCTCACAGTCCTTTTAAATCACGGTAGTCCATCTAATTTGCTACACGTAATAGGCCAAATTAAGTTCTGAAGTCTTGAAAGTCTCCTTTTAAAGACTGATGACACTTTACATTAGGAAAATGACAATAGAGGAAGCTCAAAACCTGTAAATTACCTTGGCCTTAGAGACTCTATGGTCATTCATCTTTATAAGTGTTCCTCCAGATTGTCTTTGTGGGGTTTCTCTCTTCAAGGTAGTGAAGTCAAAGGTCTGAGGCTGTTGCTTGCCCCAAAGTCTTGTTCTTTTTCCCAGTGAGTGCTTGTTATGCTTGCTTCCCACTGTATCTTTCTCTTGGCTCTAGAAATAGTTCATTCTTTTAGCTACTTAAAAAAAAAAAAAAAAAGAACAGGGATGCATTTGCGGTGTCTGCACTTCCTCTCTTTTTCCTCTTTCAGTGTGCTACTTTTCAACATAACCCTTCCTAATAGGGATAGATGCAGCCCGGATCTAACCATGGGGAGAATGAGGAGGGAAATGCAGCTACATGACTGTGACTGCTGGGCTGGGCAGAGCTGGTGGTGTGGAGGTTGGAGGGAGGCATGATGGACACCTAGCTTCCCACCTCTCCCCAGTAAAAAGACTGCTAGGCTGCATCCACATAAGCAGTTTTGTTTGAAAAGCAATACAGTTTTGAAGTGAATGGTTCCAGTCATGCCTACATACCTGGCATTGGTTTGGTTTGCAGAGCAGTTTTGTTGTGCACAGACTATATATACTTTTGGACAAAATGAAAACAGAAGCCTGCTCTAAGTTTGCACGCATATGTTTCAACACCTCCTGTGGACATATGGCTCTGAACCAGAGATTTGTCCTTTGGATAGCTTCAAAGTACATGGAAAATAGGGGGTGTGGTCCATGGCAAGAACAGGGTAAGGAGGGCCTAAGTATCAAATGCTTTCATCTGCCAGTCTGTTCCTCCTGTGCTACTTCACTTGGTAATGTAGACATAGTCTTACATACCCTGTTCTTTGGACTGGCCTATCCTTTATTCTGATTTTTTCCTTAAGTATTTCTAATCCCCTTCTACTTCTTGGGTTAATCCCTGTCATCCTCCACCAAAACAAGTGAATGACAAATAACCTGTGAATGGCAGATCATCTAGTCAGAACAGAAATTACTCAGACTGTGATTTTCCAAGTTGCAAAATTAAGCACCTGATTTAGGAAGTGCCAGTAGTAAGATTTTCTGGCCAACCTCAATGCCTCTGAGTTATGATTCAGTTCTGCAAGTATATGGCCACATGTTGCTTTTTTTCCAAAGGCTCCTGTCTCATTTAGAGTGCATGAAAGACTGCAAAGCAATTCTGTGTTTGACTTAGTTGTACAAAAGAAGAGGATTTGTTTTTGCAAATTAAATGTTCATCTGACATAGATTTAAAAAAAGCAGTAACAATATCCTACAAATGTAATAGTATTCTACAGAGAGATTTTTGCCTGCAGTTTCTCACCATGTCTCCCATTGAAGAGATGGTTTATTGGTTGTCCCAGCCTAGTAGCTTTCCCTTGTGTTACACAAGGGATCCAGTTCAGCAAACACATGCTAAGCACATGCCTAAACCTTTTTGCTAAATTGAGGCGCCAGCAAATGATGTCTGCCTCAGTATCTTTTCTTTTCAAAATAACTTCTGCTGATAATTTTGAGGTGGAGAGGTTTCCTTTTCACATTAAATAAAAGATATCCATAAATTTTGATTAATCTCTTTCCATAGGTCATTGCAAATGTTCATTTTCAACATCTTTTCACAGCCCTCTTTTTTTTTGCGTTTAAATTTGTATCTTTGTTACACATAAAACTTCCCAAAATTTGTTTCTGGTTTGACTTTTACTGCAGTGTCATGGAGGTATTAGAATAAATCAAACCAAAAATTTCTTACATGTCTAATCAAGGGTTTGATATACCTAGAGCATCTATAGCAAGATTTACTAGCTCAAACTCTCTTCAGAGCATGTGTGCCTTTTAGTTTCCTAATGCCATTAAATAACATATTCTTCATTAATATCTCCTTAAAATCATACCATTATCAAAAAAAAAGAAATCCCACAGTTTGCTCAAGGCTTCTATAATAAGATGTGTCTTACAGACAAGAGTGTGTTAGCTTCTCTAGCTAAAGAGGTAGGTGCCTCCTTCTCTAAGTAGGTGCCTGTCTGGTTTGTCCTAGCTGTGATCCTGCAGCAGTTTGCGCAGCAGTTTGCGCAGCAGTTCGCGCAGAAGGGCGCGCGAAGGGACGTGCGAAGGGACCTTCATTTCTGTTCCCTGTGGTGTACACTTCCTCAAGTATGGTCGTGACACGCCGCACAGCGCGTTCCCCAGCGGCTGTTGGAGTTGCTGTGTCAGAGGCTTGGACCCAGACCGACCCTCTGACAGTAGATGCGGCTCTACAGGTCTCAGGCTGCAGGGAGTGCTTGGGGCCTTTCCGGGAGGCCTGGGCTGGCAGCCAGCTCTCCTGCAGGAGCTGTGCTGCTGTTGATGAGTTGTGTCATCAGGTAAGGGAGTTACGGGAGGAGGTCAGTAGGCTGCGCAGCATCCGAGAAGCAGAGCAAGAGATAGGGTATTCTCGGAGACTGTGCAGCTTCGGGAGTCCCAACCCCCTGCAGCAGTGGAGTTGCCAGAGGGCTCTGTGCCGTGTGAAACGGTACATCATAACACCGTAGAAGAAGGCTGGAAACTGGTCACTGCTCGTGGGAGGAGAAAGGCTCCTAGTCCTCCTGAAGACCTGAAGCTGAAGAACAGGTTTAGTGCCCTCCAGGATGAGGAGGAGATGGGCATGGCTGCCAGGGAAGTAACCGGGACAACAGACCCTGTGCCCTACCGGAACGCCCGGAAAAAGCGGCGGGTGATTGTTGTGGGGGACTCCCTGCTGCAGGGGACGGAGGCATCTATCTGCCGACCTGACCTCTTGTCTAGAGAGGTTTGTGGCCTGCCGGGGGCTCGTGTGAGAGACGTCATGGAAAGACTGCCAAGGCTCGTCCACGCTTCGGACTATTACCCACTGCTGCTCTTCCATGTGGGCGCCAATGACACCAAGGGCAAACTGCAGACCATCAAGCAGGATTTCAGAGCTCTGGGGATGGTGGTCAAGGGTCTGGGAGCCCAGGTCATCTTCTCCTCAATCCTGCCAGGGAGGGGGATGGATGAGAGGAGGAGGAGACGGACTTTCCAGGTTAACGACTGGCTGCGCCGCTGGTGTTGGCAACAGGGTTTTGGTTTCTACGACCATGGGACCCTGTTTGAAGATCGACAACTGATGGCGAGAGATGGGATCCACCTCACGAGGCGGGGCACGCGGGTCTTTGCCAACAGGTTGGCCAACCTGGTAAGGAGGGCTTTAAACTAGGAAAGATGGGGGAAGGGGAGAGTTATAGTGCCAGGGTAGTTGGCAAAAGACTGCTCAAGTCAGGATGCCTCCAACAGGTGAATGCAGCCAGGGAAGTGCGCATGGGATGTGGCTATGGAGGACCCTCTTTTACCCCTCCTGGGAAACCTGCATGCTCGATCACCTCCCTGAAATGCCTGTACACCAATGCGCGCAGCTTGGGGAACAAACAGGAAGAACTAGAGATGTGTGTGCGGTCGCAGGGCCATGATCTCATTGCCATTACAGAGACATGGTGGGATAGCTCGCATGACTGGAGTGCTGTCATGGATGGCTACGTGCTTTTTGGGAAAGACAGGCCAGGAAAGCGAGATGGTGGAGTTGCTCTTTATGTGAGAGAGCAACTGGAATGTATTGAGCTGTGCCTAGGGGTGGATGAAGAGCGAGTCGAGAGCTTGTGGGTAAGGATCAAAGGGCAGGCTAGCATGGGTGACACTGTTGTGGGTGTTTACTACAGGCCACCTGATCAGGATGAGGAAGTCGATGAGGCCTTCTACAGACAGCTGGAAGTAGCCTCACGATCCCAGGCCCTGGTTCTCATGGGGGACTTCAACCACCCCGATATCTGCTGGAAAGACAACACAGCTAGGCACAAACAGTCCTGGAGGTTCCTGCAGAGCACTGGTGACAACTTCTTGACCCAGGTGGTGGAGGAGCCAACAAGGAGAGGTGTGCTGCTGGACCTCGTACTAACAAACAAAGAAGGACTGGTGGAAGATGTGAAGGTCGGGGGCAGCCTTGGCTGCAGTGACCATGAGATGGTGGAGTTCAGGATCCTGCGAGGAGGCAGCAGGGCACCAAGTAGGATTGCAACCCTGGACTTCAGGAGAGCAAACTTTGTCCTCTTCAGGGACCTACTTGGAGGAATCCCATGGGTGAGGGCCCTGGAAGGAAGGAGTGTTCAAGAGAGTTGGTTAATATTCAAACATCACTTCCTCCAGGCTCAAGAGCGGTGCATCCCTATGAGTAGGAAGTCAAGCAAAGGAGGTAGGAGACCTGCATGGATGAGCAAGGAGCTCCTGGCAAAACTCAACCAGAAGAAGGAAGTCTACAGAAAGTGGAAAGGGGGACAGGCCACTTGGGAGGAATATAGGAATGTTGTCAGAGTATGCAGGGATGCGACGAGGAAGGCTAAGGCCCGTTTGGAACTAAATCTGGCTAGAGATGTCAAGGACAACAAGAAGGGCTTCTTCAAATACATCAGCAGCAAGAGGAAGACTAGGGAAAATGTGGGCCCTTTGCTGAATGGGGTGGGTGCCCTGGTGACGAAGGATGCAGAGAAGGCAGAGTTACTGAATGCCTTCTTTGCTTCAGTCTTTACTGCTCAGGCCAGCCCTCAGGAACCCCAGACCCTGGAGGCAAGAGAGAAAGTCTGGAGAGAGGAAGACTTTCCCTTGGTGGAGGAGGAGTGGGTTAGAGATCATTTAAGCAAACTTGACACCCACAAATCCATGGGCCCTGATGGGATGCACCCACGAGTGCTGAGGGAGCTGGCGGACATTATTGCTAAGCCACTCTCCATCATCTTTGAAAGGTCATGGAGAACAGGAGAGGTGCCCGAGGACTGGAAGAAAGCCAATGTCACCCCAGTCTTCAAAAAGGGCAAGAAGGAGGACCCAGGGAACTACAGGCCAGTCAGCCTCACCTCCATCCCTGGAAAGGTGATGGAGCAGCTCATCCTGGAAGCCATCTCCACGCATGTGGAGGAAAAGAAGGTGATCAGGAGTAGTCAGCATGGCTTCACCAAGGGGAAACCATGCCTAACCAATCTGATAGCCTTCTATGATGGAATGACTGGCTGGGTAGATGAGGGGAGAGCAGTGGATGTTTTGTCTACCTTGACTTCAGCAAGGCTTTTGACACTGTCTCCCATAGCATCCTCATAGACAAGCTCAGGAAGTGTTGGCTAGATGAGTGGACAGTGAGGTGGATTGAGAACTGGCTGAATGGCAGAGCTCAGAGAGTTGTGCTCAGTGGCACAGAGTCTAGTTGGAGGCCTGTAGCTAGCGGTGTCCCCCAGGGGTCAGTACTGGGTCCAGTCTTGTTCAATGTCTTCATCAATGACCTGGATGAAGGCACAGAGTGCACCCTCAGCAAGTTTGCTGACGATACAAAACTGGGAGGAGTGGCTGATACGCCAGAGGGCTGTGCTGCCATTCAAAGAGACTTGGACAGGCTGGAGAGGTGGGTGGAGAGGAACCTCCTGAAGTTCAACAAAGGCAAGTGCAGGGTCCTGCACCTGGGGAGGAATAACCCCCTGCACCAGTACAGGCTGGGGGTTGACCTGCTGGAAAGCAGCTCTGCGGAGAAGGACCTGGGAGTGCTGGTGGACACCAAGTTAAGCATGAGGCAGCAATGTGCCCTTGTGGCCAAGAAGGCCAATGGTATCCTGGGGTGCATCAGGAAGAGTGTTGCCAGCAGGTCGAGGGAGGTGATTCTCCCCCTCTACTCAGCCCTGGTGAGGCCACATCTGGAGCAGTGCGTCCAGTTCTGGGCTCCCCAGTACAAGAGGGATGTGGCACTACTGGAGCAAGTCCAGTGAAGGGCCACAAAGATGATTAGGGCACTGGAGCATCTCTCTTATGAGGAAAGGCTGAGAGAGCTTGGCCTGTTTAGCTTGGAGAAGAGAAGGCTGAGAGGAGATCTTATCAATGTGTACAAGTATCTGAAGGGAGGGTGTCAAGAGGATGGGGCCAGACTCTTTTCAGTGGTGCCGAGCGACAGGACGCGAGGCAATGGGCACAAACTGAAACACAGACACTTCCATCTTAACATGAGGAAAAACTTTTTCACTGTGAGGGTGACCGAGCACTGGAACAGGTTGCCCAGAGAGGTGGTGGAGTCTCCTTCTCTGGAGATATTCAAAACGCGCCTGGATGCAATCCTGTGCAATGTGCTCTAGGTGACCCTGCTTGAGCAGGGGGGTTGGACTAGATGATCTCCAGAGGTCCCTTCCAACCTCAGCGATTCTGTGATTCTGTGATTCTGTGATTCTGCAGGTGGAGGAAGTCCCTAGGACAAGAGGGGAGAAATGTTCCTTCCCTTTGAGCAACCAGCCAGGCAGATCATGGGGGCAGGGAGGGAAGGACACAGACAGAGGTAACTAAAAGCAATAAAAATGGAACTTGTTGCAGGAGCAAAATCTGGGACACCACCTCAGTGATCAGGGACAGGACACATGGCCAGGCCTTGGAGATGATAGAAAGATGGTCCTTCTTTCTAGGGACCCAGGAACAGCACTGTGCTTCAGTGACTACAGTCACTGAAAGGCTGCTGGCCTAAGATGAATCCAAATGAAAAAAGGTGCCTTTGAAGGACACGGTAGATAGAGGACGATTTATTTATTTTTCTATTTTTCTTCTGTTTTTTGTTTGTACTCTGTCTTACTCCGAGCTTTCCCAATTTAAAAGGCTTTGATATTCTAAAGTTCATTCTAATAAAGCTTAGCTATTGAGGCTGAAAGCCCTTTTGAGACTTTTGTGCTGCTTGCTTCCATGGCAAGGGATGGGTAGATTATTCTAACTGGCCTAGTGCCTTGGCTGTTCTACCAAAGATCTGTAAAAAGCCATGGGGCAGATGTTACTGAAGGCCTCTACACATCAAGGGAAGTAGATATTTGTACCAATTACTGCTTAGATATCCAATTATGTCTGCTACCAAAAAGGTGAAGAATCTTATCAGAATGTACTATCTAGTAGAAAGCAAAATAAATTAATCTCCAGGATCAGCAACTGATTGAAATGTATCATGTTGTTCCCTTGAAACTGTGTTTTACAGATGCTTGCATGTTTAATGTTTCATCATGAATATTAACATTAAAAGTTTTCAGCACCATTCCTCACTATCTGCTCCTTATTTTACTTCATTTTATTAAATTCAGGTCAGCAAGATAAGGTGGCAGAGAGAAATCTGAACCTTGTGCTGACCTGTGCCACCCACTGCAACCAGACAACCTAGCTGCAAAGGGGTGGTTTATTTTGCCAGGGAAGTAGTGGTAGTTGTAGCAGTGGCCATACTGTCAAATCAAAGGCCCAGCTATCCCAGTTTTCTGCCTCTGGCAGAGTCTAGACCAGATGCCTGGAGAAGAGTATGAGAGTGGGGTGTATACATATGGTACTTCTATTTTTCCAGTCTCTAGCTGCCAGAATTATATGAGGTTTCTGTACACTTACGAACATGTAACCATGGATTTCTCTTCTGTGAGCTTGTCGTGTCTGCTTTTTGGTCATGCAAACTTTTAGCATCTGCAGCATCCTGCAGGAAGCAGGTCTGCAACTTAACTGTCAATTGCATGATGAAACACATCCACTGGTTTGTTTTGAACCTGGATCCTTAAGGGTTTGTTTCGTGCCCTGTAGTTCTTACACTGGAAGATAAAAGAATCACTTGATCCCTATGCAACCTTTCCGTTCCATACCATAATTTCATAGATCTGTATCATATTCACTTTCAGACCTCTCTTTTCCAGACTAAAGAGTCCCTGTTTACTGGAACAGAAACTGTTCCATATCTTCGATCATCCTTACAGTTCTTTTCTGGCCAAGGATGGCAACATTTAACCCTAGCCCTGTCATTCCTGCATGTACTGTTGGCTGCAGCAGTTGGAGTCCCTAATCTTTGCAAGCCTACTAAGACAGCAAGGCTGCAGGACAGATCTCTTGCTTTCATCCACAAAACACTGTATTTAGCAGCTTGTTGGTAGGTCTCTGTGACTCTCAGTAGTCTTTACCATAGCTACTGGATCTAGCGCCAGTACTGGAAGCAAAGAAGAAAAACATATGCACTTAATTCTTTAGAGGTCACTTGGGCTGGCATAAATTACTCACAGCTGGAATTTGTCCAGGACAGCTTAACAGAGCTTGTCTCACAAAAAAGGTGCCATAGGAATCTTTATTGGCCTTGAGGACTCAAAAAAAAAGTGGCTTTGCTGTCTTGTCTCACTTACCAGCATGGTGCTTCCTAGGAGCAAGCTGGGTTGCTGAATTAAACCTGTTGAATCACCAACGCCTAGGAACGCTTTGAGGACTCCTAACTAAATGTTGACTATATTTGACCCTGCTCAGTTTGTACAAGATGAAATCGTGATTTGGTGGGGCTTGAACAGATCAGTAACATTCTTCATTAGTTTACTGGAGCCTTCTTGAATTTGGAGTCATGCCCAGCTGTATCAAGTCCCTAGAACTGTTTGTTCAAATTGGCGAAGGTTTTTGTCCTTTTTAACCATTAATCACTAAATTGTGCAAAATCAAGAGCAGGAGAAAAAAACGAGACCAGTGTATAGCCACAGACATAATAAATAGTTTACCAAGAATATTAAATGAAGTCATATGTATAATTCACTAGTTATTTATCCTTAATATGCACGAGCTAAGAGCAGACTAAAATAAAGTTGCTGACAAGATTTGTGTGCCATCAGGAAAGCATTTTATAAACCTACCACAATAGTCCAGATATTATACTAAGAATAATAATGGCAAGGCTAACACAGTACCTGAAAGAACCCCTCTCAGTCAGAGGACATTTTACGTGTGTGGATGGAAAAGATAATAAATTTGCCTCATCAGGAAACTTTAAAAGCCAATTAAAATATTTTTCCTTTGCAGATAGTGTGATTTGGCAGTTAATTTTGTAAACGTTCCTTAACTCAAACAAAAATGTTTTCCATTAAAAAAAACATTTTTCTCTTGCTCTTCAGTTGCGCAAGACAAGCCTGAGACATACACTTTATTGCTGAAGTCTGTTTAAATTTATCTTGTGACTAATTGGGCTTTGATTAAAGTACAATAAAACATTACAGAATCACAGAATCGCTGAGGTTGGAAGGGACCTCTGGAGATCATCTAGTCCAACCCCCCTGCTCAAGCAGGGTCACCTAGAGCACATTGCACAGGATTGCATCCAGGCGCGTTTTGAATATCTCCAGAGAAGGAGACTCCACCACCTCTCTGGGCAACCTGTTCCAGTGCTCTGTCACCCTCACAGTGAAAAAGTTTTTCCTCATGTTAAGATGGAAGTGTCTGTGTTTCAGTTTGTGCCCGTTGCCTCGCGTCCTGTCGCTCGGCACCACTGAAAAGAGTCTGGCCCCATCCTCTCGACACCCTCCCTTCAGATACTTGTACATGTTGATCAGATCTCCTCTCAGCCTTCTCTTCTCCAGGCTAAACAGGCCCAGCTCTCTCAGCCTTTCCTCATAAGAGAGATGCTCCAGTCCCCTAATCATCTTTGTGGCCCTTCGCTGGACTTGCTCCAGTAGTGCCACATCCCTCTTGTACTGGGGAGCCCAGAACTGGACGCAGTACTCCAGATGTGGCCTCACCAGGGCTGAGGAGAGGGGGAGGATCACCTCCCTCGACCTGCTGGCAGCACTCTTCCTGATGCACCCCAGGATACCATTGGCCTTCTTGGCCACAAGGGCACATTGCTGCCTCATGCTTAACTTGGTGTCCACCAGCACTCCCAGGTCCTTCTCCGCAGAGCTGCTTTCCAGCAGGTCAACCCCCAGCCTGTACTGGTGCAGGGGGTTATTCCTCCCCAGGTGCAGGACCCTGCACTTGCCTTTGTTGAACTTCAGGAGGTTCCTCTCCACCCACCTCTCCAGCCTGTCCAAGTCTCTTTGAATGGCAGCACAGCCCTCTGGCGTATCAGCCACTCCTCCCAGTTTTGTATCGTCAGCAAACTTGCTGAGGGTGCACTCTGTGCCTTCATCCAGGTCATTGATGAAGAAGTTGAACAAGACTGGACCCAGTACTGACCCCTGGGGGACACCGCTAGCTACAGGCCTCCAACTAGACTCTGTGCCACTGAGCACAACTCTCTGAGCTCTGCCATTCAGCCAGTTCTCAATCCACCTCACTGTCCACTCATCTAGCCAACACTTCCTGAGCTTGTCTATGAGGATGCTATGGGAGACAGTGTCAAAAGCCTTGCTGAAGTCAAGGTAGACAAAACATCCACTGCTCTCCCCTCATCTACCCAGCCAGTCATTCCATCATAGAAGGCTATCAGATTGGTTAGGCATGGTTTCCCCTTGGTGAAGCCATGCTGACTACTCCTGATCACCTTCTTTTCCTCCACATGCGTGGAGATGGCTTCCAGGATGAGCTGCTCCATCACCTTTCCAGGGATGGAGGTGAGGCTGACTGGCCTGTAGTTCCCTGGGTCCTCCTTCTTGCCCTTTTTGAAGACTGGGGTGACATTGGCTTTCTTCCAGTCCTCGGGCACCTCTCCTGTTCTCCATGACCTTTCAAAGATGATGGAGAGTGGCTTAGCAATAATGTCCGCCAGCTCCCTCAGCACTCGTGGGTGCATCCCATCAGGGCCCATGGATTTGTGGGTGTCAAGTTTGCTTAAATGATCTCTAACCCACTCCTCCTCCACCAAGGGAAAGTCTTCCTCTCTCCAGACTTTCTCTCTTGCCTCCAGGGTCTGGGGTTCCTGAGGGCTGGCCTGAGCAGTAAAGACTGAAGCAAAGAAGGCATTCAGTAACTCTGCCTTCTCTGCATCCTTCGTCACCAGGGCACCCACCCCATTCAGCAAAGGGCCCACATTTTCCCTAGTCTTCCTCTTGCTGCTGATGTATTTGAAGAAGCCCTTCTTGTTGTCCTTGACATCTCTAGCCAGATTTAGTTCCAAACGGGCCTTAGCCTTCCTCGTCGCATCCCTGCATACTCTGACAACATTCCTATATTCCTCCCAAGTGGCCTGTCCCCCTTTCCACTTTCTGTAGACTTCCTTCTTCTGGTTGAGTTTTGCCAGGAGCTCCTTGCTCATCCATGCAGGTCTCCTACCTCCTTTGCTTGACTTCCTACTCATAGGGATGCACCGCTCTTGAGCCTGGAGGAAGTGATGTTTGAATATTAACCAACTCTCTTGAACACTCCTTCCTTCCAGGGCCCTCACCCATGGGATTCCTCCAAGTAGGTCCCTGAAGAGGACAAAGTTTGCTCTCCTGAAGTCCAGGGTTGCAATCCTACTTGGTGCCCTGCTGCCTCCTCGCAGGATCCTGAACTCCACCATCTCATGGTCACTGCAGCCAAGGCTGCCCCCGACCTTCACATCTTCCACCAGTCCTTCTTTGTTTGTTAGTACGAGGTCCAGCAGCACACCTCTCCTTGTTGGCTCCTCCACCACCTGGGTCAAGAAGTTGTCACCAGTGCTCTGCAGGAACCTCCAGGACTGTTTGTGCCTAGCTGTGTTGTCTTTCCAGCAGATATCGGGGTGGTTGAAGTCCCCCATGAGAACCAGGGCCTGGGATCGTGAGGCTACTTCCAGCTGTCTGTAGAAGGCCTCATCGACTTCCTCATCCTGATCAGGTGGCCTGTAGTAAACACCCACAACAGTGTCACCCATGCTAGCCTGCCCTTTGATCCTTACCCACAAGCTCTCGACTCGCTCTTCATCCACCCCTAGGCACAGCTCAATACATTCCAGTTGCTCTCTCACATAAAGAGCAACTCCACCATCTCGCTTTCCTGGCCTGTCTTTCCCAAAAAGCACGTAGCCATCCATGACAGCACTCCAGTCATGCGAGCTATCCCACCATGTCTCTGTAATGGCAATGAGATCATGGCCCTGCGACCGCACACACATCTCTAGTTCTTCCTGTTTGTTCCCCAAGCTGCGCGCATTGGTGTACAGGCATTTCAGGGAGGTGATCGAGCATGCAGGTTTCCCAGGAGGGGTAAAAGAGGGTCCTCCATAGCCACATCCCATGCGCACTTCCCTGGCTGCATTCACCTGTTGGAGGCATCCTGACTTGAGCAGTCTTTTGCCAACTACCCTGGCACTATAACTCTCCCCTTCCCCCATCTTTCCTAGTTTAAAGCCCTCCTTACCAGGTTGGCCAACCTGTTGGCAAAGACCCGCGTGCCCCGCCTCGTGAGGTGGATCCCATCTCTCGCCATCAGTTGTCGATCTTCAAACAGGGTCCCATGGTCGTAGAAACCAAAACCCTGTTGCCAACACCAGCGGCGCAGCCAGTCGTTAACCTGGAAAGTCCGTCTCCTCCTCCTCTCATCCATCCCCCTCCCTGGCAGGATTGAGGAGAAGATGACCTGGGCTCCCAGACCCTTGACCACCATCCCCAGAGCTCTGAAATCCTGCTTGATGGTCTGCAGTTTGCCCTTGGTGTCATTGGCGCCCACATGGAAGAGCAGCAGTGGGTAATAGTCCGAAGCGTGGACGAGCCTTGGCAGTCTTTCCATGACGTCTCTCACACGAGCCCCCGGCAGGCCACAAACCTCTCTAGACAAGAGGTCAGGTCGGCAGATAGATGCCTCCGTCCCCTGCAGCAGGGAGTCCCCCACAACAATCACCCGCCGCTTTTTCCGGGCGTTCCGGTAGGGCACAGGGTCTGTTGTCCCGGTTACTTCCCTGGCAGCCATGCCCATCTCCTCCTCATCCTGGAGGGCACTAAACCTGTTCTTCAGCTTCAGGTCTTCAGGAGGACTAGGAGCCTTTCTCCTCCCACGAGCAGTGACCAGTTTCCAGCCTTCTTCTACGGTGTTATGATGTACTGTTTCACACGGCACAGAGCCCTCTGGCAACTCCACTGCTGCAGGGGGTTGGGACTCCCGAAGCTGCACAGTCTCCAAGAGTACCCTGTCTATCTCTTGCTCATCTTCTCGGATGCTGTGCAGCCTACTGACCTCCTCCCGTAACTCCCTTACCTGACGACACAGCTCGTCAACAGCAGCACAGCTCCTGCAGGAGAGCTGGCTGCCAGCCCAGGCCTCCCGGAGAGGCCCCAAGCACTCCCTGCAGCCTGAGACCTGTAGAGCCGCATCTACTGTCAGAGGGTCGGTCTGGGTCCCAGCCTCTGACACAGCAACTCCAACAGCCACTGGGGAACGCGCTGTGCGGCGTGTCACGACCATACTTGAGGAAGTGTACACCACAGGGAACAGAAATGAAGGTCCCTTCGCGCACCCTTCTGCGCGAACTGCTGCACAAACTGCTGCGTCTGTTCGCTGCCTCTGTTAGCTGCGCTCATTAAGTTTCTGTAGGCTGCATCCAGTGATTGCTTTTCCTTCTTCTCAAAAGATAGATATTTTTTGAGCCTATATGACTCAATGATTTCAGGATTCTTTAGGCTCAGGAACTTACTGGTGCTGTTAGTACTTACAATGGTACTTACAATTAGCAATTTGCAGTAACTTGCAAAAGAAACCCACCACATAATGTACCATATTGCCATGCTACCTTTACAGAAAATACTATGATTTGTTTAGTTGGTAGAAACAGAGAATCTGTACTTTTGGGATGGGACCTGGGAACTCCACATCTACAAGACCGCTTGCAAAGTATTCAGAATGTCTCTTGCTTTGAGCATTTGCCATAAAATCCTGTGACCAAGCCTGTTGATGGCAGTTTATATTCTGCATACTATTAGCATGAGCAGAAGAGTGAGTACATTCTAGGTTCCTATCATTTGAGCAAGCATCCAAGTGGGCATGAAGGAAAGAGGATATAAATAGCATTGATATACTGTGTATGTTAATACAAATAAATGTTTCTTCCACCCCTCCCCTGTCCTCACTGACATAAAACTGAAGTGCCCCAAAGAGAGGAGCTGGCCCCGGAGTCAAAACAGAGTTGGGGGTCATGCTTATTTGCACTCTCCTATGATTTTTATACCTCTTTTTAACATCTTTGTTTATTTTTCTGACTTTCCTGGGTCTGCTGCTGTGACAGTTGGAAGACTGTATATGACCCATTCAAATGCAATTGCCACGACCTCTGCACACAATTACTATCCGTCTCTGCTGTGCTTTCAGATGTGCTGCTGTCCTAAAAGCTCAGCCATGCAGAAGAAAAGGTCTGGCCAGAAACTTGCAGCTGTGAAAGTGTGAATTTATCCCCTAGCATAGAAAGGACAAGTTAAATGTTTACATGCCCAGTCAGATTATATTTTCTCCTTTCTTCATTTTTTTACCAGAAAAAAAAGAAGTGAGTGCAAAATACACATCAAAAGGCCTTTTATACTAGTGAGGCCATATTTTGAATGATGGCACAAAAAAGATGGCATGATATAGATTCACATCCATGTAGCAGCAGCTATTATGGAATTTTGGTAAGCTTACACGACATATTTGTCCACCTGCCAGCTCTGCAGACTTCTGATATTCTTGAAATTGAAGCTGCATTCTCCTTGTCTTCTTCATTATCACCATAACTTTCCACTAGCCAGACTGTCTTGCGTTGCATTTATGCAAGCAGATGTTCTTCAGATTCTGTCCCTAGTTAATCTTTTTCATTCCTTGTCCAGACTGTCTAGAAAGACAAAGGATTATGGCCTTGCCTTTGGAACAATATAAAAATATATTGATACATGGTGCAAAGCAGAATATAACTCATTTTCTCCTAATGGAGGTGACTCTGCAGTGGTTAGAAGAGATAGAATGAATATCTACTTCAGGAAAAAAAGAAAAGGTATTACGATTCTGAATATCAGCAGTAACCTATTGAATAAAAATATTCATTTTGACAGAGCTGCTTTCCAGAGCAGGAACTAACTCTTGTATGTGGTAGAGTTGACATCATGTATATTTTAGAGGGTAAGGTAAGATGGTCCAGTGGTTGGCATGAGACTCAAGAGTGTTTAGGTCTCTCCTTTGCTGTAAGCTCACCTAAAGCAAATCACTTAACATCTTTGTGATTCACTTGCCTGCTTTTCAGAAATGTTATGAAAACAAATCCAAGGAATATATGGAGAAAATAAATGTCTAGAATGGATTGCAATAATTAGGCTTGCTAATCTCCTTATACATCTATGTAATACCAAATAATTTTTATTCTGTTGAGTTTTCCAAAAGGATCTATTAAAAACATGATGACAATAATGTACAAATTGCTAAATTTATTAATACAGTGACTTGAAGCTGTTCGTCCTGAAAGTGTTTTCTTCCAGGTCAGCCTATGTGCATATCATGATTTTTCTTAAGATGAAGGATGTTTTTTCTCAAAAAACACTGTGGCCCTGTGTGTGGTAGGCTACTCTTGGTGGTTTATTTTAAATATATTTTTAACAGTAAGAGAGATTACTTGATATCTTAGATGGCATGTTTCCTGAAACCCTGGGCTTTTGAAAATACCTCGGGGGTGAATAGTTCCTGCTGTTCAGTGTTGGTGGATGTTGTCTGGTTATTTCCGAGGAGCCATTGCCTCTTTCACAGCACAAAAAAATAAGACAGAAAGTTGAAAGGAGCAGCCTGCCCAGACTTCTGAAACACTGACTTGCACTAGCTGTGGTTGCCATCAAACCTTGTGCCAACATTTACAGACTTTTTGGTAGAACATGTGAGGGTGGCTCCTGTAGCTCCTCCTGGAGGGACGCAAGTTCTCCTTGGAGGCAGACACAGGGCAGTCTGTCAGAGAAATGGGGTATGGGAAGGTGCCTACACCCTGCCAAACACCTTGCTAACTGTCCCCTACACTTTGCACTCAGTATGTTTGAGCACAGTTAATTCGATATAGTCCTTGTCCTCTTTGACCAGCAATCCGAACTCTCTTGGTACAACCAACATTTCTGTAGGCTTAGTTTACTTGTTAAAGTGTATCCCTTAAAGGACTGTTATAGGGAACAAAGAGCCTGCTTCAGTGTGGAGCCTGAGACATCTACTGAAATATCGCTGTGTAACATTAATGCAATTTCCCTTTCTCCTGCATTGCAGTCTGACTTCTCTGAGGATGCATGGCCAAAAACAAGAAAAGAGAAGAAAAAAGAGGATAACAGACATCACTCTGACAATAAAAGAGTACCCAATTAACGCTTTAAAGAATAACACACAATTTGAATGCTTGTGTATGTTTCTCAGAAACAGCCAGTATGCCATTTTTTCTCAAATAGAGAGATTCACCTCCCAACACAAACACACCTCACTGCTACAGAAATTTCAGTAAATGGAGCATACTAACCCACACCCATATGTTACCCACAAGATGACTTTGCAGGTTGTAAGGTGGTAGGGATGTTTCAGATCCACCAGATATGAAGCCCCAGGCTTCTCCACCAAGGGCTCCAGAAAGCTTTTGGCAGTGCAGCGAGAGCTGCAAGGCTGTCAGCAGCTCCAGTCCCTGTGTCAGTGTTAGCCAGCTCAACAGCTTCCAGGGAGTAAGAAGGCTTTAGTTTGGATCCAGTGGTATATGCTACTGACTGAAGACTTCACATCCTGGCCCTGAGCTATACAGCTGCTGTTTCCCAGAACTGGTTCCCAACCAGTGTGTCATGTTGACTAATACTGTATTAGTCTCTACCACTCTCCTTAAGTCTGTATGTCTCATTTGCCTCTTGGTTTATACTGTCTTATACTTGAACAAGTTCTTTCAGATAGAAACTATTCACTTTTGTTCTCTGTTTGTACAATATCTAGCCTGCAGTGTCTTGCTACATGGCTGAATTTCTTGGGCACTTGAATAAGATGAAAAACAACTCACCTATTTTTCATCTTTTCCTTTCAGAGATCAGCTCTGCTTTTGTCAGAGAGAAGAGCCTGAAAAGTTCCTGACAAAGTGAAGAGTCCTTCATGTGTACTTTCTCATCTACTTCCATCTACTGCATCTGTTCTAAGTCCGTCACATCACCTGCCTGCCTCATCTGAATGTTTCTAAGTCTCTTTCTGAGGAGACATCCAGAATTTGACATGTGTCTCTTCCCCAATGCTTTCATAGAGTCACAGAAAAGCTTGGGCTTGAAGGGACCCCTGGACTTCATTTGGGCCAACCTTCTTTTGAAAGCAGGGCCCTAGGTTAGGTTACCCAGGGCCCTGTCTGAAGGACACTCCACCACTTCTCTGGGCAACCAATTCCGTTTAATTGTTCTCACAGTGAATTTTGTTCTTATGTCTAGACAGCATACCCCCTGTAGCAATTTGTGCCCATTGTCTCTTGTGCATCCTTGTGAAGAGAGTACCTCTCTCTAACTACCTTTCAGGTGTTGGAAGACTATGATTAGATTCCCCTGGGGGCCTTCTCTTCTCTAGGCTGAACAAACCTAGCTTCTTCATCCTTTCTTTATGTGTTAAGTTCTCCAACACTAATCATTTTGGTGATTATCATCCACTGGGCCCTCTCCAGTTTTTCAACGTCTCTCTTGAGCTGGGGGAAACCAAAATCAGATTAAATATTCCAAGTCCGACCTGACAGGTACTAAGGATAGTGAAATAATCACATCCCTTGATCTGCTGGCTGTACTCTTGCTGATACTGCTCAGGACACAGTTTGCCTTTTTTGCTGCCAGGGCACACTGCTGGCTCGTGTTCAGCTTGCTGTCTGCCCAGACCCCAAGTACCTTTTCAGCAGAGCTGCTCCTCAGCCAGATAGTCCCCAGCCTGGTCTGCTGCTTGGGATTATTCCATCCCAGCTGCAGGACTTCACATTTATCTTCATTACACTTCAAACATTTATCATTCTAACCTCATATTAAACAGCAATCTTGTTGGCTCAGTCTTCCAGCCTGTCTAGGTCTCTCTGTGTGGTGGCTCATCCTTCCAGCCTGTCTACCTCTTCCCCAAGTTTGGTGTTGTCCACAGACTTGGTGAGGACATTCAATCCTGTCATCCAGATCATTTGCAAATATGTTGGAAAGTACTGGACCCAGTATTGAACCCTGAGGAATACCATTTGTGACTGGCTGTCAATTTGATTTTGAGCCACTAATTAATCATTACACTTTGAGCTTAGCACTTCAGCCAGTTTTCTGCCCATCTCATTTTGATCTATCCTTCAGATTTCAAAAGAGATCAATGGCGTCAGTATAGATCTATGGGTAGCAAAGAGTCCATCATACGAGGCAGATTGAAATTTCATGTGGGAAAAGGAGACTGTGAAAAATAATGAATTTAGGAGGAACACTTTGAAGTGCTGAGGAGGAAGAACATAACCTGAATCAAGAAAATGGAGGGTGAGAGAGGAGTCCTCAAAGTGAGAGTTGGGAGCAATATGCATATTTTGGTCTTGGAGAAGGAAGCTGGCAATAGGGAGAAAAGGCTCAGTGGGTATTAGGAGCTGGGTGGCAGTAGATGGCTACAGTTTCCTTTGTAACGGAGAGGAATGCCTCTGAGAGGTAGCAAACACAAAAGGAAACCAGGGTGCAGACAGGATGCAAAAAGAAAGGAAAAAGGGTGAGAAGACTGAGGAAGGTAAGGAAAGAAATGAACACTGAAGAGAGAAATGAAGGCGCTGAGAGTGTGAACCTGAAAGTGATAGGGTAAGCAATACTGAGAGCCACCAAAAGAAAAGGATTGATAAAATGGAAAAAACAGCATACCCAAGCTATAAATCTATAGCGTAGTTTGAGTACTGTATTGCTTTATCACAGTGTAGCATTATCAAGCTAATTCTTGAAGTTCAAAACAGTCCTATAAACCCATATATCTCTCCTGAGTTGTTCTAAGAAATGTTAGGAATTTGTATTTTTCTTGCTATCTCTGAAGCTTTTCTTTTGACACCCACGATTGTCACGTTCCAATGACAAATGGAGCAGCCTGCTGCATAAATGCACCTCTTCATCGTCGGCACCTCTGTTAGAGTCCCCCTGTGTTTTCTGTACTGTAATAAGTGCTAAGATTTTCAGTGAGAGCCCAGAGAACTGTTGGTATAAAAAATAACAGGGTGTAATCATGGATTTTTGGCTTAATCTAGCTTCCGCTGAAGTTATTGGAAGATTTGCTATTGACGTCAATGGGAAGAGAACTGGGCCCATGATAGGAACTACAGTAGTAATAACAATACATTTGACTTATATAGCCCTTTCTCTGGTTACCAGAGGCCTTTGGGCACTCCATGTAAATGAATACAAAACAATAAAAGAGATTAAAATGTCTCTGATTCCTGCAGGATTAGAACAGACAGTGAAAATCAAAGTATGCCCATATATGGGCCATTTCTTATGCAATGATTCTAACTGTGTCATCACACAGTTTATGGCAGGTCATCATGTGCTTGATCTCCATAGAGCTGTTATGGATTGATCCATGAAACCACTGCCTGCTTAGAATTTTCTTAGCATGCAAATAAGCACAAAAATGGATATTGATAAAAGAGAATATTTTTAGGCTTGCAAATCAGCCAGAATCAGTCAAATTCTTGGCCCTTGCCATGTACTGCTGAGTAATGTCAGATACTCACACATACACAAATTGACATTTACAAGGCATGCTGTGCTTAGAGCCAAGTTCAGAAATAAATTGCCTCTTTGATAGGTTCACCAGAGCCTCCTAAGTACACCAGAGCCTCCTAAGATTCATTTATTGTTTGCTACTGGGGGGACTGGAATGCTCCTGGACACAGAATGAAAATCCATTCAGCACAGCATAAGGGAAACTGCATAAACTGAAGTACAATAACTGTGAAGTTGCAGCTTCATAGGGTGACATATTCAGCATGCTGCATGTGGAGGATTAGGTGCTTGGCTGTCATTAACGGTAATGTGGGCTGCATAATTACCTCCATGTGCATTCTGCTGAAACCCTACTCCAATAAATACCAATGCCACTTACCTGGGGAGTGTAGAGGAGACGGGATCTGATCCCTGGAGCTTTGCTCGTAAAGCATACAGCCCTGAAAGGATTTCCTTCAACTATACAGGGGTGATTCTGACTTCTGATGGATCTCTCCCAAAACACCTAGTGTTTTGGTGCAGGGGCAAGGTGCAGATCCTCATTTTGTCTCTTCCCTTCTCCAGAGCAAATCTGAGCTTAACTTGTGCAAGTCTTCGTAGGAGAAAATCTATACACATTTATAGGACAAGCAAGAGGATAGTCTCACCTGATCAGATTGATCAAATTGTTCAAAAATCCAGCATGTTGTCCTTTAGGCTGATGAGTACAGTTTAGGGAATCTCAAGGGAAATACATAGTTTACTTAGGCAATTGCACATTTACTATACAATAATTAGATATGACAAATATTAGATACCACAGCTATAAGCTTACTCCTCAGAGCCTGCAAAGCCTATCATAGCATCTTCAGGAAGCTCTGAGAGTCAGTGTTTGTCAAAATCATATTTACTAGGCTTTGTTCTCTTCCCAGACTATTTTGCCTTCTGGAGAAGGTACAGGCACTGACTTTGCTGACAAGACCAGATCCCAATAGCATTGTCTTTTCACAGATAATCGTCATATGCTTTTGGATATTTAAAAATGATGATTTCTCTCACATGGTGCTGTAATATTTATCAAGGGAGCAAGAGAAGAAAAAGTTTTACCACAAACTGGCCTAGTTAGGCAAGGTGGGGTCTGTGGTGAGAAGTCCTTTTCTCTACTACAATAACTGAAAATATTGTAAGAAACAGGGCAGAAGTCTGATGAGCTGAAGAAGAACTTGTGTTTCTGCCAGCTTGTCTATTTTTTCAGACATGAGAAAGGGCTTGAGTTGTTGTGGTGCTACTGCTAGCAGTAATCTTGCTGCTGTGATGGTCTCTGTAAGTGAGGGGGGGGGTTCTAGGAAGAAATATGGTCCTCTGTTAGACTCGCTCATATATACAGGAAAAATTGGACAAGCTTTGGAGCACCTAAGCCCTTTTCAGCTCAGAAGAATCTGAAGAAGAGCTAGGGTGCTTCATGGCTTGGCTGTTTATTCCAGTTTCATTAGTTGGTCTAATAAAAGATATTACCTCACACTAAAAACCTTGCTGTACTTATATCCATGGTTCATAGCAGCTTCAATAGTGTTGCTAGTAAGAAAGCAAGAAGGAAGTTAGGATATTAGAATTTTTATACAAGAGAGCAGAAATAGGACCTAAGTAAATAATCTGCTTTTATATTTCAGAAGTATTTACCCCATTTAAAACTGATCTGTGCATTCCAAAACCTAGTATGGATGAAAGTTGTGTGTGTGTCCTGATCTCTGCTTCAGAAATGACAGTTCTAACAGCTGTGGCCAGGATGACTGGTCTGATTTTAAGAAGTTTAGAGATCTTAATCCATACTGGTTGGTTAATGCCTCAAGAATTTCTAGCAACCATGGTTAATGATAAGCTGATGTCGCTTACAATCATTTGATACCTCTGGTTATGGTGAGTTTTGAAGGCCTACAGGGAGGATTTGTGTAATTACATACCTGAGTGCCAGCTGTCATTTTCAGAATGAAGTGGTCCTGAAATTAATTTTTAATTACATTGTCACAGCTCATAATTATTTTCTGTGGTTGTTACCAGCCATGAAATGTGTTGACTTGACAGACTAGAAGACTGAACACTTCCCATCTCTGCAGGCGTCTGTATTGCAAACATAGCCTGCTGCCTAGCAATAAAGGCAGGCAAATATCTAAGTCTTTAGATAATGCTTATATTTTAAAGGTCTATTATCAAGACAAGTGGGAAATAAGAAACAGAATTAGCTTGTCTTCATCCCTCCATTACGCTTGTTTATAAAGGCAGTGGTAAAACAAATGCCTAGCTATGAAGGTCTCAGATGCGGTACTCTCCCTTGAGGTGACCACAGAAAGTCTAGGGGCAGGATTGGGAGAGCTTATCCAAAGAAGGGACCCTTCCTGCCCCTGCAACCCATCCCAGCTGCTCTTAAATAACCTGCTTTTAAATATTTCTCCCCTTTTGAGGCCTGAAGGTGGAATCACCTTGTGGAAAAAAAGAAGGGAATGTGTTGACAGAGCATCTTTCCCACCCTTTGTCTTTTCTGCAAGAGAATTTTAGACATTTTAGAGACAGATGCCGTTGGGAGTTGGTCTGAAGTGCTGAGAAGCCTAGAAGTGAAATGGCTTGAGAACAGTGTGTCAGGGAGGACGGGAACAGCCTGAAGCTCAAAGATATTAACTCCCACTCTTGCCTATTGGTGTGCGAGTAATTGTAACCAAATAGTTCCCAGTCCATTTTTATTAGCAGGCTTTATGTGTTTAGGGATAAATGTTAAACTCTACAATTTGGTGTGAATGTCAGCTGTTGATGAAAAGCAGATCCCAGCTGGGACAGAGAGGACATTGCATCCAGGCTGTGTTTGAGGCACATGAGCAGAGCTGTGTGGGAGAGATTCAGTTGAGTCTGTTGCTCAAGTCCTGCTCTGGCTGCTTCTCCCTTGCCACTTCAGCCAAAGTCGTTTGATCTACTTGGGCACTGAGGCCCCATTCTGCCCTCAGAAATATCTCTCTTAACACAGTGACATCAATTCCTCCCCTTTTATTCTCTCATGTTAAAAGTACATAGGAAAAAAATCCAGCTTTTATTTGCAGAGCATACCCTTTGTGCTGATGCCACGTGTCATCAAGAGCCTACGCCCACACTTGGGTTCCCCCTCCTCCATGTAGGGGATACCTGAGCCCACATAATGGACATATTTGCACTGGGTGAATCAGAAGAGGTAAAGAGAGTGCCAGATTTGTCTGCCTATGCTCAGGTCTTGTAAGTACTATTGGCACATTTGCCTGTAATTTTAGGGGACCTCACTGAAATGCCCTGAGTTAGGAGAGAGGTCTCTCTAGGCTCCTTCTGCATCCTCAGTGGAGAGAGATGGGGAGATGGTGACTCTGGATAGTTCACAGTTTTTAGGTATGCTCTTGCTTCGAATTGGTCTCTGGAGGAGCCTTTCCTAATGTAGTTGGCATTTATGGTATTAATAACTGTGAACTATTCAGAACAGAGAGGCCCTGTTTTCCTCCATTTCTGTAAGAATTCACTTCACAGATATTGGGGACATTCAGCCCTGTGTCAAGGATCAGTGCAGAGCTTTAACTTGACACTCTAGCCCTGAGAGTTTCTTTTTTCTGCACGGAGGCATGAAAAGCAGGGAGGAGAGGATAGCTGGCTTTTACTGTTGGAGGTTTTTTCTCCCCTGCCTTCCTTTTTCACCTTTATTTCAACCCATAGCATTTTCTACTTAATCTTCTTTGTCCCTTGTCCTTGAAGAGATCTACTGGACTTGACATCTGTGACCCAATGTAGTGATGACTTGGACTAAGCCTACACAGTGAAATGGAGGGTGGTGGGAAGATTGCAGAGCTCATATGGAGCCCATGTGACAGTGGCTGGAACTCTGCAGAGCTGCTAGCTCAAAGCTCAAAGCAGCATAGCTGGACAAGCATGGTGCAGCCCTTGAGCTCACCAGCCCTGCAAGGCATCTCTGCAGGGTTTGGTGGCTTCTCATGCAGCTGCCTTGGTTGCTTGAGCACCTGCTGAGCCAACTATCATGGCACAGCGTGGATGTGCCCTTAATCCTCCCTGTACACACTTTTTTATCCAGCCTTTCTCTTGGAGATCATTTCTTGCCCCTTCCGTCCCAGTCCCCTATCTCCTGTCTCTTGTTGTTTACAGGATAAAAAAGGGAAAAGAACATATGTTTTTGGCAATCAGGATGGATTAAAACTGGTGTGAGGGTTGTGACTTGTTAAGACTGGAGAAGTAAAGGTCTTCCGATTTTATGTGGGCAAAACTATACTCATATTCTGTACTTTATTCTTCTTCAAGTGGTTACTGCTGGTTACTAGATACTGCTGTAAGGTGACCTGTCACCTGACCAAACGGGGCAATTCTTGTGTTTCATAAACTTTGACCCTGACAGTAAAAAAAGAGGAAAAATAACAAGAACCTACTTTTACTAGTACTCTTTAAAATTTCATGAGTCCTGAGCCAGTTTTACAGTTTTTACTGCGTTAGACACATGCTCTTTTTTGTGAGCGGCTTTAAATGCAGCTCCATCATTTGATTGAGACTTAAAAATGGTGACATGGCTAACAAGTTCATGCAAAACCAGAACCTGGAATGAGAGTTAGCTTATTTATAAATTGCATCCTTGCAACCTCTGATATACTGGGAGAGCCACATATTGTTCTGCTGAAAAAAAAGAGTTATATCTTACCATGCCATAACAACTCACAAGTTAATTCCCCCCAGATGCATGTTTAAATGTTCTGCACAAACCACAAGATGTCAGTGTGGCTACATGAAAATTTAATCAGTCCTGCACACGGATTGATTCAGTATGATTTTTAACTCTAATATCTCTGGTAATATAATCTCTTCATTTACTTCTACAATTTGTCCTGCACTTTCCCCCTCATAATTACAAATCTCCTCTCTCTTTGCAATGTCTCCTTCACACAGGGCAGATAAAAAAACGATGTTAGGGAGTATAATTTATCCCTTTTCAAAATGATTTTTAATATTGATATGCCCTTGATCTTTATGTTTTGGCTACCATTTTGCTATCCTTACACTTGTAATGATACACACTGTCAGCAGAGATTAGTTGTACAAACCATTTTCTTGAAGCAGTTTATGCAGTAAGCCCACTATCTGCTAGACAAGTCATGGGTTACTTTCTTTCCCTGTTTCCTCATTTGATCCCTGTGGTACAGTTTAAATTCGCACATTCATTCCCTGAGACTTTTCTCCAGCAATTAAATGTATATTTTCAGTTGCCATTGGTATCTGGGGCACTGCAAGTGCTCAGTTCAGGGTGCCCAACCTTATCTGCTATGGGGCTAGATCCCAGTTTTGGAATCTTTCCTGCTGATTTCATTGATGTGATGGTTCTTCTGGCCACGTGCATGTGTGAAGCATATCTCTAGGTCAACCCCTGCCTTGTAAGAGACTGCTGGGGCTGGTACCAGCTGACACTGACCAAGTAACTGTCCCCAAACTGCATCAATAAGGCAGTAGCTGCAAGTGTCTGGAAGGCTGGGTCTGGCCCACAAGGTGCTAGCAAGACTATGCCAAACCTTGCAGAAGATGGTTATCACCCTGAATGAGCATCTTGAGATTATGGATCTTTTCAGACTCATTTTTTATTTCAGATCAAAGCCTACCAAAGCCATACATTACACCAGCAATACTGAAGCAATTGACTTTGAATAATTGTAGAGGAGGGGTTAGTGCCCAAAAGCATGAGTTCCTAAGACAGCATGTGGGTAAGTTTTAAATACCAAGAAGCCAGGCAGAGGCAGGGCTGGACACCCTTGTTGCCCACCAGCTCGGTGCTGCCAGCACTGTGTTAGAACCACACTCTAAGAGATATTCAAAACCCGCCTGGACACAATCCTGTGCAACATGCTCTAGGTGACCCTGCTTGAGCAGGGGGGTTGGACTAGATGATCTCCAGAGGTCCCTTCCAACCTCAGCGATTCTGTGATTCTGTGATTCTGTTACTCACTTTCTCCAGGGCAAAAAGTGTGCACTTCTGCCATGCTGAATATCTGCTGACTGATGTGTCACTGCCTAGTGACAAGACATGCAAACCCAATGTCAAGCCTCCCCTCAGTCACTCAGCTTCTAGCAGGTCTGATTTACACCTGAGTTACACCAGGTCTTAGAGGGATTATAATAAATGGTGCAGCTGAACTGCTCCATTCAAGATCGAACTTGATGTTCTGAGGTGCCTGGTTTGCTCTTTGACAGCAAGTGAATATTCTGGATTTATCTTATCACTATAAAATGGTCTAATCTTTACAAACAATGTTTTCATCCTTATTTTATCTTCTTAATCCAGGACCTTTTTGTCTAACTGAGAAAAGATAATTTTGATTATACTATAGCATTCCTTGTCTATCAGTGACTCTGTCCCTGCAAACACCATACTAATTCTCTGCTTTACAGTCATCAGCAAAGATAAAATAATTCCAAGAAGAGCTGAAGGGATCAGTCATGTGAACTTGGTACCACAGCTTACTAAATTACTGCATGTCAGAGGAGACGTGGTGCCTGGCCAGGAGGTATTGCCCAGAGCACACTGGGGTTAAATTCACTTGTTCTAACAACCCTTGGGGTTATGTGTTTGCCCTCGCAGACTGGGGGAAGCTTCACGGAGGATCATGGTCAGTTATGGCTGCTCACTGCTGATACGTGGTAGCTTGTCACGCCACTGGACTTTGTTACCTTCAGCCATGTGCCCGTACCTAGTATTAACGCAATAGCACAATGTCATTTTAGCTGGTCTGCTTCTGTAGCCTGCAATAGAATATAGCTAGAGATAGGTATCTCCACTGTAAGATCTTATTATATTTTTATAATATATTTTTAGAGTCCAGGCAACTTTTGCATATAAGAAAAAGCGGTCATATTTCTCTGGCTATAGATATTATGGGATATATTCTTTTAAGCATCAATTTTAATGCAGTAACTATAATGACACAAATTCAAAACATTTTCAACATGTAGCACAGACATTCTGTGCAATTCCTAAAGCACTTTCTTTTATCAGTATATTAACAACTTTCGGTAATATCAAATAAATTGCACTTTGGGTCTGACATTCAACTTCAATTAGCAAAGACAACAGAAAAGTGAGATAAAATAGAAAAGGAAATCAGCTGGAAAGAGAAGAAATGTTCTAATGTAAAAGAGGAATATTTTGATTTTTTTAACACGATAATATTTGTGAAAAAAAAATCTGTCTGCCACAGAACACTCCTAATGTCAGCAGGGATCATGCCATTGCTAGGGTGGCTATACAGCAGCCTTTAATATCTGAAAGCTGTAGATGGCAGTAAAGGACTGCGAATAGCTGTTCGCTGGCGACGTGCGAAACGATTCATCTTAGAAACTGGTCTCATTTTTGATCCAATTTGCTGTTTTGTAGCTGTAAAAGATACTGACTTTACTATTATTAATATTATTTACAAGGAAACTTTACACTGTTATTATCAAAGCTTGCTGGTGTGTTTACTCTGCTGACTGGATTGCAGTTAATTTGTCCTCAAGAAGCAGCCTTCCTTCTAAGCCTATTCCAGCGTGTATAATGAATGGTAACAGCTGATAATAATGATGTAGTCTAGTAGCAGATATAAAAAGAAATGTTCATTTTTCAATTAGCCCTTTGCAATATCACTGATCCATAGATTTACGTGTCTGATGATTTTTTCACTCAGTAGTTGTAAGGCTTTACTTGAACCATTGCTTTACTTGAACATGTTGGGAGATTTTTCCAAAGAACAGAGGGCAGCTACGTGCTCAGGTTCTGGCAATTCTCCGAAAACCTTCTGAGATGTGGCTGAGCTATGCTGAGGCTAAATCATGTCTTACAAGACTGACTGGAAACAAATCTAGGCCCTGATCTTGCAGCCATGTGTTTTAGTAGTCTCACTTGAGACACTGCATAGGATTAGTCACATGCAAAAAGTATTTGTAGAACTGATGCTTATGATGAAATACAAAACCCAGAAAGACCTACTTCCAAATAATAAAATAAGATGCAAAACATTTTTGCTACATAGAATAAATTAATTATAGAATTATAACCAGTTTGGGATTTCAGAGACCTGGATTTCAATTCCAATTCTTTTACAGACTTCCTTCTGTGACTTTTGAACAAGACATTTAGCTTGATCTATAACAGAAAGCAAGTCTCTTGGAGAAAGGCTACACGAACTGCTAAAGTCTTGGAATTCTTATTATTTGTTTTTGACGAGATTGGCAGCAAGAGATAAATTCACTTTTTGTCCAAGAATCTGTGTGCGACTTCTGATGTTCTGCCACTGCAAACAGGGAGAGATATCGTAGCTGCCATGTTTGAAATAAAAACATAAGAAACTAGAATCTACACCCCTGTAAAAAAAGATTGTGTGTTTGTCTCTCAGTGGTGTTACATCATTAATAACGGGTCCTCTCCATTTCCTGAGGTGCTTACTGCAAACACTTGGGAAGAGCAGAAACGAAGTGTGCCGAGCCAAGTATTTGACTACGCCTCCATGTACAAGAAACCGCACAGTTTGTGACTGTAAATGGTGCTCAGAGAAGACTCACTTTTGCTAGGCTGGAAGATTGTTCTGAAGAGAAAGCCAATTTTGTGTGGTTTGGAAGAGGCTCTTTGGAGATTAACAGCAGATAAGTAGATTTCTCCACTTCCTCTTACTGTTGGGAGCAGAAAGAAGGACATCAGGTTGGGATTCAGGAGAGATGGGGCTAAGTCCAACTTTATTCCCCATTTTCTTCTGTGACCATGGGGTAAGGCACTTCACTGCCGTGTCCTTGGAGTATAGGCGAAGCCAGACGTGGCAGGGCATCCCCGCTGCCCACGCGGAGGAGGGCGTGAGGAGGCACAGAAGCCCTTCGGGGTTGGGTCTGCTGCACATGTGGCTGCTAGGAGGAGAGGGGACAGTGGTGCATTCACCCACACATCTCAGCACTTTTCTCCATACATTTTGGCACAGGTAAAGCAGGCAGTGGAGGCCGGGGCCATTTTACCCCTGTGCTTTAGACATCCCTCTGCTTTGCCCAAATTTAGAGCTGGGCCTGGCCTTTAGGCTGTGATCTTCTGGGGTAACTGTTACCGTTCTCGTTCTTACCGAGGAGGCACGGGGCCTTCTCCCCAGGCCCCGGACCATCACCACACAGACACCAATATGAGGAGTGGCAAAATGGCGTTTAATGAAGCGTGTCCTACTCTATTATAATGCTGTAAAGCCCCGCCTTCTTCTCCGGCAGCAGTGCTCCGCCCGTTACAACCTTCCCATGTTCCGCCCCGCAGTGCCTCCCTGCTCATCCTTTTTCCTCCACATCTCCCCCTCTCCCATCAACGTTGTTTCGTTATATCGAGCGGGACGCAACAAAACACGTGGAAGTGCGGCGTGTCTCGACGGGACCGCCATTGGGTGGTTCCTTGCATTAGTAGCTTCGTGAGCGGAGCTGTGTGCTGCCTCCCCTTCTTCCGCTTCTTAACGCAGGCGGTGTCCTTGTCTTCGTCGGTTCAGGGAAAACCTTAAAGGCATAGGCGGGATTGCTCATTTCCAACAGACTATATTCCCCCCCCTCCAAAGCCCAGCCATTCCTCCAGAATTTCTCCTTCTTGTTGTCGAGCAATCCAGACGCGGCCCGCTACTTTCAGCAAGGCTGTCTTAACACAGCTCAGTACTATACACAGGCATAAGGCTATAACTATGAGGATTAACAAAATGCGCAAGCCTTCAGCAAGCAGTCCTGTTAGCCACGGTGGTAGATTGCCAACCAGGTTAGTTAGCCATTCGTCTAAAAACCCATGGTTCTGACGGATTTTGCTGGCATGTTCCTTCAACCACTGCAATTGTTTGTGAATTGATTCACCATGATTAGACAAATTCATGCAACACATACCTTCAAAATCCTCACAACCATGGCCTTGGGCTAGTAGCAAATAATCAATTGCAGCTCTATTCTGCAGAATAGCATGTCGCAAACTACCTTGATCCTCTAATAGGCTCGCTATTATCTCAGTGGTGATGTTAGCCTGCTTCTCAGCCCAGCAAGCTAACCGGCCAATCTGGTTCAGAGCGTTGCCTGCTGCTGCTCCAGGCACGAAGAAGGCCAAAAACACTCTTTCAGTGGGACTGCGGAGGGAAACTTGATCATTACACTCAGGTGAGAGCCCTATGGCTGCTCGTTTACTGCGGACGGCGGTCTCATTCTCCGTGATATGTTTCCACCAATTTTGATCGGGTGCTAGTAATGTCAGCTTACCAAGATAACATGGACCACCCATTACCCTTTTTGGAATTCCCTGCCAGGCCCGGTCACCACATATCAAAAAGACGTCTGGTGGCAAGGCCTTTGGGGTACCATTGTTCCAAATTAAGTGCCCCTTTGTGGCCTCAGCCCCAAAGGCTCCCAGCCCCTGGCGGCTGGTGCCATTGGTGCCACAGAAGGAACCACGGTTTTGATAATCATAATAGACTGCTATTGGAGTGACGTTCGTCCACCCTGTCCAGTTAAATAACCGGTAAGGGTGCATGCGTCCCCCAAAATATATACATGTTTGAGTCCAATTGCCTGATGTGTTTCCAATTCTCATAGACCCCAACAGGTTTAACTCCTGTGGGTCCCATGGCAGCGTTCTGTTTAGGTCTGCAATGAGGGTGGCACTGCAGCTAGCAGTCGACAGACTGCCACTGCAGCTTCCCGTGCTGTACTCCTGGAAGCTGTTGACATTATAGCTGGGGACCCCTATTAAACAGGTTCTAAAAGGTTGGGTAGCGGAAGCTAGAGACAAACAGAAAGCGTGTTGCCCTGTCCTGTTCGCCCAGGTAACTCACATATTTTGCCTGGGCTCAATCTGGTAGAGAGCCATTACCACTGGGAACAGTATCCCCAGAATCAGGATCTTCGCCGTCTTGTTCAGTAGATGAGTCATAGCGAGTCAAGACAGGCTTCACGCTCTTGCTGAGTACCTTCACTGGACCACGATCTGCAGAGACACATATATAACCTCGACCATTAAAAGCAATAGGGGTGGGCCCAATGCACCTTCCGAAGACGGGGGCAGTCCGCTGGTAGCACAGCCTATAGTTCAGGTGTCAGAGCTGTTTCGATGAGCTTCTATTTTGCGTAAAAGCGGCTTTACCCAGCGTGTGGGGACCCACCTCGCGGCCTCCGGGCCCCCTTCCGTGCTCGCGACCGCAGCATAACCTCTGCCCTGCGTTAGTAGTCTCCACCCGGTCTCCCATTCCCCCGTCGCGGGATTCTTGACCTGCACCTCGGGACCCTCCGTTGGGCTCGTCCCTCCCCAATGCTTTGCTACCGGTTCATGACTATTCTCCCCTCGGAGGTGATGGTTTAGGGCGTACAGTGCTTTTTGTAAAATTTCTGTTTGTTTCTCTTTGGGGATGGCTGAGTGCTCGGGGATGCCCTCCCCCTCTCCCAACACGTCAATTTTCTGTTTAAGAGTTCTGTTGGCTCTCTCGACTATGGCCTGCCCCGTGCTATTGTACGGTATGCCGTGGATTATTTTGATTCCCCATCGCTGCGCCCACCCTTCGGTGCTCGCCGATGTGAATGCGGATCCATTATCGGTTTTGATGGTCTGAGGTAGCCCCAGCACAGCTATAGCGTACGCCCAGTGCTTTTGGGCCGCTCGGCTCGTGGTTTTCCTGTGCTGCGTGGCTACAATCATGCCGCTGTATGTGTCCACTGTGACTGCCAGCCAGGGATCTGGTCGGAGCCTCTGACATAAGGTAAAGTCGGTCTGCCAGACTTGGTTCGCCATCAGGCCTCGGACGTTCGTCCCTCCCTCCTGCAAAGGCCGCCTGCAGCAGTACGGGCATGTGGCGACCACGCCTCTGGCTTCAGAGATGGGGATGTGGCAAGTCTTGGCCAGGGCTTTGGCTCCGACGTGCAACCACTCATGGAGGTCCCTGGCCTCCCGCAGGGTCATCACTCTGCCGGCCGCCTTATCGGCTTCCGCGTTGCCTTCTTGATAGTAGCCCGGTATTTTGCTGTGGCTCCGGACATGCGTAATACAAACCGTGCCAGTCCGCGCCTGCAAGGCGTCTTCTAGCATTGTGGCGATTGGCGTGCCCGCCCAACCCTGCGTGGCCATTTGCCTCACCAGGTTGTACGTGAAGATGGAATCTGTGGTGATATTCAGGTGGTCATCAGGGAACATTCTCAAGGCCATCTCTACGGCCTTGGCTTCAAGGTACTGAACACTGACGTCTGCCGCTCGAAAGGTGGCCTCCTTCCATTCTCCATTCTCCTGCCAGGCAACGGCCGCTGTCTGGGTCTTTGAGGAGGCATCCGTGAAAACAGTGTTTCCCGGTTTCGGAGTAGGAAGTACTCGAGCAGGCCCGCCAACCTCTATGATGTCCAGGTGCCTCAACGGCTGGAGGTGTGGGAGGTGCTGGATTTCTCCTGGAAATCCTTCCATGGCCATTGCCATCGCCGCGGCGAAGGTCTCTGTCTGTGCATCGGTGCCCTTCTTGAAAGGCAGGGCAATCGCGTCCGGTTCACGTGCGAATGCAGAGATACATGTCTTCCGCCCTTTAGTGATCATTCGTGCTAAGAGGCTGGAATGCGGCACAAACGCTCCAGCCGGCCGCGTGGGCGTGACCCACCAGATCACTCGCATCCGCTCTGGTTGTCCTTGTCCGAGCACAGCCATGCCACCTTGCCGGTTCAGCACTGGGTAGAGCGTGATCTTATCAGCAGGGTCCCAGCGCTGCACCGATGGGTGGCTCAGCATCTCAGAGATGTTCTTCAGAGTCTCTTTGGCCTCTGCGGTCAGTCGCTTCTCCTCCCATGGGTTCCTGCCCTTCAGCATTTCGTACAGCGGTTGCATCTGGCTCGGTGTTATGGGCACCATATTCTGGAGCCACTGGAGGCTCCCCACTAGCGCCTGAGCGTCATGTAGGGTGCGGACGTCTGGGTTCAAAGTTATAGGCAGCGGCTTTATCTGCGAGTGTCCAATCTCCGCCCCTAGGAACTTAATGCCTGGTCCCTTCTGGACCTTTGCTTCGTTTATCGCCAGCGAGGCTGCAGCCAAGCACCGCCTCAGGTCGGCTGCCATTTCCTGCAGCCCTTCTGCGCTGGGTGCTGCCATCAAGATATCATCCACGTAGTGGATCATGACCCCCGCCGCATGTTGTGTTCGTACTGGGGCTATTGCGTCGGCTACAACGCGTTGGCAAATTGCAGGTGAGTTCTTCATGCCCTGTGGGAGCACCGTCCATTGGTAGCGCCGCGCCGGCTCCTGCTTATTCACCGATGGGACTGTGAATGCGAATCTCTCCCTATCCCGTGAGTGCAGCGGGATAGAAAAGAAGCAATCTTTGATGTCTACTGCCATAGTCGGCCAATTCTCAGGAAGTGCCGTCAGCACCGGCAGTCCCGGTTGTAACTGTCCAAAGTCACACATCTGTTGATTGATCCGTCTCAGGTCATGTAATAGCCGGTAGCTGTCCTTAGTCTTTTTTAGGATCACGAAAATCGGAGAGTTCCAAGGGCTATTGCTGGGCTCTAGGTGCCCTTGCTCCAGTTCGCGAGCCACTATCTTCTGCGCCGCTTCCAATTTTTCTGAAGTCAGGGGCCACTGGTCAGTCCATATCGGGTCGTCACTTTTCCATTTTAAGGGTATAGTCCTGATCTCACTAGCGGCGGTCCCAGTGGCCCCCATCAAAAATTTCTGATCTTGATGTTGAGTTGGCTGAGCGCATCCCGGCCCAGTACCGGGTCAGCAATTTCGGTGACATAAGGTGTGATTGTCGCTTGTGTTGGCGCGCCATGCTGTTTTGCGTCAGGATCATGCAGGGTGAGTTTCAATGCGAACCGCGAGCGGTACACCTTCGCGTTGCCTCCCACCCCGGTGAGACTTCCTCCCTGGTCCGTCGGCCAGTTTTTCGGCCACATGCGGAGAGGGATGCACGTGACATCAGCCCCAGTATCCACCAACATCTTTAGCTGTGTGTTCTGGGGATAGGCCCAGGGGTTCTCCAGGGTGACCATGGCCCCAGGCCGGTGGTTGCAGTCTAGTACCAGGGCCACTGTTCCGGGTTCTCGCCGGTCGAGCTCCCCCTCTCCTCTTGGGTATACATGGTGGCCGGGGCTTTTCTTTGGGGGCGGGGAGGGGTCCCCGACTGGCCTCCCCACCTCCCGTTTCCCGGCGCCATGCGGCGACACTCCCGTGCCCGGTGCCCTGGCCTGCCGCAGGCCCAGCATGTTATCTGTGGGGCATGGGTGGTGCTCGGACCCTGACGCGCCTTCGGACAGGCCGCCTTGATGTGGCCAAGCTGGCCGCATCCGAAGCATGTCTTTGATCGTACGACCGCGGCCTGTGCCGCCATGGCTGTGGCGACAACGGTTCGGATCTCTCTCACGGGCAACCGGTTCTGTTCTTCCAGCACGTACTTCATTAACTGGGTAGGCCCCAGGTCCCTCGGGGCTCGGCGAATGATCTCTTTTATGTCGTCATTGGCCTGATTCTTCAGGCACTCGAGCATCAGTGACGCCTTCACCGCTTCAGGGACTTCAGCGCTCTCAATGGCGGCATAGAGTCGATCGCAGAAGGCAGAGAACGATTCTGTCAGCTTCTGCTTTACTGCCACCCATGGGTCCGTCTTTGTCACCACGCGCGCTAAGTCTTCATATGCCGCGCGTGCTGCCGTTGTGATGGCTCGTATTTCACCGGCCGTCAGTAAGGCGGCCTGCTGTTGCGAAGTGGTCATGGCATTATCACTCCCCTTCAGGCGGTTCAGGGTCGACCCGTAAAGTGGATGATTCGGATCGCGAGTTCCCAGTGTCAATTCCTGATGCAATCGGCCAACCCACATGTCCTTGTATAGGAGAACTTGGGAGGGAGCCAGTACTGCGCGTGCTAGCATTCGGCAGTCGGAGGGGGTCAGGGATGCTGAGAACACCGTGTCTAGTGCCGCTTGTGTGTCCCGGTGTCTCAGGCCCTGCTCCGCAATACACTTCGATAGATGGTTCACTGCCTTCGGGTCGATGGGCGTCCATTCTATGAGCCCTCCGGGCGCCAGGCGTACCGGCAGCGCCGACGGCGTTTCAGGGGGTGCCGTGAGTTTAAGACCCCGTAATGTCACCGCCCCCGCTGATAGTTGCCAATCTGGCAGGTATAACTCGGCTCGGGGCTTTTCGCCACTGGAACCGTTCTGGGATCATGTGTCGGCCAGTCGCTGCAGCATCCGCTGTTGTTTTTGTACTTCTCTCTCCAGCCTCCGCATGAGCCGCAGCGCCTGCTCTAGTCCTGTCTCCACATCCTCCTCCACCTCCTCCGCTCTCACGCCTCCCTCCCGCTCCCCCCCCCGATAGACTTCTTGAAACCGCCTTGTAAGGCTGTCCATCTCATCCTCGCTCACCCGTTCCCTCCCACTGGCTCGTCTCGTACTATCGAAGGTGACTCTCCTCCGCCCTCTTTCTCTGTCCCCGGCGCCATCTTTGGCTGCTGACTCGCCCTGATTCCAGCTCTTATCAGGTACCATGAGTGCCCCGGGGAGCCACTCATTCGGTGTTCGTATTCTCCCTCGCTCATTCTCTCGCTCATTCTCTCGCTCATTCTCTCGCTCATTCCCTCGCTCATTCCCTCGCTCATTCTCCCCCCTTTCTCCTTCCCCCTCGGGCTCACTGGGCGCGACAGGGCAAGGTTGTCCTGCTCTGTCTGCCTGTCGCAACTCGTCCCAGGGGTAGTGTGGTGGAGGGGCACGCGAAGCCTCTTCTCCCAGCCCGGCTGGCATCACCAGACCTCCGTCCCGTTGTTCCTCCCCTTGCTCTTCGACCCGCTCCTCTCCCCCCTCTGGCGCCGTCTCCTCCACCACTCCCTCTATCTCCGTCGACCCCACACATATCCCACTCCCTCTAAGTGCCTCTCTAGCCGCCTTCCACGTCTCCCGTTCCTCCCTCGCTCTCCGCAGGAGCATTCTTATCAGCCCCCACACCTTTAACTCCCTCGCGGATCCCCCGTTCATCGGGAACTCCGCCAGCGCTGCTGTGCATTGCAGCCACAGTTCCTCCCGCAGAATCTCCATAGGAGAAGTAATCACTCCCTCCTTCACGAGCCTCTCTACACACGCTCGTATCGCGCTCGCCTTCAGCGGCGCCCGCCATTCCTTGGCGCAGGCCATCACTACCTTACATATGGCCTCCATAGTTCCGGATCCGGATCCCTTCCTCACGCTCCCGGTGCCTACGCCGGCCGAGCCGCCTCCTCGGTATCACGTCGGGGTCACCACTTGTTACCGTTCTCGTTCTTACCGAGGAGGCACGGGGCCTTCTCCCCAGGCCCCGGACCATCACCACACAGACACCAATATGAGGAGTGGCAAAATGGCGTTTAATGAAGCGTGTCCTACTCTATTATAATGCTGTAAAGCCCCGCCTTCTTCTCCGGCAGCAGTGCTCCGCCCGTTACAACCTTCCCATGTTCCGCCCCGCAGTGCCTCCCTGCTCATCCTTTTTCCTCCACAGGTAACTGTGCTGGGTGAAACTTATTCCTCTGCATTACTCCCATGCCTCCCCTCCCGCACTCCCTGCTCACCTCCATCAGGGTCTACCACCATCCCAGCCCTGCTGGGATAACTGCTCTCTGAGTTGATTTCCAGGATCTTCAACACCATAAATGGTGCGTCTTTGCTAGCCCTTACCATTTTTTTGAACTGTGCAAGGGGAAGGTTACATGTACAGTTATTCTGCCAGACCTGAGCAGGTGTTAACCTTTGGCAAGGGGAAGAGGAAAGCTGCTGGGGACAGGAATACCTTCACCTAGCACAGCTTCAGCCAGGATGAGAGGTGTGGAAAGAAATTCAGACTAGTGTGTCAAAAGTAGGAGGCACCTATCTGCTATTTATTTCAGAGTCCCTGTGGGTATAGGCCTTTTTTTTGTGTGTCTCAGCTTCTTGTCAATAAGGTGGAGATAAAGGTGTTGCCCTACCTCACCCAGGGGTGGCTGGTGGTGTTGATATAAACATTACTGAGGCAGTCAAGCAGCACATGCATGTACCCTTATACTGGAAATAGGTTGAGATGCATCTCTGTTAGGTTATTTTAATTTAATTCAGAAGCTACATTAGAGTTACAGTTACAGTCAGCTCTGGGATGGAGCTGGAAAATCTGTGCTGTGGGTGGGTCAAGGGTATGCCTTTAAACTCACCCTGATCCATGTGCTAGGTAACGGAGAAAAATGAAATGTTTAGATAATCTTGGTAAAAATGCAAATATTGACATTGACTACTACATCTTAAGAAATGCCTGCTTGTGAGAAGATCCAAACTTCAAGTTCTTGAGTGTGAAGTTCTCTATTTATCCACAGAGCAGGTCCAGCCTGGGCAGCAGTTGAACAAACTTCTCATGTTACCTCGTCAATGTACCATCACTTTGTCCTTCACAGAGCATGGGCTAGCAATGCCTAATCAGTTCCTGGCATGTGGCCGCTGCTTCATGATACACAGATTTCTAAATAGCTACTAGATGGCTTTGGGTTACTGCTGGCCAGATCTGGACTCGGACCAATGACTTAGAGGGTTAAAAAGATCATGTTTTCACTCCCACTATTCAGGCTATTCAATCTCCACTTCTCCCAGGGTTGCAATTTTAAAAGTTGGAAAACGAACCAAAAGAGCTTTGAATCTTTGTGTAGCATCAATTTTCTATTGTGAGGAAAGGACACCTTCTTAATTACACTTGTACAGTAGTGTGCTGTCTTCAAGGTTTTTCCAGATTGAAAAACATGTGTACTGCTATGCTTACAGACTTACACAAGATAAACAGTTTTTTTCTTCAAGAAACACCTCAAGAACGTGTGGTTGGCAAGATATAGGTGGTCTTTATGTAAGAGAGAGCTTACAGTAAAAATATACAGATGGTATTAGGAAAATGATCTTACAAGTAAACTATATCTAGCACCAGAAGGAAATATACAGGTGAGATACAAGCAGATTGTCTAAATGATAATGCACACCAAGGAAAATGTGCTTCTGGACCAATCACAAGTTGCAGATGTCTGTGATTGTCTTGAACATCGCAAGACAAGTATAATTATCAACTGAAATCAGAAAGAAACTATAAAATGCACTCCATTCATTTGGTATAAAGTGGTCTTCTCTTCCCTCTGCCTGTACAGATTTGAACTGAACAGTTTTCCAGTTCCACCCATCTATTGGAAAATTTGGGTTTTTCAAAAGTACACTTCATTAAAACATCTCACCTAATCTCTGGAGAGGCATATGCATAAATATCTTGCGTGTGTTTTAACTAGTGGCCTGATCACTTTTCCCAAAATGTTTTTTCTTTCTTGTGCCAGAACACTGCTTCATTTTCTATTAAAATTGTCACAGTAGCCTTTTTTGGTTTAGAAGCAGTCTACAATAGCCAGTAAGAATCAGCCTTCCTCCTCCTCAGTATTATACTATGGCAGCTTTAAAAGATACAGTGTGATTAGTCATAGCAAGTTCATCTCTGTCCCCCAGAACAGTACCTGATTCAGCTGCACCTGTGAATAGGGAAAACAGCATAGTATAGTTTTTAGATGCTGCAGCTTGTCCATCCCATTAGAATTTCCAAATAAAAGAGTTATCCAGGAGCAGAGGAACAAGCTTTAAAGTTTAGACAGATTTAACAGATTTTAGAAAGAGGTGGAAACTATCTGCTTCACCCGAGGCTACTATTCCCACCATCTTAAGCTAGTGGGTGACAAGTGGATATGGGATCTGGTCGCTGATGTGAGGAATCAGGCAGTGATTGCTGGAATTTTCTGTTGGAAGTGTTATATTCAGTCATCATATTCAAATACCTTAATTAAAACATCAAAAAACTGTTAAGTTAGGAAGAGACAGCTCATACCTTGAAGTTTCCACTATTGATGCTGTCGGTACTCTGTATACTCAGTTAGAAATAATCAATTGACTTTCCAGTCAATTTAACTTTGTTAAACTTGTGTCCTAAAGTACTTCAAGCAAACTTCTAAATCAGAACAACAAGTGGTTATCTTTTTCTTTTGGAATACTCTGAAACATTTATAATGATTAGAATATGATCTGAAGTGATTCGTATGATTATGCTAAACCTGAGCTCTATGACAAAGGTTTGTAAGGGTCCTAGTTATCACAGTATCTTAGGACTCTAGAAAACAATTATAGGCACATCACAATCTCATGCAAAGCAATATACCTCCACTGAATGCCTGTATGTTTCCCTCAATAATTTAATAATGGTATAGTAAAATTCACCTTTGTTGAACTCTTTTCTGCAAGTTCCAGTTGTAGAACAACAGACATGTACTCCCACAGTCATATAATGTTCCCCAGTCTTAATTTCCTTTTTAAACGCTGGAGCTATCCTGCTAAGACTATTAAAGGCATGTCCCCAGAAAATAAACAAATAAAAAACCCAACCTTTTGCAACTGTATGATTACATTAAGCTGGAAAAAGATCTGCTGCTCATACAACTTAACTGACAAAATAACCATATAACAACTGTCATCTTCTTTGGCTTATTCCTTACAACCTTCATTTTGCTTCATTTTGCCCTCCTTTATCCACTTTGTTGCTAGCTCTAGTCCTGTGGATGTATGTAGTGCCCGGTAGTATGGACAGTCACAAAGGAGGCACAGGCTGCTATCTGGGACATGTGTAAGGGTATAGAGCACATGTGGGAATGATCAAGTATGGACTTAGGGTGAAAGAGTGGTGTATGTAATAGTACATGCTTTAGCTTTGAATTTCCTAGCAGTTGTGAGATGCTCTCTCTGAAGCATAATGTGAAATACCTAATAACTTTTTTTGGAGTGTGTATTAATTTACTTTTTTTAATGATAAACTGGTAATAGGGATCAGACAGGGACAGAGACAGGCCAATGGGAAGTAAAAGTACAGTTGCTAGTAGGATGTATTTTATTCACCAACTGTTTACCATAGACCTTTATGTCAGTGGCACTACATGAACACGTTTTTGTTCATGACAGAGGAAAATAATGTGGCTCCTGATGAAGAAGCTGTGTTTGCATTTGGTCTTCATCAATCAATCAGTTGTGAGGGCAGTAATAAACTTCACTTTCCTATTAAATTTTGTGCATACAAATTTTTAAATAGATTTTTTTCAGTTAATAGTAAAAAAAATAGGACCTCTAAGCACAAGTTCCATCTGGAGCTCAAAATGAAAAACCTCCTCTGAGAATGTTTTAAAGAGAAACCAAGTAGAAATGATAAAGAAAACTCATGGTCATTAAAAGCTACCACTGTGTGAAATTTTAAAGGTAGTGACCACTTGCTTATGACCCCTCCTAAGTCCCTTGTCTAATGCACCATTAGCTATGGAGGGATTTATAGTTACTACCATCACTCAGAAATAGCCTACTACATTGGGCTGTATTCTGCTACATGGTTTTACCACTGGTATTTCTACACTGGAGTGACAAGTAGGCAAGGTGAAGAAGGAAGCAAGGGAGCATGGTGCTCCTGTGGGGCATTACTGAAGAATGATAATGCCAAAGAAGGGTTTGGGAGCTTCATTTCCATGCTGTTGGTGATGACTTTATGTACCTGTGACACCAAATCAGTGAAGCTGCATCTGTGTGTTTCTGTGTTGAAGTCTTTAATGCCTGGGACTCTCTCACCTAATGCTTCTCCACGGGACATGTGAAGGAGCAGTAAAGCATCTGGTAGAAATGCACATAGGCTTTACAGTGGAGTCAGTGTTGTTTTCCAGAGATCAATGTACAGGTAGCAGAATCATTTGTTATAAACAAGGATATGAGAACAGCTGCCCTGGGCCCCTTTATCTTGCCCAGTATCCTGCCAGGACAGTGGGCAATAATAGTGCCTAAGGAAGAACAGGAAGTACACAAGAGTACTTCTCCTGAAATACTCTCCAGTGTCCTCCCCTAAATAATCTCTTTTTTTCCTCGGTTGTTTTTATCCTAGGCCCATACCCATGCCCGTGCCGACCTTTCTTCCTTGGCCAACCCAGGATCACAGGGAGGACTCTCTGAAGGCGGTCATTGTTTCTCTCATGTAGAGAAAAGGGAATAAAGACATGCCTAAGTTCAGTCAAATATTTTGGAGATGAAAAATGGCTTTGCTTTGGAAATGAAAATGTTTTAATTGCTTTCTTTCTTTCTTCCAACTTCCAAATTTTTTATCAAAAAGCCTAATCTCACCCATAATTAAAAATGCTCTGATCCAAATAAACCTCTAAGCCAAAACTGGAAAAATTTTCTTCACAGAATTTCCCATGACAAATATTTCTGGCTAATTTTCATCAGTTCTTGTGGGGATTTCTCTGTGTGTCTTTTTGAACTGCTGAAAGTGCAGGTGCAGGTCCACAAACTCAGGGTTTCCTACTTGTTGTGTTTGCGTACCTCTTCCAGGCATGCTTACCTGGACACGAGACTGTGTAGTATCTCCATATGCACAGGCATCTTGAGTAAGTTTTCTCCTTGAGTCGATATCCAGAACAAACCTGATCAGCTCTACTCAGATAACTTAGTTGCCTGGTGGCATCTGCGCACTGCAGAGATTTGGGCTTATTCTCTGTGTCCAGAGGGAAAGGCACCAGGCAATGCACATGTGCAGAGCACAGCAGCACTGGGACTGGCATGCTGAACCCCTGAAGCAACGGATGTGCATCTCATCTACTCTGCTGATCTCTTCCTCATGGGGACTAACTTCATCTGCTACCAAATAAAACACTGCTTCCATTTGAACAGGAGACCAATTGTCCATTACTTTTTTTAGCATTGTTGCTGTTGTTATTCTTACACTTATTCTGTTTAGGCTATTTTTCATTTTTATGCAGCATATGATAAAATCCCACTTCCTAGCCATTTGTAAAAGCACATCTAAGAAAATGGCCCAAAATGGTTCTGATCTTTTGATCGTCTTTATGATTAGTACTGAATAATAGTTTTGAGTCAAGAAAAACCTTTATAATTTACTTTCTTAATGGCCTACCCGAGAGGCAATAAGCCAAACCTTTTTTTTTTTTTTTTGAATTAAACTCAGTGAAATAATAGTATCAAACTATAGCTAGCATGTGGCGAGTTATGACTTTGGCTTTGACAGCTGTAACTTAAGCACTTTTTAATGACACTAACATAGGAGTGCAATGACACCAGCATAGGAGTGCAGCAGACTTTTTTTTTCTTAAGACATTCATTCTTTTTAGGAACAGTATCTCATTTTCAGCATGACCATAGTTATCTGACAAGACAAGAAGGATTCAGTTTGGAGCAGCTCACACAGACCACTGGCCAGTAATGACCAGGAAAGTAAGTTATCTTCATATTGGAGCAGTCTACCTGTAATTTAAAGGACTCTTGCAAAGCTTGGATATTTGACAAAAGCTCTTTTTCTGTTTCAGATACCCAGCAAAGCTTTTGTGACACATCATATCATCACTAGCAGAAGCTGATTATTTTTGCTAAAACATTTTTCTTTTGGAAAAGGTTCAAAAATGAAACTCTGTGCAGATATACTGGTTTTGACAAAAGTTTTTCTGAGAAGTTTTTTGGCCCTAGGAGGTCTTTTCACCCCCACTTAGTAGTTCTGGGGAAGAAAATCTTTTTTTGCCTCCTGACCCCACATCTATACCTGCCTGCATCATAGCCTGGCTTCTGAAACTTCCTACTGCAGTGACCATTTGTTTCCTAAAGAACAGTCATGGGTGTGGGTTGAACTCAGCAGAATCATTTAATTTGAGTCACTCCTTTGGATGAAGGCACAGGTACTGACTGTCAGGGATTGATAAGCCCCCAAATCATGTAATCTTTAAGCTAGCCTTTCAGTGATATTATAAGACATTACAGATCTTTTTTAGGAGCACAGTATTGTTTACAACAGCTGTCTTCTTCAAAAATCACTCCAGATTTAATCTGATAATGTAAACAGAGATCCTGATAAACCTGAGAGATTTTTGGGATAAAGAATTAGATGACATCTGATCTTTAAATGTATTGCAGCAGCAGTTCTTAACAAAAGCAGCTCTTGTTAGCCAAGCACAGCAGATTACCAACAAATACAAAAAGAGGAAAAAAAGGGAAAAAATTGGCAACCTGCATCTGGTTTAAATATAGTTGAATAGTGTAATAGTCAGAATGAATTAGCAAGTGAAAAGGAGAATCTCACATTGCCTAAAAGATGGTAAAAGAGATTTGGTAGTATTAATTACTTGCTTTTGGAGCTGCATGACCAGTATGTTAATACGTCATGTCTTTTATGTATTTCCTAGGCAGCAATTTGGTTTGTTGCACTGCCCCTCATGTAAAAATCTCTTTCACATTCTGGACCCTTTCTCGTTTAATGTTAACTTCAAATAAATAAACAAAAGGGAAAAGTGGCAATATAAAGTAGAAGAGCCAGGGAGTGCAGTGCAGACAGACACTTCCAAATATGGTTCATGTGAGCCAGTTCAGCCCTGAAAGCAGTATAGTTGTTTTTATGTAAAACTGCTCCCAAGCTAGCAGGACATGTAGAGAGGCTTCTGAGCTGTGCTGACTGACTTGGATGAGCAATAGTGTAGGGTTTCTGCAGTACTACACCCTGCTGCACCGCGTCCTCCTGATGGACATGTCAATCTGCGTTTCTAAGCGTGTGCTTCAAGACAGGCTTTCTCCAGAGTTAGAGGAGCAGAATAAGAGCCACCCACAGCTGCTGACACAAACCCAGGCCCATCTTAGCTAACCCCTGTTGCACACCAAGTGAAGGTTCCTTTGGACTGCCAAAGTAATGTTTTGTGGACAACAGAGCAGCTTTAAAGAATGGAGAAAAATGCTTGGCTTGGGGAGGGAAATGTATTATTTGTGAAATGTGCACTTCTCTGGTTCTTTCTATGGGTCTATTTTGAGGTTGTTCTTATTAAGTGTAGGAATGTAGTGTTTGCCATGGATGAAGTTGTATACAGTACAGTAATGAACCTTGTGAGGCTACTTTTCTTTTAAATGCATGAATTGTAGGCAAGAGTAGGTAATTATAAATTCTTATCTTGGGATGTGGGGAATGTTAACAAGCCAATTAAGTAAATGAAATTTCCCTCATTTTTGATATGCCCACTTCAGTATGACTCTCTGATTGGTGAACATACAAACTTGGTACAGTTCTGTCTTGGGAGTGCATTCAGTGCTTAATTTTCAGTTGATTGAGCACAGTAAGAAGGCTTTTTTTTGAAAAAAAAAAAAAAAGAGAATTCATATGTAGCTTTTTCTCTTAAGAGGGCAGAAAAAATACTTCTGATATGAAAACAAGCATGATACACTCTATCATGCCGACTTTCAGCTTTTTCAGTTAAAAAATGACATTTGCTAACATCTAGCAATGCCATATGACTGTTCTCAATGTTTTCCATGACTTTTTTCCTGGACCTTGTCTGTTTTTAAGTGATATATTTCCTCGCCAGGAATTTTTGTTGCGCTCTCGCTCCAGCAGAGCTGTGTGTTGTGAGATTCCGTCAGAGCTGCTAGAGCTTTCAGAGAGCTGTTTGGCTGCTTTGCAGTTCAGGCACATATGGAGAAGATATCAGCTGGAGATATTATACAGGCCCTCAAAATTTTTTCTCTCAAGGACTATTTGAAAACTCCTGTTGATTTTGTTTTTAAATGTATTTATCAGAATGGTCTAAATCCTCTACATGTTGCTTCAGTTTGCTTTCCGAGACCACAGCAGATCATTTACTGGTTAGTTACACTCTTTCAAATTGAGAATCCCATAAAGAGGCAGTGAGACCTGGAAATCTAATTATTGGTTGCTTATAGCTTCCAAGGGTGAAGCCTTGCTCTCAAGTCCTCACCACATACTGCTGATTTTAATAAGAATTTAAATGGGCATATGCTTTTTTTGTCAGGTTCCCACCATGCCTGATTTGTACAATTTTTGCTAGTGACTGATGCTGTCAAGTGCTTCTTTGCTTCAAGAAGAATTGAAGGAACTCCTATCTTGCAGCAGCACTCTGCCACTCATGAGAATTGGGCACCCACGTCATGAAAGTAGCAGATTGGTCTGCTAGTGCATTTTTATATTAGTCACTCTCCTGTGCTGGAGAGGGGACCCTCTGAAGTGTGGTAGTATTTCACATGGGCGCAGCAGTGATTTGCATTGTGGGGCCTAGGCAGACAAATTAAATGACATGCTTTTCATGCTGATCACTTCTTTTAACTGTGTATACAGTCCCTATCAAAGTGACGTGTAGGTTTCCCTCACAAAAGATCTCTAATACCACACATTTAATAATATAGCTTTTGGATATACTCTGATATCGGCAGGAAATATACCAGCAAAATGTATATGTAACAAGTTCTCAGCAAACGGTTAACACAAGGTTATAGAGTAAAGGCAGCCTTTGGCCTCCAATTGCTTTCACACTATACTAGCAATTACTGCATAAATCCAGGCTAGATGGTGTGGAGATCTGGGCAGGAAAATTCTTCCAAGTAATTGATTTTCCGGATATGCACTAATAACTGGCTAAGATGCTGCTAGTGTTTTGTCTAGGAAGTCAACACCATTTTTGTAAGGAGTTCTCATAGACTTAATCCAGCATCACTGAATTCAGAGAAATCTTGTTGTTTGAATTTAAACTAAGCAGAATTACTAAGTGGAAGAATTACTGAGCATTTTGATAAAATTTTTTTTGATTTTCTTCCTCTAATAAAGGTTTATTATCCCAGCCAGCAAATATTTTTATTATCCATAAAAAGAAAGTATTCCCTTGCAAAATAATTATTTCCTGAACATGGTAGATGATGATGTTAGCACAGATATGAAGTAGGAGGCTGGAGCTCTCTTTTTAGCTATCTGAAATTACTCAAATAGATTTTTACATTGGGCCAGGGAGAATTTTAAGAGACAACGTAAGAAGGTTGTTAAACTTGCCATGTATTTTATGTCTACTTGGGGAACCTTTTATTTCCAGTCCAAAGATGCTGAAAAGGCCTCACTCAGCAGTATAACTATTACCTGTTCCTTGTATTAAAAAAGTCAGGTTCACTATTAATTTATCAGTGGAACAAGATGTATAAAGATTTATGGGTGAAATGCCTCCCTTGCAAAGAGCCAGAGGTAGCCCTAGGCACTAATTAAATTGCACTTTAACTCTGTTTTACAAAATCCAGTGACTTTTAAATGGTGAATTGGCCTCAGACTGGCCTTCTGCATATGGATGAATTTCACTGTGGGTGAAAGAAAAGGGACATCTGTCTTTGAAATTGATATCCAGCTTAGTGCATACAGATCTAATCACCAGAGAGAAGATTTAATCAAAAGAGAATTATTACTAAGAAGAGATTGTCCACTCAAATAATAAAATTCAAAAACTGTAATTGCCAACTGTCCAGGAAATATGAAGTCAAGATTTGTCTATCAGTCTTCCCCTGCATTCATCATAATTTACTGTCTGTAGGTGGAAATATTTACCTATTGCTATTTAAAACTAAATGATTTCTTGTTCATAATAAGAATCCTATCTTTATATATATTCCTTACTGAGTTTTCCAAAGCACAGGCAATGTATGTGGTCCTTTCTGATCAAAGACATGATTTCTATCTCTGGAGTTAACTGATTAGAGGATGGAATATAGAGCAGAGTGATGGAAGGCTTCAGCAAAGTGATTAGACAGGTAATGCATATCCCTCTCGTCATCTACAAATATATTTGTAGACCTAATAGATAATCTCTATTTTATCCTTTTCAGATAAACTCTCTTCTCTGTTGAAAACAGATTTAAAATCTTCATTACTGTAATCAACAGACATACTTGTGGAGTGAGATGGCACCTCAAATGAGTAGGGAAAATGAGTAAGAACCTGGCTTCAGGCTGTTAGTAATACATACACATTAACCTAACTTATTCCTGTTCTATCACACATGCCAGCATGTGTACCTTTACACTTCTGTAGTGCTTCATTATCCAGTATCTCATTGACCAGGTGTTGGTCAACAAATAAAATTGTCCCAAATGTATTCTAAATAGGGAGGGAGATACAGAGATACAAAGCCTGGGAATTTTGTAAAATGGAATAAGAAGGATGTTTATTAACATAATAGGCAGCAGAATCAGCACCACATCAGGCTAATTCATTTTAACATTTTATAGAAATGGCAAAGAAGAGTATTAGGAAAGGTTTTGAATTTTCACACATTTTCAGTTTTGAAGCTACATGCTCCTCCCAAGCATGAGAGAAAGCATGAAAGAAAGTGTGAAGCACTATCTTGAAACAATTTATTCTTATGTTTCAGTTCTTCTGGTTCTTTCATTCTTCAGATATGTAGGTGAATTTCTTGGCTTTATATTAAAGAAGGCCAAACACTCTTGCATTTATGAAGCAAAATCTGCAGTGAAATATAAACAGGATTCTCTTCCTACTGCAGAATATGAGTAACTTCTCTTGAAGTCAATGGGAGTTATTTATGTGCAAGGCCTTGGGAGGTTTGCATAAGTAATAGATGCAATTAGGCACAATTATGGAGAATTAATGAACAAAAATTACAGGGTGCTATATTCAATACATGCAGGGAGTTCAATTTATTATAATTAGTGCACCACATATTTTTTAACTGTCTTTTGGAGGTACCTCTGGAAATATTATTTCTGAAGTGAAATTCAATTATAGGTACAGAAAGTGAGAAATTAATATTTATATTCCTATGTATTGTGGAAAAACGCAGTTCAAATGAGCTCTTTTATTAAACAAGCCAGGACTGAGAATGAAGGGGAGGACTGCACAATGCACAACGGCCCATGATGGTTGAGAGGTGAGATCATCAGAGCAGCTAGGAGTTGCAACATGTGGTTTGAATTAGGGGTACCTACTTTCTAGCGCTTAGTGTATTTGATAGAAGATGCCTCAAAGCATGTATGAACAGCTCTGAGGACGGTAACACCTTTAGAGATCTTAGACTTCATTGTTTTGTAGCCATAATGTCCTTTCTTTTTTCTCCTTCTGTAGTGCCAACGTAGAAATCGAACAATTGTATTTCCATCAGGAGTATCTTTCCCAGCATCAAAAAATATAAACGCTCTCTAGGTATTAGGAACAATATGTGAATCAGAGCTGGATCTTAATTCATTGCAAGAGGTGTTCAGGAGAATATTTGTTTCTTCAGAGTGGCAGTTATTGAAAAGCTAAACAGGTGAGTTTTGAAACACAGCAGTTTAGATATTGAATGCCATTTAAACACAGGATTGTCAGACAGCTGAGCCTCTGAGAGAGGATAGAAAAGGCACTGTATTTATTCACATGTTCAAAAGTATAATATTGTTCCACAGCTGTTTAAAATAATGTTTTTGTAACTGCATACCCTGCTTGAACAAGTACCATTTATGATACTGATATTTTTTAGTGCTCTGTGTATTTGCACCAGAAATATGCAGCAAGACTTTTTAAATGCTGAGAAGTGTAATTTTATCAGTTGTAAGATGAGCACAGAATTACAAAATATTATTCTTCTTTGACTGCAGACTGGTAATCTGTTTGGACCAGCAAAATGTGGATTCAGGCTGATGTGAGTTTACAGGTCTAACAGTGACCGGCTTACCTGCTGCTAAATAAGAAGAACTTTCTTTAGCATAAAACAAAAGAATTTTCTAACTTTCCAAGTTCGGAGCTTGTTCTGTAGGGAGCTCACTTAAGTGTATTTGTACCGCACTCCTAGAACAAGAGTATTGGAGTGAGCAATACCTGCAGGTGACAGATCCCTTGCGGATTCAGCAGGGCACTTTCATTCAATCTCAGCAATCAGTCTGCCTAACGAGTTTGTGTGATGCCTGATTGTGTGCCTGCACCATGCTCAGAGGTCTGGAAAAGCTTATTATGTTGGGTAAGGAGGCATCAGTACTGCCTCTGGAGTTGACCTGAAACAGGGTTGCACCATGCCTCATCTGATGGTGCTGATGGTCCTGCCTGGACCTGGAAGGCGCTCGAGGCACAATACAGACATCTGAACAAGGTCTGCAAGATCCACTCTGGATCTGGAAGCTAATATTTTCATTATTTGGGATATCTCTGACCCTTGTTTACACTGAGTATTGGAGTATAATGTCATAATTGCATAAACTTGACTGTTTCCTTGGAACTGACGAGGATTTCATGAGGCCTACGGATATGGTGTAAATAAACACATATCTCTTAGAGGTGCATCACTGCAGAGAAAATCAGCCTTTAGGGAGTGAGGTCTTCTACTTTCTTCAGGTAGCTCGTGCAGCAAATATACGGTTCAGCCATAACCACGTGGCCTGAGAAAACATCTCCACTTCCAGTCAGGCTAGGTTATTTGTGTAGTGATAGCACAATCCTTGATGCCTATTGGGATTTAGATTATGCCATACCAATATTCACTAACTGGCCACATTTGACAAATTTCTGCTTCTATTAATTTTGCTAACACAGCTCCAATCAATTTCAATGAAGGCAAGGTATGCCTATGCCATTCTACTCTTATCTGTATGCTTAGAAATCTGATTGCTACCATAAAAGAAGAGAAAGTGCATTATAACCATAGCTCTTGCAGTGTTCCCACAAATGATACCACTGTCCTTTCCTCTGTCATGTTACAGAAATAGCTTTGCTTCATTCAGTGTCGTTTCTTATGGAGTAAGAACTTATAGATGTTATTGTAGCACACATTTAGTGTTTAGCTATATAAATCTCTACTGAGTTTTTAACATTGCTTGAAAAATACAGTGCATTTAATGTATTAATTTACTTTTACAAAAGATGAAAAGCATCCCCCAACTATTGAAAGTCTGTGAAAAGAGGGAAAAAAACAGATAAAACAACAGAAACACTAGGACATCTTGGGTTGTCATAAAACATCCTGTTCTTCTGGAGAAGATTTTGACAGCTTTAATAGTGAGCTGATTTTTAAAAATATTAATTTAATTCTGTCTCCAAGTGAAACGAAAGTGTAGCAGGATCCCAGGTGCACAGGAAAGGTATAATGGCATAATATTAGACTCTGTGCACTCAGGTGACAGGTGATATTTGCCAGCAGTCTTGATCAGGCCAATGGTGCTAAGCCTCAAACTGCTGACTATTTGTGCTAAGAAAAGTTGCTTAATAAGCTAAACTGTGCCCTCAGGGAAGGAGAGCTTTCTCTCAGATTAGAAACTAGATGAACATTTGTTCTTTCCATCCTACAGTGGAACAGACTTGATTACTGGGTTTTGCTCTCCCAAACAATAGATCTTGGCAGGAGTTGGTCAGAAGCACGTCTTTGCTAAAGCTTTGCTTTAACTGTGTGCTCTGTTTAGAGAAGAAATTTAATTTCTCCATTTCTTTCTTGCTGCTAGGCTGTGCTGGCCTGACAGACTATTTGTTTGTGATATTTGGCTAGTATTAACTGGAAGCATTTTGAATGATCTCGCATAAAACAGTCAACTTGCTCTCCCAGGGATTTGTCACCCATTTTAGTTTTTTGGTATCTCTGCTTCATACCAGAAGTCCTTTAGGTTGAACTCTCCTTGTTTGCCTTGCTCAGTGTCAGAAACTCTGCTAGGGCATACATGAAATAAAGATTCAGTAAACGTGTACCCAGGAAAAGCAGCACCTGGACTGCTATGAGTGTCCGTTGTAGACCAGTCCAAATTGCAATCAGATGCCTTACAGGCACAGTGAGTGTGTGTGCATGTGTGTGTGAAAAGGGAGTCTTTATAACAGAGTCTCTATAATAAGACATTTCCATAATAGAAAGACACAAATGAATGGGAAAGAAGAATTAAGGGGAGACTGGAGCAGGCTAAGTTCATGAAGTGTGTTGTCTTTCACTGCTTGTTGGGGAGATTGGTTAAGGACTCTGACACCACTTTTTTCATGTGGCTCAATAATACTGATATCACAGGACTATTCTGTACATGTTGGAAACAGAAGTTCTCTGGATACCGCAAATAAAGTACCTCACTTGGGTCTTATCCAGTGATGCTGTGTCCTGTGCTGAGAAGGGGTCATCAAATTCTAAATAAAGTCTCCTTGGTTTAGATGCAAAACTGCCCCCACATCAGTAACAAAACAACCCATAGTAGAGCAAAACCCCCAAAACAAACCCAAAGCCTTTAACAAGGACTGAGTTGGAAAAATTCAATGTATTTTTCTTATAATGGAGTCAATGCCATCTGTGGTTCACACCTTCCTTTTATTGTCTGCAGCTAGGGCAAACAGCACAACATATAAATGTTGTGAATAGCATGAATAGCATGAATAGCATGAATAGCATGCCACACATTTCTGAATAGAGGATATATATGTCTGTTTTCTTATAGGAATAACAGAAATGTGAAGAAAGGTGCCTGGAGCAATTGAAAACAGTGGGATACTGCACAGTGGCAACAAACATGGTAGAACTGACAGCATCACAGAAAACACAAACAACCACAGCAACAACTTTGTAATCACATGTGCTGAAATGCTTCCAAGTCATGTCTTAGGAGGCAGAGGATACCTTTGTTGCCAACCTCATATTTCTCAGACCCACATACCATTTTGAGGTTTACAGATGCACTGACTCCACCTCTGGCTGAGAGAAGTTTACATTAAGGTGTCACTGAATTTTCCATATCTGGTTGTTCAGCTGATTTGAAGAAGCAAACAAGGAAGAATGAGAAGAAAGGCAGAAAAGGAGAAACATATAGAAAGAGAGAAAGAAAGGGAAAGAAAGAGAAAAGACACCCCTCGCCCAGATGAATGAAGGGCTCACAAATGAGATTTTCAGTGTGGTACTGTAATACCTTATTTTAGGTTGTGGTCTGAAATCCTTTGACGTCAATGAACTTCCATTGACTTTCATATGCTCCGGATCAAGCTTGTCATGTGGATCTCAGACATACTGTCTGTGGATTAACATGAATCTGTGGATTAGCTTTCCAGAACAAACAAATAATTTTGAAAAGTAAATAAGCCAGTATCTTAACATTAGCAGGTTACTAAATACAGGTCCCTAAGCAGATGTGTAGCACAGTGTTTTTGAACTGTGTATGATCAAGTTATTTTCTTAACAGTATGTTTTCTGTTGGGGTTAACAGTATTTAGGTTAATGGAAAACATGCCTCTCTTGCAAAGTATTTCCACAAGAAATATTGGAGTCTGAACAAAAATCTTTTCCTACTCTGAAAAACATGTGGAGCTGCAGTATTTCGTTTCTTTCCCTTTTATGTGTCTACCTATATATCTGGGTCTATCTGTGTCATTATAATAAGCATCTACATTAGCTCTCAGTAGGCTGTATATATATCAAATATAGACATACCTACCTTATACATATGTAATAATAAACATGTAATCTCAATAAATATCTTCTGAGATTCTAATGCCATGTATTATTCCAGAATTATGACTTTCTGAGGTGTATGCACTTCCAAAAGTTCTACAAATTATTAAAAAAAAAATTATAACATTCTCAGCTTTGATATCAACCAGTATTTCAGTTCTGATTCACTGCAATATTATTCCAGTTTTGTATGTGTACAGTCATGATAATGCACAGTGTCAGTTGGCAATATATCGATACCACAGTAACAGCAGGTACTCGGGTAGCAAATGCTGCTGTTGTTAGACACCGGCAGGGCACTGAGTCCTGTCTTTGGGCTCTGGGACTGGTTGAGGCAGGAGGTCGTACTCAGATAGGGCTCCCACGCGATGGGGTCCTGGGCCTCAAAAGGGCATGGGGAAGGGAAGAGGAGGGTCCAGGGTCCCCCATGCTCCTCATGCAGTGTGAAATCACCTGGGACAAATCCCAGCCTGCAGGAGCATCCCATCACCTGCCAGCAGAGATTATGGAAGAGAGAATGACCTTTCCCCCATGGGAAGCTCCAGGACCCACCTGACCACTTAAAGGGTTTAATAGTGCCAAATACTTGGTAATATTGTAAAAGGTTCAGATAGCATCAGCTCTCAGTAATAAAAACTTCACTGAGATGGTTGTAGTGTAGTAAAGAAATTGGATTAGTAAGTCAAAATAATAGGTGTGAATAAAAACTGCAAATGAATATAAATAACAATCTGGCACCCAAATCAAACTAAAACATCCATTAAGATTTGAAAGAGCTCTGGAGTTTCCAAGCAGAGAGGCTAAAATGCTTGTAAAGGAGCTAGCATGCATTATATGTTTAATTTGTTTTTCACTGGATATTTTTCTCTTAGTTTGTTTCAACAAACTCATATGATCTGTTATTAGAACTGATTTACAATTTGTCATTAAAATATTATTTTCAGTTAAAAGATGGGCTGTCCCCCAAAATGATGAAGTTAAATATTAAAATAAAATTTTAATTTTTGTCTCAAGCAGAATATTTTAGTGGTAATTTCTGAATACAAATGTGACATTCAACATGGGGATGATTTCTGGATTTACAGTGGTTTTCTGAAACTTGTTTTGAAACTGAAACTGAAATGATTTATCAAGAATGGTTTTCACAGACTGAGAAAATACAGGAAACAAAAATCAAAATATTTTCTATTTCACTTTTTCTCCTCTTTCCTTCCACCAAAAACAATTGAAAATAACAATTTATAGATTTGTTCTTTCCAGCTAAAAGTAATGCTGCTCAAAAAATACTTTTATCCATACATTGTTTTTGCTTTAGGGGAGAATTTCCACCAGTGCTATGTGTGCAGAATGAGTTTCTGATTCAGCGAAGTCATTAAAAAATTTGTAAACCCCACTGCCACTAAACAAGAATTTGTATATAATATTATTTTATGGAAACTGTAGGGGATGTGTGCATGTATGCATATAAAGAGGATAAAGAATTCTTTCGTTAGCTTCAATAGGGCTAGTTTTATATGTATACTATTCTGCATTATATTTAAATGTGGAACTATCTATTTTAAACCATTGCTAAATTTGTCTGATCAGTGTTCCAAATACTCCCATTTCATGTTGCAATATCATATTATAGCGCAATCTCTAAACTGTACACACTTGAAGATTCTGCCAAAGTATACAATTTAGTATACAGAAATTAATGGTTGTGGAAAAAATATATGTAGTAGTTAGCATATTCCATATAATTTCTATGGATGTTATATTTGAGTATGTTGGCAGAAGCAATTAGAGGGAGACCAAAATGACACCTATTGAGTATAATTGAATTCCAAAGTTTCTCTGTTGTTATTGTATATGATATTTATAAAACTCAACAAAACTTATAATGCAGCTCTTTGGAAAGGAGACTGGAAAAGCTCAGGGCACCAGGCAATAGAATATTGATTCTGTTCAAGGTATCCAGTGTAAATCAGGTTTGCAGGTTCAGGAAAGAGCATAAATAGGCATAGGGATCTATTTACCATATTCTTTCTGGGTCAGTCTCCCAAGAGGAGAAGAAAAATGTATGCGGATTGCACTATATCTACCGATACTGTATTTTTCCTGTTGAAGACTAAAAATATTAATGCATATACTGAAGCTCCACAGGTTGGGACAGAGCTGTACTCACTGCCACTGGAAAGGTGATGCTACTGCTCCTTTCCTCACCCTGCGCCTCCATGCTCATGTGATCACTGCATCTCTCTCACCTCCCTCGAGCTCACGAGTAGTGTAGTATATAGTGTTAAATTAGTCCCATTAAAAGAGTGGGCCAAAATACTGCAATACAGATTTTAGCCCTGTCTTGGGAGACAAGCAGACTTTATCTAGTTCAAAATAGGAACAGGACTAGGTCTATATGTTAACACTGCTATTTCTTTTCCTATTCTTCTTTGTGATGTTCTGCTCACAAAAACAAACTGAAAGGCTGGAGGCCTCTAGGACTCAGTCATGAGCCACATTCTTCTTCCTACATATGTACGCAGTTTGTGGTGTATAATTTTTATATATATATATATATATATATTCATATAGAAACTAAATCATGTAGCAGTGTAACACCTACCCAACAGAAAAAAACCTCGTATTCTGAGGTCATAAGGGGACACATATTGTCATTGTGTGCTATTGCACAATGTGTGCTAATAACCACAACTGAAAAATTGCTTGCTTGGATGATGAAGTGACACTGATTTTACCATGTTGTTCTGATATTTTCTCCTTAAAAGTTGTCAGTCACAGTTCTCTGCTTTCTGTGGTGTTTCTTCAGGAGAGCTTGACTCCTTGCTAAGCTCTGTGGACCACTGTTGCTGGACCCAGCAAGTGAATTGAATCCTGCTGTTTTCATTACAGTTTCTAAACTTTTTTCTTAATGACAAAAATAAACAGAGAATCAAGGAAGATTAGATAATAGAATAATATATGCGTATGCCTATATAAAAATACATATATTTGCATATCTATGTCTGTGAATAAAAACAATAAATATGTACATAAATACATATGAAGTGTACGATCTCCTACTTGGAACAATTTTAGTCCTAATCCAAATGCCATTGAAAACAATAAATTATACTTTGCTGATACAAAAGTAGATGCAGAACTATTCAGAAGACAAAGTGAAATTAGTATCCTGTTACTCTGACCAGTTACTAAAGCAAGTCATTGCAGTGTATTTATTGCATAGGTTATCAATAAACTTCATCCTATTCTCTTTTCAAGATATTATGCAAAGGAAAGGGTGTATTAAGGCAGCATTCAGATATTTTCTGCCTGGAAAGAAGTTTATGATGTATTTACTCATGTGTGAAAGAAAAACCTCAAGTCTGATTCCAGTCTCACACCAAGTTTGCAGCTGTAGTAGAAGCACTCTTGATTTTCCCTAGGTTCAGCTGAGATGAGATAGCTATTCTAGGTGTTGGATGCCTCTCACATATCAGAAAGGCTTGACCTGAAGTCAGCAGAAACATCTTCACTTCCGTGGGATTTGGATAAGGTCTTAAGTATGGTGCCTTTAATTTGGCTTTACTAAAATAGTCATTGTGGCCACAGCAGGTAGCAGTTATCACTGAACTTGCAGTATATACATAGTCTAGAATGAGGAGAGACAGTAACAGGGAGAAGAGAAAAAGGTGCAGGTTTCAGTTTGGGTAGCAGGATTTCTTCAACATACACTAAAGACTGCAATGTAATATACCTCACTGTAGTGTGATTTGTCCAATGTATTTTATACTTTTGTTAACCAGATCTTTATTTAGTTTATCAGCAGTGTGTGCATATATTTAATTTCATCTCATACTTTATACTATTGCAGGGTTTGTTTAGATGCCTGCAACAAAAATTTGCATAAATCGTAAATGCTTCTTTGATGCTGTCACTTTGCTAGAAGGTTTTACATTTCATTTTCTATATTGTCACTAGCAAAAGATCACTCAAGCTGCTGAAAAACTACTAAGAAATACGTGAACAGGGAAAATGAGAGGAACCAAGTGTGATGCATATGATGATATGATGTGAAGAAGAGAAGGAGTATATATGAGTCAGAGAAACATCTGGCTTGTACAAGGGGCTTCTGTTTTTTTCTAGATTTTACACAGTAGAGAGAGAAGGGAGGTATAATTTACAGAAGAAGAGAAAGAAGTGACAGAGAGTTACTTGGATAAGAAAGAAGATAGAGAAGTGTAAAGCATAGGTAACAACAAAACACGAAATCTGATTTTTAAAAACTGAAGAAAATGTTTTTTATGCCAAAGTGTCTGAAACATCCATTTTCTTCTTTGTTATATTTTATTTTAAATGGAGGATTGTTTTTTTCAAAATTTGAGTCAGACATGTTTACCATCTTTCAACTCTGAAAAGAAACATTTCATAACAAAAGGAAAAATATGCTTTAAAAGGGCATTTTCAGGGAAAATTTTTTTATCCATAGTTTTTGGATTCTTGTCTTTAAAATGGGACCAAAACTAGAGGCCAAGGTGAAAAGAAGAATTGCTGACTGTGACAGAAAAGTCAGTGGAGGGAGGAATTTGGAAAGATGGTGAAATTATGCACAGCAAGACAACACGATTGAAAATTGTGGTGTTGTTTGGATGCAGCTGAAGCCTGAGTTTGTATTTATGACTATAAATACAATGTCTGTGGCCCAAAATGATTGCTTGTTATACTCTCTGAGAGAAACAATGATAAAAATATCTCATTTTTTCACACTGGAGAAACAATGTGAACTGGAGTCAGAATGAAAAGGCTCCTTAAAGGGCAGCTGCAGAGAGACCACCCACTTCCATGAGATCAGGCTTTGGCTCATGATGCTGCAGTTCAACTCCCTGAATTTAAAATAATGCCAAGGCATAACGGAGGAAACGTAGGAAACAAAGGCACAGATATGGCACGAGGCCAAAGTGGAAGGAGTTGGATCTGAATGACAGAGCTGAAGGAGGCAAAGCATGATCACAGGACCTGTAATCTTTGTATTAAATAACGTTCCTAGTGAACTGTACCTACAGATCTATAACGAGGAACTTAAAGGAATCAGGTGCCCCACTTCTGTTGCATCTTACTGGCCCCATGGTGCCTAGATCCTTTTGGTTCCTATGAAAAGCTTTTCTTTGTTTGGCAGTTCATGTGCTTTTATAATCCTTTCTGCAATGTTGTAATTGAATTATAGTTACATAAAGCATCTACCTAAAGCATCACCTACTTTCAGTTGAAAATCCATGAAAACAATGAATAAGAGGAGAAAAGAAACTCCAGGAAATACCTACTGTCCTTAGAAAAATAGTCAGAAAATCAAATGTGAAAAAATAGAGAAATTTCTTAACCTATCTCAAAAACACCGGGTCCCTTGAAAAGTCCTCTTTTTCTATATTGACTTGACTGGTGGCCTGATGACTTTGGCAATTCTTTGCGTATAAAGAGAAGATGAGATCAAGGTGTCTTGAGCTACTCCAGCTCTCTCTGTAGTTCTGAATAACCTAAATATATTTAGGTGCCAGATGGTGTAAGTGTCCCTCTGAAAGAGTAACATATGCATCCTAAACTTTGCTGTAGTCTCTCAGTCACCAGAAATGAACTCCTATTTGCTTAAAGTTTTCTCAACTGAGAGACTGTGCCATGAAGAGATCATAAAGTCAGTGCACTGAGAGGTATTTAAAACATAATGATAATTTTACATCAAACTATACTGCTAGAGTAACTTTGAGGCAGTTGAAGCTTCATAGATTGTCAGTATTACAGTAGCAGCTGCTACCATACATGTTTAACGTTAGAGAGTTATGGATATTTAAAGGAGAATTTAAAAGTATGAAATGTGTGCAAAAATGTAGATTATGGAATCGACTACTGTAAGTGTAATTTTTCAAGAGGCAGAGGATACTTTGGGAATTTCACCATAGCTCAGAAAGGAATCAAAGTAGAACAGTAACCTTTACTCAGGAGTGAGAGAGAATCTCCTAAAGTAGAATTAAAATCTCCATTTAACATCTACTGCCTGCCGTTTTTAATGGCCCAAATCTTTAAAACTGAAGAATGATTTTGAATGTGAGAGTAGAGATGCTGTGAAGAAAATATTTTAAAATTCCCTAAATCTGAATATCTACACACCATGCCTTGGAAAATCAGATTAAATATTCAGTATCACTAATCACTGATGAAAATGTAGCCATGATTTACAACACAGAGTTGAAATGCTGTGAATATCTTTTAAACTTAGAACTGATGTTCTGATGTATTTCCCCAAGTAAATCTAGGGCTGATAGGACCTTATTATTACACCCAAGATTTCAGATTCATTTTCGCTTCACAAAATCTGAGTAAAAATCTTACAGGAGTTACAGCAACTTTCAAAATTTTCTGCTGCTTCAGAATGTATCATAATTCAACTAAAATTTATTGCTAACAGTTTTCTTCAGGCATTTTAGACAATCATTGTTCTTCTCATCTTCAATTCTTTTGAGCTCAAGATCTTCCTCTGCTTTCTAAAAATGTATAATTCCTCTCTACTGTTAATGTATTTTATTTTGTGTTAACTTGTATTTGACTTTTCCAGTACAGAGAGGGAGCTGGAGAAGAAGGCATTATGTTCAAGCAACAATTGTTTCACTGTCATTCTCACAAAGTTGACCTAACAGCTATTACTTTGTTTACTTGGTTATGTAGATAGAACTCTTTGGAGCTGTGACAAGAATGTTACAGTTCAGCACTAATGAATAAACCTGGAGTCCATGAAGCTTCAGATACTGTTAATTACCATGTCAGAGATCTAGAACAAAACAGCAGCTGTCAATACTCAGACACAGATGATAATAAAAATCATATTTTTCTTATTCATATTTTACAAACATTAAGGAATAAAGTTTCATCCTATCACTGGTATTAAATGAAAGCTTGAAGAAGGAAAACCTACTGAATTTGTAATGACTTTCCTACTTACGCTCAAAGGGAGCAGACAAAGTTCATCTAATCTGCAGTGGATTTTTGATATGAAGATAGACTATGTACCTTAATTTTAGAACGTAAGATTAAAAAAATGAAATACTAGAACTACTAATATACTGCATTTTCCTACAGTGATCCTTTATCATAATAGAAATTTAATATCTCTTTAACAACATTACAGTGAAATCTCAAGTTCCCACAATTGTGGGAAGATTTTAACAGACGAATATTCTGAGCAGAGACATCTATTATAGTCTTAGTATTGCATTCATTGTGTAGTACTCTATAGCTATGGCTATTATCTAGACTGTTGGTTGCTGCTTAATGTTTGAACTTTTGTCAGCTGAACTCAGTTACTATGGATTCTTTACCAAAATCTTTTAAAAAAGTTTTTACAGAAACTGTTAAGTGTACAGGAAGTGTTTCTGGAGATGAATGAACTAGCGGGACAAAATTCCATTTGGTATTCTGATATGAGAAACTTTAGTAATTTGCTAAATAAATAATTCTTCACCAAACAATAAAATAATGGGTAGAAGTGGTCTGTCCCACAAATAGCAGCTCGGGTACTATAAAATGGTGCACAATTATTTTCTGACTGCCTGCATGGGCGAGGACAGGACCTAGCTGGCAGGGCATGAGTAGCTGGTCCGACTTGGAAGGCGCTGCAGGAGACAGGTCCGTGTGTCCTGCACGCTGTCCCATCTCAGACACCACAGAGGGCACCAGGACTCATGAAGGCTGCTCTTACTAAAGCACTGCAGAAACTGAATAGACAATAGGGTTGAAAGACCTCTCTATACTGAAGAGGTGCTGTTCTGCTGTAGGGTTGCTAATTACTGGTGAGGTGAATACCTAACTAGTAAAAGCCCTCCTTTCTGGATGAAAAATTGAAATAAAATCTCAATTTCTAGTCTCAGTAGCATAGTTGTCAGTCAAATAGCATTATCTGCATTGTGCCATTTTTTTATTGGGGAATATGATAATATTCTGGTAGCTGAAACTCGGGCAAGTTTCACATCTTTAGTATATAGAGTCTAACCCAAACTCTGCAAAGAGCTATGTAAAGCAAACGTCAATGAAGAGAATAGTTTTGTACAGAGAAAATAATGTCATTAGACATGCTTTTTAGGGCCTAGAAGGAAATATAAAAGAAAGCAGACTTAACTATTTAATAGAGCAGAATTGCACTACTTAAAGCAGATTCTGCAGTACGTAACTAAAAAAAAAAGAAACACAAACCTCCAAAAACACCAGAAAACACCACCTTTCCACAGGGAGAAGTTTCATCACCAGAGATTCAGCCACACGCTTTACCACATTTTTGGGGGCTAGCCAAAGACATTTTTATTTAAATCACAAGAGTTCTGGGAACTCCTGCCAGCTGAGAATCTCATCAGCACTGTCCTTGGTGAAACAAAAAATAGTAGGAAACATCATACCCAAATCTTAATCTGGCTTTGTGAGCTGGAAGACCTCATCTGTCTACCTCTGTTGCTGTGGTCTAGAGCAGTTCATCCTTTCCTGTGAGGGAATAAACGCATTGAAGAACTCTCAGGACCGAGAAGGCCTTTTGCGTGCCTGTTTCTCATGCAAGACACTGAATTACGGTTATGTGATCCTTATCAGGATCTGTGGAAGGTCATACTCCTCTGATCCATCAAGTCAAACAAAAATTTGGCTGAAAATAAAAAGTTAATGCAGACGCACTCTAAAGAAGTGTGAATACTTTGATGACTGTTTTTTAAATTGGCCATTTCAGCTGAGGCTGTGCCCAGCCTCACACCCTGCTGCCTCGACTTCCCAGCTGGGTCTGGGGCCTGTGGTGGCATCTGACGGTGGCCAGGCTGTGGCAAGCCCCAGTCACCATCCCCGGCCCGGCCCAGGTTGCCTCGCTGGGGGCTGCGGGATGGGCCTGGCTGGAGAGGGGGCACTGCACAGCCCTGCTGCCCCACTGCTCACTGATGCTTTTCTGTACGTAAGCACTTCATCTACATGCTGACCACATCTACATTCCATGACCACATAAAGGACCAGCAAACATTAGTTGTTTAATGTGATTGCCAACCATTAAGTTCCAGTAAACTGAAGATTTTGGGAATGATTATGTTGGGTAGCACCTGCTGTTAAGTGTCAGTAATGCAGCAGTATATTCCCTTTTTAGAGGAAATTTTCCTTTTCAGGTGGTCAAAGCCTCAGTCACCATGGCCCAAACTGCATCTAGCCATGTGGCACCGAGCATTTCTTATGTTAATCAATGGCATGCATATTTAAAAACTTATTTGGGATGAGAACTACCATCAGAGAAGAACATGAGGAAGGCTCTGCAGGCCATTTCACTGTGTTTTGGTTTGGGATCATTTTTCCTTCTTTAGTGCAACTGGGACAAATTCAGATAACGTGCCTCTCCAAAGGAATTACACATGCTTATATTGGGTCTGAATTTGGCCTAATTGGCTCTGGACATTTTCTTGGAGCTATCAGTAGATGGCACTTCTGGGAATCTAATTACGGCAGCAGAATGTCAGAGCTCCCAAAACTGAAACACTGTCTTTTAGAGTCCAGAGCAATAATATTTTCCCCAAAGTCTCAAGTTTATCCATATAATTTAGCTGTGAGAAGGAAACAGCTTTAGCTAGGGGGATGTGTTTATCATTCTTGCAAAACTATTTGTATGTTTCAAAAAAGGCTGGATCCCAAAAAGGCAAACATCTCCCCTGCTTAAACTAATCTTACATTGTGAGCACTTCTGCCATTTTGTGGACTTTACTGCTTCCATTATTACTTACAATTGGATTCATCTCATGTGACTTTAGACATCTACAAAATAGATGTCTGCATCTGAGCTAGTCATCTAAAGTCCCTTTCTGGAGAGGAATAAGCAGTAACAGGTACAACTAATCTAAACTGGTTGTGATTTCTGCTTTAGGAAGAGGTGAATCCTATGCAAAATTCACCTATTTCTCTGCAGACTAGAAAGGGGAGACTAGATGTCTACTTCTAAAGTAGATGTCTGGCTACACTGTGGACATCTGTATTTATTCAGATGAATAGCTCCTGAAGTGTGGAAGGCAGGGCTTGCAAGCTTGTCTGGTGGTTATTCAGTATGGTTTCACATATCTCTATTCAGCCCTGACTGATTTGCAAAGCCAATAGTTTCTAATGAGGCAACCATGAGTAAAAAGGATGAAGGGTATGAGGGAGCAAACAGGCAATGAAGGAGAAGCAAAAGTTTGCAACAGAATCCTTATACTAAAAAACCCTGTCTCTCTATGGCCTATAACAGTAGCCATTCAGCTCAAGCCTTTGCAAATGAAAATGTTTTCCTTTTTTTCAAGCTCCTTTCCTTTTTCTTCTCTCACAGGTATCCAGTAGATGGCAAAAATTTTGTTAGACTGAGTACTGAATAGATCATGTTGTGTTTATAGGTATGAGGAACAGAGTCAAGTAGAGATGGCAGATGCACTGAGATATATAGGAGATGAGTTGTCTTTCTATGGGTATATTGCATTTGAAGCCAAGCAGTGCTGCTGCATTTCCACAGGAACTCATTTCCACAAGAAAATTGTTGCATTAACAAGATGTGATATCAAACGTTACACTATCCCAAGCATGGAAACAAAACACACAAAATCAAAAGATCAAATTTGTACTGAAGTTCTCAGAATCATGTTTTTCCAAGAAGTAACTGATAAGAAGACTTTACTGTGCAGTAAGGCTGAACTTCACCCCAGAGGCCTAACACAACGCCAGTGACTCCCCAACAGAGGATTAATTAGCGGAAGAGATTTCTGTTGATTCTCTGACCAGGGTAAGTTTTGCGCTCCTGAAAAAAGGCAACAATTAAATTTAGTCAGTATTTCAGTACTTGTGAAACTTGCTGGATTCATGGTGATGAAAGCTTTATATACTAAGCAGATAGTGTAAAAAGGTGGTGCAAATACTCTTCAAGTGTATGTCGGGTTTGTTCTGAATAGACAGACCCCTTCAGGAAGTGGTCAGTCTTCTGTCTGCTAAGGCTGCAGATGTCACAGTAATTGGAGAGGATAAGTGTCCACCTCATTAGGAATGGGCCAAAGACTGCAAACAGACCGGTCTGCACTCACTCCCAAACTGAGTGGGACTAAATGCTGTCAGGATAAATTCTAGGCCCTGTTGGAACCAGGGACAAAATTCCCACTGACTTCAGGACTTCCTGGACCCAGGATTTCCTCCTCAGCCATCGTGTTGATGATGATGGCAAATCAAATGGGTTGCCATTTGTAATGTAATCATAACTGGAAGCTACAGATAGAGAAGTGGGAACTGGAACAGGAAAGGTTGTAATGTCTTCTAACTGGACAACATGAATACATTGTCCTAGGAGACAATGAGGAGCTAGGAGAAGCTCTGGGCGGAACAGAGTTAGAAAAATAGCAGCTCTAATAAATAGGGACTTTCCCTTCTCAACAGAGGAGAATTGGCATGTAACTTGACTAAATTACTCTGTAAATGGGAAAGAACCAGTCCCCTAGAAGTTCAAAATCAACTTTCTTTACTTTTTGAGTAATGCAAACAATGAACCAATAGATAAAGATTTGTATCTTAGTCTTTCTCCTTCTTCCCTTGACTTTTCAGTCACAAAGTCTCTCTGTTTTGCCATGAACGGATTGTTCCTTTCTCTGTCACTGTCTCTTTTGGACAACATTAAAAATGTGTCTCCCTGAAAATAGAAGCCTTTCTTCTATATTGGCTGACCTCTCAATATTTTGAATTGCTCATCCTCTAGCTCTTCCCTAACCGGGACTATCACAGATCCAATCAACAAAATCACATTATTTCCAGTTATTTTTCTTGTAGAGCTAATCTGAGAACAGTTCTTTCCAAAACGTAATGTCTGAGGCCTGCTACTGGATTTTTTCCTTTCCCTTTAGCATCTTGAGAAAGAAATGGTAATAATGTTAGGAACAGAAGGGTCCTACAATAAAACTAGTTAAAAAGTTAGCCTCAGCTCTCCCTGCTAACAGGCTGTACAGAGATGCACCATACGTGCAGAACTTTCTATGGCACATGGTGTTCAGATGGAAACAAGAACTCTTAGAAGAGTGCTGACGTAATTGTCGGGCCCACTTATACGATACATGCTGAATTTCACTTCTTCACTGAATAATCAGAAATGATAGGCAAGTGTTTTCCTGTCTTTTGTGTGTGTGTGTCTGAATGTTAGCTACATTCAGAATTTAAAATGGATATTGTTGTTCTTTAGCAGTACCTGTTAATTTAACACAAATTGTCTCACTTAATCCCTTTTAGTCAGCAGTCTTAAAATTGCATAAAAGAATAATTTATGAGAGCACTGACAGGAATCTGTGTTAGATGGGTTGGGGAGGATAATAAAGACCGTATCTATGGAAAAAAAAGGGCCACTCTGGGCAAAATTGCCAAACTTGACTCATTCTGTGCACAAAAGGTTGGAAAAGATATGAAAATTCAAGTGTGGAAAACAAAGAGAGGAAATGACTTTGCAGGACAGTAGCCAGTGAATTATTCAGTTTTTTGGAGGACTGAAATACAAAGCAGCTTTAGCTATGTGACTTGGAAAAGACAGGCTTAATTTTCAGACATTACTGCCTAGACGCATCAGATGTGCTTCAAGTTTTGAGGTTAGGTTTTTTTCAAGTGCTCTGATTGTTCCAGGTATCCATAAATATCTGGATATTTAATTAAGGCTTGTGTTAGTACTGTAAAAAGATACACTCTGATTAGTATTCTGTTGTTTGCTTTCATTTTCAGGTTTATATATGTTAATGCACTGAATAAAGGACTTTTTGGATAAGAGAGACAAGCAGACACATGGAAAAGTGTGATTTTCTTTTTTTTTTTTCTTCTGCAGGATTAGAAAGGCAGTGACAGTATCTTGACCCTTAACGGGATGGAAACGGAAAGGAGAAAAGCAAGAGTATTCTGACACTCTCATTAACCATACTGTTATATCAAACTGGAATTCAGAGGAAAAGAGAGAGTTGGAGGATTAGGTCCCTGAAAACAACAAAGAAGGAACAGAAGCCTTGTACGGCCCTGACGTTGTCTGACCCAGGGTAATCCTCCACATTGGTTGCAGAGCTAATTTACAGGGCTGATGGGAGGAAGCAATGTCTGGCCTCTTCAGCTGGATACCTTGGGACAGAAGCTCAGGGACCAAGAGCAAGACTGACTTCCAGGCCAGACTTTAGTTGGGAAAGTCACAAGAAGTCAAGAGAGGTGCTTGGTTCATATATGGCCACGGTTCAGTTAGAAGATTTTACGATTAGTGGCTGCTTACCTGTGTGTCCACCAGCCTCTGAGAGCTGCAAAATTAGGCTTGCTTGCTCATGACACTGTTCGACATAATTTGAGTCCAGACATAATATCCCTCTGCTTCCTCTCTGCCATTAGTCATTTCAAAGACTTGAAAATGTGCTTTTAATTGCGTTCAACTATGGGGTAAAGGCTGTGTGCATGTATGTATGTGTGGGTATACAGTCATTTCTTTTGGAAGCTGGTAGCCCACTGGTGGTGGGTATCCTTTCTCCTGAATAATCTATGTTTCTGTGTCAAAAAATTCAGATGGTTTTTGACCACAAATGAAAGGGAAGAGCCAATAAAAGGCTTCTGGACTGCAGGGTGTGCATGTATGAGTGGCTGGGTCTCAGAGGTCAGGTGCCTAGGGGCCCTCTGCTTCATGCTGAGAGGCCAAAACCTGAGCATGGTGGGAGAAGGTCTGCTTAGATGGCCTATAGGAAACACTCGACAGCTGTGTGTGCCACCCCTCCCCTGTTTGCTTTGGCAAACAAGACAGGGCGACGGGCAGGTGCTGCTGTTCAGTCAGGATACGCAGCCCCAGATCATCTCCTGAGGGCAGGAGTCTCAGTCTGTCAGTGAAAAGAAATCAGCAGAACAGACAATTTTCTTTAAAGATGTGGCTGTGGAGTCAGCAATGCTTGTGGCTCGCTCCCTGGAGGGCAGGCGGTTGGAAGCCCGGGGTCCCCAGCATGGGGCACCCTGGGGCGCCCCCTCCCATTGCCCCAGTGGGTTTGAAACCAAACGTTTTGGATTTGAACCCAAATGTTCCTGGAGAAAACACAGTGCTTGCGCACAACGCTGAAATTGTCAGGGATGATGTTTTTCTGTCACAGGATGGGAGTAACCCCCTTGGAAGTCAATGGAAAGTTTTACCAGAAAAATAAGGCCTGAGCCTATTACTCTCTCAAGAAACCTTGCACCAGAGGAACGAGGAGGAGAGACCTGTTAGCTTAAATATTCTGGCACACGATGGGAATAAATCCCATTGACTTTCAGGGGAGAAACTCCCAGCCTGAAGCTGGAGACCTGGTTTTCAGGAAAGAAACACGGGTTTTATTGAACTACTACACTGGTGTCAAATGTCTTTCTAGAACAATGAAACGCTTGTGGTAACTTACTTAACAGTTAGTCTCTTAGACTAACTCTCTTATAGTAATTTACACTTACTTACACTTACATTAACTTGGCTAAGTGCGAGGAATGATTCTAACCTGCATCTAATGATACAATTGTGCATGTCTTTTTTCCTGACCACATAAAAGATGAGTCATACAGAATCACATGATGCATGGAGAGAAACAGTTTTGGGCCCAAAACCTGCTATTTCTGTTTGGAAGGGGGAGACAATTCATTCATCCAGGTGCACAGAAACACCGTCTTTTAAATATTTTTTTGCTTTATATTTGCTTGGTATTGTAGTTTCAGCTTGATCATTCAGGTTTTTATTTTGTGTGATTTCTTTTAATTAATTATGAATAGAAGGACAAATATCTACCCATCCCTCAGAATTTCTGCTTTTCCAAAATAAAGCAACACACTGAGTCAGAGGATGTGACATTTTCATTTGTACAAGTCAGGGTTTATTGATGCCACAGGTAATTATTAATTAGGTATTTCCAAACCAGAACATGGAAATACTGAATAAACCTCTTGTGCTGGGATTGGCACTTAGAAAATTATGATTGGGAGTTAAGGATATTTTACAAAAATATGGAGGATGTTCTGATGTATTCAGGACCAACAGGCGATGAGAACTGAAACACACATCATAAGAATTGACTGGACTAATACTAATTATCTATAAACACAGGAATATTTCTCTTCTAACCTGGAAGCATATCATCAGTTAGAGGATGTGAACTGAGATCCACAGTCATGTTTAGCCTCCCGGGGATTTTTGCAGAGTAACTGAAAAGGCAAAAGTGAGTTGTTTACAAACCACATAAGTTCAAACAAATACAATTTTTATAAGATATATGATCATTGAAACTCTTGATACTAGGATGAACAAGATCATTGCTGCCCAATTCAACTGGGGATTTTCTGGGGAGTGAAAATTTATGAACTTATAAACATTTTTTAGTGCTTACCAGGCGCTGTATAAACATAGGGAGCAAGTAGCAGTGCTTAGCAAATGGGAACTGTGTCTGAGAGTGTCACTTTAACTTTCCTTTAGTTCTCAAAAAGTTTGGCTAACAGGCTGCTGATTAATGTGATGTGCATTTAATTATGAGTGACTATTTCTAATCCTTGCAATAACTAGTACTAACTACTGTGCCGTCGACAAGGATGGTGATTTACAGGCAGTATGATGGGTTCACTGGTTTGGCTGAGCTTGGCATCAGGCTGTGGTAATCGGAGAAAACCAGAATTTTATTATTCCTTGTCAATCCCTTGGTTTTAGGCTCGGTTGGCCTTTCGGATATTCCGTAAAATGAAATCTCCAGCTTTGAGGCTGCTCCATTCACTGGCTGGTGGCAGACAGCTTCCCGCAGAGGAGACAGCGTCGGGGGACTGCTGGCCCGGAAGGAGGCTCCTTGCTCTCTCCTTTGCCTGGTGCTACCCTGGGAGCAGGGAAAGAACTAGCTGCTCATCACTGGAGAGGTTCCTGTGGCAAAGAGACTCCTCTTCATCACTTCTGCTGGGCCAGCAGTTGCTGAGCACCCCAGAAGTGACAGAGAATATCTGACTCTTCCAGTGAATCTGGTTTAATGAGGAGATCATTGGAGCCTCTGATGAAAGGATGATAGACTTGAAGGGGTCTTTTGTTCCTCTCAAACGCCAGTCTTTCCTGGGCGCAATGCACAGGAAAATATAGCTCCAGGAAGAATTCATAGTAGGATGATACACTTGTTTATATTGCTTGCAATTTCCCATTACACTAGTTATTGAGCCAAGCTACTTTTGAGAAAGTTGTGTCTCAGTTAGAAGTGGGAAAGAATATGGGAAAGAGCAACCCTGGGAAAAAGCAACCCCTTTGGCATTTTTTGCCAGGCTGTGTTCATCTGCAAGTGGCTAAATATCCCTTGCTTCTACAGCTGTGACTGATGTTAGATATTGGATAAGCAAGTAGGTGGGTCAGTTCTTGCATTGCTGTGTTACAGCTCTTCAGATTTCTCTGGCCAAGACACAACCTACCCCCTAAGTCAGTTGTCAGTGCCCCTGGGTGTCCTCTGGTCTCCTGCCAGCAGCCTGATCTGCAGCACGTATAGATCAGCTCAGCTTCAGTCACTTCAGTGTAACTATGATGATTCACCTCAGTTAAGGATCTGGTTCATCCTTTTTTAATTATCTCTTGCCTCCCACAATTTCAATTCATTTTAATTGAGTTTTCCCTGAGGTCATCAGCTCTGTGTTGGCTTCCTGCTATTCCCATTAACATTGCCTTTGCCCAGACTGAGATGTTCAGCCATTATACACATTCAGCTAAAACTTTTGTGTAGGGCTTTGTTATTTGAGGTGAGGAACCTGCTTGGGGCATTGAATGGTAATAGGACTCTTTCCTCCTTTTTTATGTTCCTCTTTTTTAATTGGCATGTCACGTTTATTCAGCATAGGGCACAAACACAATACTACTTGGCCAGAGTTCAAGTGACGACATGGCAATAATTTAAATTGACAAGTTATTATTTCCAGCTGGTGAACATATATGTCTAGGACAATTTTTTTCTTATCTCTCCTTGTAAATTCTCTGACAGTGTTGAGTCTCAGTCAGGATACCATTTCAGTCTGAACCAATTTAATTATTATTGCATTTCCAAGCTGCTTACAGAGCTAGGCTAGTGATCCGATGGGAGGATGGCACTTCCTTCTAATCCTGTTTAACAATTTACTGTCATTCATACCCAGGTGTGTTTTCCCATTAACACTAGAGCACATCATAAAGGCACTTACTGTAGTTGCTGACTGAGGAAAAAGGTTATTCCATTGCTTCTGCCACTGCTGCACTGAACACAAAAATTCTCCGCTTTTCTCCAAGTTTATATCTACATTTCTTGAGTGGGAAGAACAGCTGAAATGGTTAGCCTGGCACCTGCTGAGATGCAACAGAAGGGCAGATAGAGTGACTGAACAGTGTGTCTCATCTCCATCACATGTTCAAAAACAGCAGAGAGAAATGGTGTAAAGTAATAATTGTGAATTGTGAAACTGTGAAATAAAGTTCTGTATAGCATTAACTCTGGGATTTGAGTAAAGAAAATAAAGAAGTATGATTTAATTAATTTATGTGGACACATGACATAATTGTTACCAGTTTGTGATTTCCTACAATAATTAGTATCATTCAAAATATACTGAAAACCTAAGACTTTCTCCTTGGGGCAGATATATATACTGTCTAGCTACTCCTCTGTGCGTGTGAGCTGATCTGGCATGTATCTGGCACTCTTTATCTGATCTATAGCTTCATGAAAACTAAATTAATTCATTCTAATCATCATGATAAAGCAATGTTCTTCTAAAATTAAATCGAAAACAATTTTAGACTAAACACAGACAAATAAATCTGTATTTATATAGGTTGTAGCTTTCTTTTTCATTGACACCAATAAATAAAATTAATTAAAGAAATCCGATAAAGTTATTGAGAAAGGCTCATGATATTTGAACAAACTCAGCCAGAAGCATAGCAATTTACATTATTCAATTTATTGGATATTTACATATCCAGTATATGAAAATACAAGCCTAGGGAAAAATATTTCTATTTTTATATTTTATTTATATATGTATATATACATATGAAACATAAGTAACATGGCAACAGTTTATAGGATCACTGATAGCTGATCCATTAGAAGGCACTGGAAGAATATTTGCATATAGCTTTTGCAAGCTTGTGTAGAGTTTGGTTGCCTTACTAAAGTGGAGAATGCTTTGAACAGAATTAAAATGCTGCTTCCATTCCAGCCAGGGATGTATTTCGGCAGAAGTTTCATTGGGCGAGACCTGGCACGTTTGCTGAGCAATGCTGGAGACAGAAAGGCACGCTTGTTTTGTGGCTTATCTTTGGCTTTCAGCCACAGGATGTCTTGGAAGATGTTCCCTCTGAGCTTGACTCTTGGTCAGTCATGCGAGTTGTACTTGCTTCTAGTCATGTAATCTAGCCCTAGGTCACAGACCACATAAAGGGTTTTGTGTGTTTGTGCATATGGGTGAAAAGGGGGAAGGCTCTTGTTAAAATTCAGATAGAAAATCAAAGCTGACTCTGCATCAGAGACACACTCAGCTGCTCAAATGAGGAACCCAGGAGCGTGTGTATTAAAGCTAATGCAACCTCTGACTTTGACAAGTGCTGTACCAGTCCTTTAAAAGTCTGCAAGTCAGGCACTTTTCTCACACATTTTCATTAGTTTTTCCAACTCACATCTTTAACATTAACTCTGAGGATGGGGCAAGAGGAGTGTCAAACAGCAGAAAACATATCTGAGCTCTGCTGGTTACTAGAAAGAGGGACCTGTGATGAGTGTCATGTGGAAGTGAGGCAAAGTAGTTGTAGAGAGGCAAAGATGGGCCACTGCCACCAAGCAGGTGTCTTGGTCTGTGTTTGGACTGATGGAAAACCTGAAATCCATGGCCTGTGAAAATACTGTGACTGGCTTCATTAGACTTTGCTTCAGCTCCAGAAGGGGCTGCAGAGCAACCTGGCTGCTGCAAGAGCCAGGATGAAAGGGAGCTCCCTGTGCACAGGTGCCTGCGGTCACTGCAAACCTTCCCCTGCAAGCTAAGCAAGCTCAGCACAATTTTCCGTCCTTGGATGCTGTCACCTTTGGTGCAGAATTTGAGAAGAAACTGTGATCTGAAGTTGCAGAACTAAGAAGCAAAGAAGCAGCTAGAGTGACTGGAGCAAATGGTTTGGAATATGCTCATTTACTTACTAGTTTTTACTTCCACAAAATTATTTCTATTATCTTCCAATTTTAAGTAATACAACAGTTTCAGGGTTGAAAAACTGCTGTGCAATATCCACATTATGCTTTCTGAACCAAAAGTGAGTAATGATGCTGCTTTTTTTTTTTTTTTAAACAAGTTGTCCAAGAGCAAAAGGCATTTATTTTCTTCATGGAAAGTCAGGATCAGTTGAGATAGCAGGTTTCATTGCCCACATGTGGTAAATATTTGTAATGGGGCATAATAGCTGCAATTATCTAGCGGCTGCCTTATAGTATTGTGGTAGCTGCACTATAGTTACTATCCAAACATTGCACAAGGAACTTTCATTATAAGTTCTTGTTTTCAGGTGCTTACAATTTTCCAGAAAAGTGGGGAAATTACTGCTTTGTTAGAAATTTCCATTGTTTGTTCTCAAGCCAAAAATGTGCTTTCTGAAGGTCTGCTGCAATTCTGCTTGGTTAGTTTTGAATTAACAGTTCATGGAAAAAAAGATGAAATTTCATGCTTTGAAAGCATTTTCCAACATAGCTATTTGCTATTGGTGAATCCAAAAAAATGACTTTTTTTAAAAGGTCACCCTGGTCCTGGTATCAAAATATCTAAGCAATTAAGTTCCTCTGACATGCCAAAAAGAGGGCAGCTTATAAATCAAAGGCTGGTGCAGCCTTCTAGACACAACTAAGCTAGCTCAGAAAATGTAGCTTGTTTGCGGCAGCAATAGAGCCATGTTGATATAGTGGTCCTTTAGTCTGATGAGTGTTGCCATGCACCTACAGACTGAATTGAACGCACTCTAGAAAGATGCTCAAATAAGCCAGAGCAGTAAATGATGCACCTGAAAGAAAATGATATCCTGCATTTGCAGGGCAGCCTTAGGGCAATATTTAAGCTGTAACTGCTCTGTAGTCTGGTCTGTCTGCCGGGAAGTACTGTGAGCCCTCTTGTTCCTATCCCAAGTGGGTTCACAGCACTGCCCACTCCCTTTGCTTTGGGGATGGAGAGAGGGAAACTTTTTTCTTAAGAACACCTCCCCCCCCCCAGCAAGCTAGGGCATTTTAACATTTTCTTTGCATCCTCTTGTTTGTAATGAACTGCTCTCAAGAGGTGGGAAAATGGGTTCAACTCTTTCATGCGTACCTCAGTGAATCCAGCCTGCAGCAGAAGCCAGCGTGGTACTTAGTGCCAGACCCTGCACTCACCTTTCACCTGGGGGATGAATTTCACCATCCCGGAAACCGTGCTTGGGCGGACGTTAAACTTCATGACTTAGTTTATTACACACGGCATAGCAAAGGTGGAAGGCCTTAACTCAGGATCCGTGTGGTGCACTCACTGCTGCAGTAGTTTTCTCCTCACGGCTGGCTTATACATCTGAGGCAGCTGGTCATCTCAGCCATCTGCCATCGCTTCTGGGCTCCCAGCTGCATGACTCTCAAACACACAGAAAGCTTTGTAAACAAATGAACATTTAACCATTTGACCCGAATATGCGTGTATTCTCATGAGTGTTTATGATTCTGTCTCTGTGAAAATGCTAAAGAGGAAGCAAACATATGTTCACAGGAAGCAAATAAAGGTTGTGTGCATCCCATCAGCAATACAAATCAGCTTGACTTCCTGCTATCAATCTGCTAGACGTTGTAACTCAAAATATACCCTTTCAGCCTGCTCTGAAGGAAATATTGCAATCTGATTCCTCACTCCAGCAGGAGAAATATGTTTTGAAATAAAAGAGCTCATCCAGAACCAGGTCATCACAGGATGATCTCTTTTTGTATGTGGTCTTTAAGAGTTTGGGTAGGAAACGCACCACAATCATCATTAAAAATATAATGTTTCTGCCTTAGCTGGATCAAGTTGCCTGACTTTCTTGCACTATCTCCTGAGCTTATCACTGAGTGTTATGCAGAACATTGCCAATAATGAGCCAGACATATTTATCGACCTAATTCAAATGGCAAGTTTTAAGAGTAACAACTGGATTTGAAAAAGACAGTGCTGAAAACTGGATGAGATAGTCCGTGTGCTGTTACTTCAGTGTAGTATTTAGTGCCAGCTATTATTCCTAGAGGGCTGTCATCCCACCAAATATTGCCTGGCTCCTCCACGCATGTGCAAAAGAGGTAGCATGCTCTCCTGGCGTGGAAGCTGGTGACTTACAAAGTCTCCATGTGTAGCCTGGAGTCTGAAGGAGCGAGGCGCTAGAAGAAAGGCAAGGACAATGTAGGACTTCTACAAACATGCTACCCCTGTTAATCAGCTGCTGTAAAAGTTTGAAAGTTGTGTGTAATAGAGACTGTCCCTTACACTAGTTATTGAAGAAGGCAATTCCATAAATAGAAGGAGCATCGTAATGCACAGAAAGCACAGCAACGTCTCTGAGCATGACCTTAATATGTGTCAAAATGGGAATTCTCAGTCTTTACTTGCACTGGGTGCTATAGCTTAGGTCATAACTTTAAGGAACTTTACTAACACTACACTTTCAATATGGTGAAAATCTATAGTAATCTGATTTTTCTCACCATTATCCCCTGAATCAGTGAAAAACTAACTCAGTGATAAGTTAATAAGAAACATGATATTCCAAATGCTCTTATTAAAAGCATAAATTATTCACTTAAGAATCAGCAGCCTATAAAAAAGACCACCCCCTTATTTTCCACTCTTCTGGATTTTTAAAAATTTCCAATAAAATATCATTAATCCTATTTTGGTTTTCACAGCATATTTGGCATCAATGTCTCCTGCAGTTCATAAATACTAGTGGCCTCTGTGTTTATTATTGCAGTGAGAGATATTTATTGCCTTCAATACTGGAAACTGCAATGAGGTCAACACTTAAATATATTCATAGTATCTCAATTCTTTGATGTGATAAAGTTGCAGCACATGAAATCCAAAGTCAACAGCCTGGTCTTTTCCTAGTTTTTTCTCAGGAATTCTTTTACACTTGAATCCTTTGATACTGCATTTTTCAACATTTAATCCAAGAATAATTGAGGTGTAATCTACAAATTAAGTGGAGATGGCCAACTGGATGGAGTGACTCTTGGCCCATAGGCCACTTTTGAGCAGTGCAGTTGTGGCTCCTGTGTGCTTGTTGTATCACGTAACCAGCAGTCACCCTGCGCTGTCAGAGGAGCTATGGTGTAGTATAAATGCTGGGCAGCACAGGCTGCTGAACCGACATTGCTGCAGTGACCTAGAGAGTCTGCCAGAGTTTAAGCTGGGTTCTCTTTCATCTTTGAACTATTCTTGGATCTGACTTGGCCCTGGATTTCATGTGGCTTGGTAGATCTCATCTATATTAAGCTTTTGGAACGCAGAACACCGGATCAGAAAAGGTGTCTGCCCCGAAGCAGTGATGGGGTGGTTAGCCCATTGCCTTTTTCTGAATACCTAGGGTTCTCATAATGCTCTTTCTCATATTTCCACACAGGACTTGCAGGATGAGTTGGATTTTATGTGCACTACTTGCATGTGTCCAGGAGAACCATAAGGTCTATGCTGCATGCATTATAAAGGTGATCTGCAAGGGTACCCTGGGCACGAGTGGCATTTCTGGGAGTCCTGCAGCCTTGTAAGGAGCAAGCTGCAGGACATCTGGAAAGCTTAAGTGCATGTGCAAAATTCTCAAACCCTGCCAGGGCAAGATCTTGAGTGAAAAAACAGGGATGTGTTTGGAAAAAGCCAGATGTATGATAGCATTAAATGCAATAATAAAATCTCATAGGTGAGTAAAATAACATCGCTCTCTCCCTTTCTTGTTATAAAAAGTATGCTTTTTCTTCCTACTTTTTTATTCACGAGCACCTCATGTTGTGATGGGATCGGGGAGCTGATGCAGGGGAGAGACGGTTCCTGGGGCACCTTGCATGCAGAATGAAATGAGGCCGATGAGAGAGTCCCAGCACGGAGCGGGGAGCCCGCAGCTTGCTGAGGAAAGGACCTGATGCAGTGGAGAGCTGCTGGATGGCCCTCGAAGGGAGCAACCAGCCCTCCTTGAGTACAGAGGGGACTGTGTGGAGTTTGCTGCAAATCAGAAATCCACTGGGTTTACTGCCACCACACCTGGAAGCAAAGGAATATCTGCAAGGACAGGGGAAAGCTGTGTATAAATCCTTTTAATTTCTATTCCATCTCCTCTAGTCACTTTGAATTTCCTGTATTTGAAAAGTTAAATATTCCAGTCTTCATTCTAGTAAAACCTGGCTATTTCAAGCTTTAAAGTGTTTTGGTTTTCTTTGGGGAGCTCATTATAAAAAGAAGGTCTAAGCACATCCACCTCGAAGTTATGGCTGACTCACTGGGCCATTACGTCACTCTCCTTCCCTGAAAGGAGGCATCCGAAGGGAGATCTTTGAAGGTGCAGATGTCTTTTAAGATTCTGGCTCTCAGTAACATTCAGTGGATTGAAAATCTGTCTCTTGTACCTGAAGAAACAACCTGAGAAAATAACTGCTTCTGTTGTACTGCTGTGTGCTGAGCCAATGGTATTGCAATGACATTTCGTGCTATGCCCACTTTACACAGCATGATAACCACTACTGCTATGGCAGCCTATACTGACTATGGCAACTCTGTAGCTGAAAACCTAATGAATTTCCTGGCTGTGGAGATGAACTCCTCATGTAACATACAGCTTGAATGTGGTAACAATCCTTTGACAGACCCTGCTGGTTCAATCTGACTGTTTCAACATCTGTTTCCCAGCACTGTGAAATCTTTGCATTGCACAAAGGTAAGGAAATTTCTGACAGGGCTGTGTGATGGAGATTTTCATCCCATTTTACAGGTGCGGAACTGAGGCACTGGAAGACTTATTTGAGCATTTGTGAAGTCTGTCCCCAAGGCAGGACTGAATTTAAGTTTCCTAGTCTAGTTCCTGAGTTAAGATAAAGTTCCCTTCTTGTACTTACGCTATCTGCCTGGCTAGCTAAGCCAGTGTTTTGTTGCCGATAGATTTTTGAATGAGGACAGATTTATTGTAGTAACTAAACTGACAGGCTATGTTTTTGTGATTTCAACACTTTATATCATATAATTATTGATACCTACATAAACGTGCTGAGTCAAATACAACAGACACACATACACACACAAATGTGGGAGACAAGTTATAGAGCTTCCCACCCTTTCCTGTATTTGGCATATTATAAATTCATACAACCCTAGTCATACTCTAACACCCAAAGTCTGTCTCTGTGTCCTTAAGGAATTGTTTTCATTTCAAATGGAAAAACTGTGAGCTGTATCCTTATGCTTAAAAAAATATCTGTCTGGGTAACTGACTCGGAAGGTCATAATCAAAACCTACTATGAAGATTTGTAAAGACCTCAATAAAGTTATCATTATTAGTTAGTAGCTGAAAGTATTTATAAGTATTTGGGAAGTTTTGTTTGTTTTACAAAACACTTCCTTTGTGATTTACAGTAGGAAGGAAGATATCCTCAAAATTTTTCTTAATCCAGAACCAAGAAGGGGAACCTACTTTTGTCAAACAGGGCTTCAAGAAAAAATTCTTCACTTATTGTCAGAATTTAAAAATAGATATTTGCCATTGAGAAACCACACCTCACCATATTTGTTCTTCAGAATACCTCTGAAATCAAGGGAAATGATTTATGACTTTCTTGGCATACCTGGTCATCAGTGATTTTATCAGATTATGCAATGATATGGGAACCAGGTGTATTTTTGTGTTCGAACTGTTGTCAGGTATTACATATTAAGTATGCTGAGCTCCTTAAACAATGCAGCATTTTGGATTTCTGTAAAATACTTTGAGATTACCTAGAAGAAAATATAAATAGCACAATATGTGTTTTCAATACACAGCAGTTCAGAGGAGCTGCCATTGCATAAGCACAGACATCTCATATATAGCAATTGCAAAGGGTAAACTTCACACTCACCTTGAGAGAGAGACTGACACAAGGCCTCCCTATCACTTTCATTCCAACTTTAATAACTAAGTAACTAGCTTTCATTTTAACTGTAGTAACAAAGTAAATCATGTTTTTTGACCAAAAGAATGTGTTGAATTGCAGGAATTTTTTGCCATCTGAAGAAAAGAGAAAAATGTACTGGAATTTGGTGCCCAGCAGTGGTCCTGCCTATTGCGTCTTTAGGTTAGAGGCTCGGGTTCAGGGAAATGACATTTCTACAGGGCCTCTAGTAACTACTATCTCTCTATTCCTAATCTCAAGTCTTAACTAGGAAACCACTCTCTTTTTCATGGTACAAACTCAGCAGGTTAAATAGAGTATGATATTGACTGAGGTAAGGTTTTCACTATAAAAGCATGTTTTCAGATTTGGGCAGAAACCTGGTTTCATAGTTTTAAATGGATTATACTAATCAAAGGACCTGCCTGAGAAGTGGAAAACTGAAATGGAAACAAGGGGAGTTAGTAAATACTGTTTTACCTGAGTCAGAGGGCACCTCTTTCATTGAAGGAAAAGCATGTGGCCATGTCTGAAAGAAACTTTTAAATGGAGAAAGATTAAAAATGAGTATTGCCACTGTTGTGAGCTGCACAGAGGTTGGTCCTATGGGAGCACCATGCACATTTGCAGGGGTGGCAGTCAGAACTCTCTGCAAAATAACTTCATGTAGAGGGTCAGTGCAGACTCGTACCCCCGTGCAGGTCTCCTACACAAGACTGGGACCCTCATATAGGCCCAACGATCTATGTCAGCAAGGGAGTAGCGATGGGCTAGTGCAGTGTTTTTCCATTTCCCCACAGGAGAGAGGCTGCACAGAGGGTTTCATCTACACAGTGGAGCTTTCCAGCTGCTTGGAGAGAGCGTACAGCTTCTGCCTTGCTCCATATTTCTCCAGTCAAGTGCAAGTTACTGCGTTTGATTTGGTGCATGCTACCAATGTAGGCTTTGCTGAATTTTCTTCCCCCTTTGGTGGTAAACTTCCACAGACACAGCCATAAAATCTAGTCCTCTCTTCGTTTTATGTCAGTCCTGCATGATATTCTTTCATGTGTGATGGCAAACACAATTGGGCTTTGCCATTTCTTAGTCTCATTGCTGAAAGAGTCCAAGAGTGTTTGTTGGTGGACTGGAGCACTCTGTGAAATGCCATCCAGGAGACAGTGGCCCATTTTCATGAAATTTTGTCCTAAGAAGGCAACCTGTGTGATAACTTCTGATCCAAGAAATGTTCCATTTTTTTTCTTTAAAACTGTGACTATTTCAAGTGCAGTATGTTAATTACACTTTCTGCTTCCTGGAACGAGATCAGAAGAGCCACTAATGCTTCCTAAAAAGACAAGGGCTTCCCTAGTAACTACAGTAATGCTTACAGTATATATTAGCTTTAGTATTGCTCTGCTCTTTTTCCTTTATGATTTAAAAATATTTACCTATCAGCAGATTTTGTTTTTTAAAGGTTCATTCATCTTTCTTAAATAATCTCCTTTCTGCATTGCTGCCATGAAGCAAGATTTTGATACTACATGGAAAAACAGTCTACATATATCTCTGATTTAACTTCTTTGACTCAGTGGATTTGCACAATGAATATAATTGTTACCAGAAGAAAAAAAGTACGCAGCAGGAGTGAATTATCTCCTCATAAACAAAGTTATATTTATCTTACTCAAACAGAAGATCTCTGTCTAGAAATCTTAAAGGGGAAAAAAGTGGGTGGAGGAAACGAATGCAACCAAAGGAGTGTTGTCACCAGCAGACAGAAAAGATGTTAGCAAAAGATAGCACAAGAGTAACTGGAAAGAATATTTTTCTCTCTATTATACACATTACATTGTGGCATTTTCTGTTATATATATGAAAAGAGTTGTTCCAGAGGTACCAAAGCATAAGGATTACATGATTATTTGCATCCAGCCAGCCATGCAGCTGGTTGCCATCAGCCTTCATAGCAATTAAGGCCTGACTGGCAGTTAGCCACCTGTGTTAGATATATAAGGGAGTCTCTTCAGTATTTGCTGAGCAAGTCTTTAGGTTGTGGTTTTGCTGTCTGGAGTCTGTCCAAGCTATCCTTTGGTTTGTGGTCTCAGTTGCTTGGCTCTGGTTTGTGCTATGGACAAGCTGGTGCATCTTGTCCTGCTCTGCTTGCTCCTTATGTGAGCTTCCCTCTCTGGCTTTCTCTGTTCCTGGGTTTCAACTGAGTATAAACTGTACTCTTACCTCATTTTTGGACTGGTGGCTTCCTCCTTTCCTGATGCTAGCCTGGCCACAAACCATGGCAGATGTCTCTGCACTGCCTGCTGCTCACCTGAGCTCCCCTTGGAGGTCAGTTCCACTTTGTCACCTGCAAAGCTGGGCAGGCACCTGACTCTGTGGCTATAGCCTACATTTCTATTTATATGTGGCAATCCATCTCTTGGTCCTATTCATCCCATTTACTGGCCTTGTATATTTGATCATTCTTGTGTGATTCATACTGAGGAAGATTTTGTGCCTTAAAATGTGTTGCAGAAGGGTTAAATTACTGGGTGTACTGCTGAAAATAAATAACTGTCTATTCAAGATATGATGGTATCTTTGCAAAACTTCCTATGGGAAATCCTTTTGTGCTCTATTTTTCAGCCAGTTTGGATGGTTTGTCCTTTATCTGGTTTGATTTGACATAATCTTATGTCAAAGAGAGGATTGTCCCTTGGAAAAATGTGCTATAGCAAGAGTTATGTAAGTATGCTAAATTGACTTTTTTTTTTTTTGACCCAGCCAATAGCTTTCCAGAATTACATATCCCAAACTTCATGGAAATGCATAAATATTATGAATTGGAAAAACTAAGTCTCTGCTTACCATATGAGTTGTTTATTGCAAATAAAAGTTCTAGTGATAACTAACTCTGGTTATTAATTTATTCTATCAGCATTTTTTCCTAAGTGGAATTATTATTGTCTGTGCAGAGTTAATTTGCTGCTTTTCATAATTTGTTGAGTTGTATGTAAGCAGACTGGACAAATACTGGAGAATGCTGCTAATAAAGTTATTTTTTCTGGCATATAAAATATCTGTTGTAGAGATACCTTTTTTTGAAATATGCTAAAGAAATCCATTTTCAGAAAGTCTCAAACTGAAACTCTTTTAACACACCAGAGATGCTTACCTTAAGTAGAATATTGAAAAATAAAGGTTAATCTCTTGTGATTTGCACTTAAAACTTGAAATCCTTCCAAAGGCACAGGCTATCCCATTCCAGCACACTTCATAATGCACCTAGCCCTTAGTTTTTCCCTTCTAATGTTGGATGTCCATTTATCAGGTTGTTTTTACAAAAATTTATTTCAAGTTGTCTACCAAAAAAAAAAAATTGAAATTTTGCATTATAAGTACTTTGCTAGGAAAATTTTTTTGGCTTTCCGGAAGTCTATCTTAACCTGTTCAATGGCATTCTTACTGGATGCATGCTATTTTTTACTTATGTCTACAGTTGCTATAAGAATGATAATTACATGACTACAAGCATTGCATTTACGATTTGGGCTCAAACTTGCGGGTATGTGTTTTGTTTATCATGTCTGTTGTTTGGTCCCTATTGATGAAGAGGGATGTAGTGAACAGGTAACACTGACAAATATCAAACTTTTTTTTTAATAGTACTCCGGCCCTGCTTTCACTGACAGTTCTGTGTATATGCCTGTTGAGTACATGGTTGAAGGTGATGGGCTTCAAGCAGAGTAAAAGTGTATTTTATTAAATCCTCCTCTTTTGCTGCATGACGTTGGATGCTTTGTTACAGCTTTTGGAGAGGAGTTCAATACACTCAATGCAAGTTCAGTCCCTTGCTGTGAATATTGCTGCTCAGGTTTTACAACCTTGTTGAGATAAGAGTTGCTAGCTTGACATTAATCTGAATTATATATTTGCTTTGAGCAAGGCTATCAGCTGCTTATTTCAGTTGGAGACTGAACTACTCACCTTTCCTCAGGTAACAGACTTGCATGAAGTTTAATCAAAGTCCTCCTTGAGCTTTAATTGCTGTCTGCTGTAGGGCATGTGATTAAATCATGAGAGGACTTTTAGCATGTAATCAGACCTCGCAATGTGAAATGGCTATGTGGAGCTCATGGTGAGAAATGCCCTCCGGTGTCAGATCTGTGTTCATCTATCCTGCTGCTCCCCTTGGTGACAGGGGGGAAGGAGGAGATGCAGTCTGGGAGCATGTAGACTACTTTCTGCAGTTCAGTTGCCTCATGTCTCTGCATTTCCAGTCATTGTTTTAGGGATCTTGGAGGGCTTGCTGCTGCCTACTACATGCTGTTCATGTTTATGGACCTGTTGTCCATGAATTTGTCTAATCCCTTTTTGAACATGCTGATATTGAGAGCGCAACAGTTTCCTGAGGTAGTAAGTCCCAGAGGTTCGCTACCTGCTGTGTAAAATACTTTATTTAATCTATTTTAAATATCTGATCAGACTTAGGGCAATCCTAGTTTGTTGATCTGGTGAATGTTTGGTGCTTACCTTACCTGCTACTTTCCTGACTTCTTTCAAACCTCAGTTGTATCCTCCCTACTCAACCTTCTCCCCAACCTGAAGTCCCAGGCTTTTCAGTCCCTCCTGGTAAGATAGCTGCTCCATCCCCTTAACCATTATATTTGCCCTTCTCTAAGTCCTTTTGAGATGTGGAGACCAGAACTGCATGCAGTACTCAAGATGCAAGAGCACCGAGGAATTACATAGCAGCAAAATATCTCATTCTCAAAGCCTTTCCTGATGATGCCCAAAACTTTGGCCCTTTGAATACTGTTGTTTGTCAAGTCAAAGATCTTGGAGGACTTCCAATGATGACTGCAATATCTCTTCCTTGAGTCTCACCTGAGTTCAGCATCATGTAAGTGTGGTTGAGATCTGTTTTCCTGAAATAGCTTACCTCATATTTATTTATACAAAGAATTCATTGAGCTTCTCTATGACCTTATCACTCCTCTGTGAATCTTCAGCTGTCAAATGGGTACAGCTCTTGAGGTGGATGATATTAACTGAAGCCACAGGAACTGGCGCAATTCTGCATTTGCAGAGCTAGAAGGAGCTTCTTGGATTAGCAAGTCTCAGTCTCTGATTGCACAACCTCACAACAGCATGAAATCCCTGCCACTAAGCTTTACCTTAGAACCGTTTTTTTCCCCCTTGTCTATGTGGGAAGGCTGCTGCAGAATTCATGGTGCTTATGATTAAAAAAAAAAAAAAGTTGTTCTAATTTTCAGCCTATATTTATTTGTGGCCAGTTTGTATAGATTTCCTCTTAGGTTGTCATTTTCCTTTGACTTAAAGGACCCTTTTTCCATTCTGATATTTATTCCCCAGTTGAATTTTTACAGATGTACTAACTGCACTGTTTCTTTCATGTTACTATACCGGACAAGCCAACCTCTTCCAGTCTCCTTTTATAAGATAGGGTTTATAAGACAACTAGTCATCCTAGCTGCTCTTGCCATATATGCTGTTTTTGAGGTTTTTCTTAAAGATGCCTACAAGTCCAAGTAGTGTTGGACTTTCTTTTTTTGATGTTTAAGCAATGATGTTTTAAATAATCCAAAATAAACTGCTATAGGGATAAAATAACATATGACATCACTGTTTACATATGAAAGGATATAACAGACAATAACTCTTCTTCCTTCCCTCCTGAGCTAAGTCTCAAAATATCTGCTGTATATCCTAGTGCCTGATGAGCACTGAAAAGAAACAAATGTATTTAAAAGAGGTAGCTTGCTATTTGTAACTTGTGTGCTTGCTAAAAAACATTCTGAAATCACAGCAGGAAAAGCACCTTTTTATCTGGAAGCCATCCAGACAGGATATGATGTAAATGAGTGAGAGACTGAGAAAAGGAAAGTAAATGTTGCCAGCATTTCCTCTCCGCTTCTTGCTTTCAGCACTTACATCCCTTTCTAGGAGCACACAGGAAAGACAGTACCATGGCTTCTCTATTTTCTTTTTCTCTGTGTGTGTGTTCATCTGATTATTTCAGTTTTTACCCTCCTTCTGTCCTCAGCTGCTTGTATGCAATTAAGTGCAAGTCTGCAATCTCTATGTTGACAAAATACCTTGTTTCTCAGTGTAGCTTATGAAGTCCCATGAATTTTAACCCACAGAATGAATACATGACTCCATTAAAATAATTAGATGTGAGAATAAGCATGGCCACTAAGTACATACAAATCAGCAATCTCTTCTCACTGGTTTTCACAGAACAGCGTGCAAAAGGTTAACTGATGCACTAACTTGTTGACAGTCTGTGTGCCAGAAGCAAAGCAGGAAAGTTTGAAGTAGACTTTTGACTAGAGTAGTGCAGACCAACCTGAGTGAGCTTTAAGTTGTCAGTAGGTGAGAAGCCCGGATGGGTTGCAGAGCTGCTCAAGCAGCTAGGTGACACTGAAGGATTTGTTCGTCCTGAGCTCCACAGTAGCCGAGCCACTTGCATTCCAGTAAGAGTTCAGAGTTAGCTCACGTATTTCTCTGTCATTAGAACGTAGAACATCTTCACATAGGCTTGCAACAATTCAATTCCTGATATTGGATTTTCTTTGACTTTTTTTGCTCATACATGTGGTCTGGAATGTACTGTACTAGACTACTGCCTCTCACTGACTTGTAAGGAAGGGAAATTTGTTTTAAATGTCCTGTTTAGTCTGAATTATATCTATCTTATTCCCAAATAAGAATACCCAGGATTTTCCCCTTTGCTTTTTCAGCTTCTATTTTACTTTATAGTAGACCTGCAGCAAAATCATCCAAGAATTGTTTGACTAGACTTAAATGTTGTTGGGTTTTGGTTTCTTACAGTAACATAATGTTACGTTATTGTAAGAATGCAGTAGTATAGAACTATATAGAATAAGACCGTAGAGAGCAAGAGCCTCATATTTAAAATGTGTCAGAACTATTAATGGTTTTTCTTTTTTGGTGTCATAAGTCATCCATGACCTATGGATATACTGCCAGTAACTCTGGAAACATTTTTTATGCAGTTTAAAGCCTTTTTATATTGTATATATTAGGATATTAAAATATAAATATATACGAAAACATGAAGTAATGAATCAAGGTGAGATACTCAGCTACAACGTGAATATCCACAGTAAAACATAAAAGTTATTGTCACTCAGTGTTTTGTCTGCTTAAAATTCACACATCAAGAATAGCTATTTCAGGAATCTATTTAAATCTTCACTCAATTTTATGTGGTTACTAAAGTTTAAGACTGAAATATTATCGGTATTAGCTAGGATAATTAAGGTTATTTATAATTAATCACAAGTAATAAGTTTGTTTTGTAAAAGAATAATATATTTAATTTTCTGCCAACTTTAGATTCAATTTTAAAAGGAAATTATAAAGATTGTTTTTTCTATCAGCTGTCATTTGGATCCACTGACTCCTACAGGAATTTAAGTAGAAAATTTTCAAGAAGCCAAACATTTTATTTATATAGGCTAAATTTCAGAATTGATGACCTTCATTTTCAGCTGTGCAAACCACATTCTTCACTCAGTCTCATGTTTCTTAAAATAATTTGGGCTGAAACTCTAAAAGGCAAGAGAACCATAATCCAGCAGCTGCTTTGTTTTTGCAAGAAAACTCCATGCAGTGAATGGTCTGTGCAGTGTCAGTCAAATTGATGCAAAGTTTAAATACTGTGGCTCTTGGATTGAGGTTGGAGGTGACCTATTCAAAAGAAATTGTAGCAACATAGCCTCAAGAATGAAGCAAGCAGCCAGGCTGTCTGAGTGTGGGTGAAATCTGATGAATTATATACTTCTTGGATTCCCTCCAGGATCCTAGTCAGTGTCATTAATTTGTAAGGGCTGTGAATTCTAGAAGGAGCAACACATCATGTGCAACGTGTGTACTTTGTATTTAAAGAAGCTGGGAATGCACGAGCATTTTCTGTAGATGAAATCAGTGGGATTTAGTTTCTAAAGAAACTAAGTCCTCTGAACACTTTGCTTTGTTCTTCGTAACCTGTTAAAGCAAATGAGTATATCTCATTTAAAGTGACCTGTTTGATATTTGTGTCATACTGCTACAGCCATATGTAAAAAGACTTAAAAACTGAAGGCTCTGGGACCCACTCCTTGCACTGCTTGTGAAGTTATCAAGAGCGCTAGCTGACACAAATAGTGACTATGCCAGCATGTAAATCAGATGTAGTCCCATGCTTCTGCAAATGCAAGCCAAGTCCCTGCCCTGTCACAGGCATATCTGTGGGTGGCCTCCCTCTGCCACGCTTGGCATCAAATGCCACTGCAGGATAACAAGGCTGTGTAATTAGATGGAAAGATTTGACAAATGTGTCCAGGAAAGCAGTGAAACAGATACAGTGATAGGAATTCTACTTTGCCTCTATGCTTCTGGCTGAAGTAAGTGTATTTGGAGTGGGACAGCAGCATGGAGCCAGGGTGAATGTGTCAGCAATATGCTAGTGATGCTACAGGATGGTGCTTGGGACCCTGGTCCTACCTGGTGGGCACTGTATTTCTCTAATATTTGTTTGCTTAGGAATGGGACTTGCTGCTGCGAGGTCTTGGGTTGCTAGCAAATGAACAGCAGAGTGGAGAACCGAATCATAAGAGGTTGACTATAAGCAGCCATGGGACAAGCAGACTTTGCTGTTGTGTGAATATTACAACCATACTGTGTTAATCAGATTTCATAGTCACAATAGCAGACAATGCTTTTGGATGTTGCTAACATGGTAAATACAAATATTTTGTGGTAGTGTCTAGAATGGTGTTTTTCCACATAACAGCAGGAGCTCACATTAGATGACTATCATGTTTATATAATTTTCCATGATTTATCATCCAAAACATGTGAAGGACTCATGGAAAGGAAAATTGTAGCTAAGCCTCACCGATGACAGAAATTGCTACCTATCTGTATGATTAAGCATGGCAGTAAGAGAAAGAACACAAATCAGAAGAAACGCTTTATCTAGTCTCAGTTATTCATGAAAATGGCCTCATTTTGTGTAGCTCTTTAATGAAATCATAACCTTGTAACAGTGAGGACTGAGAAGTGATGTGAGGCTACTGCATGTAGGCACTTGAGGAAAAGCCCCTGGCTGCTGTTCTGATGTTCCAGAAAAATGCAGTGATCATGCAAGTGATATTAATTTACTTCAAGGAAGGTAACTACTGAACTTTGAGCTGACAATAAAACTTTGAAATTTGACTTAGAGGGTTGGAAAAGAAAATTAAACTTATTAATATAGCCCTTTTCTGGGAATAGGCTTACATGCTTTCCAGAGGATGTTAGCTCTTGTTTTGCTGGAGAAATTAAAAAATGTGCTCTGAAGCTCTTCAGCTTTTTTGTTTTCTTTCCTTGCTATATCCAGAGAGGGTTTTTGTGTAACAAGAAACTATTTGAAGCATGAAGTTTTAAAGGCTATCTTTTTATTGACAAATTCTTGATATTCTTAAAAGGTTTTAGTTTTGAGTAAGGAAGCAAAATATAAAGTTATATTTTTGGTCTCCTAACTCTTCAAAAACATGTAGATGTTGCAATGTATTATGTGTACCCCAGTGTTCACTCGTTCAATATCACAGTATTCACTCGCTCAAAATACCTTTATAATGGACATGATGAATAATATAGTATGGTTGCTTGCCTTTGCACTTACTGCTTATGTGGACTTACACAGATCCAGTCCTGCTCAGCTTATTCATCAATGATGATGAGACAGAGTATTTGCAAGTTTGCTGATGATACCAAACTGGGAGGGGTGGCTGATGCACCGGAGGGCTGTGCTGCCATTCAGAGGGACCTTGACAGGCTGGAGAGGTGGGCAGAGAGGAACCTCCTGAAGTTCAACAAAGGCAAGTGCAGGGTCCTGCACCTGGGGAGGAATAACCCCCTGCACCAGTACAGGCTGGGGGCTGACCTGCTGGAAAGCAGCTCTGCGGAGAAGGACCTGGGAGTGCTGGTGGACACCAAGTTAAGCATGAGGCAGCAATGTGCCCTTGTGGCCAAGAAGGCCAATGGTCTCCTGGGGTGCATTAGGAAGAGCATTGCCATCAGGTCAAGGGAGGGAGCAGATCCTTCCCCTCTCCTCAGCCTTGATGAGGCCACATCTGAAGTACTGCATCCAGTGCTGGGCTCCCCAGTACAAGAGAGACATGGAGCTACTAGAGTGAGTCCAGCAAAGGGCTGCTAAGATGATCAAGGGACTGGAGCATCTCTCTTATGAGGAAAGGCTGAGAGATCTGGGACGGTTTAGCCTGTAGAAGAGAAGACTTAGGGGAGATCTTATCAATGCATTTAAATATCTGAAGGGAGGGTGTAAAGAGGATGGACCCAGACTCTTCTCAGTGGTGCCCAGTGACAGGATGAGAGGCAATGAGAACAAACTGAAACACAGGAAGCTCCATCTGAACATGAGGAAAAAATTCTTTACTGTGAGGGTGACTGAGCACTGGAGCAGGTTACCCAGAGGTTGTGGAGTCTCCATCCTTGGAGATATTCAAAAGCCGTCTGGACAAGGTCCTGGGCAACATGCTCTAGGTGATTCTTCTTGAGTGTTGGGGGTGTTGGGCTAGATGATCTCCAGAGGTCCCTTTCAACCTCAACCCTTCTCTTCAACCCTTCTATGATTCTTTGGGTGTACTGTTTAAACTTGTTTAAAAATTACTGCTAATGAAAACTGGAGTAGTGGAAGTTGCATTTTTGGTGATATTGTCTTTACTTTTGGTTGCATCTTGTGCAGGTCACTGGCCATGAGTCATCATGTACAACACAAACCTGTAGGTTCTGTCATTCTCTTCCTGCCACCTCAGTTACATCATGACTTTCAGAAAAACGATATCCTGCTGCCACTTTTCCTTGTTTCCCCTGTTCTCTATCTCTCCTCCAGCCTGGCTACTCTTGCATATTTGCTCCAGCCCCAAGACAGATAGTAATTTTTTTTTTTGAGTACTCACAAATCAACCCTTACATTTTTCTTACTAAGAGTATTTTGTATTATCCAGTTATCCTAGGGGTGTTTCATTTCAATATCAAACAACGTTTAGCTGATGCACGTAATTACTTTAATTCTTGCTTTTACATGCAGGAAAACTTAAACACAGGTTTTGCATCCATTTTCTGCAGGAATTTAATCGGCAGTTAATGAAACAACCTGTCAGCAGACAGCTATGCTGCTGAAGTGACATGAAAAACAAATCCACCAAGTAAGTTTGTTTGTAGGCTTGCACCTAAGTTTGGAGCTAATGATGATTTGTTGTTTTTTTTGCAGTTTAACCTTGTTTGGTCTAGCTGGAAATGTGACAGTAGTGATGTCAGTATTTGCCAAAAGCTATACTTTTACAGGAAACAGTAACAGACATCATTCAAGGTTTTGACAAGATTTCACACAGCATAGCAGGGCAATCCAGTGCAAATTCATCATAATAAAAGCCTTCCATGCCCATTCTGGGTGATGTGCTCATAACCTTACAGATGTGCCCATTCTGGGTGATGTGCTCATAACCTTACAGATGTGCTCCATGTGTAGTTGAATGAAACTATTCAGCTGCTGCTTTGTGTGACATGCTTGAGTGCTGTGACAAATGTCCATTAAAATGGTTTGCTGCTAATGTGGATTTAGAGACGTTAAAATATCAACACCATGTAATACAGCGTAGCTTGAGGTCACAAGGCATCACAAAGTGCAGAATCAAGTATCCCAGTCTTCACAAGGGTTATTTCCAAAAATTCATTAGAGGTGGGATTCTTCCTCTGCATGATGCAGAAGAGAAAAAAGTAGGGAAGAGAGCGGAGGGTTCCTGAGCTACTGAAGATGGAAAAGAGTAATCTGGCCATGTTTTGCTTGCAGAAGTTCAGATGTACATTCACCTCCTCTGGGTTGGTGGAAAGAGTTTTGGGCCTGGCCTACTGAGGGGTTTTGGCCTTTGTTCCCACAGATTCTCTCAGACCTGTATGGTAGTCTGGGAACTCAGTTTGGACTTAGTACAGTTGTGACCTCTAATCTGTGCATTAAATACTCCTATACATCACTTTTTTTATTCCTAAGGATATTGTTCCCCTCTGCTTTGCAATGTGGTGTGAGCCCTCTAAGCTTTCTTACTGTCTCCCTTTTCTTCCTTTCAGGCCTTTTCTTGGCAAGGTGCTATCATTTTTGAAAGCAGATGTTCCATGTGTACCTGTCTAAAAGAAGTTATTCTTGTAATTGCCTTTCCCCCTAGTCTTTAAATTATGGTTGGCATGGCTATTTTTTTTCCTGGAATGCAGCTGAACTTTAATGTGAATTATTGAGATTCGATGGTCTATGGATGGTCTTTCTTCCCTTTTCAGATTGCTGGGTAATATCTTATGGCTTCTAGTCTGCTGGAGATATTGCTAGATGATAACAGGCTTAAAATCCATCATCCTGATTCTTGCTTAAAACACAACAGTTACATTGATGTTATGTGGTGGTGTGACATGTACGATTCCGTACCGACTAACTATGTGGTCTTTTTTCTGGAGAAGAGAACTAGAGCAAACAAAAAGGAAATAATTTGAGTAAAGAGTCAAGCTTCTAGGGCCATATTCATCTTTCTGTGTCTCAAAGGCAATGAATTAGATCAGGGTGAAAATGTATGCATCTGAGCACTCTGATCTATATTTAATGTTTACGATAGGTTCTTGTGTTTTGTTTTACAATATAAGAGCCCCCAAACGGCTTCCAGTAATGTTCTAAGAAACCTAAGTACCAGTGTATAGCCTGCAGGCTGTCTGTAAAGCAGTCTTTTGCTCTTCTTCCTCTCCCCCTACTTCAGCTTAGCAGCAATGCGTGCAACATGCAAAATGTGGTACAAGAGGATTTAGAAGGGTTTGAAGTAAAGCAATCTATGAACTGAGTCTGCTGTTTCATAGATTGCATTCTTTATTCCTGTAGTATTTCACCTTGGATTATACCATTTCTACCTCTGATTTGTATTAGTTCACTTTGGAAATTATATGAAAGTGACATCTGTCATATGTCATTTGTTCTGTTACATTTTCCACATGGAAATAAACACATGGAGAAATATGTTTTTGGGAGACTTGCTGGTCGATTAGTTGATTTTGAGTCTGTTATTACATTTGTGCTAGCAAAGGCTATGGTTTGTACCTGGAAGGGAAGAGGGATGAGGCTTGTGATGTTGGCTTGCTCCTGCAGGAGGCTTGTGCCAGGGCTCTATCAGCTCCCTCAAAGCTCAGTCTTTTGCAAAAAGCACTTTTACACCTGGGAAGAGGTTCCCTGTGTTGTGTCAGTGCCCTCGTACAACACCCTGGAGCTTCTGATGGGTCTTTAGTCTTCTCAGACCGAGGCCTTGAGTATGAGAACTGAGCCTTGCCTTGGCAAGCTGGAACAGATCTAATCTACCAGTGATAGCCTCTGACACTGAAAGGATGCTCCTTAAATTAAGTCTGGGCAAAAGTAAAGCTAGGAATCGTTTCTGAAGGTACAGTTACAGTGGAGACTGAAATCCTTAGTTTTGTATGTTATCATTTGTATAGATGTTGAGTCCTTCTAAGCCAATTGTGATACTAAATCCAAAAGTAGTTCAGCTTGATATAGTTAATAACCCACATAGAAAGAGGGAGACTTCATGCCCTCAGGATGCACATTTGCTTTATCCTCTGTTGTGTACTAATCGAGTGTCTCTTAAGAAACTGGTGTCTAACTGGCTGTCTTTTCTGTCGCTGGGATCACGCACAAGCATGTGCCAGCCCATCGCTGCACCCACCTGGCCTTGTGTTATTCTGAGTGCAGGACTGGAGGAAATTCCAGCCTATGGGGCTGGTGGAACAGTCCTATCCAGCCTTGGCACTACTAAAATGTTCTGATGTTGCATATTATTGATGACTGTTTTTACATTAATGTGCATGGGGCTGAAGCCCCAAGCCATCTACTAATTCACAGGCATCTGGAGGTTGTCATGTTGTCACAGCTTTGCTATGGAAGCTTTTCTGACAGTAAGCCTGAGACACAAGGAGAAATGATAATATATACCATATGGTTGTGTACGGCAGCTTTTACATCAATTGTGCTAGCAATTCCAGGGATTACTCTGGTTCATGCTTTCTTTCATAGCGTTTCTTTCACTTGCTTTATGATAGTGCTGTAGAAAAATGATATCAAAAGCTTTGCTGCATATCAAAATAAATGACTTATTTTATGTGGTAAGAGCAGTAATGTACTATACTTGCATTAAAACTCATTTGTTGCAACTTTGTAGAGATGACCATGCAACCAGAACGTTTTGCTGACAGTGATTTTTTTAGGCAACCAAATTTGCTAAATGTACAAAATGCAGGCCAATCGCTCTTCAAATGTTTTGACCTACTTTCTCCTTGAACTCATTCCAAAATAATAATAAAAAAATAACTATGAAGAGAGCAGATTACACAGCTCTACAATTTCACTGATGGGAATGTGAATGCCATTAAAGTAAAAGTGCTTCCTGCTGGCAGACCAAGTATATATTTGTGCGGTTGTAGGTTCTCAATGCTCATTCAGATTTTGGGAGAGATACAAGGCCAAGGAAGGACACTTATGCTGACTGAAACAGTTCTTTTAATTTAGTAGGCCATTCTATTCTTTTTAATTCATCTGTGTAAAATTCACACTATGGAATCTAGAGTGTTTTTTAAAGTTAAGTCCAAATTTCATTTTCACAGGGTAAACTCAAAAATACTTTTCCTTATGATAGTTTGTAATTTTAATTGGTTGTTGAGTGATTACTGATTCACTTCTACATATTCCTACAGATGTCTTCCTGGATATTCTAATTTTTAATGCTTTAAAAGAATAAATTAGTGACACAGTTCTGCTGGGCTTCTGCCTTTGCTCTGTCCTTTCCTTTTTAAAGTATTTATCTTCTGAAGCAGGGTAGGGTGTGTAGGTGTCCTCAGAGGTATGTTTAAAAAGCAGATCTGTAGTCTCCTGTTTTTAAACTGTATATAAACCTGGACAAGCTGATTTTGTCAGTTCTGAAAATATCATCTTAAATTCATACTTTGCAGGCAGAAGATGTTAATGAACTTTAAAGAGGAGAGGGAATTGAAAGGAAGAATTAATCCCTCCCAGTTCAAAACAAAAACCCGGAACTGCTGCATTTCCTTCCTTTCAGCATCATACAAATTGTACAGTTTCAGTGTTCCTCCCTTAATTTACCTCCCCCAGCCCCTCGGGAGAATTATTCTGTCATTTCCAGTAGGAAGATGATTTGCATAAACCAGTTCCTTTTCATGATTAGATTCAGGAAATCAGAATTAGAATCTGATAGTGTTTTGCTTTTGTCCTGGAAGTTGTTAAAATAAGTCATCTAGTAACCTCTAATCCCATTTCTAACCATATACGGACATGTAGAGGACTGAAAATGAGGGCAGGTTTGCGTAATTGAGAAATTCAACACAGTCAACTTCTTTCCAGGATCTTAATTCTGCAAAGCAATTAAACAGATGCTGAGAGGTAAATGCACACTAAGTGCTTTGCCTAGGTAGGGTCTATGTTGGCTAGGAATTGCCCTGTAAACATGATGCATATTTGGAACAGCAGAAGTTCAAAGGGGCTTAAGAAATAAATTATAGAAGTAAGAAATGCATATGCATAAGCAGTAGTGCTGTAGCTCTCTCCCACCAAACTAGTTCTCTGCAAGCTGCATGTGTCCCTGTACTTCCCTTCAGTCAATAACTAGTTGTGCTGACCTTAGTCCAGAAGAATTTTCTGTTCAGCACAAATAGTCTTTCTTGTATCCTAAATTCTGGTTATTAGACTATTTGATTAAAGAAACACATACCTTCTGCCAGCATCAGAGGGCAGTCTCTCCAAAGCAAGCACACATGCTCCTCTTTCTTCTTTTTCTTGTCTTAGATGACAGCTCTTAGAGGTAGTGCCTTTGAACCAGACTCAGAGTTACAGCTCACTTCTGGGGATGGTGTATACAGTTCAACAGGTAGTGCTTTTCCCATTCCTTCTTTTTTTTGGTAGGAAACCAAAGGCAAACTGCAAAAGCCATCTTTTCAAAATTAGCAATTCTCTTTTCTCATAAGTAGGGAGGTATAGAGGACAGCAATTTCAACAAGCATGGTGGTGAGGGAATGTTCTCAACAAACAAACATGAGGAAGAGTGGTGCAACTTGGCTCTTAGTCTTTTAATTTAGAACACTTCTAAATAGGAAAAATATTTAGACTAGGATCCAGTGTTCTGGGTTGTCTTTTGGTTGACATTAACAATTTTGTAATATATTGTTCTGTGTTATGCTGAATCTATTCTTTTTATAATGACTTCAGTTTTTAATAGCTGTATTTACCACTTTTTAAGAATTAGTTTAATAATAAAATGCAGCAAAGCTTAAAACAGGAATTGCAACCTCCAGCTGAGTACCTGAGGTGATACTAAATTGTGTAAAGATGGTTCTTGGAGCAAAGCTAGTTACAAAGTCAGGCACCCTCTCCCCAGCTTGCGTGCCTCAGTTGTACTACACAGAGGTGATGGTGGCCCTTGCCGTCAGGGTGGGGCATATGCTAACTAGGGTGGTGGAAAGGTATCTGGGAGCACAGGGCTTTCTGTAGAGCTCAACTTTTTATCAATAGCTATTTAGCGCAAGTGACAGATGAATAATTTTCTATAGCATTTGTTTTGTGTGTGTGTGTGCTTGTATCTCTTCCACTCATGAGTGCCTGTGCCTTACCCACATTATGTAAATTATCTGATGTGTATTGCCTAAGAAAATAGATATCTTGCTCCCTTGTAGGGACTCTATAAGGATAAGCTTGTGGTTCATGTTGTACAGATTCAGGCGAAATATCAGGGATATGTTCGACTGCTGTTCTACTGTGCTTGTGAGAGAAGCATCAATGTAATCAACAGTTAACGATAAGCATCTGCCATGGAAAAACAACCACTTTTGGCCAAAAAATGTGGATTGAAACAACTCTGTGGAAGCCACATAAATGAAAGCTCCTGACGCTTGACTTTATCTTAAAGAAATGAATAATAGTGAAAAACTTAGGTGACGCTAAGCCTGAGAGAAGTTAGGTTCCACCTGGGACCTACTTGGCCCTTCCTTTAGATCCTCCCTCTGTGAAACAGGTCACCTTCCCTCATGCAGATGGATACGAAGCCAGGCACCTCAGCAAGGCGGTGGGGCTGACGCCTACTTCCACAGTGGCCGTGTGCAGGGAATCCAAGTGTAGTTAAGCTATTGGCATCTGTAGCCAGAAATAAACCTCCTAGTGAAATAATGAAATACCAAGTAGGAACAGAGTGACTTTGCCATGCCTGTTTCTTGTGTAGCTCTGTACAGCATCATAATGTTATCATCTTCAGTAAAATGACTGAGGGTTAAAGAACCTGCAAGTTGCAAAAACTAAGGCAGTGAGCCTGACAACTCAAGAAGACACTGACAGTAGCTAGACAAGCTAAATTAAAGATTGGCATGGAGAATCACTTGACAGACGGGTAGGAATGGATGGTCCTTATTCTTCATCATTAGAAGACATTTAAATAAAGCTTGTAGTAGGAAAGCTTGTTACGGTAAGCAGTTGTTGCACCAGACAGTTAAAGATGAATCTCCCGGTTGCTCACATCCAAATCTAAAGCCAGACTATTGATATCTGGCTGACCCTTTAGTCCTATGTGTCTATAACTTGCTACGTGGAGCCACTTCTCAGATAGACAGAGAGCCTCTGGAGAAGGGATGATTAATACTCTGTCTATAGGTGAGCACAAGAGACATCAGCTATCTTGATCTCTCAAACGCTTGTTTAACATACAGGAGATGAACTATTCATCCCCAGGCTCAACAGTGAAGTTTCCTTCACACTTTTTGTCTTCTGTTCACCTACAAACACCTTGGAGCAGGGTATGGGCAGTAGTTGTTCAGAGGGATGTTCTGGGTTTTCCTTCACTCCACTTTATGCAGGCTTTGCTGCTTCTGCTTCATTTAACCTGGCATATGTGCCCACAGTCAGGCTACATGCCTTAAGCACCCAGCTTGTGCTGTATTCTTCTTACCAGGGATCCCTTTTCAATTCAAGGATGAAAAGCTGAGTTGATTTAGAATGGCATGCCTGCCTTAGTTGATTCTTTCATAGCGATGCCTTCCTGAATGAGGACCCTAGAAAATCCAAAGGGTGCGCTCATGAAAGCTCTTTCTTTAACTCTATCCAGTGTATAGAAATAAATCCTTTTAAAATGATAGGAAGGACTGCATAAATAGTGACTTTTCTTCTGCATGTTTCAATTAGTTTCCCCATCATGCTTAGCTCTGATATTTAAAGATATAACCGAATTAACAATGAAGACCAGATTTGTCTCCTTCATCCTCTGCAACCAGTTTGCTTTTAAATCTCCACATGGTCTGCTTTCAACTAGTACTCTGAAGTTTGTCAATCACACAAATTTGATGACAGGAAGGCAAGTAAGTAGTATGCTGATGTGCAATTTTTTTTTAAAAAAACCCACCCATTTATAAAACCCATATGTATTTTAAGTGCTTAGAACTGGACACATATTTCATATTCAATATTTACATCACCAAACTGTCTTATTTACTTCTCAGTAACACCAAAAGTGTTGCATCCATGGAAATAAAAGGTGATTTGTGGTGAATCTTTCCAACATTGGCTTGGTATCTTTTCACAATATTTTCACACTATAATAGTGTTTTCTCTTCAGGGGCATTGAAGGATGCAAGGTAATACCCTTCAAACAACAACAACAATGACAACAACAACAACAACAAAACACACACAAAACCCCCCCAGAAAACAGAAAACCACCCCTCTATGTGAAATTCTTCTACACTGTTATCTAGATTCCCAAATAATGTCAAAAAAGCTATCTTGAATAATGTCAGAGGAGCTAACATTTTGTTTTTACTAACTTTTCCATTTAGTGTTCTATACCTTTAAGAAACCAGCTGGACAATCTGCAGCTAGTGACACAATTCTGGCACTTCCTTCTTTATTTAGATAAAAGAATTCTCACGAGAAAAAGAACTTTACCTGTGAGATACAATTCTCATTTCTCACATATTACCTTCTAAATGTTACTTCTCTTTCAGTAATGAATTGGGCAGGAAACTCGGCCCTTTCCTTTGAATGACTCATGACGTAATGCACTTACAGATCAGAAACACAATTTGAGTAACGTACTACATGGCAGTAAGTGAGGTTTTGCCCATTCCATCACATTTATCCTAGTGGAAGCTCAACACTACATCCTTGTGCTAATATTAGAGTATATAGAGCATTAGTGCAAAAAGCCTTGTTGAAGTTCATTTATGGGTGTACTTTTCCTTTGTCTTAGGAATGTGCCTTTGGCATGTAAAAACTTTAAACTCATTTAACTGCAATTGTTATTGGTTAAAATTAAGCATAAAAAGCACCTTATTAATGACTTATCTGTAGCTGTTGAAGAAGTCTACATGATATCCTAGTGCACATCAATTTTAATACAAAAGAACCTCTGATCTTGCCAATCTGGAGTTTAATGTTCATAAGATTTGCAGGACTGAGAATAACTCTTCAGTGGACTTGGTGAATGAGGGAACTCTACTATTACACCAACCTATACATGTCCCATTCATTGGTACTTTGCATACTGTGTTGTCTTTTAAGCTGTTAACATACAGGCTAAAGAGACCATCTGCATGGTATTTTATTTCAGTGGGATATTTAAAGTTTTGGGCTTCTGGTGCCCTGCCAATGTGATATAAAAAGGGTGAAGTGACAGGCTTGATGCCTTTAAAAATGATAACCCTTCTGCATGTGAAGTCTTCATATCCACAGTTTGACTCTGCTCATGCCAAGGATATGGGATATATCTAGGAGACGGGACCATTGGAGGTGTGTTGGTGGCACCTAACTCTCTGGTTAAGTCATGTGGCCAATTTTCCTTTATAACTAGTAGTAAGAGGTGGTCTCTGCCAGACAAGAATTCAGAACAGGAGGAGTCTAACTACATTGCTTGAATTATCTTATAAAGTTACAGATGGAGCCTCAGAACAGCTTTTAGCCAAGTTAGGCATCTTAAGCTCACTTTTGAGAATATATCCCTATAGGTCTCTCTGCTCTCTAACCCGGGTAAATACATGGCCACTGCCTTGGGAATTAACTCTCTCCAGTAGAGGCCTTTATTTTGAGCAAGGGAAAGGAAAACAAGGCAAAAAGGGTTGTAGAAAACTACAACATCCCTTAGCTGAGTCAAAAATGGGTGGGTATTTTTGGTCTATGGAAATGTTCCCTGCCCTTTGAAAGAAGTCCCTACTGAGCAGAAAAGCCTACTCTGGTGTTCTTGTTTCTCTGCGTGGTGTTCCTCTTTCAACCTTTCAGCTGGGATTCCTACTTCCCTTCTGACCACAGCACCTTCAGGCCCTTTGCCAACCAAGCGGAGCCAGCATATGCCCTGCTGCAGTTACTGATAGTTTGTCTTGTCTCTCAAAAGAGCTCTTGATCTTGTTTATAAGAAGAGAAGAGAAGATTTGCCATTGCCTTGAGCGAGAACAACATTAGCCTCTAGGGTTAAAAGTAGATCTACGGCAGTACCAACACCAGAGGCTTCAAAGGGGTGGACTTCAAACAGAACTTTAAACTGTGTTTTAATTGACAGTCATGCAAAAATTTTTTCTTATTCTAGCAATACCCAAAGAGAGAATGTTATCTTTCCTATAATCTTTAGATGAAGTGAAATTCTAGAGTTCCTGGGCATGATCCAGTTCCCAAAAGTCTGGTGCCATTTGAGATGCTCTAGGGACCTTACCTGGCTCCAGTTGCCAGTTCAAAAGGTCACAGGTCTCCCAGAGGTCTTGTCTCTCATCTACCACCAGCTTGCTGACATCTCAGATCCTTTGGACATCTCATATGGCACTAGATGCCTAAGTTCAGGCAGCTGAACTGAGCTAGCCCTGTGTGTTGATAGATATAAATCTCACTGAACTTGGATATCTTCCTTAATTCCACATGGGATAAAAAAATGGTCATCTTCAAAATGGGTACATTGTTTTTTTCCTTAATGTCTTGGGTAGCTGAATTTTTATGCAGTGTAAATATACATCTCTTCATTGATACCCATTCAGTTTTTCTGATTTATCACAAATTATGTATTATTTATGATTTATTTCCAGGTTTTAAATGCATAGAAAACAGCCAACATTTTCATTGGTTTACTCTTGTACATGTATAAATGTCCTTGTCAAACATTAACCTGAAATATCTTTATTGGGACTGAGCCAATAGCTTTAATGTGCAAACATTTATGATATGTGAATTTAAGCTGAAGGGCTGTGATTAATGTACTTAAGTGGTAATGTGTCTGCAAACTAAGCTTTAATTTCTGGAAAAACAGGAGGGAAGCCAAGAGTCATACAGTAATGATCTTCTGTTTAATTAAATGCAATAAACTGTAAAAAAGGTGTTTGTAACTTGCTACTGCGGAGTGAGCATAGGATAATCTTATGATTAAAATTACTGGCCTCCACATCACAAATTGCTTAGTTTAAATTATAAATGTAATGCAAGCTCCTCTATCATGATAATGATAAACAACTGTCATGCTCAATACTTGTACATATATAGCCACATGCTAGGGATTGTCCTGGAAGGACTGTGTGTCCACCATTTTTCTGAAGTGCTTATCAGCTTGGTTCAGACTTTTTACACAGACATGTTGAAGTCTGTTGTCTTAGAGGATCAAATGCCTGTATGACAGGAAAGTCGTGCAGGCAATGAGAATATCATTTAGTGCAACTTGGTTGACCACAGCAGAAAGAAACCATGCATTATTCTGAGCAGGTGAGAAATGGCTCCGGTGGGCTTAGAGCATCCACTCCTGTTTGGGAAGCAGCAGCTGGCACTCATAAGACGAGACCTTCGCAGAGTGAGGATAGCAGGGAGGGAGGAAAGCTGGTCTTGGACAAATCAAACTAGCTTTGCCTGAGCTGCTTATCTCATACTTACAAGGAGAAATGAAATGAGAAATCAGCTGCTACAGGTACTAGGGACCTATAAGGCACTTTCAGTCCACTCCTGCAGATCTTTGGAAAAACTCACTGGCATTATTAATGGGAAGGTTTGTCAGACCAGTGCTTCCTTTGGAAACAATCTTTTGGTATTAATTGCTAAAAAATGTCCTGAACATAGAAATCACTATACTACTATCAATGTATTTCTTTCCCTTCAAATAGCAACTGTTCTGATAGACTTAAACAAAATGAAAAAAAAAAACCCAAATGTATTTAACCATAATGTGGTCTGCTCTGTCATAAGCCCTAATGAGGCAATGCATACTTACATGTAGCAGCTCTTCTTTTCAAAGCAAATATACTCTTAGTCTGTCTAAAATATTCTTGAGTTGTAACAGCAGCTATCTCTGGTATTCATTATAATATGGTTTTCTTTGCTCATTAAATAAATCTGCAGAAACAGAAAGGACAATGTAGGAATGCTTATACAGCTTCAACTCTCTGGTCTCTCAAGATGATATCAAGGTTCCAGTATTAAAAATGTAAATTGTCATTAACTTTTTTCCCAATTAAAAAAAAATACCCTAAACATTTTCCTTAATTTAACACAAATTTGTGAATATTTTTGTTTTCTACAGTATTCCTTTATGTTGTTGCAGATTTGCCATGCAATAAAAATGTCACCTGACACTTACTGCGACTGTCCATGTCAGGATGACAACCAATAAACTTGACTTACTGCCTTCGTCAGTATTGCTTCTGGATCTGTTTTCTTCCAATCCATTTTGCTGCTTGGAAAGTCTTTAGGAATCATTACTGATTAGTGCAGTGTGTCAGCCTGTTATGCCCTGCAATTATATAGCTGGCTGGCAAATCATGTGTAAACCGTGAAGAAGTTTTGGAAGCTGCAAGTGCAACACTTCAGCATTGTCTCTATCTATTCTTTACGTGACCATGGGTTAGAAATAATTTGTTTCAGAGTCCTGACTATTTTTGTGAAAAACTATACTCTTCAATGAGTATTTAAATACCGCTTAGACCAGGTTGTTTCGTTACTGTCAGGATCGTGCTGATCTTATGTTACATTTGCCTCAAGAGGGGAAAAAAAAGGATTAAATAAATAAAAGAATAAAATGAACAACAGTGAATATTTCATTTAAACAAGCAGCTATTTTTTACCATAGTCTTTGATACATTTTCCTTTCCTTAGAAGCAGGAATATTGGTCTATTGCTCAGCTATGAAAGTGAGGTATTTGTGAGGCTAAACATTCCTCTCAGTTTAGTATTTTAAAAGAGATTGCTCAGACACAAGAAGCTGCCAATCATTTTTGCTTAAAGAATTAATCATGTTGGTGCCGAATGAGTATACAAGACACTGCTATAGTGTAGACCTGTAAGATCAGCTTCTCCAGAGAGCTAGATGCTCATCCTGACAACAAGATTTCCAAGGAACCTGGATGGTGTGTCTTTTATGAAATTGAAAACAGCAATTAGAAAAGATTGAATCCCTCCATGAAAATCAGGCCCTGTGGTAAGTGGAGGGTACTTGCAAATCCGGCCCTTGGAATCAAATTTAGCCTGGCTGCATGAGGACTCAGTTGACTTAGTGAAGGGTGGCAGTAGGTTAGGTCAGGAATTAGTTTGGTCTTGAGTGTTTTAAGATAACATTTCAGCGCAGAGTTTAATAACTCTGAAACTAATTTTGATTAATTAAAAGAAATTTAATATAGTTATTATAAGGGAGTTATGTGTTCAAGTTTAAAATGAGGACCCCCAAGATGCTTCTACTTTCAGATGCATGCAGTTCAAGTATCAACTGTAAAAATGTAGTCATGAAGCCCAAATTTACAACTTTTGCTAGATTAATAACTGAAGTAAATGTTTGACCTTACTTTGTTGCTTTTTTAAAAGTTTTTTTTGGGGGGGGAAATCTATGTTGTCGTAATAATCCTCCTTTTACTTTAGGAGAAAGGGGAGGGAAGACGAAAAATTTCTGAAAAACAAATTCCTTTCTATAGGCGAGCTTGAGATGCCTTTTGCATGAGATATACCTGGAAGCATTTGTGAGATAGGGTAATTTCTAGTGATATGATTGGTGATGATGTAGCTTGGCCTTTCTGTTTTTTAAAAAAGAAGAGCTAGCTAGTTCACTCTCCTTTACAGTTCATTCCCCCCAAAAGACATGGATGGGTTTGAATAACATACTGACTATATATAATATAGGATTCCTGTGAAATCTGTTTGTTATGTCTATGTATTTAAACTAGTTTCCAGAAATGAATATATGTTGAACAGCTGCTTCCGTGCTCTTCAGGCAAGGCTTAAGAATCCTAAGGGGTATCTATACTGCTGCAGCACCACTGTCTCTCTTAAACCTGCTTTTAAGATGTATCCACTATCACAAAAGCAGCAAAAATTACTACAGTTGTTCCCTGGGGAAGAACATCCATTCTTCAAACTGTAATTGCCTAAAGAGGCTGGGTGAAAAACTGATAACATTGAGATACTGCTGTGTTAATACCCAAGGAGAATCCTAGCAAGCGGAGAGAAAATCTTTGACAGCACAGGAACTTTTTGTGTTCATCAGTAGGTATGGAAAAGCAAAAGACAGGAAATTATATTTCAAGCAAATTAGCTTCAATTCAGCAAAGAAGGCACATCCACCTGTAACTTTAAACATGTGAGTTATCCTCCTGTGGAGAGGGCAGGTTTGAATCTTTTCCCTAAGAAAAAAGAAATAATATTAAGAAGTGTTAGATAGCTACTACGTAGATGTAAGTGTTTCTTGAGAATTATTTGATAGATTGGATTGCCAAATTCTAAATGGGTGTGAAAATGAAGGAAGGATCTGGATGGACAGTTATATTTAATTGCTTAATATTGAGACATTAATGTAAATAACATTACAAAATATCTTAGATGTTCAAATCAGCTAGAGCAGACAAGCTATGAATTTAAAACCATGAATTTGTTGAGGCATTAATATAGACTAGTATCATTAAAATCAGCTCATACTTTCATTTAAGTTCCTGATTTTAAGGCTAGGATGCTTAAACCAGGTTGATGAAAAGATGATAATTTTTTGAGCAATAGTTTTTGCTACCTCAGGAAAAGTAAAATAATGTACCTCAGACTTGCTGAATTCCTTTGGTCAGGAAACAAATCCTGAAATAATTTTTGTTGACATTAAAATGTTTCAATTTTTATTTGCTTGAATTTAATATGAAAACAAGAAGGGGAAGGCCCCTTCCAGGAAATAAAAGACTTGGCCTGAAAACATTTTTCCCCAATTTCTTGCCTCAGCAGAACACTTCCCTGAAATACAGTTTGTGTCAAATTAATACTAACTTTTTGGGGTAAAACTCTGTTAATGAATATGGATCATTCCTTACTTCTTTGTATGAAGTGCATACTTGGTTACTGTTGGAGGGAAAAAATCTTAAACTCTTACCTTGTATTTTTTTAAAAAAATCATATATTTTTAAAAGTCAGTTCTTTTAAACTGGCAATACTTTTGTTCATTGCTCATTTCTTGGTTTAGCTACATCTTTGGAGTTGAATTTTGGTTATTTATTTCTTTTTATTACTATTTAAGTAGCACTCAGAAAAAGTAAACATACACCATGCCTTTATCTTGACCAATCTGCTGGGAGAAATAAACATGTCTTAGGTGCATTATATGTCCTACACAGAGATACAAGTGTCTGGAATTCAAGCTCTGGGGATCGAATTTTTCTGCATTTTCAGCAGTGACCACACTGTGCTCCATCTCCCTGGTTAGTTTAGCACACACATAGAGTAATTTGGGTAGCTCACTTTCATGCTAACTTCAGAATTCTTGAAGATAAATATAAGCCCATATTGTGAACTTTCAAGACTGATAAAAAATTAGGAAAAAGTGATCTGAGCCCTCTTGCCTGCCCCTGGTTAGAAACAAAAGCGATAAAACAGATGTATGTCCTGGTGAATGAGGTACTAGACTAAAGCTCAGGAGACCTGAAACCTGTCTCTGCATCTCATCCATAGAGTGGCCCTGGACAATTCATTTCATTTTCCTGCAAGTTTACTCTCCCTTTCCATTCTTTGCCATTTTATCTTTTCAGCTTGCTGGTTGCCTGCAGTGAGAACTCCCCCCTCTCTGCAGGCAGATGGGGACGGGATGGTAGGAAACACCAAAGTGAAGTGTTTAAGTTATGGGACTAGGCATGTTGGGGTCTTTGTGCAGGCAGGGGAGACAAGCCCTCTGCACCGAGCTTCTGAAGTACCTCTGTCAGAAATCTCCCTATCTTGGTTACACTGAAATCCAGGAAAACAGTTTAGGGGTGGGAGTTAGATACCTAAAGATGGTTGATCTGGATATGATGCAGTATGCCTCAGTGTCCACTGGAATCTGCAGTCACATCTGTGATACTGTTATATTTTGGCAGAGTTTTTCTCCTTCTACCCAGAAGAGGAATCATTATAATAAAATAATTCACTTTGAATTTGTACAAAATGTATGGAAAGGAACAAAATCATCCTCTTATTTCTGAGCCGTGAGTATTCTTGTATGCAGAGCACTAAGGGCTGTCTGAAGGGAAGGGACATGATCTCCTGTGCTACACAAACCCTTCATACAAAAAGGAAAACAGACACATTTTCACAAAAAAAGTACATTTAATAATGTCCATGAGAAATGTGCTTCCTTCAGAATTATGGAGGAACAGTGAGCTACTTCTGTTGTTAGAATTAAATAGAGACCATAAACTACGGGAATATCTTGTTTGTGGCCTTCAAGGGTATTAAGTAAATAAGTGATGCCTTTTCTGCTCTCATACTCTTCCGGACACTCAGGTTTTGAGCTTGTAGTCACTATTTAGGCTCAGCTTCTCCAGACACTGCTGGCCCTATTAAACTATATACATGTGTGTATGTATGTATGTATGTATGTATGTCTGAATGCGTATTTTTTATCAAGCCTGTATACTACAAGCAGACTGCCTTTGTGGAAGATGTTCTCCAAAATCAGGAACAAGAAGGCCAGACCCTCTGACAATATAGAGTTGCATTGTTCCATGGGCTTTTACCTCTACTGCAAGTGTGGCCCTATGAATCACTACCAGCATTACTAAACGTTAGGGGGAAAAAAAAAAAGCTTTGAAAGCTTGGTCAGAAACCAGAGGCAGACATTACTATTCAATTTGGTGGTGTTCAGACCTGCTTGGGACTGTTGGTATCTAAAGTGGAGCCAGTGTGTGTAAAACTACTGATTTGTGTATAACATTAGAATTGAGAATATACCATATACTTTGAGTTATGAGGCAGTGGAATGTGATCCCAAACCTCATCCAAACATTTCCTCGTCTAGCCATACTGACTTGGAAAAGTTAATCATAAGGAAACAACTCACAGAGTGGAGTCCGCCAGTAGCTGTCCTCTCAATAGGCTGTACTGATGGTGTGAGATGTGATGTTGGCAGAACTGGCTTTACGTGTATTAGCAGTCTGACTGAAAATAAATAACACCCTCCTCCTTTTTTCTCCCCTTGGAATGGGAGAGAATGAGGCAAAGAGTGCTAACAGCAACATTATATTTCAGATAAACATACATAGCAACCAAAGCCTTTTCCATCATCAAAACTAGCATAAAGGAACAATCTCCCTGAAACAACTACTTTAAAAGTATATGCTTTCTCCTTTCTCCTCTCCTCTTCCTTCAGATTTCTTTTTTCAATTGCTGCTACTCCATACAACAAATAATGTTGTTCTTTGTTTCAGTTATATCTTGACTCCCTTTTTATTCCTTCATTCGGAAATTTGATCCTTTTTTCCTTCCATCTCAAACTCCCCGCCTTTTCTTTCTGTTTCCATCCGTGGAGTGTGTCACCCTTAGCTTTCGTCTGTGCCCTTATCTGCACTTGGCTCCCAATGTCCCTTTTCCCTCCGCTGATGGCAAAGAAGATGCCCGGGGTAGCTTTGTCCCCATTCCTGCAGATAACGTGCAATGTCTAGCTCTTCCCAGCCCACTCCAGGCTCTCAGGGCGTGGTTTGTGGCACGTCCTTTACTTCACGTCCATCTTAGGCTGTTTTAAGTGATCTATCTAACGATCCATCTATCTTTGGTTTTACCATGTTTCTTTGAGTGCAGCAGGCCAGCATCCTGCATCGAGTGCACTCTGGCCACCTTCCTGTAGAAGCAGCTGTTGGAGAAAAGCTGAGTTGTAGCAGCCGTGATAGGCTTTAGTTACGAAGAAAACACTTTCAAGAAGGACATGGGAAGCATTTGGGAAATAAAGCTCTTTTCACGCAATATTGCTTACAAGTTCTGCTTGTCATTGCCAAGCAAATGAGAACTGAAGTCCAAGGCAGATATTTCAGGATTTGGTATCTGACCTTTTTTCAGTACTCTAAGAAGCAGCCAGAATAATGCTCCACCATAATACTGCGATGATACCCAGTTTGGACCAGTGAGCTTAACTCCTGCTTGAGTTCAAAAGGAATCTGTAAAGAAGCGCTGTCCATTTTGCATTAGCCCCACAATGTTTTCTGAGTTAAAAAATGAAAAGTATCTTGGATATGCATCTGAATGAGGGTGGGAGGAAGATAGTGTTTCCAGAGCAGGTATATTTTTTCGTTATTTCTGTATCTATGTTATAGTTATTAAACTCTAATATGCGGATCTCATTTGCTCTGAATTAAGTTCTCTTGAAACTCTTACTTAAATAGTTAAACAGATTTTATTTTGGCAGCAGAGGTTACAATTCCCAGAAAGAAGGATCCCAAGCTAAACCCAGTGTGTAATAATTTCAAGCAACTGTTTGCATAAATCCCAATCTCCTTTCTAATCTATAAAACAGATTCCTTGTGACATTTTTATACAATAGTTGTTTTTTTTAACTGAAGTTTTCTTTCTTAAAAAAATCTGGGAGCAAATTCTCTTTTTCACCTTGCAATAGAAATAATCACTGAGCATGAAAAGAGACTGGCCATATTGTTAGCTGCCAAAGCCAAATTTGTATGTACCTTATATATGCATTTAACCTCTAGACTGAAAGTGCAAAACTGAGACAGCAGAAGTCCCTTTTCAGTTTTGGATTCAAGTATTCATTTTCATCTCTAACTCATATTTGCACTGCCTTTAGAAGCAAACTCTTCTCATTCATACTGTAGGCAAAATCCAGCCAAGGAGGATAACCTAAGACCTGCCATACTGATTAAATCTTGTCTAAATCCACATAGTGTGCCTAAGACTGAGGTTGGAGCAAAGTGTATATTTGACTAAAATCAGATTGAAAATTATTTTTCTGCCTACAGAATGTGCTACAGCAAAGCACATAAGGTATTCTATATAATATTTACAGTAGTTTGACCTATTCCTCCTGAATAATAATGAAATTGGCAAAGAAAAATACTCTAGCTATTTTCCAGCTGCTAATTCGAGTCCATGTGGCTTAGTTAGGATATATCTAAACTAATTTGGGGGAGATGTGCTGGTACTCTCATGATGGCTTTTTTGAATGATTAGCAGCTAATGATAGTTTTGTATATAGAGAAATTTTAATATAAAGACTAGCTTACTTGTTTGTTATATAATTTAAGCTTCTCATATGCATGATATCAACCTGATTTTAACAACAGTTGAAGCACAGACAGTGATTTGCTGGTGATAGAAATAAGCCCTGCCTCTTAGATCTCCGATTCACCTGCCAGTTAGGTGTTCTGTTGTACAAAATCAGTTATTTGACCATGTGCTTGAGAGTACTAGTGATCAAAACATGCATTGACTGACATAATCCAAATCCAGCTAAAGTCAATAGAAAGATTTTCATTAGCTTCAAGGTGCTTCACACAATAATAAAGATGTTTTAGATGGATCTTAAATGAAATTAAGAGTAAAGCTGTGTCAAAAGTATTGGTACAAACTGATTTTTAAAATCAAAACTTATGTTCTGTAATTTTGAGAGTGCTTTACACTTTATTGTGCTCATTGTTGCATTGTGCATCTCTCTTTTTAATAGCAATTCTGAGCAGAAGATCATTGGTGCAAGCAAATTTTCCACTGCAGGTACAGCATAATTCCATTGTTTGGAATATGCAATCTGTTTAGCAAACTGGCTGGCTCCACAATTACATGAACAATTTTGCAATGTAGGAGCTTGACTGATACATCTGTTTTTCCCTCTTGTATTTTAGAAATCTAAAAGATTAGTATTTTTGCATACTTATCAACTGAGTAATATAGTTCACGTGTGCACCAAAAGGCTAAGAGAAATTACTATGCCAAATTCCCAAAGTTAAGAACTAAATCAAAATACTGGGACACACTCTTGGTGTTTTTGTTGTTGATTTCAAGATTCCTTCTGTGCTGAAGTATGTGCTTGATCTGGTGTGATGCAAGTAGTCTACTGGAAAAAAGGCACACAGAAGTCTTTGCTGAGACATGGTTTGTGTTTATTGTGTATTTTCATGATAACACATATGTTACAGTTTCATATGATTGCATTGTTCTAGTCAAGAGGAATCATGAAACAGGCTGTTTGAAATCTTTGTTTCAGGATAGGGTCCTAAAGATCATGAGATATATTAGGAATCTTTCCATTGACTTCATTAGTCTTTGATTCAGACCATGTTTATGCTGTATATTCATAGATTGAATTCACATGTGAATTTGCAATAAATGGCAGTAATGAATTATCAAACCCTTTATATTCAAGGAGTTAAAGTGCTATAATAACATAACAAAGAATATCAAAATGAGACTACTGAGCTATGCTTGCTCACTATTTAGTTAGCAAGCAATTTATTTTTCAAGATCATTCAGGTTTATTTTAGAGGCTGCTCAAACTAATTTTAAAGCTAAGCCAACACCATAAGCAGTGTTTGCAGTTTCAGAGATGGTGGTGTCTGGGTAGCCTGGGGATCCATTCGGGCCCCTCATTTCAAATTTGGGAAAAGTTTGGACATGTCAGATGGAAAGACCCACCATGGGAAGGACTGGGAGAAGGGGAAGCTCATGGTGCAGGTCTTTCTGGGCTGTTGCAAGAAATACATGGCAGAAGTTTCAAGCTGGTAGTGACAGCCCAAACCCCTCAAAGCTTTTGATCAGCACATGAGGGTTGCACAGTCCTTGAAGAATCCTTTGCGAGGTTACGCTCCTGAGCATTGCTCTAAGAGGAGCTTCAGTAAGTGGCAGAGGAGGTTGTTCTCTGCCCTGCTTGAAAGTGAGTCAGCTCTTAGGCCACCCTTGCTCTGTGAGGAGCAGCATTCTCCTCTTGGTTAGGATTTTGGAAAAGAGGAATTACCTGCCTGCAGACTGTAACCACCCCAAAAGTATGCTGAATATAGCATATAGCAGAAGGGTTTTGTGCACACCACACACAGATGTCCTATCACTGACTCTTCTCAGTGAGGCCCTGAACAATACTGTCGCTTAGCAGGCAGATACGGATGTACCAATCACACCTAATGCAGCAAGGTACAGTGCAGGTGAGTACACTGATATTTAGGAACCCAAGCCTAGTGATGGCAGAGTCTTGAATGCAGGTGAACCAAATGGTCTGAGGCCTGCCTTCATGCTCTGCTCTCCCCACGCTGGGGTCCTGCTGTGCATATTGGGCCATTGGTGTATCAATACAAATGCTCCCACTATCGGGATATTTCATGTGATGTCAATTCAGGGATTTGATGACAACATACAGGGCCATGCAGCTAAGTCATATCTCATTCAACTCTCCCTTTTAAAAGGGGATAATTTATTAAGGATTTGTTTTGCCAGGCAATCATAATCTCCTAGCCTTCCATTTTATATGTATTAATATAAAATTTTATCCCAGCTGAGTAGTAAATTAGAAGTGAATATGGTATATGAGCTGACAGGTACTGTCTAGAGAGAAAGACTGAGCTGACCAAAAATATATTTCATGTAGTTTAACTATAAATGTGAGGAATCTCCCCTTTAACTTTTTGGAATTGGTCTTCAGCTGTTGGATGCATTGGCAGTAAGTCTACATAAAAACCCTTTAAAAGAGGAGAGTAATTTCCAAGTGATTAAACTGCATTTGTGCAGAAGATTCTCTGTGAGTCTGTCTTTAAAATGATAAAAAAAATGTATACTGCTTAACATCAATCAATACCTTGCATGTAGCTGGTGCAGACTTTGCTTCATGCCTGTTGGTCTTCTATCAGATTTGCTAGTAAACAACTTTAAGGTGCTCATCAGAACACTGTGCGGCACCTATTGAAACAGGTTTAGATTCACCATTTTTTAAAGTACATCCCATTTCCTTCTGTTTGTCCTAAGAACTGACTCTAGGCTTAGACAAATCAATTTTCCTTGTAATTTGAGCAGGTATTAAGATAATGTTGTACCTGTTTTGTTAAAAAAAAAAAAAAAAAAAGTGTGTTACATCTATCAGTTCTTCTGTACTGGTGAAATTTCTAGTGTTCTTCCTTGTTAATACTGCTTTCTTTTAAGACTTGCATGATTCCCTTTCTACCCCATGAATTTATGAATATGTGCATTCCCAAACCTCATGTTCCTGTAGTAAAATTACTTGGAAATGTTCTCAATGGAACATAGTTTGTCCTTCTTTGCTCTTCTTATTTATCCCTGCCTCAAAAGCACTTGGTAGAAAATAATAGTACAGACTATGATTTTCATCTTCTTTAACTGGACTCTTCTCTACAAATCCTTTTATTTGAAGTCTCAGTTGAAGGCATACAAATTCTTAACCATCTGCATCTGGACATAGTCCCATAAGGCTTAAAAAACTACTCCATACATAAATGTCAGTTCTTTAGGAAGCTTAAAACTTATTTTAGGTCTCCTTACTAAATGATCTGGTAAATGATGAAAAATCATACAGAATAAGATGAGATTCATCTGCTGAATATTAGCATAATATATTTCTAATATTTTCTATTTAAACTTTCTCCTGTTCTATTGCTCTAGTGTCATCTTTTACTTTTACATATAAAAACTAGAATCAAACTTATTCTTACTTTGTGTCCTTTCCTGTGCTGCAAGATTTAGCACTGACACATGTCAAATGGGCTTGTTTTGATTTGCTGACTTAGCATACCATTTTTCCACAATGTAATAATTCAGTAGAGTTTCTTGTGTTGCATAAAATGATAATGAGTATTGGTAAAGCCCCTAAATTTCTTTTTCTAATTAAAAAAAAAGGGTAATGAGAACATGATACAGTAGACAGTCTGTGTGAACAGATTGGTGGAAGAATACAGCATGTTAATTGGGTTGAATGAAAGAGAGTACTGTGTTTGCCTTAAGTTCTTTCCCTTTAAGGCATTTGGTCCTTGTTATTGGCAGTTTTCTATTATCCTGGAAGACCTTAAGTCTGATAAGCACCTAGGATGCAAACAAAATTCAGGTTTGGAATATTGTGCTATGGAAGTGAGTAAGTACTGTCTCCCAGATATTAGGCAGTGACTTCTTCTCACATTTAAGGACTGAGAGTCTTTGTATAGATATTAAAATCTTACACTGTCACAGCGAAAAAAAACAATTCCCAATTGTTGCTGGATTTTTACTATGTTTTTTTTGACTGACTGGAAATAAATCTGAATTCACATTCCATGGGGAGGACTTCTTAACAACAACAGCAATTACACTTATTTAAAAACATAGAGGAAAAGAATACATTTCAGAATTTCTCAAGGAATTTGGAAAAGTCAACATGACCTTTAGTTTCATTCTATAAAACATTTCCAAGGCTTACCAAGCAAGGAACTGGACTTTTGAGAGAGTGGGAGCTCCCAGGGCTTCCAAGGTGCCGGGACCGTGGGCTCCAAGCAGTCTTCCTGGCAGTCCTCCTGCAGCCTTCACATCTGGATGACATGGGAGCCAGGGAACCTAAATGTTAAGGAGCCAGGAGCCTGGGACCTAGGACTCCTAAGAAGTAGGCTGGAAGCCCAAACTAGGTCTCCCAAAGAGCCTAGAAGTTGTAAACCTCAGGGCGCTGGAGAGTGCATATCCAAGACTAGGAGAGCCCATACTCCTGAGAAGTCAAAAGCCACAATTTCCTGACTCGCCACTCATGAGGAACGAAAAGCTGGAATTAAGTGTTGATTTTGGTTCTGAGGTTGCAGACTAGAATAAGGAAAGATTGGGAAACCTCCTCAAAAAATATGTTTCTGCCCTGACCTCGTGTGTCGATTTCCCCACTGAAATCAGCTATAAGTTTACTGTAACAATCAATGAAATTTGCACAATACTAATGATGGGAGAGGAATCTGCTGTGTATCTGTAAGGGTGAGATCAGGGAGAAGGAAACCTGGGTTCCCTTCCACTTCTTAAGAGATTTGGGGTAGGTTGCTCATATTCCATTGCTGTAATGACTTCTATCAGTAATGCTATACTGTAGTTAATCATTATATTAATGATCTTGCTCCCATTGTCAGAGTTAAGCAAGTACACAGTATTTTCAGATTTAAGGCTTAAAGACTCTGCATCTATCAGATGTCAATGTTAATTAGCAATTGTCTCTCTTAAAAGAGCATAGGTTGTGTCAAGTCATGCTCATGAAGTACTTTGAGATACTTTTATGGGAATTATCATCTAGTTTACTTACCACTATTTTTGCATCTTCTTCCATGGTAAACTTAGGTGAACTAATTTTAGCTATGTTGTCCATTTGTAATGAGAATTAGGTATACATATAGTAGAGGCCACCACTTGGCCCATTTACCTCTAGCTGTCATACATTTTGATTCTGGGCTGTGGAATTGCTATGCTTTATTTATTCTTTTGGCCCCTACCATTTTTGCTGCTCCAGCTTATTTTTTATTTTACTTTTTTAAGTCTCCAGGGGACTGGAATACAAACTCTGCAAATTCATCAGGTTATAATGCATGGTCAAGAATGATTAATGTCATGTGTTAGTTTTGGAGTGGTTTTGGATGTAGATGCACTGCAGACTGTGGTGTTTTATGGAATTTTAGATTAAACTGCAGCCTGTCTGTGTCCTCCACATATTGTTTGATGGTTGTGGCTGATTAATCATATCTATTACAGCTGGCACACTGTGGGGATTTGAACAAATAATGGACTTTTTTCTTTTTTTTCCTTTGTGTATTGCCACAGAACAAAAATATATTTGAACAAAATGTTCATTCTGTCCTTTAAACCTCTTTGAAAGGTAAGATTAATTGACTATATTTGCTATTAATACACTTCAAGTTGGGCAAGTGGAGTAACTAAGCTTATTCTGCAGACTTTACCTATTCTATTAAGGGCAAAACCTACAATACTTATTTTCTTCAGCGTCCTTATCCAACTTTTATGGAGATATTTGTGTGACTATCAGATTTTTAGGAAGGCCTGGGAGTAGAAATGGTGCCCGTGTTTTGATGCGTGCAAGTTGAAAGTTCCTATTTCGGTATTTCCTAAATCTTCTCTGTGCATCTTCTTTTCTCTGTGCCTCTCTTATCAGGGCAGAAGAACAGACAATGGAAGAATTTACTGCTTTTGTAGAACAAGGAAGAACTGTCAGTCAAAATTTCCAAATGTTTGCACCTTCAGATAATTTCCTACCTCCATATTCAAGCATCTAGACACCAGTGATTTATTTCAGAGATACTGGGTCCTTCAGCTCCTATTGGCCCCTGTAATACTGTGGAGAACTCAGAAATTTCCAGCTCAAGCTTGCTTTTATTTATTGGGTGTAGGAACCCAATTTTAGACACATTTTTAAAATTTAAAATACATTATATTGATAGTTCAGGAGAAGTATTATTGTAGGTTAGAGATTGAGAACCTTATCAGGCTAGCCTTTACAGTGAGAAGAATGGATGTCAAGTCAGATTTTTGTTTGATTCTATTTATGTATTTAATATTTTTACTCTGACAGTGTGTTGATTTGGAACACAACCCAGGCCATTTCTCCTGGTCAATTTGCCTTACTTGTTGTAAGCAGCATAAATGACAACACGCACACAAAGCTTTTGAGTCTTGTCTAGCGGCTCCTAGGTGTAGCTGTTTTAAACCCCTGACAAGCAATATTTTTGTCCAGTTTTGCACTGGAGCTTAAAGAGCACTTACACTCCTATCACAAGGAAGCTCTTTTGTTTTTGTCTGGGAGCAGTGGCTTTACACAGATGCATTGCAGAACTGTAGGGTGACATATTGCTTGATGTTCAACTGATGTTAGGGTGAACACATGCAAAAAGGAGGGCAGAATAAATATTATCAATGAAACCACAAACCCTTACATCCAATGATGGTTTTTATGATTACTATTATTTTTCATATACCAAGATTTTTCCATATATAAATTAACTATAAGGATTTATTCTGGAGAAATATTAAAACTATGCAGCATAGCCTTGCAGTACCAGATTTTTTTCTAATGTTTCTATTTTTTAATCTACAGGAGAAAAAATATTTTTTTCTTTTATATATTTTTGCTTCTGGGATATATTTTTAGTGGGAGGCACCTGAATTTACCAGGTGATTTTACAAAGCCAAAGACCTGTAAGTGCTGTAAGTTATTTCAAAATGTTCTTTAAATCTACATATATAATTACTTGTCTGGCTAACAAATTTTAGTTCCATATCACATTGAAGATGATCTGTTCAGGCATAAGCACCTTCTTGTCTTGAATCCCAGGATCCTGGTTGTCCCATGAGCATGGTATAAGCAGGACCTGCACGATAAACAGATTAGGTTTTTTTCCTGCACTCAGGACATCTCTGCATTCCTAGTTAGTACCCTGAATAATATATTAAGATCTTTTTGTCATAGCCTGCTGCTCCTGTAATCCCATTGTATTTTCAGATCTCAGTACTACTGAAGTTTAAGCAGAGTCATCATAAGTAACATCAGCAGGATGTGGTATATATTGTTCTAAATATAAGTGAAATCACATTTTTAAAATATTTTTCCTTGGATATTTTATGCATTTCTGTTTTACAAACAAAAGATGATGGATTATATTATAACTGGGCATGAAACATCCTCCTCATTAGAGCTTGGCTTTATACTCTCTTTATATAAATCAATCATTTTGCAAAAAATGATGGATGGTAGATTTCGTATTTACTGATCTACCAGAGATTTTTTAACTTCTTTGGCTTTGGTTACTATGTGTGAAATTAAATTTTAATGGCTTTTTAGATTCAAAGTGATATTAGATTAAAGCATATTATTTGTACTGGAAGAGAGTAACTCATGGTTTCTGGGAAATGCCCTCAACAATCCCCCCCATCCCCCCCCATCCCCCCCCGCTCAAGTCCTGGACATCTCCATTTCTTTTCTTGTCTACTTTATGAATTACCTCCTACACATATAACTGCCTCTGCTTTTCTACAGCCTTAGTGTTATAGAAAGGCATGGGTTTTCTACAGGTTATAGGCTGTCACAAAAGTTAATATTTTCTAGGGGAGGGGATTCTTTGATGCCAACATCTAAATGTAGGCATGATTTTCAAAAAATTAACAGTTTGTATAGGATTTTCAGCGTTTTAGCTGTTTTTTGCTAAGCATCCAGACTTGAATATATTGACTGGAATGCATTAGAGTTGAAAGAAATATGCTGCCACAAGCAAACATTTTTTAAAGGCTGTTTGGAATTATTTGAATTTGGAAAGTCCTGTTTGACTGGAGCTCCTTAATTTTCAGGAACAGTATTCTGCAGAAACCCGGCTTCTCTAAAAGTGCTTCAAAAAGGCATGCAAGGTCCCTTATCAGCTTTGAAATTATTGGTTATTGTTTATAGTCAAGAATTATTTTGAAGTATTGAAATAATTATAAATGAAACACAGTACTATGATATTTGGGAAGATAGCATTTGTTTCCATAAAGACAAATGACATATTTTGCATCTGTCCTTACAAATGAAATTCAACTCTCCTTTTACTTTCCTTGAAAACTATGCTTTCTCTAACCATACAAAAAAGTTTATATTCAAGATAAAAGCCCAAGAAAGAACATCATTAGTCAGAGTTCAAAGTATCAAGATCAGTAGATTGTCTCCAAAAGGACGTAAATGGTTTGATTTCTTTGTTCAGTTTGTGTTGGATTGCTTTGTTGAAAATCATTCAGTTTCATACAGTCAGAGAAATTAGATGAATTGACTAAGAGTCTATGATAATTTTTATTCATGTATGTATATATGCACATGGAGACAGAAGAAAGGAAAACAGTTTATTGCCATATTGTCATTAAGCACTGGATTTCTTAGAAGACTGTAAGGTCAACACTTAGTTAAAATCCCAAAGGTTATCGGTGAGAAGTGTGCATTAAATTTTCCACTTTTATGCACAATATAGCTGGAGTCAGTTGCCAGTGGCCTGTCCTCAACCCTTTGGGATTTTTGATGCAGTTCCAAACCCACTGCATGGCCTTGCAGTCTTTGAACTACACCAGGCCTCAGACAGTATTAGCTCTTACTTCTGAGCAGCAAAGTTCATTTTGTAAGAAAACATACTGCAGTCTCCAGATAAACAATATCTCATAATTCCTAAACAGGTAAATATGTTGTAATGACCAATCTAGAAAAATATAATTAACCTTTAAATAAAAGAGCAATTGCTGAAAACCCTCAGTGTGAGTAAATTCTGAAGTCCATTCTACCTTACAGAAATGACAACATCCATAGGAATTAGTCTCTGTAAACTCAAGGCTATTGTTTATCATTTAAATACAACTGATGTGACCAAAGAAGGATTAAATATGTCTTTATTTGTGTTACTGTTTCAGATGTTTCGGACTGAATTATCTTTTGGCATTTATTAGGGCAATTTGGTCTGATTCACTTAGTGATTTGCTTAGTATGTACCTTTGTTCTTTTCCTTCTCTGTGTGCTTTCTACTAAAGTGTCCACAACAAAACTATAAGAGATTTCTAAAGGCAAGATTTTTTTTTTGTCAGTGTAGTATTTTAGGGGGAAAAAAAGCTATACCTTTGTTTATCATTCATCTTTGTTTTTCCATGATCAGCATTAAAACCCCCTGCAATTTCAGAAAGAAAAAAATTAGAAGAGTTTAGGGTTTGTGTTGTTATTCAATACCAAAATTACCAGGGTTTAAATTAATGCATGAGCATCTCCAGGCTGGAACTGGCTGGGAAATTCAGTGAAACATTTTTCACTGGAAAATGCCTTTTTGGAAATTTCTTGTTAAAACCCCAAAGTTCTTCATGGAGATGTATACTTGCAGAAGAAACTTTTATGGAGAAGATTTCTGGGCCAAATGAGAACAAGAAGAGCAGCACAATGTGACGTGATACCGTAACATGTCCAATAGGCTAGTGGACAGAATAATGTAAATGCTGCGGTACTTTGGAATATGTCTCTCCTTTCCTCTCTGAAATACATAGGCATTCTTGTCATTCTCATGTCTCTTGAATTTTTCTTTCTTTTTCATTTTTAATTTTATTTTCTTATAATTGGAAATGTGTCATTGTACATCTCAGTGAAAACAGATTCTAAAATGTTTGTTTGTGTGTTTTATGCAAAAAAATTCTTGTTTTCTGGTCAACCTTCCTCAGATAAAATTAAAAGTATGTGAACACTAAAAGTGGACTTCTATTTTCTCACTGAAGACTTTTGCAAGCAACCCAGAACATGTTTTGTTAATGTATAAAGTTTTAATTCAAAGGAGAAAATAAACAAATGTTCCAGTTACTTTCAGGCTGATACTCAACACAGTTTCTACTGCAGATTTATACATTTCTCTAGGAAGAATTCATCTGAACTAATATTATCCACTTTGCCTATTCTGTGAATAGTTCTTGAAAATTCCTCCAAGGTGATGTAAAACATTGCTGCTTTAAAAATACTTTTCAAGGACTGTTTTGTTTGTGCTCTTGAGGTCTCCCTGCCTGTGGGCTTCTTCACGCCTTTGTGAGGCTTTTGACTTTGAGTTCCACTGGCTTTTTTGATAGCATTCAAATCTCAGTTATCTGTGGAAATGGAAAGTGGGATACTTTGGCTAATGGAAAACTCAAAATGGTGTGAGAAGACAGGGTACAGAGATACTTCAGAGAGCTGGCTTTAGTTCAAAGCCATAGTTCACACTTTGCCTTGTTGATACTTGGTTGATTCCTGCTGAGAGCCATTGATACATGTCTACTGTTACTCCTCTGTGGTTCTGGGGGTTAAATGAGGTGGGTTTGATATTTCAGTATCCCATAGACATGGTGGTGACATAGGTCTGCACTCTGGCCCTGCAGCCCAGCAGCCGAGCAGTCATGGCCCCCATGCTCTTGTGCAGTTGGGTGCAGTGAGGCAGGATCCTGCTGTTGCAGGGCCTGTTAGCTCTCATTCAGCACTATCACTGCTGCTGGTAAGCTCCCATGCTGCATACCCATGCAATAGTTTTTCTCCTAGCACTTTAGTAGAAAAGCGTATGAAGTTCTCTAGGCTGCATCTGTGCATTCAAATAGAGCAAAAGCAGTATCACATTATGGTGTCAGCCCAGCAGGAGCTAATGAATTCATCTAGACCCAGCTAACTTCCTAAGTGGTTGCCAGGCTTCTCCTCAGCTCACTTTCCAGTGCTCCCAGGTTTGGCAACATGGCATAGAAAGATCCACAGGGCCTGTGCCTCCGATCACCCAAGTTGACTTCATGCTCTCCTTCCAAAGATGGCCAGTGTTGGAAGCAGCACATATGTGCTGGGGCGCTGGGGGAATTCAGCTAATATCCTGGCTGCACTTGTGCTGGCTCCAAAGTCATAATGCTGATAATCCAATGATGGGTAAGAGATGACTTTATTGCAGGTCCTTCCTATGGTGCAGCATTAGATACAGGTCTACTGTGTGTCGGCTTCAGTCTGATCAAGGCACCCCCTTTATTTAATCAGTTCCAACTCCTTTTTCAATGTTTAATTTTGTATCTCCCAGGGGGCTGTCCCAGATCCCATTCATGGTTTTATGAGAAATACTCCTCCACCTCAAAATAGCAACATTCTCTGTAATAAAATTTCCTAGTTAGTTTCCTGTGCCAGCATTAGACAAAAACTACTAAAATATCAAGTGCTTCAGAAACAGCTCTTCTCAGAAATAAACCTACCTTCTAACCTGCTTTCTTTCTGCTGGCACCAGTTGAATGTGGAGACAGCAAAAAGTACTGCTGACACTTTCTTCAGTTTCCCAAAAAATCCAAATCTGATGGAGCTTTTACGTGCTGTGCTTTTCCACATGTTATTTTAGGATATGTCTCAAGGGCAGAATGCAGTGCCCTATAGAGATCTCCAAGCTAGCTCTGAATATGACAGCTTGCTTACCATGACATTATCATGACTTTTCCTTTCATGGAAAAAAACCTTTTCTTTCTCTGCCTGGATAATTTACAGTACTTCCATTAGTCAACCTGACTGCATCAGATGCACTTGGGTAAAGTATCTGGTGATGCCCCATGCTGTACAGTCATGCCCTGGGAGTCCAGCACCTTTTTCAGTGCTGGACATCTCCTGGGCCTTTCCCATTCTGTTGTATGCAATGGATACAAGGCAAAGACTCTGGTGACTGTATCAGGGTATTTCAATGGCATTTGCATGTTTACTTTTTGTTGTTGGCTTTATGATTGGGACATTTGAGATCCAAGTGGTTTGCAAAGCCTGGGTCAAGCTGCATCCACAAGGAGCCTCAGCAGCTGTGCTGTCTGGCAATCAAGAGCTCATGCGGCCATCCCATTCTTCCCTAACGTGGGTCTGATTAAGCCCCCAGTGAAGTTGTCAAATAGTGTTGGTGAGTCATCCTTTGGCATCATCTAATGTTAGGGAAGGCAATGCCTTGGCAATGACTCAGCTTTAAATTGCATGGATTTGTTTGAATGTGGGGGGCCACTTAATTTTGTTGACAGCAGGGAGAACAGTTGGGCTGTGTGGTGGGGACAGAGCTCCTGCTGGTTTGCTCTGCCCCAGGACTGGAAGGAGGATCCCTCTAGGGCAGAGGCAAAGGACCCAGCAACTTAGAGATGAGCAATACAGTTTCCTCTGGCCCCCATCCCTCTTACTGCTCCCCTACTGCCACAATGATGCTGCTGGTATTTAAACCTAAGGTCTGTAGTTAGTCTCAGAGGTAAAAGGATGAGAATCCATTAAATATTTCTGTGTGTGAAAAATTCCTGCTATACCTCCCCTTTTGGGCTGAGCTCACGGTTGTGGGATCAGTCTGCCTGAAATGTAGATGACCTACACAGCTGTTTTAGGAGAGCCATCTACTGTGTTATACTAGCTTGTTCTGGGTTTTGACTTTCCTACTACCTTTTTCTCCTGTTGAGACCTTTATCTAAGCTATTTCAGGATATGGTAAGATAAGAATACATTACATGGAAGCTTCCTTATTGCAGATATTTCTTCCTAGAAATATACGTCTAAACAACTCCCTAATAAAACTGACTCAATGACTGTAGTGCAGCACATCAGAATTTACATAACAACTTGGTTCTTAAAATATCTTTTCTAAATTTCTTAATAAGTACAACTTCAGGGCCTGACCACAACATATTTCCTCTCAGATGAGGTAGCACTTCACTAGCCAGCGGGGTAGGCTTTGCATGCCCTATGTAGTCTGTTCTCTGCAGTAGGACTACCTCTACTGTAAATAGATCTTCATGAATAAGAGCATCTCAGTCACGAAGTGCAGTCTTCCATGCTCCATCTATCCCTTAACTCTTGTGCAGTAGTCTCTTTCTTTTTTTATTTTTTTGTTATCCATACAGATCAAATAAGTCGGAGACAAAATTTCCACTTAAATCTTCTTAACCTTCAATTCCTTTGTAATTAGAAATGAATTTAAGGATGCTGTAAAGAAAATATTGGGACAAAGCAGACATCCTGGGAAAAGGTAAGATCTTTCTCCCTTTCCTCATTTTCACCTGCCATTTTTTGTCTCAAACAATGAATTAACCAGAGTGGTGCAGCACATGGCTTTTAACATATCTGCCTAAAGTGTGAGAGTGCTAACACAGTGAACTGACTCTGGAAGGGAACCAGGAGACAAGCACTGCTAAATTTTCTGTTGGCTTTGCAGCATAGTTGTCTCTATATTCTTGGTAACTTGTTTGAACCACTTGCCTGTGTTCCCCTTGACTTGGTTTTAAACCATTTTCAAGCACTGCTGTGAGGGCTTATGCAATTAATGTTTGGAAAGCAGCAGAGATCACAACTGCACAGTTTGTATTTGTCATTGGAATAAATGAAGTTATTTGCTGGAGTAATGAATACTGAATTTGATTTTACATTATCACCTTGTATTTAAAATGCAAAAAATTTGTGGTAAGACATCACCGGAGACTTGCCCATAAAGTACATGGTGCCTTTTTTTAACATATGAAATATATGAATTTGAAGAGCTCTCTAACAAGCGGATACATTTCACCTGCACGTTAGAGTTTAATTCAATGACTACCTTCTTACTGACCTCGGGGATTACTGAATGAGTGCTAGTAGCATACTTACTTGTTCCCTAAAAATATGCCCCAGGGAATTTATACCTGTATATCAGTATCTAAGGAGTAAAAACTTGTGCACCTCTGTACAGTCTCTGTGTTATCTAAGAGGAACAGAGCCTATATATCTGAAACTGGAGTTCTGACATGCGGTTTTGAAGAGACACGCAGGGGTGGAAAGGGCGGTGGGAAATATTTTAGCCTAATGTTTGATAAAAATGTGGTGTTTAATAAATATTGCTTCATCAGGAAAATCAGATGAGGCACAATTTTGTACCTGATATTGAATAAGTTAATTACCATGACAAGGAGAATGGAGTAGAACAAGGAAATATAAAAGAACAGGCAATACGAAGAGATAGTAACTGTCTTTTTACATCACTAATTAAAGATGTACGTCAAAATCATACCATATAAATAAAGTATTTCTCCCTCTCTCTCTCTCTCCCCTCTCTCTCTCTGTGAACCAAGCACTGTCAAGTGCATATTTTTTGCTGTCTGAATATCAGTAGTGTTCTGTTTTTAAAGCCAAGTGCATCTTTTTTCCCTACTTTCTTGCTCCTGCTGTCATTGTGTCACAAACTATACTTCTTAAAAAGATGTAGGGCACACATGGGAAAATATAAAGAAGTATATAAGGAAGCAAGTCATTTTACATGACCTTTAATGATATAAATTTGGTAGGGACCACATGCTGTGGGTCTATTTACTCTGGGGATTAGTTACTCTCATTATGCAAACAGTGCAACATTGAGAAGCTGAGTCACGGAGGAAATGGGGCAGGTTTTGAAAACTGATCTCTTGCCATTGACGTACATGTGAGAATATAAATGTTTTTGTTTTACAGGAATAGAACATCTTAATGAAAGGAGTCGGAAGGAAATCCAGCACAATCAGTAGTACACATCACATTCAAATCTGGCGTGCCTGTCTCAGGAATTCAACACGTACCAGTTATTTTAATTAGAAATTAAATACGCCGTTCAGACTGTATTCCGCTACCTATTAAAAGTGGTACATTCTGAGATGCACCCCTCCCACTTTCTTATTCAACCAGGAAAATTAGGTCACTGGGTAGCAAAGACCACAACCACAGCTTCTTACGTGCCTGTCTGTCAAAAGTGCAGGCTTCTATGAGACTGCATTTCTATCAGCTGAGGGTTTCATGTTTGCCAGCAGGCTGAGGGAGTAAACAGACTTTTCTGGGAAGAGGTAGTGTAGCACAGTAATAAACTGCTTTCTGAATAGTAAACATCATCTTAAAATATGAATATAAGTCATTACAATACGAATTCCTCTTTATGTACATGCTTTCTGAGGAACTTTGCAGTAAAAGAAAGGGAAACTAAATAGGAAAAGACTCTCCTTAACCCAGGCACTGGGAGGATTCAACTGCTTTGAGTGTTGGCCCCAGTTCAAGAGAGAACTTGAACACATGCTGAAAGTCTGCTTTTCTGGAGGAGATGACTGGCAAGCATCCCATTCTTTTGCCCACTTCTGGAGGACTTCAGTGTCTCCTGAAGACATCACATTCCCAGTCGAAGGCTATGTTGCAATTTCTTTTCAGTTTTCCCAGCTATCCTTGTCCCTGTTAGACACTCTGCCTGAGAATTTCCTGCCAGCACTTACATCAGCAGAAGTGTTTATGTGCTGAATTGCCACTGGATGAAGGATAGAGAAGAAAACGTTTAGACTGGCAAAAGCCTGCCATCAATACGCAAGTTAAGATAAAATATGCTTTACAAGAATAGTTAAGCAAAAAATAAGAGCTGAATCTGATATTCTTGATTGTTTTGTTCAGTGACCTTAGGTTTAAGGGCTATGTTAAAAAACTTTTAAAAAGTGTGAAGGATTTTGGGGGATTTTTTTTGCATATAATGGTGGGAAAAACAGCTAAAATATCTCAGTGGTCTGATAGAGCTGACACAGTCTGAAACAGCTGAAAATACTTTCCAGAAGAAAAGGTCATTCTTTTCCCCAGCTCTTCATCTTTTTCTTGTTCCATAGGAGTAAGGGAAAAGATTTTTGTTTCCTTTCTTCTTTTGTAGAAACATTTTTCGGTTATCTCTATACCCTATCTTGTGGTGTGCAGCATCAAATTGTAGGTGATTTTGGATTAACTGCTTTGAAAATATCTATCTGTTCTGGATGCTTTTGTCAGAGTTTGTGCTAAAGAAACAATTTATGTTGCTTTAACAGCTCCAAAATATGACTCAGCTACTAAGGGGGAGGGTAGGGGAACACTCCCAGTTTGCTTTGAGGACCCTGACGTGGAATATACATGGCCAATGGAAAACTGACTGCGATTGTGGCTCCATGGGATTGGTGGTTTTCATGTGGGTTTCAAATCTTCTGTCACTTTGCAGACAGGCTGTAACCTTTAAATCGGAGGGGAGGACAGTGGCAGGTCGCCTCTCACCTTGCACGGAAATGCTGCTGGCCCTGCTGCCCCAGGAGGCAATCCGGCAGTGCTGGCAGTCCTTCTTGCCAGATGTCTGTCTTAGGGGTAGCAAGGCATGCAAAAGAGAAGGAGGCCTGTTAAGCAGTAAAGCAGAATGGAATTAAAGCAATTTAACTGTTGTGGAACACAGTCAATAACATTGATACTCATGTGGTAAAACAATAATTTATGGTCTTTTGACTGGGATCCCATTGACATTTGTAGGTGTAAGATCAAGCCTGAAACAATGATCTCCGATAGCGATGTTCAGAAAGGATTTCACAGAGCAGCTCTGCCTGTTACGTGGCTGCTGTTTGTTGGCTTTAACGAAAACAATTTAGGAAAAGCTGAATTCTTTCCTGTGGGCCTCATCCGAAGCCTGTGGAAGTCATTCTTCTTTGGAGAAGACCATAAAATAATTAGATATTCCCATAGTTTCACATTTTCCTCATTGTTACAAATGAAATCACTTTCCTTTTAGGTCTTGCATGTGTTGGCCTTCCTTTTGTTTAAGTCCATCATAGTAAAGGAGCAGAATTGTTTTAAAGGTTATGGGCACAGAACCAGTCTATGGTAAAGCTGACTTTTCATCTGTTGGTCCCCGTCTGCAAATTAGCTCTGAGGGCTGGATTTGCAAAGCAAATATGTAGCCAATAAGTGGCTTACATATATGTTAACAAACGTCTATAACAAACATAATTGAGGCAGAATTTAAGGACACAGCAGTGTAAGGAGAAAGGTTTTACTCCTTTGAACATGACAGCAGCAGTAGCTTATTTACTTATTTAATTGTTTATTACAGGGCATTTGAGCAAGTTGAACCTATGCTGCTTGTGTTAATGTCTTCAAAGACAATACTGTATCTTTTGAATAAACCCATTTCTTACTGAATTTTGACAATCAAGCAAAAGGCCTTGAAAAAAGCACGACTTTTAAAGAAGTTTAACTGCTGATTCCTGGGCTATGCAGACTTGCGGACTAGAAATTCAAATGCCTGTAGTTTATCTTTCAATGCTGTGAATCTGCAAAATGTGCTGTGAAATAAGATCTTGAATGTGTTGAATGATGGACAGTAACTGGTCTCAGGCTGAGACAGCGTACACTGAAGGAATAGAAACCTTCTTAGAAACAATATGTATTGGAATTAGAGCATGTCTGGAAAAGGAGCGACCTTGGCCCCAGCCCCTGTATGTTCCAGTTTGCCTTTTACCTTGTATGATAGTTGTATACTGTGTAAGAAATGTAGGTAAAGTTGGCTGCTATTTATGCTAACAAAACAATACATTTCCTCCAGACACTGAAACACCTAGAAACTGCTTCTAACCTGAACATAAAAGCTTTTTCTTTGGTTTTGAGTGTCTGCAGCAGTGTGGTTAAAATATGCATCTGTAACCTAAATTCCCTTTGAAAAATATGGTTTCTCATGAGATGGCTATGTTAATGTCTTTTTACTACTCTACGCCAGTAATATCTCATAAAAATGAGTTCTGCCTTACCACATGATTTAAAAACACAATGTTATGTTTTGTTGGTAAAAATGGACTCTTTCCTGCCCTACCAGGAGGAAGGAATTGTTACCTGTTTTTCCAGCCAAGTTTCTTGAGCGCTCAGCAGATGTTAATGCTGCCGTTAGTGCTGCAAACCGTGTACCAACTGGACTTTCTGCTGGGAAGCGAAGGTCCCATTGGGCGCGTTGCTGCGTTCACTGTGGCAGCAGTGACCCTGGCTGCTGGGTTCATTTGCAGCCTCTGCGGAGTTCGGTGCTGCCACTGCTCGTTTGGTACTGGTACCTGAGCAGCGGTGCTTGCAGCTAGTGCAGCTATAGCTGCAGCAAACACAGTCTTGTGAGTATAGAAAGGAACTGATCATTTCATTTGTTTTGGTGTCCTGAAATGCAGAAGAATTAATTAATTGTAGTTTAAAAGTGCTGAGCTCTCCTGGGACTTCCAGAATTTGCTTTTTCATCTGAATACTTTCCCCTTTAAAACCTCTTTTTCCTGATAGCATACACATTCTTCAGCAACTAATATTTTCCTTTGCATAGCTATATATACTCTCTCCACGTGCTAAAGAAACATGTGCCCAAATGAAACCACACATACCATTTAACTCAAAATACTCTCCTGTGTACATCTGCTTCTCATTAGTTTTTCCCTCTGCTATATACATAAACCTTGCTTTAAGAAGTGTCATTACATTAGTTTGTATTACACTATTATTTTTCACTTGGCTGTGTACCAATATAGTGGCCAAATACTTCCCTGGGAATTGCAAGTGGGTTTTTGAGGGCAGAGTTTGGTCATTACATTTGCATACAACATATATGCATGTGTATACTCACATATTAAAAAGGGTATCATTTTTAATGGCCATTCACTGGTCAAGCTTTATGCAAATATTGAGAATAAAATATTGCAAACCCAATGCATATGTGACGTGTTTGGTGCCTGTATTTTTTTAGTATGCAGAAAGATTCTCTGTGTGTATGCACATCAGAGAGAAAGAAGTATGCTGTCTTCAAGGTGGTGGAACATCTGTTTCTGCCTGAGCTCTACATCTGCCTCCAGACTCATCTTCATTAAAATTTATTTGAACACTGCAATTCTCGGAACACCTCCACAATTGTGACCACAAAAGATGCAAACTGCAAGAGAAGTATTTCTACACTAATCCCGATATAATAAGTCCTCTTTTCTGCAACCCAAAATGACCCACCTAGAAAGGGTTTTTTTCCCCCCTGTATGATAATTAAATTCTAGAAAAGTGTCCAAGGGACCACCTGGACTAAGAATAATCAGTTTAATGTTTGTGGTAATAATTGTAATTACCAAAACACAGAGTCATAGATTACCAATTCCAGTCTGCAGGTCTTTTTTGAAAACAAGAATTCTGTATTTTTATATATAGATGTACGTACATACATTCTAACATACAGATGTTTATATCTGACTTATTTATATCATATTTCTCCAAAATCTTGATGATGATATATGTTTTCATATCCTCTTCCCAGTCACAGGGAAACAGCTCAGGAAAGGGGGGAAAAAAGGAAGCTGATCCCCATTCACTGGATCTCTGACTCAGCTCCGATTAGAGCAGCGATGATGGGCACATGCACTGGTTAAGGGCAGCTAGAGCACGGCACACTAACTTTTCCCACCATTGCCATGCCTTAGATGTCAAGAGACAGGAAAAGAAGTTATAGGACATAATTATGCTTGCCTTGTAATCTCTTGGGACTTTTGCAGTGAGGGAAGTCATGTTGTCTGAGCAACACAAGAAGAGTGGAAGAGGACAAAAATATGTCCCAGCCATGATGATTGAGAGAGCCCTGACCTTTGTGGAATAATGGGCTGGCCCTCGAGCTGAACAGCCAGAAGAGCACTGATTTAAAACTTCATTAAAAACTTAATGCTGTAAGTTACAGTGTCAGAATGCATGACTCCTCTGTTATATGATTAAATTCACAGATTTTGAATCATCTCCATAGTTTATTATAGCAGTGTTGCTCATTACTAAAATGGGGGAAAAATTTGAAAACACCTTTATAAAAAATTATTCTTTAAACTAATTCCTATTTCAACAAGCTTTTCTACAGACCCTTAGGCTTTGATTACCAATGATTATTTGGATCCATTCTTCTATGAAGCCAAACAGCACACTTTCTCATAAAGAGTCTAGCGTGAATTCTGAATATGGTTCATTTCAAGAGCTCTCTGCTGACCAGAAAGTAATTTGAATGCAAGTTATTTCAGGTCAGTTCATAGTCTGTTTTCAAAATGAGAAGGAAAAAATATGTAGTGTTGTTATTTATTTTTGGTATTTTTTGCTTAAATCTACTAAATGTATGTGCTAACTCTGTGTTTTTTGAGGATTTCTCTCATAGGACTGCTAACTAGTTAACAAAAGCATGCACTTACTAACATAACTAAATTTTAAAATAATATTTAATGTTCATTATGTATTTCTGCAAGGAAATATCACTTAAAAAAACAGTAAACTAGGGATGCATTTAACAGCACTTTCAGGGTGATTTATAATCTGTGTTCTCTGCAGAAAAATACTGCTGGTGAAGGTTAACCTATAAAAGTTCAAAGCAGGATGTTTGTCTTCAGTCAGCAGAAAAGTTCATCCTTAACTCAAATAAGTTTTTTGTAACTACTAGACAAAACAAACTGTTTAAGTTCAAAATGAAATTGTAACCTTCAGCTGCAAAATTTGCCTGAGTCTACATTTTCAGATTGAACACATGAAGCGCCAAGGTAATTTTGAACTATTTCTTAAACTGTTTTACATCATTTTAATTTTCAGTAGGTAGTGCCATAAAATGGTATACAATTGTATAATGGAAAAATTCAGTACAATAAAAAGTACCTAAGTAGTGGTAAAATTCATTCCAAATTTATTGTGCTCTGCAGTATAGAAATTCATGAAAATCAAGCTCACAGAATTTATTTTCAGAGTCTTGGGCGGGCTCTTTCTATGCAGAAACTGGGCAGCATCTTTTATGGAATTAGTGAGTAGCCTGCAGCCTATTTCAGTTTTAAGTAACTGCTTAATAGTTTTGCTGAATATGCGTGCAAACACTTACTTATTTTGCCGAGTAAGGACAGGAAATGTTAGCAGATTCAGCTTTTGCTTAAAATGCATCTGCTCAGAAGCCTAAAAGTTTTTGAACAAGGAGTATGCTCTGTTAAAAAACAATATACAAGATCACATGGCTTTTATGTATGCAAAGGAAAGAAAATGGTAATATAGCTTAAAGTTTCAGTAGCACTATTCTGAGAGCAGTAAAATTCTGTACTTAAAAAGCAGTTCAAAGTTCAGTGGGAGAATAGGCTAAACTTAGTGTGCTCAGAAACTGTAGGGAAAGCAAGATAAATGAAGAACATATGTCTTCTTAGCCATGTACTTTGGATATCTTGTCAAAAGCATTTGAGCTGCCTTTAGTAGGATCAAAATTTGGTCTGTACTGAACACCTTTGAAAATACTGCTGTAGATGCAAAAGAGATGGTATGTCTATGCTTTGTTTACTCCTGGATCCTATTCCTCTCCATCCCACTGAATATATGTATACCCATACATGTATTTGTTGGGCTGCAAAGCAGACCTCTCATTCTTGTGGAAACTACTCCAGCCTCATGTTGGGTGTGCAGAGCAGTGCCTGCGTGCTGGAGGAGAACGGTGGAAGTCACTGTCTGGCAGGGGTTCGTTATCACATATGATTTTGGGGTCAGGTACCCAACAAGCCCTTCTAGGTGAGGTTTCTGCATGTGGCTCAAATCAACACCAACAGAGTGATGACAGTACATTGACCCAGGGTGTGGACATCCCAGGGACATGGGCAGTCTCTGTGACTGCCTCCAGCCTTCCAGTACTGACCTGCTCCCCTTCTCCTACCTTCGCATTATATTTTCCTGAACCAGCTGTGCACCTGATTCACACTGATTCAGTTCTCATGTCCATTGTAGACATGGGATAAAACTCCAGGTACATCTCTTCCTTCCCATTTTCTCTTATCTGTTTTCTGCTTCTTTAAAGTTAACCATCTGAATGCACATCCCATCCCATGGTCATCCGGCAGGAGTGAAATGCCCACCTAAAAGCTGAAAGTTAGAGTTGCCTAAATGAGGCTGCATGATACAAAGGAGCAAGGGATATGCAGTTTTGTCCTCAGTACAGTTTTTAATCTTGATGTTGGTGATGCCCTACTATAGGTGAGATAGGACTGCTGACTTACTGCTGGGAAAAGAGAATCACATTTCTGAAGATATCAGCATTATGACCCTGTGCTACTGTCCTACATTAGTGACATGTCCCCCATGACCACTGGTCCAATGTTGCTGTGGCTTGGGTCCACCTCCAGTCATAGGGCTGCTGGAGCAGGCAGCAAATGGCCTGCAACCATCTCCTCCTGCCGGAAAAAGGGCACCTTGAAAAGCCCCTGAGGTTCTCTCTGGCCACAGATGGGAGAGGTGACAAGCCTGATGTCACAACAGGCTTCTCTTTTAGCTCTTCTCTTGCACCCCTCTTGTCAAAGAAGTCACAACTTTCACACCGCTTCTTTCCTGAAAAGAAGCATTCATTAAATGATCAGTTACAATTCAGAATAACAAATGAAAACTCAATTGTTGTGTTAGGAGCAAACCCCTAGCTCACGTAGTTATGGTGCCTGTGCTGACTTCATGGAGCGCTTACAGTATACAAGAAGTGAAGGAGGCGCTCCCCCAAGATTTTTGACTAATAGTAATGTTTTGTTAGAGGAATAATATATAAAACACATGACTCACGAGGGCAAAATTTACTTTACAATTAACTTCTACACAACATAGTAATGCTGGCACTGCTTTAAATATCATACACATATTACAACAGTAGCTGGGTCTTAGTATAGCTATTTACAGATAACCATGGTAGTAATAGGCTATCATGATATGGGTAGGGTGGTTATTCCAAAGGCATATTTCAACCCTGAATTACCCTTTGTTGCAAATATTGTAGGGATTCTTCAGAACATGTTAGAAAAGAAACTTGTAGTGAACAAGGGGAATGGAAAATTAAGGCTATCAAGAGAGATGTGTGAGGTTCTGATCTCCTTTTTATCGTATTTTAATTTAAATTGTGTTTTTTGGGGTAGGCATGAAACTTTTTTGATGAAAAATACATACTAGGAAAAACTGAAATATTAAACCAATTTGTGTCAATTTTGCCAAATTGAGAAAACAAAATTTAAAATAACTTTGGGAAAAATCAGAATATGTTATTTTATGAACTCTAATTTTGTTCTGAAGTAATTATTTCAAAGTGTTTTCTAATTTGATTTAAAAATAAAATCACTTATAAAGTGGTCAACATGAAAATTAAACATTTATTACATACAAAAATATCTAAAAAGTCCTTATTCAAAATTTCAAAAGTTTTGGGTTTGATCCAACAAAAACCAATTTTTTTTCTACTTCCTCAGAACCTGCAGTGAATCAAGAAATATGCGGTTATGCCAGAGGTTTGGATTTTTAAATAGTGGATAGAGGCATGCAACAGAAAGAAATTTAACAGCTAATAAGTTTTCAAGTAAATAAAATGGCAAAGCAGTAAAAATTAGTGAATACGTATATGTTTCACAGAACATTTAAAGAATTATGATCTTATGTGCTAGAATGTTACAGGAACAGACAGCATCAAAAATGTATGTATTTTCAGTGACTTTAATGAGAAGGGAAAACAGAATGCTTTCTATTGCCCTGCTCCTTTTACATTATTTATATTGCCTTGCATTCTATTCTTCCATTGCATTGTCTAAAGGAAAATAAATTAAAAAAAATACAGCTATGATGAACATGAATACACAATGTTCCATACAATTAGAGAATATTTTTCTCACTACTTGCAGACACATGAATGGATCATAAAATCTAAATAGCACTTGAGTCACATTCAGAAGCGATGGAAATGGAAGAAATTATAGTATTCAGCACAAATACTGTTTACACTATTTCCTTTATTTTTATTGCTTATTGGTTTATTTTTCTTAATTTTTTTCTTTGTAACATGATGATTATTTTTCTGTGGGTAACTTGCTTTTGGAAGCTGAGGGATTTTCTTCAAAGAAATAAATGGAAGAGAGGTCCACCTGGTAATTCTATCAGTATACTATAAATCTCATACCATGGATCTCTCTTTTATTAAGTTTCCTCAAGGCAAGACAAGATAGCATTTCAGTTATTACAACAAACAAATGGAGCTCTCCATCACTGTCCTGGTGAAAGGTAGCAAATATTTTGTGTAATGTTTATTTTTAATCTGTCTCTCCTTTATTGTTTCCATCCTTGCTTTTTGCTATATTTTCATCATCTAATTCCAAAAATAATTTCATCAATACATGGGTGTGTGCTGTAAGCTGGACTAGCAATGTAGGCCTAGACAATTAAAATTCTCCACGAAGTGACATGAAAACACATTAGCTTGTTAGCTTAAATATCTTTGTAAAACTTAATATTAGATATGATATTTTTTCAGTTCCACCAGTAAGCTGGAATTTTCCGAAGCTTCTCTACACACCCTTTTGCAAACAGGTTGTGGAGGGCAGATTGTATCTTGGATAATTGTGCTGCCCATTCATTTGGCACAGCCACCTCCATTTTGTTGCATTCTGATATTTTCTGAAGTAGTCAGTCACCCTCTCTTCTTCTAGCAGTTTGGTGTGGTTATGATAGGGCTATTTTTGGCTATATATGCACGGATCAAAGATTCTTGAGGTAAAACCTTATCCCCTTTCAATAAATGGCAAACAGCTCTGACTGCAGTGAGGAAAGGTTTTTTTTTTAACGAACTGTCTAATTTCCTCACCAGTTACTAGTGGAGCTCAACCATCTTCATTTTTTGGACATGAAATAAGAGATTTGAGGTTAAGGACATTTGTGAGGATGGGTCTGTAGTTATGGTGTCAAGCTCTAGAGATGTGCATTTAGTTCCTTATTCTGTCATATATTTCAGATGTGATTTTGTGCAGATGAGTAATTCATCACTACCCTTTGCCATGCCAGATCATTATAGATTAATTAGTCGGAATCACCAGTTGGCTAAATTATGCTACTGAGTCTATCTATTCTGGACTGTATAATGCATTGAAAGCATGTTCTTTGTTTGTCATTTCTTATCTGTAAAATGTGGAGATCACTGCTGCTTTGCTTCTTACTGACTCCCTAGTGATAAATATATGAGAGAGAAGAGTGCTAGTGTTATGTTATGATAACAGGGATCATACACGCTGCCAGCACTTCGCTGCTGGGAACTGGAACCATGAACATCTCTTGAGCTAGCCATTAGCAAGAAGATTTTTCTGTTTCAATGAACTTCCAGAGCCCCTACAGTCATCCATCCAAAAAGGAGACCTGCTCATAGGCTCTGCTGTTGGGCACTGGATGTGGAAGAGAGAACCAGGTCCCAGCGCTGCCTCAGAGAAAATTCCTTCTTAGAGTTGAAGGGGGGTTGATGTCGCCTCAGAGAAAGAAATGACTAATGGCTTCCTTCTTGTCTTGCTATTTTTATTCAAATCTATCTTGTTAGCTTGGAGTGGAAGAAACATCAGCTTTCGGGTCTTTCAAACACACTAAAGCTGACTCTTCATATGGCTGTAAACCAATTTCTCTTCGCTGGAGCTTGTTAACTATATGCTAGTGCGATGCCAGCATATTGTTCTTTCTGCCATGTGATCTGTACGTAGGCATTTTATTGCAAGTAGTAAAAACGTGCTTTTCTGTTCTTGTAGGAATACAGTCAACATCGTAAGAGTGCTAACAGTAAATTGCTCAGATTTGCTTAAGCATGTGCTTCTGACTCAGACCAAATATTGACAGCGAAAATGCTGTAATTGTTTGCAGACTTCAAATATGAGCAGAGGGAATCCCATTCTTTTGACTATAAAATGTAACTCCATTGGACCCTGGAGTATATAAAGCAAATATGTTACATTGTGTTCTAACAACACAGGATAGCAAGAGCCATTATGCACATGGCAGAGCTGAAAAGTGCATATTGGTTTCATAGAGGTACAGTGGGAGAGCCACTTGTGTGTGGCGTGAATTCATACTGCTGTTCATACGGAGGGTTTTGTAGCAGATCATTTATATACAGAGATGCACAAAAAGCATTTACTCCAATAAATTTAAATCTTTCCTCAATGGAGAAAAGAATTCTTATGCATGGTTTCCCCACTGCCACTGAACAAGAGTGGGGCATTTTTTGCATTAAGCATAAAGAAAAAATAATATGCTTAAAGAAGTAGGGAGGTAGGGAACTGCTGTGCTGTGCTCTGCCTATACCTGTGTTCATGTGCAACCTGCTATTGCCATCTTGTTACCAGGCAAACATCTGGTATCTGTTTATGAAATACTTTCAGGGTTGTCTTTGTAGGCAGGGATATGATGTAAAACTTTAATTTTTGGTAATGAAATGTGGATGAAATGACTTTTACATTCTGGTAGCTGCTGTGAGCACACATGATAGCTAGCATTTCACCACAGGCAGGGGACTCTCAAAGATGTTACTAGCACTTTCTGTACAGTATCTAAACTATATCAACAGCAATGATCTAGCCTTTCCTCTGACATGAAGAGTTACTGCACTAAACATAAAAAAACAAGTATCAAAATGTAGTAAATATTGGGAACCCTCTTCGAGTCAGTCTTCTCCAAGAGGCAAAGGCCATATTGAGAAGGCTGCAACATTGTTAGCCATTTTGAGTCCAACTCTTTTGTTTAATACCCTGACAAGTTCTGCTTACAAGCTGTTGGAAAAATAGGTCCCTAAGTCATTATTTACTGATAATTCTGTGACTGTGGGCAAGGATTTTCAAAGAAAGATAAGAAACTTTGGTTGCCACCTCCTATTCAATTTCACTGGGAGTTAAGTAACCAGTTGACTTATTCTCATCAGAAAACAGCTGTGATGATAATAATACTCAAGTTCTCTGAGTCACTACTGCTTGGTCTATGTACCCCTCTACTCTGCTACATCCACTGCTTAGTCATAGTAGAAATCACCATATCAATAGACTTCCTGGCTCATGGTTTGGTAAAATTTCTCCCTGCTGTTTCCTGCTCATTGGGTGATTTATCCAGGTGTTTTCCTTTCCTTTTTTTTTGCTTATTTTTCATTTATAAAAGGTAACTTTAAAAAAAATGTGGGGCACAGCATGGATTTTGCAAAGCTAAATTTTAGCTAGTAACTCTATCAAATAGTGGTGAAACTGAGAGAAAGGAAGATTGCCAGAATTCCCCAGGTGTTGGCCACATGCAGGGTTGCAAATGTGCTTGCAGGGAGTGTGATGACAGTTCTGTATCCATCAAACAGTCTTAAAATACACAAATGCATCTGTTATGCATTCAAGAATCTTGTTCGTGCTAGTATCAGAGATATTTAAGCTCTTATAGCCCACAAAACAAGAAAAAAACAAGGCAGAGAGGGGAAAACTTACTGTGAATATGAGTTGTGAGTGGTAGAATTAGCAAAGCCTAGAAGGAAGAGTTTTAAAGACTGGAGGCTGTTTTTTTCTTTCTCCACCTTATGTTGAAAGTTATTTTAATAAAAGTCAGGTTGAACAAGCACTAGGACTTCAACCCTATCTATTGAAACAAGCAGTGGTTTATGGCAAGTGCCTCAGCAAAGGTAAATGAGGGAGATGCAGCAGAGGCTGCTGAGAGTCCCAGAGTGCCGCACCACATACCTGCATCCCCAGTGGCTGTAGTATTTCAAGGCACCCAGAGCACAAAACTATGGAGACTGGAAACTATACAGAAGTAGGACCCTGGAAGAGAAACCCATATCAGCTCAAAATAAGCTCATATTTCTACATGACTTTAGGCAGCACCTTAGGGAGGTCCTTAAAACTTCTTTGTTTTAAGCATTCATCTCTGTATTCAAATACAGATTAATTATTTTCATCTCCAAAACTGTCTTCTTCAGCATTAACTTAGGGACCTTTACGCAACACTGAATGGGATATTAGGTATGTTCCCTTATAGGTTTGGGTTTACAAGGTGGCCCTCCAGCCTCTCTACGTTTTGAACTGTATTGTCTCACAGTCCCTAATTTTCCTCTTTGAGATTCATGTTTAATCAGAAGAACTTGAAATATATATACAGAATTCAGGGAAATGATTGAGTTTTCCTGAGCCAATGAGGGGCAAGATTCATCTCATTTGACCTTGGATGTTTACAAGGTAGACATCAGCATTTGAACTAGTAATCCTAGGCTCATTCTATTGTCAACAGAGATAAACTTTAGGATATAGTTTCTCTGACCTATTTTAGACATTTACTGCAGAGTGAGATGAGTTGTGGCCTAGACTCCGTTGACTATATTAAGTTACCACTATTTATAAAGGGATCCTAGGGTGTTTATTCATATAATCAGATGAATTTTCCTGTAGATAATGGCTAATGGTTTTCCAATGAGTAAAGAACATTTGTCTCTAAAACTCAGTATTGAATTGCCTAATGTCAAGACTAAGCTCATTAAATTTCCATTTTGTACAATTTTTTTGGCAGATCTAGATTTCAGCTTTGGTAACTAAGACAAAAAGAGTATCGGTTCACTAGGTTGCCTTGATCAATGACAACCAGAACAAAACAAAAATAATATCTTGTTCTTATACAGAACTTATCACATGATTCCATGTTCCAAAAAAAAAAAAATAGTGATACATACATCCTTGGGAAAGACAGAGTAATTGAAATAAAAAGAAAATAAAATGCTTTGCTGAATCCACTGAGGGTCTTAATTTCACCTGGAAGAAAGAAATCTCGAGGTGTTACTGTCACTGGCCTGATTCACAATGAACAATGAAGTCCCTGGAGAAACATGAAAGCATCTGGATGTCTCAAACACCTGATGGAAAACTAGGAAAGAGAAGGCACTGAAAACCCAGTTACAGAGACTGAGAACAGCTGACATGCAGAGTCACAGAGACATACTCTTAGACATGCTTGTAAACCCTTGTGTCAATGAGGCATCATAGTTTTGAAAATCCAGCTGATGTTTCTAACTTTGCAAGTAATTTGAAAAGAACAGATCCTAGGCTTGCTGAGCCTAAACACTTCACCTGTATTATCAGTAAAATCTGGCTGGCTACTGAAAAGCTATACTTACTACTGATGGATCCAAATCTCCTGTAATGAGTAAGGTGATTACCTTGAAGAGGAGATACACTTCAGTGTAACTGCAGAGCATGATCAGGATGCTGTGCCATCCAGGGCCAGGGAAAGAGTCAAAAAGTGTCTTGATTTTGACTAACTGTCATGCCTACATTTCTGGTTAAATGGCAGCAGCTCAGAAGAAAAAACACCTAAGTTTGACCTTAGAGAACAAAACCTTTAGTACAACAATCTGTGATATGATATCTTGAACCAGATAGTGTTTTTACCCTGTGTATTAACTTTGTTTTCAACAGAGCATAAAGGGCACGCTGTAATACCCTCATAAATCATAAATCTGAGTTTATTAGTAAATCATACTTCTGGAACATAACAGAACATAGGCATGTCAATGAAAAATTGTTGACCAGGCATTAACTATGGTATTTGTTTTTTTCTTTAAGTGGCTTTTATTGAATACCACTGGATCCTATTTTCTCCTTGTAAGTATGTCCTTTTTACAGAAACAGCAATAAGGTTTTTTTTTTTTTTAACTTGCTGTAATTTAAAGTTCTATGTGTTTAATAAAAAACAGACATTATTTTTTTTCTGACTAACACTGTGGTCCCTTGACCTCCTGAAAAGCATAAGTAAAACCATTATGCCACATCATAAAATACTTTATTTGGAGACATCACTTTGGTGTTACTCAGGGTAAGGTACGTTTTAAACAGTAGACCTCTATCTATGGTTTGATATCTGCTCTATGGACTAGGTTGAGAAGCTATGACTTCTAGTTCCTTGGTGAACTAAGTTTAGTTAGTCCCTTCCTTGTGTCATGGACTGAAATCACACACAGTACAAGTGACTGGCTATATATCAGGTTCCTTGTGATAACTCTTGTGAATAAGTTGTGATAGCTACGAAGCTCTTATTATTGACCGGGAGCTCATTGCTTAAGTTCCTTTGAGTCCTTGCCCAGCTGCTTAACGTTACTGTAGTTGGAGACACAGGGCCCTGCGGCATCCTGGCTCTACAAAAAAGGCCGGTGAATGGACACCGTTTTGAAGGTGCCTGCTATCAGCTCTATCATTTCACAAGAGAAGGAGTTGAGAGAAAGCAGGAGGTTTTATAAGTGTTGCTGGTCTTTGGCATTCTGCTTTACCTGACTGCCCAAGGCAGCACTGCCCTCAGCTTTCCTCCTCATTTTACTAAGTGTACTTTGGAATGAATAGGACTCAAATATGTAAAGCAAAAAAATAGCACAGGAGCATTGTTTCTCACTTGCATATTAGGGCAGTTTTATTTTTAAATTGATCATAAATAAGAATGCTGAAATTTGCTATTAACTATCAAACTTCTTTAGCCACCCATATGATGCAATTAGCTAAGAGGCCATTCAAAGATCTGATCAGATTTTATAATCAAAGATATTTATAATATCAGTACTACTTAACTGAAAAAGGTGAGCAGTACTTATTAAACAACCAGAATCAGTTGGAAAATGCTTTCAGAACAAAGAGGAGTAGCTTTGAATAATCTTCCCTTTAGGAAGAATCCTATACAATTTAGTATCAAAAGCAATTATTACTTTTCACACTCATCTGACAGTATGTAGAAGACAATTAATTATATTAAAGGCACAAAATCCTGCAAATTTGTTGTGGAAATTTCTGCTCAAGGTAAATGTTCTCCATTAAGCAGCATGGGCTTTTAGACTAATTTCTCTCAATACAATTACACTTCTCTATAACCTTCCAGATTTCCACCTTATTAAATTATACAGGACTCTTTCCATTTGAGCTGCCACATATATGTCAAACTAAGCCATAAATTATAATTAATTTAAATTTACTGATGAAATTGTCCCTTGTTTGTTCTTTTCTTTGTGCTTAGAGCCGATACATCCCTCTGATGAAACTGTGTATGCGAGAGAAAAAAACAAGCAGAAAAGATATTCTAGTAGAAAAAAATCAATACAGATACATGGATAATCTATGCCAAATTAAATTAAAGATCAATCTTTATTTTTACAATGTTTCATCAGGCTGTGAATGGCAGGTCCTACTGTCTAACGAGCAGGTCATTATACAAACAGTTGCTTTGAACATTTGTATGGTATTGCTCATAGCCATAGTTTCTTCCCAGAGGAAGTAAAGGTTTACATTCTGGCATGAAAGGAGGAACATTGTCACTTCTTCTGCTTTTCTCAATAATGATTCTGCTCTAGTATATGAACACTGAAGATAAATATAAGTTATAAACTTCTAACTCTTCTCCCCTCATTTATCAGCTCTTTTTGCTTCGTATATAATTTCTGTTCAATTTTTCTCACAGATCTCCCAATTTTTTGCCACTGAATATATGTATGTATATACATGTATATATATCAGGGAATTAGAGATTGCTGTGATGGGAATGTTTAGGAGACTGACAGAATCACAGAATCACAGAATCGCTGAGGTTGGAAGGGACCTCTGGAGATCATCTAGTCCAACCCCCTTGCTCAAGCAGGGTCACCTAGAGCACATTGCACAGGATTGCGTCCAGGAGGGTTTTGCATATCTCCAGAGAAGGAGACTCCACAACCTCTCTGGGCAACCTGTTCCAGTGCTCTGCCACCCTCACAGTGAAAAAGTTATTCCTCATATTCAGATGGAACTTCCTGTGTTTCACTTTGTGCCTGTTGCCTCACGTCCTGTCGCTGGGCACCTCTGAAAAGAGTCTGGTCCCATCCTCTCAACACCCTCCCTTTAGATATTTGTACACATTGATAAGATCTCCTCTCAGCCTTCTCTTCTCCAAGCTAAACAGGCCAAGCTCTCTCAGCCTTTCCTCATAAGAGAGATGCTCCAGTCCCCTAATCATCTTTGTAGCCCTTCGCTGGACTCGCTCCAGTAGTGCCACATCCCTCTTGTACTGGGGAGCCCAGAACTGGACACAATACTCCAGATGTGGCCTCACCAGGGCTGAGTAGAGGGGGAGAATCACCTCCCTCGACCTGCTGGCAACACTCTTCCTGATGCACCCCAGGATACCATTGGCCTTCTTGGCCACAAGGGCACATTGCTGCCTCATGCTTAACTTGGTGTCCACCAGCACTCCCAGGTCCTTCTCCGCAGAGCTGCTTTCCAGCAGGTCAACCCCCAGCCTGTACTGGTGCAGGGGGTTATTCCTCCCCAGGTGCAGGACCCTGCACTTGCCTTTGTTGAACTTCAGGAGGTTCCTCTCCACCCACCTCTCCAGCCTGTCCAAGTCTCTTTGAATGGCAGCACAGCCCTCTGGCGTATCAGCCACTCCTCCCAGTTTTGTATCGTCAGCAAACTTGCTGAGGGTGCACTCTGTGCCTTCATCCAGGTCATTGATGAAGAAGTTGAACAAGACTGGACCCAGTACTGACCCCTGGGGGACACCGCTAGCTACAGGCCTCCAACTAGACTCTGCGCCACTGATCACAACCCTCTGAGCTCTGCCATTCAGCCAGTTCTCAATCCACCTCACTGTCCACTCATCTAGCCCACACTTCCTGAGCTTGTCTATGAGGATGCTATGGGAGACAGTGTCAAAAGCCTTGCTGAAGTCTAGGTAGACAACATCCACTGCTCTCCCCTCATCTACCCAGCCAGTCATTCCATCAGAGAAGGCTATCAGATTGGTTAGGCATGATTTCCCCTTGGTGAAGCCATGCTGACTACTCCTGATCACCTTCTTGTCCTCCACATGCGTGGAGATGGCTTCCAGGATGAGCTGCTCCATCACCTTTCCAGGGATGGAGGTGAGGCTGACTGGCCTGTAGTTCCCTGGGTCCTCCTTCTTGCCCTTTTTGAAGACTGGGGTGACATTGGCTTTCTTCCAGTCCTCGGGCACCTCTCCTGTTCTCCATGACCTTTCAAAGATGATGGAGAGTGGCTTAGCAATAACGTCCGCCAGCTCCCTCAGCACTCGTGGGTGCATCCCATCAGGGCCCATGGATTTGTGGGTGTCAAGTTTGCTTAAATGATCTCTAACCCACTCCTCCTCCACCAAGGGAAAGTCTTCCTCTCTCCAGACTTTCTCTCTTGTCTCCAGGGTCTGGGGCTCCTGAGGGCTGGCCTGAGCAGTTAAGACTGAAGCAAAGAAGGCATTCAGTAACTCTGCCTTCTCTGCATCCTTCGTCACCAGGGCACCCACCCCATTCAGCAAAGGGCCCACATTTTCCCTAGTCTTCCTCTTGCTACTGATGTATTTGAAGAAGCCCTTCTTGTTGTCCTTGACATCCCTTGCCAGATTTAATTCCAAATGGGCCCTGGCCTTCCTCGTCGCATCCCTGCATACTCTGACAACATTCCTATATTCCTCCCAAGTGGCCTGTCCCCCTTTCCACTTTCTGTATACCTCCTTCTTCTGTTTGAGTTTTGCCAGGAGCTCCTTGCTCATCCATGCAGGTCTCCTGCCCCCTTTGCTTGACTTCCTACTCATAGGGATGCACCACTCTTGAGCCTGGAGAAAGTGATGTTTGAATATTAACCAGCTCTCTTGAACACCCCTTCCTTCTAGGGCCCTAACCCATGGGATTCCTCCAAGTAGGTCCCTGAAGAGGCCAAAGTTTGCTCTCCTGAAGTCCAGGGTTGCGATCCTACTTGGTGCCCTGCTGCCTCCTCGCAGGATCCTGAACTCCACGATCGCGTGGTCACTGCAGCCAAGGCAGCCCCCAACCTTCACATCTTCCACCAGTCCTTCTTTGTTAGTACGAGGTCCAGCAGCACACCTCTCCTTGTTGGCTCCTCCACCACCTGGGTCAAGAAGTTGTCACCAATGCTCTGCAGGAACCTCCAGGACTGTTTGTGCCTAGCTGTGTTGTCTTTCCAGCAGATATCGGGGTGGTTGAAGTCCCCCATGAGAACCAGGGCCTGGGATCGTGAGGCTACTTCCAGCTGTCTGTAGAAGGCCTCATCGACTTCCTCTTCCTGATCAGGTGGCCTGTAGTAAACACCCACAACAGTGTCACCTCTATTAGCCTGCCCTTTGATCCTTACCCACAAGCTCTCGACTCGCTCTTCATCCACCCCTAGGCACAGCTCAATACATTCCAGTTGCTCTCTCACATAAAGAGCAACTCCACCACCTCGCTTTCCTGGCCTGTCTTTCCCAAAAAGCACGTAGCCATCCATGACAGCACTCCAGTCATGCGAGCTATCCCACCATGTCTCTGTAATGGCAATGAGATCATGGCCCTGCGACCGCACACAGATCTCTAGTTCTTCCTGTTTGTTCCCCATGCTGCGTGCATTGGTGTACAGACATTTCAGGGAGGTGATCGAGCATGCAGGTGACAAAACAAGCCAGTTTTAAACTTTAGAACAAATCATTAATGAATGAATTCATTACCAGCCCTTCATTCTAATGTTTCAATTTTGCATGTTATTAGTCATCATCACTACATATACAAAAAGGTTAGACTTTAATACTTGTATTCTGAATTAGCTGTGAGTATACGATACCACGGAGCCGATGCAGTATAGTCCATGCTGGTGGCTGCGGTCCACAGGGGTCCAGGTGAACAGGCTGGAGAGCAATTTGATGGGCACCAAAGTGGGGTGTCTTCTTTCTTCCTTGTTTTTCCTCATCATGGCTGAGGTTTTTGTGCTATTTTGCCTCCCTCCTAAAAGGGGTGGTCTCCTCTGCTCCTGATAATACTTACTTTTTGGTTTTCCAGCCATTCTTGGGTATTTGGCAGGATGTCCTGCTTATTTGCAGTCCCTTGTGCTTATCTTGTACTTTGGCAACTTTATGTGTCTTCTACGTGCAGATACACTCATTGCTTATCCTTTTGGTGGTCACATTGCTTATACGCTTATGTTAAAATACTCATATGTTGTGTCTGACTATGTCATCACAGTGTTACAAAATGCTTATATATGGTGTTGGTTATGCTATTTTAGCACACTTGTATTTGAATTCAAGGCTAGCTAATATTAATTATATCCTGGTTAGTGCACTTTTAATTTGTAAGTGTCACAGGCCTCCCTCTATTTTAGCTACCAACTCCATCACTTTGGATGTAGAGATGGAGTGCTCTGCTGCCTTGCCAAGGCAAAAAACAGCAGACACTCTCACCTGACTCTGCTCAGCCCCCTGCTCTATCACATTGCTTAAAATAGCTCAGAAGGCACTGGTCTAATTTCAGATCTTCTGTATTGAGTTTTTTATGTTCCTAGATTGCAGCAGTTCCTTACAACAAGGCGAGGACTGGACTTCCTCCCTCCAGCAGAGGACGAATATGATGTGGTAGATGCCTGACAGAAAATATAGTAGGAAAGGCAATCCGTCATTGCCTCTGGAGCTCACTCCTCTTTCCAAGACTCCTTACAACGCTACTCCCAGGAAGGAAGATATCTTTATCATTACTGAACTGAGACATTGAATCAATGACCTGCCCTGGGACAGAAAAACGTGTGGCAACGTCAGGAGCTGGTGACAGGTCTCCTGTGTCCCCAAGGCCATGGCCCTACAGCCAAGCCTCGCTCAGGCCTAATGGAGTGAGAGTGCCTTCCCTGGGCAATGTCTCCTGGAGATGGACAGGGATTGGTCTGCAGAATAAGTTGCCCAAGTGCTGTAAACTTCTGGATGGATTTATCTCACAGATTGCCAAACACCCAAGCATTTCCTGTTTATGTACTGCACGTACATATGAGGACACCCTGGAGTTACTCGTATTTAGTGTTGCAATTAAAAACAGATTTTGTCTGGATCTTCTGGGAAGGTTTGTACCCTGAAGTAAATAACACATGGCACTTTTCCAGACCTTTTTTTGACAGCTGTCTCTTTTGTGGCAATTGAAATAATTGTCAAGACTGAACAAAATAAGTCAAACAGAGGTAAGAATGGCTGTCTTGTGTAATAAAATTCAAGCTAGTACTGCCAGAAGTTTGCAAAAAGGATTTGCAAAAGCACACGAAAGTATTGTGTGCTTTGAAAACACTGGTTGTGAGGAAGAGTCTCTCTTCCATTTAGCTGCCCATTTCTCAAGGGTTACACTGAGCAGTGCCTCAGACCCATGTGGGAGAATGGACATAAATGGGACAGCTCCAGTGCTTCAGGTGAAGCACAAGTTCAAGTAAATGTCTGAGTCCATGTTCAAGCACTCAGCTGGTGCAGGTGGAAGCATGAATGTGCCAGTCATGTGGTTAAGACACTCAAAATTTCTCTGAAGGACATAATGGAAGAATCATTTGTATGCAGCATATACAATTTCCAGTTAATGTACAGCATCAGCTGCACCTGGATATTTCTCCAAAGGTTAAATTGGCTGGCAGTTGAGCTTTATCATCCTGAAAATTTGATATCATGGCAGATTTTTGCTTTCAGAAGGAAAAATAACCATGGCATTAATTCAGTGCTTGCTTATACTGTCAAAATGACCGAGAAACCAATGCAGAAAACAACTTGGGAGTTTGTAATAGTTACTTACAGAAAAAAGTGCTGGAGAAATGCAGATAGCCCCTTCTTCCTGTTTCATCAGGAACCCTGAACTGGACAGATTTAATCTCAAATAAGGAGGAGAGTGTTGCCACCTGCTCTGGCAGAAAACAACACGCTTGTGATGAATTCATCCTTTCCCGTGAGGCTGCGAGATAGTCCCAGCTATACCTTGGCTGCGTGTCTGTCCCTCTCCCGCTAGCAAAGAGCTCTGCTGACAACGTGCTTCTCAATTGCTTGCTCACAAGCTTTGGCTTGTTCTGTGGTTGAAAACTAAAACATTTTTTTGCACTGGTTAGTTTGTTCTTTGAAGGTTGCAGGCGTCACATGAATTAAGATGAGCAACAACAGAGTCATGCCCTCCCAGCCTGGGCTGGTGTTGGGGCCGATCACAGTGCAGCTCTGTCATTTGCCACTTTTAAACAACAGTATTTCTGTTAATCTCCTCCTCAGACAGGAACAAAGACATTAGGGAAAACAAATGGTGCTGCAAGATGCAAAGTTAAATAAAATTACCCATGTGAGATAGCTTATCTCCAAATACTTATGTCTTTGTATAAACAATGAAAACCAGGCCAGATCCCTTGCACACTCTTCTGTACTGGGCAAGAAAACCTTCTGGTGGATAGAAATGGATAGGAACTGCTTATTTAAGCTGTGCTTTTTTTTTTTTGGCCATTAATAAGGCATTTCAGTAAATATTGACACAAAAAAGAACATTATTAACATTCCTTTTACCCACATAAATCTGTCTTGCTGCATGCCCTGAAACAGACAGCTTCTTAAATTATTCTTAGCAACCAAGTACACTTTACGTAAAAAATCTTTATGTGTGACGCAGGCTTGCATTTCAAGAAAACATTAAAGAGCATTTGGCACCTAACTTATATTGCAGCATGACGGAGGGGTTGGTGAGAGAGAAAATTTATTGGCGCCAATTGCAGTAATGACCAGCATGGATGCCCAGTACTCAGCTGCACAAGATGAAATATTTTCTTAAAGTCTTCTGTTTTGGAGTCACTTTCAGTTTACTCTCCTTTTCCTAGATATAAAGGAATAGCTGTTTGGGTTCCCTTGAAAGATCTTGTGAAGGCACATGACAAAGTGTAAGCAAAAAGCTGAAGGAGAACTCATTCTCAAAGACATCATTAATTAATTCAGCATCCAGATTTGACTTTTGCTGTTCTCAAATATAAAATGAAAGAAACTTGTTTAGTCTGGGAAAGACGTTCAACAGTTTGATTGCACTGATGTAAGGAACAGATGCTCACCCCTCTTCTGCACTTGCTCCTTTGAAATCTGACCTCTTGAAAGTAGCCTGTGTATAGATTACAGTTAGATGTTTTAATGGCTCACCCTGAGAGTGTTTGTACGGTGACTTCCGAGCAATGCTCCGCTCAGCTGAGAAGAGCTCATGGTTTGTGCAGATGAGATTAGTGCACAGAGAGAGGACATGAAGAGATTGTGTTCAAAGAAAAAGAGGCCAAAGAGCAGGAACCTTTTAACTTCATGGCTATACCTCTCAAGCAAAACCAAGCTGAGACAGACAGGTGCTGTTGTGCAATAGAACAGATCTAGGTCCAATGGTGCCCCCATATTACCCATATAACCTGAAAGGGACTGAAAGGCTAGAAGAGCTGATTAATAAAATGTTTTTTGTGCACTCTGCTCCTTTTGATCTCAATTAGCAATGTTTTGGAAAGCAGAACCCTTATGCTACTGATGAGCTAGCACACAGCAGGAGCAGGGAACGGTGCCACCCTGACTCTGGCACGTCCCTTGCCTGGCAGCATTAGTACTCACTCTCTCTAGGCGTCTCCTACAGTCAGTGGAAAGAGACAATTGCCTGGGCCTGGACCCTAGCTTAAGTGAAACTTTTTCCATTAATTGTGGGAGCCCTCCTAGGTCCAAGTCAGCTAAATTGGCTATGCATTGTAGTGTTGAGCCCAGGAACAGCTGAGCATGTCTTGAAGTGGAGATTTGGGCCCTTTTAAAATTGTACTGCTCTTTGCTGCCTCCTTTCTTTCTTGAATGACTCGTTAATCAATTCAAAATGGCATTATAGCATTGTATCATATTTACTTCCAGATTCCTCTGGCATTATGTATTTTATTATATGTTACATATTATGACATAGATTATTATATATAGCTCTTTCTATATAATGGGAATTTTGATGACATACAGAACAATTGCCCTGATGGGATAACAAGAAGATAATACAAAAAGGAAACAATCATAGAAAAATCACAGATATTACATCATTAATGGAGGTGGACTGCAATACATGGATAAAGCAATGACAAATTAAATTATAATTTTTTCTGGTTGTTTCACACTAGAAAGATAGGTATTTCCCCTCTGCAATAAGAACTATCTTCAAGACAGCAAGGCCATAAGAAAGTAAGTATTACTCTAAAGCACTAGTGTGATTACTACATCAGGTTATAGAACAGCTGTGCAGGAGGGTTTGTTCATTCTTGAAGTGAAAGGGGCTATGATAGGAGATGATATTCTAGCTGCTCTAGTATGATAGAAGTTTCCTGGGTTCCCTACATTTCTGAGAAAGAGTGCTGTAGGTGGGCTGTATTGGGTAAAACCCCTGCATACTTTTTCAACCTGCTGATAAACACTGGATGGCGTTAGCTTTCCTATTCTCTTCTTGCCCTGGCATTTAACTTTGCTTAGATGGTGTAGAGGGCTGATGGAAGATTTTGCAATTCTTATTTTATAGCAGTTTATGATAATTGCTCCCACTGGGAGACTCCCAACTAGTAGAAAATACTTATTATTTATTGGACATTATGTGCAAAGACAAAGGAAAAAAAGCCCATCTCTGACCCTATATATTTTCACAGATGAAATGTATTAATCTCTCTATATGATACTCATATTTAATGCCAGTGGCAGCCACAGGCAGTGAAAGGAGAGACGGTAGTGGGAGAGGGCTGCAGGTGCATGTATGCTGCCCCAGGCAGTACTAATATTGAGGCTCTGGTTTCTTATGTCTGCTCCTCTGCCTTCACTAGGTGAATTCACGCCCTCTCACAATCACTACTTCTTTTACATACATAGGACTCATTGGAAAGGAGAATTGACCTTCAGAAAGTCTGCAGGATGAACAACAGGTAATTTTGGCACCTCCGATGAAAAAGCTCACCATTTCCCTCAAGCCTGTCTCTCAATTAAAGAAGCTTAGCAAAAGCTTAAAGGACATCTGAAATCCCTTCTCCAAATAGAGCCAAGCCCAGGAAGCCAAGCTTCGCAGAGAGGAAAGCATCTCTAAGTAACCCAGCAGAGCCTGTGCTGTGCGCAGAAGCCAAGAAGCTCAGAAATCACAGATGTGTGTTCATGCTTTGAACATCGCAGCTCTTGGGAATTTCATGCCGGCTGAGTTTGGAAGAATAGTTTGCGTTTTTATTCTCTGGTCCGATTGCTGATCAAACACCTAATCTGAGTTGTTTCCAGCAATGGCAAATTACCACACATCTGAAAGGAAGATGAGCAGCTTTCTGACTATGAGAGACTTGAGCCAAAGCTCAGGAAAACAAATTCAAAGTGTTTCATTAGCTACAGTGGGCTTTGGAACAGACCCACTGCCTACTTATTCAATTATACAGTGTTATTAGGAGAAAAATTGCTTCCTGGCCTCCCTGGTAGGTAAAATTTAAGCCCTGCAGCATGAGGTTTTAGTCTCCCATTTTACCATAGTTGCACAGCTTGCCAGAGCTTGCATTACTTTTAATGTTCTTTCTTACTTTCCAAGCATTCTGCTCCAGTTCTTTATAAACCCTGCTTAAAGCATAGTGTTCCTGAACCAGTAGCTGCCAGCTTATGTAGAGCATAAAGTAATCTTTATTTCAGGGGTACTTTAGTGTACATTTGTCAGGTGCTCTTTTGTTTCCATTCTGAGACTAGGAAAAGGATGAAAGTTTATCATTTTTCAGTCATTGTTCTATGTATTTGAAATTTGAAAAAAAAATGCTTTAAAGTAATTTGCTTGCCTGAATTTATATGGTTGCAATCCAGATTGTGAGATTTATCCTGCCCAACCGAGCAAGCCACATGGCAGCATTCATTCCTCAAATGCTTTCAGTGACATTACTGCATGTGTGAATTTAAAGCATTTTTTTAAGTGATGCTGTCGCAAGTCATTTTGCAGACAAATCTTCTCAGACAAAAGTGAAAAAATAATAAAATGTGTGTGATCCTGCAAATGTTACACCTTTAAAAGAGAAGAGTTTATGTTTTTTTTCCCCTGCTACTTGTTTACCCATAAACAGTTCAATTTTATTCCTAAAATACAATTTCATTGAAGAACTAGTGCAGATGATCCACATGCTGGCCTGGTTACCTTCATTACCAAGATGGCATGTGTAAATGGATTCCCTGCTTTTTTCCTTCTTTAACCTCTTTGTGTATGTTTCAATAGCACTATGTGAGTATTCAAATGAATGCATGAGAAGGAAGCCTATCTTCTAGGTAGGAAAGCTAAGGTTGTCTGGCTTTCTCAGTTTTGTTCACTGGACAATTCAGAATACAGACTGATGGTGTGAGAATAAATATACCAAGGATGATATAAATGATAGTGAAAGAGTCTTGTATGTCCCTCTGTCATGTGTCCCCCCCCGCCAAGTGATTAACTGCTGCAACCAGTCTGCTCACTTCTGAGTGGAAAGGACATGGTGTGGTGCTCACAGAGATGGGGTGGAACTGGTCTAAGGGATTTATTTGCCTGAAATCCACAGAAGACTTGAGGTAGATGTGAGAAGGGAGGTCTCTCAAATGGTTATCTATTGTCTTAACCACCGGCCCATCCATCACCTCTGCCAGCCTCATGACTGTATAGCAAGGCAAACAGGAACAATGTGGAGGAGGAAGGTGGGTGCAGGCAGGAAAAGCTTCTTCCCACTTCAGTTCATCTTTATTTTTCATTGATAGTTAACTGTCCTGGAAAAATAATTTTTGGAGTACATACAACAGCATAAACCACCAAGGTATTAGCAGTAACGTGCCCATTCAGGACTGGTGCACTGATGACAGTTCTTTGGCAAAACAGAGGACCCCACAGAAACCCGCATTGGCAGCTCATATTTTGTGTTACTACTGTCTCAGTTTTCTGTGGTTTGCAAGTCTTTTTAATAACTCTCAACAGAGTATCACTGTAATGTGATGTATTACAATATGAAGATCATGCTGTATTATTCTGAAGAGAATTTAAAATCTCAATCCACAAGCACTTCACAAAATTTCCTTAAAATATGTGAATATCAGTCAAATTACTTTATGGATGCATCATGTAAATGGGTACATCTTCAAAAAGAGCAAATGAGTTCTGTCTGTTTTCTTTTGGACTCTCTCACTGTAGGTGTTTATGTATTTATATTACTTCACACTTACATGCAAAAGTAATGTCTAGGGCAGCATGGTTTGCTAGTTAGTGCTATCATCAGATAAAACAAGGTAGCAGAAAAAAGAAATGGAAGTAGAGTAATATGAGGAGTTATTGCTGAAGAGTGTAAAATATCAATGCTGGCATCCTGGTCAATACAGATCTGATCCATAAATATTTATTTGTATTCCCTTAGAGATATGTGTGAGGTCAGGTTAAACATATGAGCTGAGTGTATGTGAAAGTGCCTATGTGTTTGCATGTAGCTCACCTCAGTGAATCAGAAAATGGAGTGGAGTATGTGCAGTATGTATGGGTGGTGATCAGACTAGTAACAAGATGATGGAACTGCATATCATTTCAAGGACAGCTTGTAAATCAACTCAGTTACATACTCAATTTTAGTACATTATAAAATTCAGAGGGTAAAAAAGTGATAGGCCTGATTCTTGTCAAAATGAGATCATATTAAGACATTTTAGTGGGGTAAAGGATTGTTAAACTGGAAATGAATTATGATTATGCCCACTGTAAAGCTTCTTTCTACTGCCAGAGATGACCTTAAGTGTATGTAAGAGCTCAAGTCTGTATGTGGCTATACACTGAGAAATGAAGGTTGTTTTTCTGTTGGCTTTTTCAGAGAGTCTTTGCTAATTTTGAAAAACATTGCAGAGAACCTCTCCTACAGCGTGAGTTTGCCCTGAGGGAACGGAAGAGCCCGGCAAGAACAAATCTGTAGTAAACTCACATGTGTATTGACAGGCTTGTTTTCAGTAAAATTATAAATGTCAGTTGCTGGTCCAGAACAGGTGGCACTATAAAAAAATTGGCTACGGCAAATGAATACAGCTTACAGGAAAAATATCCACTTTCACAGAATGGGAATAAGAACCATTGCACAGCTGATCTGTGAACTAATGGTGCTTTTTAATGTGTTTTCCTTAGAATTGCTTTGAAAAGTTCATGGCTACAGATTTTACCATTACTGTTTGTTTTTATATTTCTTTGATTCCATAGTTCAGCATAGCAAAACTTAGAAAGTGACATCTGAACCATTTAAGAGTCTTTATGTGCATTGTCCTGGGCACTTGGATGAGTGACAAGAACAGTTTTATACTGCTATTATTGCATTAATCACAAAGGAGTTACCCTCAGGCTTCAGACTGAGGTAAACCAGTGCAGGATAGGGTCTGCAGTCATGCAGTACCTGTGTTAAATGATTTACTGGTTAGTTCACACCACAGTTCACATCCCTGGGCTGGATCTTCCCATTATTTCATATGTGTTTGGGAACAGTAATAGTTTGATTACTGAGCTTCAGTCAACTTCTTCTCGAGCAACAACGACTTTTCCTTAAACTTGGAAAGGTGAATATTAAACTGAAACCCTAAACTCATGGTGATGGAAAGCCTCTCTTCCAAGATGTCTTCCCATCTCCCTGTTGGGATATTTTTTTTAGCGGCAGTTTACCAATATGACACTATCCCATGAAGGTCAAAGGAATAGTGAATGCTCACCGTGCCACATTTGACACCATTGCTCTTCTACAGTATGCTTCAAGCAGTGTAGTGCAAGGTGTATTCCAGAGGACACAATACAAGACATGAGTCCAACAAACAACAGAAAACCGTTAATCCTTTCTGCTGTTTTTTACTGCTGTGGAACCTTTGAATTACTTCTGCCTTAACTGATCCTCCTAGCACAAGGGAAGGTTGCCCAGCCAACATCAATGTGCCTTTGTATTGGTAAAAAAATGTTTCCATGACAAATTTACAAGACCCTTTGGCATACTGGGATATGAAAAAACTGGTCACACATTTCCCTGGCAAAACAGGCCTGTTGTTCTATCCTTTATTACCTAACATCACTCCTTGGGCATCTGGGGACCGTCTGAGCTGCTGGTACAAACAAGAAATCATATTGCCACTTTTGACTGCTTTTCTCTAGCATCCCAATGCTTTATAAGGTATTTCATTTATGAATGAGAGGTGCCTTTCAGGGGCTGAGAGAGACCAGGAGGTTGGTGAAGATAACTAACATATCAGGCTCTCCATACCACCCCTACATTTCTCAGGTCTGTGTGAATACTAGTTCAGGACTTGAGCACATGACCCACATGGCCACACAAGAGCATCACAAATCTGTTTGTGATATAAGAGGTTACTTTCTCAGAATGAAAAAAGAGAACTCCTAGGTCTTTCAATATTTAAAATAAGTTACTGTCCTCTCTTTCTTACCTGGCAAAAAGTTGTTTCAGTTCGTGGTTCAGCCTTATTTATTTGCCACGGCAATTTAACAGAAAGCTGCACAGAGTTAGAGGAAGAAAATTGCTCCTCATGCTTTGACTGTTTCAATTATGCATTGTTGGCAGGGAGTCTTGCTAATTGAAAAAGATTCATTAGGCTATTAGGCACCCTTCCTTCCTTTCCTTCCTCCACATCCTTTGAAAGTGAAATGACATCTGGGGTGTGGGTTCCGTGTCATTAATGCCAGTGTGCTCCAACATATAAGCAAGATTTAACCTTTATCTGGTGCACAATTCAAGATTAATAACAATAAAAAGTAATCCCAGCAGGAGCACTGGGAAAGCATGCATATAATAGACCTCAAAACACCCACAGTGGGCAAAGCTCAGGAAATTCCTGACCTTAAAAATGGCTTGTTCAATTTCTTGTAAAGAAAGAAAGAAAAAGAATTAAATCTCTCCCAGGCATTAAATCAAGATTATTAAATTTAAAAGTAGATTGAGTTCTTTCCTTGCATTCATTTGCTTTTGTTGAGTAGTGATACATTCTGGTTCCTAGCAGCACACCACTGTTTACTCTGGTTACTAAAGGAATAAATTGTTCTAAGGATGCAGATGTCCAAGTAGTTAACATTACAGTCTATAACTATTGCCAAGGAAATAGGAAAACCTGAGTTACTCTCCTGCAGAACTACTTTGTTAAGCTATATTTCTTACTTACATCATCCTTAGTTTCTTCCTTTTACACAACATCCCTATATGATATTGATGGGTATTGAAACCTGTGCCCAAAGGTAATGGTTGGTGACAGTGCTTCTGCATGGTATAATATATAAGCAGAAGTTAAGTTCTTGGCCTAAAGCTTCAGAAGCAACTGTGTATGTAGGGGGCCTCAATTTTTGTTTGCCCAGCTTGAACCTCTTAAGAAGGGCTAGATTTTAAGTGTAGGTGCATCTTCTGAAGATGAAACATGTCCAGCTGGGCACCTAAATCAATGTGTCTTTTGAGAATCACTAATAGTCATATAAAAATATTTGTAAAATTATATCAGATGAAGACTGCCTTTCTATTCCATTTTTTTTAAGGCTTCTAAACTCAATAATCATATATTTTAAAGAGGCTAAATTCTGACATTTCTGTGCCATTTAACCTTTCAAGTGTATGAATCATCTTTTGTTTATGGAGACAGGCCCACTGCAAAGAAAATTAACACAAAAGATTCCAGTTGACTTCAGTGGATATTTTACTAACTTCTTGGGAACTTTAGGGGAATAACAGCTGGAAGTAGACATAAGATAGATAAATATATACAATGAAAAATATTTAACTTTTGTGGTATATATTATATCAGTTTGTGTGCCAGTGTACAGATCAATCTGATAACATCCGCTCACTTTGTTTGCTGATTGCTTTCAGTTAAAATATATGGAGATTATCTAGTTTTTTCCAATGCTATTTCATCTGACTAAGGAGAACGCAGGACACCATCAGTAGGTAATAATTAAAAGGTATTTCTGGTAATTTTTATCTTTTTTCCTTTTAAAACTTGCCTGAAGTTAGCAAAAGCCTTTGCATTTTCTGTGTTATACATGTAGTGTCTAAGAAGGTATTTTAGACGATATTCTATATATCCAAACTTAGTTCACATTGTCATTTGTTAGTCAGAGGGCATTGTGGGCTAGGAAAGTCCCATTTCTTCTCACAGTCACTGACAGTAATAGTGTCACAGGTAGAAAAGCAGACAGCAGATAGATTACAATATGGAAGAGTTTTGTCTATTACAAAATCCTGGAAAGACAGGAAATTTAAAGTTGAATCTAAAGTTAAAAGACAAATAATCAGATAGTTAATATATGTTTAGATCTCTATGAAATGCATACACTGTTAGAACTGAGATATGAAAGAAGACTTGATTCTCCTCATTTTTATACCAGCATGAATCAGAAATGGTCTTGGTGTTACACTGGCAATGCAAGATGAAAATGTGACCTAGGTTCAAAAAAGATTAAAAAAAAACGGACCTCCATTCCTAATCATCAAGCTGGACCTCAACATGAGAGACAAAACTGAGTGTGCTCAGTCCCTTTCTGCTGTAGCAGGGCTCCAAGCTCTGCAGCTCACACATTCCTTCGGGACAGAAAAGGGATGCTCCTTCAAGTGACTTTTTTAATTCCTCTCATTTCCAGGGCTCCCTAAAAGATCAGGCAGGATGAAGGCGAGATGTGCTGACAGTCGTGCTCTGGGGTGCACAGGTTTGCACTCCAGCCCACCGGACCACCTGCATTAGCAGCCACTTGCCTTTGGTCTGTTGCAGTCTGTGATCCCTGATAACCTGATCATTGACAGTGGCTTCCATATAGGGGCCCATAAATCCAGCTGGAGAGTTATAAATCTCTCCCAAGAGATCTTTCCTCTGTGACATGGAAAGGGCACCTGCTCTGGACAAAGCAAGGGGGTGCTGATTCCTGGTAGTCTTGTATCCCCTTTAAATCAAGGCCACTCATTTAATATTGGTGAGTGTCTTGTTTAGCTCAGCTGCCTGGCTTCAGCTCTGATTATTCAGCATGAGTATCAGCTTGCGCTGAGGCCTCCAGGCCCCGTCTTAAAAGCTTGTCCTACCTGGGAACTACTGGGATATAACTTAAGAAAGAGATTAACTGCATTGACTTTAAAGACATTGTCAGAAAGATTTCTCTTCCATAACTGACAACAACAACCTGTGGGAGAAGGAGGAGAAGTCACAGCAGACTGAAGAGTCTGCTGTAGGCCTTCATGTCTGGCCTACTGAATAGTTCATTCATATACGTTTCGTTGCGGCTACCTGATGTTGACAACCAATGAATTCCACAAAAATTTTTCTGCAGATTCACCTGTAGTTTTCCTCAACTCCCACTTCTGACATGGAAAGATTTGGCTGTTCAGATTTCAAAAAGCCCTCTGCTGCTATTTAACAAGACCAAATAATTGGTGAAGGCAATAATTTACAAGATCGCTTGTGAAAATTGGGCTTATTGCTAGGAGAGTTATCAGTTTTCGCCCTGAGCCTCATCAAATGGGTTGTGCAGCCCTTCTGCTATGAAACAGGAGAGGCTCAGTGCTACTGTGTTACGTAGCCTGTCCAGGTTCGGCTAGGATAGCTACAAACAACTGGGTGCCTAAAGCATTTTTATTGTTTACATACAGTAAAATCTTCTGCTTACTACTGCTGAATGTTTTTGGGGATGTAGCCAAGGGGTCACATACTCTGTATGGAAGAGCAGCTTAGCAACTGTTATTCAGTTGAGACTTCTTAAATCCCACTCCTATAGTATTGCTAATGACAAAGCATCGATTCTTTTAGGCACTGAAGTCTGACTGCCATAGTAGCTGATTTTTCTGGTTTGGTAGAAACACCAATTCCCCTCCTTTACATTCTTGCTTTAGAGTGAGGGTATGATTAACATTAGGGTCAACACCTATGTATAAGGTTCAATGAAGTGGCTGTGAGGACCAGAGTGATGCGTATGCAATAAAACACAGACTCTGCTATCCAGAAAGTTTCCAGGTCATGTGTCAATGGTATATTCTGGTAGATCTATACAGACAGCCATCTCTAACAACCACAGTTACTATGACTTTAGGGCTGTGGTTATAATACTCACAACCCAATACTCTTATTATTCTTCGGCATCAACTCAGCTCAAAGCAGCCATTTTCTTGCATTTTATTGCTTTGGGGCTAGAGTTTCTTTATGCCAGACCACATGCTAAGAGCACTAACTTCCAAGGGCCTCTTCTGTTGTGAGTGGCTGAAACATGAAGATTCAAGGCTTCAAGCCAGGTTTTCATTTCTGTTTTGCTGGTCTGAATGACACTGGAGTTACTCCAGTTTTAATCAGTGTAACTGGGGGGCCTTTTCAGGGCATTTGGGCCTTCTCAAGGCAAATTTCTGAATGCCATACTGGAAAACAAATAAAGAACTGTCACTGCACTCTGTATGCTATTCTGGATTTGAAAGGCTCAACAGGACTGCTGAAAACTTTTCATCAGTCATTTTGAAATCATGAACAAGAAGCTCACTTCTAGATTTTGTAAATACATGGGAGATTTATTACAGTAGAAAAGAAAAAAGCTGGTTTAGCAGCTTCATTTAGGATGCTCAGATATAGTAATGATAGATGTGATAAAACACACTTATTAGGGAAATAATCTTAACTCACAGGATAAATATAATTAAAAACAGTTGTCCTTTTTAGTATCTAACTTGAGGATATGAGATGAAAGACAACGGTGGATGTAACTTCTGCTGTGGAAAATTGGTCTGGAGTTCATCATCATTAAGTTGGAGAGTGGATTTGGGGAGGTCACATACTGGATATCGACGTGCTGCTTCATGGCATAATGTACATACTGTTGAGAAAGCTGACTGAATAGAGGTGAAAATATTCACAGGTCATTTCCCCTTAGCAAGAAAAGGTTCTGGAGCTATGAGTTATTTCAGATCCTTTCTTCTCAGTCTCAGTGTTGCTCAACATATGGGTTATTTGTTTGGTAGTGCATTGGTTGGCAGAATATGTCTTCGACTAAATGTCATTCCCAAAGCGGGGGGCATGATCTTGGAAGTGCAAGTGGAAATAGGGTCATAGGAAAGCTGAGAACTGCCGGAATGTGGTGAAAGCAAAGTAATCTATACATGTTTTTGTTGACAGCAACCACAGAATGGTTCCCTGAGGAACTCAAATGAAGGTATCCCAGGGAGCAGCAAGGTAGAATTGGCATAAATAGCTCAAGCTTTGGGCTTGCTGTTCTTGAATAAAAAATCTTTAGGTAGTTCAGCTCTCTTAATCTAAAGCACATGATGCAATACCCTTCTAACCACATAAATCAGTTTTTAGGGAAGTTTCCTTTCAGTGTAGGTGGAATATTACTCCTTTCTAGCAAACAAGAAAACTCCTCTTCTAATAGTGAGAAGGCTTCCACATATCATGTGCCACAGATATCAAAGAAGAACTTGACCTTCATTTTTCAGTAAAACAAGTATTTCCAATACATTTGTTTCTTTACTTTTCAGCAGAGGGCTCTTCCAGCCCTGAAAATTTACAGGTAGGAAAACTAAAACTAGAAGGGGAGTTTGTTGTGAAAGGAGGAATCAGGAGTTTGCCTGCTAGGTACCAGACCTTAGGCCAGCAGAAAATTTTGCACAGGCACTCTTTTGTACACTAGGAGCTACGGTGTCACAAAGTTAAATGTCTAAGTTGCTGCAAAATTGGGTCTGAGCTATGTGATTGCCTCAAAAAATCTGGCTGCTACAAGCAACTTGGCAACTGGCTTGAACACCTGGGTGCCAGACACATTTGAAGGCAACTGCTCTGTTGATCCATCTGCACTGTATGATGCATGGCAATTACTCTGAGGAAGGGCTATTGGAGATCTTATGGCAAATCTACAGCATCATTATAGAGATTCTGCTTAGCCCTGTTCAGTTTAATGTTCCCTTTCCCACATATGGCAGTGATTGTGCTGCCTGCCTGCCTATGACGGAGCCCTTGGCTCAGGTACCCAGCGGTAATTTTCTGGTCATTAATGAAGCTCCTAAAGACTTGATCAGCATTTTGGTAGGTTGGGTAGTCTGCCTGAAGAAATTTAAGGTTATTACTACTATTATTATTTTAATTTTCCCACTCTAGTATCTCTTCAGCCTATTTACATGAACAGTATGAAACTTCTCCAAAGCTTTCGTTTAGTTCACTCAGTAGTTGGCTCCCTGTTCAGTAGCAGATTTACAAGGGATGTTGCAACTGAACATTAACTAGTAGTAAACAAGTAATATTTAAAATCAGCATTTCAGATGCAGACTCCAATTCTGCAAACAAGCCTGGACTTGCCTGATGAGTGTGTAAGTGCCTTTGCATTGCCTTTTGTGAATTGAAATAATTGTATGATTCTATTAAAGAGACTGGTATTTGTCATTAAAATGACATCACTTGGTGACAGCATTTTTGGTCATGAAGATTTATGAAGTAGCTCTCTTCAGGAAACACTTCTTTGTTTACACTTAGAGAATTGTCTTTACAGGTAACCTTTTTATGTGAAATGAACATTCTGCAGAAATCAATAGCAAAAAAAGCGGCGGGTGATTGTTGTGGGGGACTCCCTGCTACAGGGGACGGAGGCATCTATCTGCCGACCTGACCTCTTGTCTAGAGAGGTTTGTGGCCTGCCGGGGGCTCGTGTGAGAGATGTCATGCAAAGACTGCCAAGGCTCATCCATTCTTTGGACTATTACCCACTGCTGCTCTTCCATGTGGGCGCCAATGACACCAAGGGCAAACTGCAGACCATCAAGCAGGATTTCAGAGCTCTGGGGATGGTGGTCAAGGGTCTGGGAGCCCAGGTCATCTTCTCCTCAATCCTGCCAGTGAGGGGGATGGATGAGAGGAGGAGGAGACGGACTTTCCAGGTTAACGACTGGCTGCGCCGCTGGTGTTGGCAACAGGGTTTTGGTTTCTACGACCATGGGACCCTGTTTGAAGATCGACAACTGATGGCGAGAGATGGGATCCACCTCACGAGGCGGGGCACGCGGGTCTTTGCCAACAGGTTGGCCAACCTGGTAAGGAGGGCTTTAAACTAGGAAAGATGGGGGAAGGGGAGAGTTATAGTGACAGGGTAGTTGGCAAAAGACTGCTCAAGTCAGGATGCCTCCAGCAGGTGAATGCAGCCAGGGAAGTGCGCATGGGATGTGGCTATGGAGGACCCTCTTGTATCCCTCCTGGGAAACCTGCATGCTCGATCACCTCCCTGAAATGCCTGTACACCAATGCACGCAGCTTGGGGAACAAACAGGAAGAACTAGAGATGTGTGTGCGGTCGCAGGGCCATGATCTCATTGCCATTACAGAGACATGGTGGGATAGCTCGCATGACTGGAGTGCTGTCATGAATGGCTACGTACTTTTTAGGAAAGACAGGCCAGGAAAGCGAGGTGGTGGAGTTGCTCTTTATGTGAGAGAGCAACTGGAATGTATTGAGCTGTGCCTAGGGGTGGATGAAGAGCGAGTCGAGAGCTTATGGGTAAGGATCAAAGGGCAGGCTAATAGAGGTGACACTGTTGTGGGTGTTTACTACAGGCCACCTGATCAGGATGAGGAAGTCGATGAGGCCTTCTACAGACAGCTGGAAGTAGCCTCACAATCCCAGGCCCTGGTTCTCATGGGGGACTTCAACCACCCCGATATCTGCTGGAAAGACAACACAGCTAGGCACAAACAGTCCTGGAGATTCCTGCAGAGCATTGGTGACAACTTCTTGACCCAGGTGGTGGAGGAGCCAACAAGGAGAGGTGTGCTGCTGGACCTCGTACTAACAAACAAAGAAGGACTGGTGGAAGATGTGAAGGTTGGGGGCTGCCTTGGCTGCAGTGACCATGAGATGGTGGAGTTCAGGATCCTGCGAGGAGGCGGCAGGGCACCAAGTAGGATCGCAACCCTGGACTTCAGGAGAGCAAACTTTGTCCTCTTCAGGGACCTACTTGGAGGAATCCCATGGGTGAGGGCCCTGGAAGGAAGGAGTGTTCAAGAGAGTTGGTTAATATTCAAACATCACTTCCTCCAGGCTCAAGAGCGGTGCATCCCTATGAGTAGGAAGTCAAGCAAAGGAGGTAGGAGACCTGCATGGATGAGCAAGGAGCTCCTGGCAAAACTCAACCAGAAGAAGGAAGTCTACAGAAAGTGGAAAGGGGGACAGGCCACTTGGGAGGAATACAGGAATGTTGTCAGAGTATGCAGGGATGCGACGAGGAAGGCTAAGGCCCGTTTGGAATTAAATCTGGCAAGGGATGTCAAGGACAACAAGAAGGGCTTCTTCAAATACATCAGCAGCAAGAGGAAGACTAGGGAAAATGTGGGCCCTTTGCTGAATGGAGTGGGTGCCCTGGTGACGAAGGATGCAGAGAAGGCAGAGTTACTGAATGCCTTCTTTGCTTCAGTCTTTACTGCTCAGGCCAGCCCTCAGGAACCCCAGATCCTGGAGACAAGAGAGAAAGTCTGGAGAGAGGAAGACTTTCCCTTGGTGGAGGAGGAGTGGGTTAGAGATCATTTAAGCAAACTTGACACCCACAAATCCATGGGCCCTGATGGGATGCACCCACGAGTGCTGAGGGAGCTGGTGGATGTTATTGCTAAGCCACTCTCCATCATCTTTGAAAGGTCATGGAGAACAGGAGAGGTGCCCGAGGACTGGAAGAAAGCCAATGTCACCCCAGTCTTCAAAAAGGGCAAGAAGGAGGACCCAGGGAACTACAGGCCAGTCAGCCTCACCTCCATCCCTGGAAAGGTGATGGAGCAGCTCATCCTGGAAGCCATCTCCACGCATGTGGAGGAAAAGAAGGTGATCAGGAGTAGTCAGCATGGCTTCACCAAGGGGAAACCATGCCTAACCAATCTGATAGCCTTCTCTGATGGAATGACTGGCTGGGTAGATGAGGGGAGAGCAGTGGATGTTGTCTACCTAGACTTCAGCAAGGCTTTTGACACTGTCTCCCATAGCATCCTCATAGACAAGCTCAGGAAGTGTGGGTTAGATGAGTGGACAGTGAGGTGGATTGAGACCTGGCTGAATGGCAGAGCTCAGAGAGTTGTGCTCAGTGGCACAGAGTCTAGTTGGAGGCCTGTAGCTAGCGGTGTCCCCCAGGGGTCAGTACTGGGTCCAGTCTTGTTCAACTTCTTCATCAATGACCTGGATGAAGGCACAGAGTGCACCCTCAGCAAGTTTGCTGACGATACAAAACTGGGAGGAGTGGCTGATACGCCAGAGGGCTGTGCTGCCATTCAAAGAGACTTGGACAGGCTGGAGAGGTGGGTGGAGAGGAACCTCCTGAAGTTCAACAAAGGCAAGTGCAGGGTCCTGCACCTGGGGAGGAATAACCCCCTGCACCAGTACAGGCTGGGGGTTGACCTGCTGGAAAGCAGCTCTGCGGAGAAGGACCTGGGAGTGCTGGTGGACACCAAGTTAAGCATGAGGCAGCAATGTGCCCTTGTGGCCAAGAAGGCCAATGGTATCCTGGGGTGCATCAGGAAGAGTGTTGCCAGCAGGTCGAGGGAGGTGATTCTCCCCCTCTACTCAGCCCTGGTGAGGCCACATCTGGAGTATTGTGTCCAGTTCTGGGCTCCCCAGTACAAGAGGGATGTGGCACTACTGGAGCGAGTCCAGCGAAGGGCTACAAAGATGATTAGGGGACTGGAGCATCTCTCTTATGAGGAAAGGCTGAGAGAGCTTGGCCTGTTTAGCTTGGAGAAGAGAAGGCTGAGAGGAGATCTTATCAATGTGTACAAATATCTAAAGGGAGGGTGTCGAGAGGATGGGGCCAGACTCTTTTCAGTGGTGCCGAGCGACAGGACGCGAGGCAATGGGCACAAACTGAAACACAGACACTTCCATCTTAACATGAGGAAAAACTTTTTCACTGTGAGGGTGACCGAGCACTGGAACAGGTTGCCCCGAGAGGTGGTGGAGTCTCCTTCTCTGGAGATATTCAAAACGCGCCTGGATGCAATCCTGTGCAATGTGCTCTAGGTGACCCTGCTTGAGCAGGGGGGTTGGACTAGATGATCTCCAGAGGTCCCTTCCAACCTCAGTGATTCTGTAATTCCAAAACCCTTGGAGGGCCAGGAAGCCTCAAAACTTGCAGAATCTCCATATGGACAGATTTTAGAGTGTAAAGGTGGCAGTCACCACTATGTCACTCTACTTCTGTGCTTTACAGGGCTGGGGAAGTAACGAAATTAGTAGGAACTGGGAAAACCTGACTAGCAAGTACACAGGGGTCCTCCTTTCGAGCTCCAGGGAAGACCTAGCAGAAAAGCCATGCAGCACCAAGCAAAAGCACCATGTAAGTAAAGCTGCATTAATTTTCCTTTGTGCTGTAGAAAATGGAGGGCTGTCTTTAAGACATGTCATAGAACAAAGGAAGAGCTAAGCCCCACCATATTCCCGCTGTGGATGTCTCTTCCACTATTCTTGTTCATGTACCTGTGGCGGGATGCTTCTGGGCATGCTGAGCTGTGTTGCCTGCTGGGGGGATGGGAGACAATGAGAGTTTTGAGGCAGGGGAAAGATTTGGGAGTTTGAGAGAAGCACTTCAGAAACAGCTCAGTGTTTCTGCCAAAGTGATCAGAGGAGATTAAAGATTTTGTTATAAAATTAGCACTCAGCTACCAAGTTACGTTTAGTGGGATTTTAGACATCTTCCTTGTTTTCCCCCAGATCACTTTTTTCAAGTTATCTCACAGCCCTGTGAGCTAGAAATGCTGTTTTCAAACGAAGGCTAATAGAATAGAGCACCCAGTATTCAGCAAGAGGCGGAGTACACAGCAGTCCAAATAGGTAGACTTTTCCTTATACTAGACTGTTATTTAAAAGCTTCTATTTAATAGGAAACAAAATGTTAATGAAAATGCATGGCCATTTTTTTTGAAAATAAAAGTTCAATTCTTAGTTTTGCTATTTTAAAGGTAACTTTATTTTGTTTCTGGTAACAGTAAGCACCTAATACAAAAAATATTCTCCTGTATTTCCATTTAAATGTTATGATATACACAAGATACAAAAATACCCCATATTTCCTTTTTTTTTATTTCTTAAATTCTGATGTGTCAGACTGAAAAACCATCAGGAAGTAAAAAGTGCCTGCCTTAACCAAGTTACTTTGTACTTTATGTGACTGGCAGATAATACACAGGGCACTCTGTTTAACTGTAACCCTTTCTGCAGATTTGGACTTGCAGCCCCAACAGGGGATTAAGCAACTGAAACCCAAACTCTAACGCCCACAAGCCCCGGGATGTCACATAAGTGAAGTGAGTATCTGAGTGACCTTCATGGATATCATTGCCCTTGCCAGGGCAGGGGTTGTATTTCATTTTTGAACTGGCTAGCATGTGCAGTAATCTGGAAAACAGTAAGAGCAGTAATGTACGCAAAATGTAAATGCTGAACTCTAGTACTGTCCCTATGAGGAAAGTCACCCAGTGCTGGCAAGAGCTGTCAGCAGCAGGTTCTCATAAATTAGGCTTGCTGGTCTGTGTCTGCGCTGGACATCTTCTGTCTACTATTGTGCAGGGACTGAACTCCACCAACTCTTGCACTTAATGAAGCTATGGTACAGGCAGTCATTTTCACCAGTGTTGCATAACACTGTTCATGCCTATATTAAAGATAGGACATGCCTTGTCTGTTCCGTTTCCCATGTGTCAAACTCAGAACAATAGGAGAAAAGGCTACTGTTCCTCATGAAGATCAAACATTGCTCCTTACTATTTGCAAAAATGTCCTATGTCAAAGTGCTTCTTAAAATTGTATTTTGCAAAAATATTGAGAGGACTTTCTTGCCCTCCCAAAGTCCTAATATTCATTCCTGAATTCTCATTGTCTTTGGATATGCGTTCCTGCTCTGGCTCATATCCTGCTTGTACTAAACCAAGGAAGGATTGATTTGGCAAAACCATGAGAAGGTGAAGGACTACAATGAAATTTGTATCTCAAAGACAGACTGAGGTTCTTATTGAGCTCCAACAGCAACCTGACCATTCCTGTCTGTTGTATGTAGCTCAAAGTGTATGACAGGCAAGGTGGCATATTTACTCCATTTTAGGCTATAGAGGGACTTTCAATGACATATATGCAGGCTTGTGTCTGAACTGAGGTGGCTACTGAGTCTGCAGAGCTTGCTGTCCATACCAAAGTAGAGAGGCAGTATATGCATAGTCCTGGATCAAGCAAAGCACTTCAAACCAGCTGGGAGTTAACTGGCTTAAAAAACAGCCCTAAATACCAGGGACTTCTGCCCATGAAGAAAAGTAAGTGTTGGAGGCTGGCTAGATGAGAGGTCTCCATTTAGGTGTTTGGATCCAGGCCCATGTAACTATGTCATGTATTCTCGGAAAACTCTCCTTTTTAAAGGGCAAAGGTATCTGAAGACTTTTTGTTCCTGAAATCTGTGCGCTCTTTTTTATTAATAAGTGTTGTAAGGCTTATCTCTGTGCTTGGGGGACTTTGACCTTTCAGTTACTAAGTACATAATTAAGCTTTGAACTAATATATCATTTCACAGCTTCTTGCTTTCCCACAAAGGCACTGGTGCTCAGTGGTATTTCCACCTCTTCCTACTTTTGTATGCACATTTGTGCCTCCTCAATATAAAATAAATTCAGCCAACACAAGCATACTTTATACCAGCTGATTAGGCTTCAAGTTTATGCTGAGGAAGTGCTTTGATACAAAGGTCTGATTTTGATCATTTTTAAAATGTTTTCTGGGAAATAAAATTCTTTCCTGGTTTTCCAGTTACACTTTTGCAATACAAAAGAGAATAGTTTAAACAATTAAGGTATTCCATTTAAAGCATTTTTCTTCTTGTTGAACATTAAAAGTATAGAACACAAAATAATCCATTCTTAAGGTTAATGGACTTCAGATCAGATATCATGACTCAGAACAAAAATCTGGTTACTTTTATCCAACAATTTCCTGGAGAAAACTTCAGTAGAAATTATTATGATTCTCTGTGGAAGAAGGTGTGATATCAGCAGAATCTGCTGTCTGGTGATTTTTTACAAAAAATACAGGGGTAAAAAAACAGCAGCAAATCTGTACTGTGACAGATTTTTCAGAATCCTAAACATCCAGAAAGGTAAGAGACTCTTAGCTACAAATTATATGATGATTATGTAAGGAAGTGCAAGAAAGCAACCTATCCTGTCTTCTGTAACTCTGTTTATCTCTTGGATTAGAATACAGTGCTACAACCCTTTCTCATTAAAGGTTTGTGAGATTATCTGGCAACTGATGAGCAGTAAGAGAATTTGTTGAACAGTGCATTTATACAGAGGCCCCATGTCTGGAAGGCTCTTAAAGATTGTTATGCAGGAAAATTTTAAATGTATGTAATACATAGTTTTGAACAGAGCCACATGATAGAGGGAAGTTAATGAGGTTTTTAAAAATGCTTTCAGATCTTGTCTAACCATAGACTCTGCAGGACAGTGCTGTTGCACTCTAGCTGCTTTACAGCTCTCTTTTTTTGCATGCTCTGACTGAGCAATATCCTTTGGAGATCACAGAAGAGTTGGTTTGGATTTCTAAGACAAGAGACAACATTTTGTGGAATCTCAGACATAACCTCTGTCACACCTGTTTGGTTTACTTTGGGGTTTGCTTGCCTTTAGTGGAAGAGGGAGAAACTAGATGACTAGTACTCCATACAGGGTATCCCAGCTATTGACTGCATACCAAAGAGATGGAGAAGACATAGACCATGCATCATAAACTCTCTTCTAAGAGTATCCCCAGCAATGTAATTTTTGGAAATAACTCCATTGGCACAACAGTAATGGTCTGAACTGTGCTCTGCAGCCAGGTGAAAATGAAGATAAATTCCTCTGTGAAAATAATTTTCGCACTTCTGAAGGACAACATACAATTAGTTTCCCTGAGTCCAGTTTCTCTATGATGAATTCTGATTGGGTTTATATTGAAACTCAGTCATTTACACTTTTTTATAAATACGAGAACTGAACATGCTAAACACAGTGTGATTCTGGATCTGTTCCATGGCATCACCAAAAGCAAAATAAGAGAAGAGGAAAAGCTCCATGTTTCAAGATAATTTATGTTATTAACAGTACCATAAACACTATACCTCCATTATGGAAGTCTAACTTTGTTTTTATTGACTATTCATTCTGATGGAAAAGATGGATAATTTGTTAGTAGTTATTTATTCTTGGAGGAGAATAAGTCACTTTAAGGAGGAGGAAAACCATCGGTCTGGTATTCTTTACAGAATTATTCATACCTAGGGAACCAAGAGCTGAAAATCTTTAACAAAAATGTGTATACACAGAGCAGAATTCCTAGTTTTGAGCAACAAATCCCTCAACTATTTATTATACTGCAGGTTGTTTGGGCCAAACAATTGTGCCAGCCTCTTCTTTTGCTAAGAAATACATAAAAAAAAGTCTGCCAGATGTGAAATTTCAAGTAAGGGGACCTCCATTTTTATGAGTAACTTGTAAAACTAACGGCAGTGTGCCAGACTTGACCAAACATAAACAGTATTCTCTGTGTTCTTATCTATGCAAATGAGAATAGTTCTTTGACACTGGGAATTAAAGACATATTTATGGTATATGTAGCTTACGTTTGTGTAAGAGGAAACAGTTTCTGTTACCTTTTTTTTTTTGGTTGCAATTGTTCTCATATAAACATGTTTACTTAAAATCAAAACTTTCCCTTCTAAAATGACAAATTCTAGATTTAATTAATGTAATACCCACAGATTCAAGCTGGGGATCAAGAACTGTCTTTTAGGAATGCAATAAGTTTAATTTCAGATGTGTTGACTCAATGGACATTTTGATGGCAATGGCTGTTTCTGACATTCAGTGCCTCTGAAAATCAAGCCACTTAATTAGGTCTTAAAATACGGAATAAGAAACCTAAGTTTAAGCACAAAGTTCTTTACCTTTTAAGAAGCTTGGCTCAGAAGCCAATTCAGATCAGTTATCATTTGTGGATTTAAACTCAAAAGTATGACGTGGCTTAAATGAAGGTAATGAGAATTTGGAAAGAGTCTGTGATTTCTGTGGAGTTAGCATCAGAGTTAAAATGACTTTGTTTGTTTGTTTCTTTTTTTGCAAGCTGATCTTTTAGCCAAAATATTCCTCACTTTTTTCCTGTGTAATTTCAGTGATTTCACTGGCTATAATTCACTGGCTGTTATTTTGTAAACAGGTTCTTTATGAGTTGATATGATGGAATCCAGGAGTCAGGTTTCTAAGAAATAATTGAAGTTCAAAGGAATGGAAGTGTCAGAGGTACCTGTAAAATGACTACTATGGCCATGCGTTTATTTGTAGTATCCTGCTTAGCCACCCCCTGTTTCCATGTCCTGTGTATAGTGTCAGATATGCTAAGGTCCTGGGCAATGAAGAAGGAAAAGGCTAGATCTCAAGCCATGTGGAAGCCTGTTTGTCAGCACTGCTGTTTTCTTTATTACTGCTTCCTGTTTATTATTTTATATATAGAACTTTCTGTATATGGACATTTCCTGTTCACACAAATTTAACATTCTTTTATGAGTACACATTTTACAAACCAGGGTGCAGTTCAGCAAGGTACTTGAATACACGTCTCTGTTTAAGAATGCGAGTAACCTTAGTGCTGAAGTGCCCTAACTAATCAAGGCAGATATAAAGTACAAGGAAAGTCAGAAATATGAGAACATCCTTTAAGCAAGAGAAAAATAAAGTTTTCATTGGAAGCTACTGTACCTTACAACAATTTCTGCAGATTGTTGGCAGCCAGTTAAAGTAGTTAAAGCCCAGCAAATTTTCAGTAATGGAATTTCACTTTGGAACACTTTATTTTAAATTAACCATATCCCTATCAATAACAATAAGCAAACTACAGGCCTAATTCCAAACTCTTTGGCTTATTTGAGAGCTATATATATGCAGTTTCTTTTTCTCACTTGCTATTGCTCTCTTGTGGCTGTTCAAATTGCCCATTGAATAAAATAGGTGAGGCAGAATATACTTATTTGTTAGCAGCAAATGTCCTGCAGGCAAGTTTGAGTTGAAGTCGCAGTCTATATTGAATTTGAATAAAGGTCAGTATTCACTTACATGTTCAAAAGCTCAGTGTCCAAATTCTCCTTTTGGACCTTATTTGTTGGTTATAAAGAAAAGAATGTATTTTTATACATATACATCTCTCTTGGTATATATACATGTTATATATATGTTTTTTATATATAAAAACATATATAAATATACACAGTTATAGTTATGTTATTTATATTTATATACAGTGTAGTATATACAGTGTATAATATATACACTCTCTATATAGCGTGTGTGTGCATATGTGTGTGTGTGTGTTTGTATATTTTTTTATTAATGCTAGAACATTTGGAGTCACTATATAGAACTGCTTCTGATTTGTAAGCCACATCCTGTACTAAATTTTAGTAATAATACATATGTGGTTATTTACAACTGTATTTTATTATATTACATTATATTACATTACATTGTATAAAAAATGTTGATATGTTTGACATAAACCCAAATGACTGAATTCTATAGCCAGAAAGAATTAGACATCAATATCAATTAGAATTACCCTGATTATGAAAATGAATATGTAAAATAGACAAAAGAAATATACAGAAGGTAGGTGAGGCATCTTTAGGGGAACAGTTTTTTCCATTTCCAAGATCAGATCATCCATTTTGCCAGGTCACGTGGACAAATATACAAAGCAATAAAAACTGTTAACAGTTTTTTTCCTGTTGCGTCGTGCATTATACTTGACGAGAAAACAAGTTCCAATGGGATATCCAAAATACAGTTTAGAGATCAGCTCTTATTAACATTTTCACTATGGCAGGAGAGACAGTGAAAATAAAGTTTGCTGTCTTCTCAGCTGTCTGGACAGCCTCTAACAATGTTTGTGTGAAAATCATAGAGTATCTTTTCTCACTGCATTACATCTTGCATGGGTTTTTGAAGCTTTTGATAAGACTATTGCACCATGTGCCAAATGTTATTCCTTCCAAGCTTCTCAGCCTTCTTCAGGTTAACTCAGCTCGACAGTCCTACGTGGGACCTCAGCACAGACTAGAACTTCACAGTGCTCCATGCCTCTGCTAAGCAAGAAGCAGAGGGTTCACCTCCCTATATTGCAACCTGCTGGACTGAAACTGTGCGAGTTAGCCAAAAAATGTTTCCTTTGTTTTTAGCTTCCTAAATCCTCTCTATTTATTTCTTCATTACACATTCATTTGATTCAATATTAAATAAGTTCCCTAATTTAGGGATATATTTCACACTGTTCCACGTTCTGGAATGTAAATGAACGGAGCGTCTATCGCCCTCCTCCCTTCGGTGCCCTGGAAATAGATGGGAGTAGGCCAGCACAGCAACAGATGTGTTAAATATGTCAGGGCTTGTTAGCATGGTGCCATAGCTGCATGAGAGTTGGGTAAACTGCCATCATGCTCCAAACCAAGCACAGAAACTGTCTTGTGGCTGAAAAGATGGTACTTGCTTCCAACAGTCTCCCAGCAAAGCAAAGACTCACTGTACATGAATGTACAAACAAGCCTTTCCTTGTTTTCACTTGAAATTAAATACTATACTACATAATACTGCAGTGGAAGATACTACATAATATTCTGGGATTTGACATATGAGAATGCAGTGATGATTAATGACACATTCTATTAGGATGCATGGTGCCATAGCAGTACTGCCAATTCCTATAATTACCTACAGTAACTTCCATTAAATCCTGAGCAGCATTTTCTTAAGTGGAGGAAACTCATTCAGTCATTGAGTAGGTCTTATTTATTCTAAGACTCTTAGACTGAGATGTTAAAATGAGTTTCCTACAACTATTTTCTAAGTGTTAATGACACCTCTTAATTATTCTGTCTTGTCAAGAGCAGACAAAAATTGTTGGCTTTTTCTGATTCAAATACTGTATGTACTTAAGACAATATCAGTTTTCTTGTAATCACTACACAGTAGTGTCCCAAGCCCTGCAAAATATTCTTAACTTTGATGAAGAAATGGGGAGTTACATAGTGGAAGATGGAAACAGTAGAGCTTTCCCAGCCTCTGAGAGTGTGGTTTCCCATTTGTCGAATTCTAATTTGATGCTGATATTCAGCAGGCACTGTAGTATGTGCTAAATTAATTCCTGACTTTTTATAAGTTGGCAAATTTATATGTAAATTATGCAAGCTAACTCTTCAAGATAAAATAAAATTTACCAAATGAGTGTATTTCTCATTTTTTAGAATATTTCTTGAATTTTTAATCCATAGGAAGATAACACAGGGTCCATCTCTTCATGTATATTTTTGTATGTTTAAAGATGTACATATAAATGTAAATATTTCAGTGTACAACCTGAATGTAATATATACCAATTTTCTGACTGGCATATATTTCCCCCTCAAGGATGTATATCAAATTTCTCTTACTAAAAATCTCTCAGCTTCTCTCTCACTCTCTGTCTATATGGGAATGCGTAGAATCCTGTTCAGCAATAGGACTTTTTAAAATCCTGAAATTAATAAAAATGAAAACCTACCATTAAATTCAATCCTTGTCAAAAAAAAACCCAAAAGAAAACAAAAAATCCTCTGTTAGATACAACAAGGAAATGACCAATACAATAAGACGGTTGACAGCAAAGGAAAAATGAAGTTAAACTGAAAAGCTCTAGTACACGTGTAACTACTCCAGCGAGAACTCAGATCAGAAAAAAAACCACAAAAACTTCAACATGTGTAATTAACATTGTTGTTTGCTCCTTTTCATGCACTCTTTCAATCGTTTATAAATGAGTTTAATTTTAAGCACATGAGTAGTCCTACAAAAGCCAGTAAGACTTCATAGTGCTTTTAGCTAAGCACATGTGAATTGCTTCCAAGAATATGGGTAATAATGATATTTTCAGAAATGCATTCATCCTATCAGTGAGATAAAAAAGTACTTCATCTCAGACTTGGAAAGTTTTCCACTTTTATAAATATTCTTTACCCTTAGCAGAACTGGAGATCCATTTTAGCAAAGTAGGTATCTCAACAGTAAGTAGTTTTCTAAGGAAAACAGTTCCTTTAATGGTTTTAGGTAGGCTCAGGATGTAGAGAAGTCAGTATTAAGACTTCCACCAATAAAACACGTAAGCATGTGCTTAAGTTTAGGCAAATAAATATGTCACTATTTAAAAATCTTTACAGATTACCTACATTGATAAATTTTCTTTTTGCAAATCTCTTAAAAGACATAATTATCTTTTTACTCTCTCCCTTCAATTTTTTTCTTGTCATTCTGCTAAAAAGAAAAAGATATTGGAAAACAAATTATCTATTTTTTTATCTTAGCTTAACCTGGGACCTGATTTTCCAACCTTTACCTATGTTAAATAGTCCTATAATTGATTATTGTTATTTCATTTTCAGAGGTATCAATGGCAAAGTCAGTAGGGCTGGTTTTGATATAGGATGTTTTCCAGTCACAGAATATATGGACAAATTTAATCCCTATTTCATTTTACCGTATACTCTGAAAGACAAATATGTGGCAAAGTAAGATGCTGCTTACAGCTCCAGAAGTCAGACCACCGGCGCGTGTTTCAGTTCAGTCTCCTCTGAAGTATGTTTCTTTCCTGCTAAAAAAAAATTCCTTCAAGACATGGATTTTATAGGAGTATCTATCTTTTCTAAATGCCTGCCGAACACTTGGTCAAAAACACCAGCAGATGAAGTGGTAAAATTTCTGGTGTGAAATTAAATCTCCATCTAAATTTTGTCTTTAATTTTAGGTACTAATGCAGTGGGAGGTCCATAACTATTATATGATAATGGCTTTTTCATATTCTACAAACAGATGTCACTGGAAACTTTACTCCCACGACCTCCGTTTTTTGCTTACATCGTTTGTGAGGACAACATTTAAAAAGTTAACCTACACTGTGTTTGGTCATTTCTGTTTATCTCAGGATTTCTAAGTGACTTTGTAGCATTCTGAACATGGCTGGGCTGTGTCAAAGGGATGAATTGCAATGGTCCAAAGGCTACTCTACATTATGCTGGGGAACAGTAACAAGAGTGGTTCAAAAGTAGTTTAAAGCTATCCCTGCATACATCACAGTTTTTATGAAGACGAAACTAGAACATTTTCCCCAAAACTTCTGTGTATTTCCCAAATGGTTCACATGTCTTGAGGCTGCTCAATATTTCACCTCAAGTGGCCTGTTAATACAAACATGTGCTGAAAAAACCCTCAGTAATCAGGCAAAAACCTCTCTTCCTCTATCTCTGCTTTTCTCCTCATTACTGAACCAGGTGTTTATTTGTAACTGTATCTAAAAATTAAATTAATCTTCCATATTAACAAAATAATCCTCCTCGCCTACCACAGTAGTGTGGTGTTGTCCATTCCCAAAAGGTATGGGACAGCTGGAATGCCATATGGATAGAATCATGTTTATGTCTCTGGCTTCCTCACATAAATCAGGAAGCACACCCACTCCTCCACATCAACAGGTCATTGCCAAAAAGAATAGCAAGGAAACTCCTCTGGACTTGCTGAAAAGCATCCAGAAATAAAGGAAGGCAGAAGAAGTGACAGTGATGAAATTAGCAGCCTAGTAACTAGGGTTATTTTCTCAATATTGTATTATTAACTTTTAATGAAATGCTTTCACTTTCTGCTCCCTCACACTCATTCTTTCCCTATTTAATTTGTTGGTTTCTCCCACAAGGAAAATGATGCACGCATATTATAGTCCAAGGTCAAAGGTGACTTTTCTGGTAGCTTAGTCTGACTTCATGTATCAGGCCAGAAAAATTCCTCTGCAAGTTGTCTGCATGTGTACTACTAATCATGCTAAATTGGTAAAGATATTGAAATAAAGGTCCTGGTGTCTTCTCCTTTGTATTTATTGGTCTGTCTTCTTGTGCTCAGGGCCTAGAAGGCTGCCACAAGGCACACGCCTTTGGTGTGGGGCCAGCAGGAGTCTATGCTTGAGCTAGTTGTCTCCCTTTATAACTGTGAGGAGATGAATAGGCACCTTTAGGTCATGATTCACCTTACCCTAATGTAGACATCTGTTGCAGCCAGCTCCACACTATTTCCTTCTGATCTGTCCCGATGACATAGGGGACACACTATAGATAATGTTCACTGGGTGTCAGCTAAAGCTGCTTTTGGTAAATCAGCCTACACACTTGCATGTGATGAGTCCCCCAGTTTGATGTTTGCTTGCAGCAAACCAGGGAGCTAAATAGTAGTGTCAAGGGTCAGACTTAAATTTGGGAATCTCAGTAAAATAGATCATGACTTTTGCTTGAGGCAGTATCTCATCCTAAACTACATCCTAAAGTATTCCAAATTGCATTATAGATTTATACCTAGGAGTCACTTCACTGCAGCTGCTGTTTCAGCAAAATTACATAAATATTGTTTTTAGGAGGAAGGAGAGAGAGAAGGGTGATTTCTTTTATCTTCTTCCCTTTGATAAAATCAGTCACCAAATGGGGAATTTCTTCCCTCTCCCCTGCATGAATTCCTATTGAGTGACAGTTTTGAAATCTGCAATGGATGGCAGACATATTTCTGTCTTGAATTCATCACTTGAATGACTACTTTGACAGCAGTGGTAAATGTCACCATGTGCTTTGATTAGATGGTTCTTAATGCTGGAGGAAGAGGAGGTTAGGGTTTACTTGCTTTTATATGTTTTGAAGGAATTTGACATTTACTTCCTCTGCTACTACATCTCAATAAATATTTTCATGTCAACCACAAAGAGCTAAGTCCATATGAGCTTAAAAGGATGAGACAGATCTGTGGTCACACAAAATAAGTACTTTAGTAACTAAGGAAGAACAAAGAGAGTCTTTTTAAAATGCAGAATGGTTACTAAGTTTAAGTCATGTGAATCATAAATCTTCGGAAGAAGCCTGAAAATTATTGTAGTGATGGTTCATTGTGCAAGTCCTAATGAGAAATGAAAATCTGTGTTTTTAATATCCACAATAAAAATCATGATTTCTATCAGTTTTGAAGTCCTATACAAATCCAACATTTTTAGATTATGAGGAGTTAATCAATATTTAATTTTGTAGCACTAATGATATGTTTACTCTTTTAGGATAGGCTTATGGTTTTCAGATTTGCTAACATAACTTGCTTTATAATTAGCTCATTAACCTAGAAACAAAACAAAACAAAAAAAACCCATACCCCCCCCCCCAAATGTTTCCTAGCAGTTGAATAATGCATGAATATTGTCTCTTATAAATTCATTTTCCATTCTTTTGCTGATAGAAAGCAATTGTAGTATTTGGCATAAAGGTGTTGATGGCTGAGTTTGATTTTACTGGAATAGAAGAATTTTAAGAGAGCATGATGTACTGCGAGATCATTGGGGTTTGTATTTGTGTAATTCTATCTATCTCCTGGATTGGTCTCCCCGCAGACCAACCAAAAAGATTCTATACCTAGGAGGACTAATGATCTGTTTTCTTTTTCATACTGTAGCAGGATCCTCATTTGAGTTTTGGAACAAATAAGTGAATTGCATATCTCACTACATGTATTAGAATTTGGTATACATTTTAAACAGTTTATAGAGAGAATATTCTCCAGCATACACATGAAAAGCACTTGCAGAGAGAATGGTTCTACAGCACGGAAGTGCTTTTGACCTTAGTTTGGGATGGACTTGCAGCTCACTTTCCTCTAGTGAAGCCCTTAGAGTAATTTTGTAGGAAATATCTTAATGAAATTCTAATAAAAAACTTACCTCATACTACTTTGCACTCTGCTCATTGTTACATGATTTTTCACTGTTCCATAATTTCGTTAGAATTAAAAAAAAAAAGCAAAATAAAATCTTAACTGATATTCTTTCTATATTCATCTATCATGTTGCATGAGTTTAGTGATGGTGATAAACTGGAACAAACTATTCAGCAAAACTAACTTTTCCATTGGTTATCAAACTTAAAACAGGAATTATTTGAAGAATGGTTCTGGCCTGTGTTATACAAGCAATGTATAGTCTCCCTGGATTTAAAAATCTAAAGATAGGATTTGTTTTACCCACATCTAGATGTCTACAGTTCAGAAGCCTAAGCTTGAGCTAGTTGTCTCCCGTTATAACTGTGAGGAGATGAATATGCACCTTTAGGTCATGATTCACCTCACCTTAATGTAGACATCTGAAACGGTGCTTATTCTTCTCCATCGAGTATAAAAAGAGTCTAGACAGGTAGCTCAGACATAAACGTTACATTATATACATCTGAAGCTAGGTAAAATGAAATTTTCCCTGAGAAACTGTAAATCCAGATGTCTTAGTACTATGAATCCAGTGAACAATCTTTAAAAAATCTCTGAAAACTGCCTACAGTGAATGCTGTGTATATACCAACAGAATTGTTTTATACCTAGTTTGTGACAGTCTCTCTGAAGTAGCGTATATAGGTTATAGATCTCAATTTTCAACCCTATGGCCTAGGGGGGATAATATTTGCTCTGTACCACAGGCCACTATAACTCTAAAGAAGAAATACCCCTTTCAGGGCAATGAAGGATTCAGATATTTGGCAGGTTCAAACTTGTGTTTTTCTCCTTCTCTCTCTCTCTCAGTCCCTTTCTTTGTATGTGAGACTGTGCATAAAGCTGCCTGGGTGTGTTCAGGTGCTTGGAAACTGAGACAAAGTCCCAGTGTGATGAGTCCCTAAGTAGGGGGAAGGTTGATGATAAATGAATGAAAAAATATGATTTTATCATATAGCTCCATTTCACAGTAATGTAAACATAATTTCATTTTTCGTAGCAGAAGAAAGTCCATAAGAAGACTATAGTTGTGTGCTTTCTTTATAAAGTCATATATTCAGTTATTCCTAAAATTCTTGAAATTTGGCTTTTTAGCTGTAATCTGGGGTGCTTTCTCAATGCTTTTCTCTCTGGAAGTTTAATTAAAACAGGTGAATCCTTCAAGGGTCTGCTATGCAAACTCAATTACAACTGAGACATAATGCCTATCTAAATTAGTGGACTCGAGCACTTCCAAGCCGACGTTGTCAGGTGTGCTGCTTGCTTCTTGCTATTTCTGTGGAGGCTTTAAAGAGAGCCAAACATCCTCTGAAAGCATCTGAACTGCTGTGGAGGGAAAAGATCAATACATGAGCATGTGGAACTGGGAACAGTACTGCATGTGTGCTGAAGCAATAGGCATATACATTATATATATACTATTATATATAAAAATATATATAATATAGACAATGCTATATACATATTATACTTCATATATTTTATATATTATATATATTTCAGTCCGGGACCAGGGCACTCGCCAGTGTCACAATTTTCCTAGGAAGGAAACCTCGTGACCTGCCTGGGGGGAAGCTGCAATGCGCAGTGTGCTTTGCCCCTGTGTCTGCTGTCAAGTGCACCTGCTGTTCAGTTTTGGTGTATCCTACATACACTTGTCATCTGTAGGTCATTATATCTATATATATTTATCTTCCTGACAGCCTGAGCTGGGCCACAACCCCAATTCCCCCAGTTCCCCGCCTCGGGGCTGGGAAGGGGTCTCCCCGCCACCTGCCCCCTGGCCTGCTCCCCGGGAGGGTGGCTTGTCACCCTGCCGCCCCCCACCCTGGGGGACAGAGGGGGCCGGTTTTGGGTGCCTGCCTGGCCGGGGTGGGGGGCCGCGGGCCGCCCCACAGAGAAGCGGGCCGCGGAGCAGGCCTCCGGCAGCGGCTGCACAGCAGATGGCAGGCGAACACCTCAGCGACGCCTTGGAGGGGCTGTCCGGGCCGCAGGAGGATTTCAGAGACCCCTCCCGGTTCCTCTGCGGGCCATCCCTTAACGCAGCCCATGAGAAAGCGCTGATAAATGCCTGTGTCGGCCAGGAGAGGGGAACCAGCTGGCCACCAGCACAAACAAAACCCTCTCATCGCATCGTATCGCATCACTGTGTGTCGCACCCAGTGCGGCACCGCGGCCGAGTTGCGCCTCAACGTGGGGGTGCATCCATGAGGGGTGATCGAATATATGATCGCATGCAGTTATTACACACACGGACCAAACCATCTGCATTATTTGTTTTTTAAAATTAACAATGCAAGCATAGACTGTGAGGAATTTTACCCAGAAACAACGACTCTGTAAATATTTGGGCATGCAGCATTGATTTGTAGACTTGCCTGGAAAGCTAGAAAGTGAAATTGCTGCCAGTGTTTGGACACTTTGAGTCGTTTGATGGTGGCCTTATTTTCAGCTGTTTTGATACACCTGTTTGTGGCCGAGGTCAGGCCTTGGCAATACGGCAGAGAGGGTGAAGAAAGGTTGTGGAGGCTGCCTTTGACAGGGAATATTTTGATTTTCCCTGCTGCTTTGAAACCGCAGTGAGGGATCTCAAGTGGTTCATCCCATCCAACTTTTGCTGAAGGCCGGCTGCTCTCTTAAACGGCTCGGCAACTCCCGGGACCCCTCTGGAGTGAGTACCACAGCCATGAGGATGACCGGTCTCGCACGCACAAACCTTCCAGCCTTCGGGTGCATTTCTCCCAGATTCTGTTGTCGAGAAAGCAGGCAGCTTCTGACACACAAATAACTCCTGAATCCTGAATCTAACCCGTGGTCCTCAAGCTCACATAAAACTGACTTGTGCCTGTGCAGAGGTGATTTGATAAAAGCTAATTTTCATTGTATTTTTATGGATGGTAGATGGCAGTATTGCATTTCTTAAGCAATTAAAGTTTAGCTGGTGGAAAATAACAAAAATAACAGTGCTCTGAAGCTCTTAAGAGCAGAATGCAGTCAGTAATGAAAGCTCAGATAGACTAAATATTCATATAATTAAAATATTATGTTTACTAAGGGTTTGCCTGGAACAGAAGATACATTATACTTCTTCTTGGCCACGTGCATCGTTACTATTCATGTGAGTTAACTAACAGTTGATAACAACACTGCTCATGTTTTATGGACTTTCAGGATTAGGCCCATGATATAAGTCGCTTTCTCATGATTTATAGCACTTGTGAGGAGCAACGCTCTTACAAAAGAGGTGGTTGATCCTAACCCCACCAACACAGGGTTTTAAATCTTGTGCGGTTTTATCCCAACTGAAAGAGGGAGGCTTGGTTATCTCAGTTCATGTGTGAGTGGATAAGCATCCACATCACTGGGTTCCTGATCCAGAAAAGCACTTGAGCAACTATGCAGCTCTAAGCAAGACTAGTTCATGGTTTTAATAAGATTACTCATATGATTAAAGTTTGACAGACAGTTAAGGGCTTTTCTGGATTAGGGCCTAAAGCAATCATTGCAACTTGGCACTCTCACAATAGAGAGACCAAAGGCTGAGTAACTTTGTGGAGTAAGTTGTCCTCTTCATCTTGGGTCCACGATGGCTTCAAACGAGGACTGATACTTCATGATAATGTGGCAATGCAACTAGACTCTCAGTTTTATCTCCTGTACTAAGCAACAACCTTTAAAGCTGTGAATGCAGTGGTGTCATAGGGTGAGCTGGCTCCAAATGGGAATGTGGGTTCTCAGGTGGCCCCAGTTGGCCTGAATCCCAAGTGGTGGGGCTGAGGCAGAGGGATGGCCATCACGGGACCAGCCACAGCTGGCGGGGCCCCTGGTTTCCAAGCTTTGAAGAACGGCAGTGGTGGAAAATGAGCTCTCAAGCAAAAGAAACATGTTTTGGTATGGCTGGGGATAGAAGAAAGAGCTCCGTGGTTGCTTGGGGGTAGGCAGTTCAATCTGATGGGCCTCTCTAGCTGGAAACTGGTGTTAAGTGACAGTTTTGGATTCCCATCCCAGCCCCAAGCACTGGGAAGCTGTGCATCTGCCTGAGATAACAAAGGGAAGAGTTCAAAAGGAGCCGAGAGATGCCAAGTGGTAGAAAATCAATGGAAGATGAAAGTCTAGAGAAGGATGAAGGCTGAGTTTTCATAGGAATGTTTGCCTTGAAAGAGAAGGTAGTGGGAGAATTGCTGTCTGTGTCTCTCTTAGGTTTTATTGCGATATTCTAGAGGGGATGAACTCTGACCAAAGGTTGGACAGTGAATCATCTCTGTCCTGCAAAGAGCAAAAGAAGTCCTCACTGTAACACAAGGAGGTGTGTCTGGGATATTGATGTAGAAGGATGCAAAAAACGAGTTAGCAAATGGGCTTGTTACAAGCCTGGTAAGCTTTTTGTTTTCCGAGGGAGCTGTGGTTTGTTTGAATATTCTGTTGAAGAAAAACATGGGGGGAGCCATACATTTTCTTGATTAAAATGCAAGATGAAGAACTGGAGCTATAAAGTCTTGGAAGCTTGTGTTTTGTGGGTGTAATGAGCCTATTTTAACTGTAGGTTTTTTTTCCCCAATATTTTATTATCTCTTGTTGCCGCAGGAACACATAGGTAAAAATAGACTCCAGCTGTGAGGAATACCTGACATAGGATAACTTACGTGAGTACAGATGATTTTTCTAAGGACGAGACTGTAAAATCAAGGCCTAAACAAGAAATGTGCTCTATAGCTCTCTCAGTCTTCTGCCATGTGACTAGTACAGAGCTAGTTACTCTGCATGAACCTTCATGTTATTAAAGTCATACTCTAATCCTGTGACTGATTGGAATCCTGTTTTTGTAATCAGCTCCAGTGTGATGTAAGTTAATAGTGAATTAAAACTGTAACCTAGCTGGAATATTGATATTCTGTTGGTCACTAGGTCACTGTTTTATGTTTAGTGTCAAATAGGACTCAGTGAATTTCATTTGCGGTCATCATACTAGTTTATAAAGTAAAATTATAGAGAATTCTTGTGCAGGTCTCATCTTGGATCAGTCTAATCTCTGACAGCATCAAATGAACAGTACGGTATTGGTCATATGTTGTTTGGTCTGGCTTTATTCTAATTTTCCTTTTTCCCTTCCCATGGAATATTTTGACATTTGTCAAAGCTGCCCAAAATTCCAACTTTCCATTTGGAAACTGATTGAAACAGCACAGTCTATTTCCAGTAGAAACTGAATTTAAGTATGTTAGACTGCATGTTTCAGGGCTGCCCTGATACCTCCTAGGAGTTACTCTCCGTATATCCTGTGCTCCCACCTGGTCAAGGCTGAGCTCTATAGCTTATGTCCTTTGTGTGGTAGGACTTGCCTCACTCACTGAAATTGTGTTGTCTTATAAAACTTGTTACACTGTAAATTATTGAGTTTAGTTCTTTGATAGAGATAGTTTTCATTTTTGGCGAAGAAACTTCTAGCAGAAAGCAGACACACAGTCTGCAAAATTTAATGCAATTGATGCTAGCCTGAAACATTTTGTTTTTGTTAGAAAATATTTGACACAACAATCCTTTTAGAGCCCAGGACCTTTTTTCATTCCATTAAAAAATAGAAACTTATGCATATTGTTTCTTGTTGTACAACCTGCCTCTATTAAGGCTTAGTCTTTCAATGCAAGTTTTTCAATGATGTATTCTCATTCAAAAATATTGATTAATACTAAAGATGCTTGACTGTATTTTCCTTCAACACAATGTTATTAAGAAAGTGACTAGTTAAAATAACAATCACACCCAGGGCTACTTCAGTTCATGTGCTTTGCCAATCAATAAAACACCATTTTTTCCACTTATTTTTAATTTTTTTTGTACCTGATATGCAAGTCTGTACAATGCAGGCTGCCAGTTTCTTAAGTTTGTGTATAAGTGCACAAAGGCTCCAGGCGTGCTTATGGAAATTACACCTGATTTTGCCATCATAACGTAGTGACAGTTTCTAGTTTCTCAACTGGAAAAGCTCAGCCAAAAATCTTTACACAGTCCATCTGAGGTGGGCCTGGAGCTGTGATTGCAAGTCAGAGTAGCAAATAAGGTCATGTTGAACTGGGCGAAACTGCCTATAGGTTTTATAGTGATTGGCTTGTAGTACTCTACACTTACTTACCATGGATAAAAGGAAGCAAACCACAGAATATATAACAGGGTGGTGAACAATCAGGTGTAGGAGTTGTAAGCAAAATCTTTAGCTAGTGGGTTTTTTTTTTGCTTTTTTGGTCTTTTTTTGTGGTGATGTATGTTAGGAACACAAGTTAGGGGAGCATGAGAGATGCAGGATGTAACAGAAGCATGAAGACCTGGCCAAACTTGACAATTTCATCTATTCTTCTTAGGATATCCATGAATGCCATGAGAAGGAGATGGCCGTAATTTTAAATTTCCTGGAGTGGCTTGTGTCTGAGCTGCTAGTATGTGTATAGGAAGCTGGAAGTCTGTGGAGAAAGCAGTGGTTTAGCTAGAGGAAGTCAAGGGTACTTGAGCCAAATGGCAAACGTTTAAAAAGGGAACACTTAAAAATTGTTTCTCCTGCAAAAGCTCTAATATCTCTGTAAAATTATACTGCACTCAGAGGTACTATGCCAAATGGAGATACTCCATTTAATTGTAAAAATATGAATGGGATTTTAATTCTGCTTTTAGTGCAAATCTTGGTAGAAACTTAACTGTATACCTCCATAGCATATCAAAGCAGCTATACCTTGTTATTAATCATGTGGTCACTCTGAATCATTGAGCTGGAAAAAAAAAGCAGGGACATTGATTTCCATGAAGTAATATCTGTCTGGGAAAACACAGTTTTTGAAGGGAAATTTCATTTCAATCTGTGTAAATGAGATTTACCTGTCTGTTTTGAGTGTAAGAGCGACAATTTGTTTTAAGAAACAAATTTCTAAGGATTAAAAGGATTTCTAAGGAATTATTGGAATATTTACTTCCCATGTCAGCTAAATGTCCTATTAATATAATTCATGACAATGTGCTCTTTTTTTTTTTTTTTTTTTTTAAATTGGGAGTTAACGGGTACTCTGTCTTACTGAATGAATACAGCCTGGTTTGTTTCAGTGTTTTGAAGGACAAGTGTGATCACTGAAGAATTTGGTATTACTTGTAGAATTTAATTAAAAAAACACCTTTTTTCCCTTTAAACAGACCTAAATCTGTGGTGTGGTAAAGACTGATAACCATTCACCAAAGGACCTGAAATAAATATTCTGCAAATATGGCTCATCTATTTCAAATATAGCCCAAACACATAGCAATCATCTCCTTGGGTAGATCTCTATGTGAGCATAAGGCAGGGAGGGAAGGGAAGGGAAGGGAAGGGAAGGGAAGGGAAGGGAAGGGAAGGGAAGGGAAGGGAAGGGAAGGGAAGGGAAGGGAAGGGAAAGGAACGGAAGGGAAGGGAAGGGAAGGGAAGGGAAGGGAAGGGTGAGTTAGTGAGAGAGAGAGGGGTGATGGGAACCCTTTTTTCTTTCCTCAGACTTTTTGAATGTTCTGGTTGTACAAGCTAGCTAACAAAGTAGTGCAATAAACCCTAATGGTATGGTGTACTGGGCCATTACATATTTGCTTGCAGTAATGGAAGTTAATTTTTCCCAGCTGGACAAATTATGTTGAAGATGATCCATCTTGGGGCTTTTATAGGAGAGCTAGTATCAGCAGACTTTCCAACACTAAGGAAGTTTCTCCAAGATTTTGAAGGCTTACCAAGATCATATGACTCTCTTTGTTTCTCTGTAAACACTGCATTTCCATCTACTGTTTTATTTTTGGTGGTGCTGGGGGGTGGAGGGGGAAGGGTTGTCTAAATGTGCTTTCTTTCCCTTCCCCCTTGGTTCTTCCTTGCAAGAAATGAATAGGATGACTCACTTCCTACTCTGTGATTTGCTCTCTTGGGCTATGTGTAAGCTTCAGAAACCTGGCCAATGTGTCCTGCAGCTTCCTTCCAGCTTGCGTGTCTAGGTTTCCTTCTCGTAGGTGGTGGACATGGTGAGCAACTATTTCTCACTCTGACTGGGAACAGGGATGAGGTCAGGGCATGAGCATGGGCAGGGAATTTGGGAAGCACTACTGGGTCATGGTGGGATCCCTGCACATTCATTCTTTTCCTCCCACTTCAGCTCAGAGCTCATGTTTCTGGAACAACCATGTAGAGAAATTCCTCCATTCCTGTACCAACACTTAGGATGGAAAGGTCTGCAGATCATCCCTTTTATGTGTCTTTAATCATGATGGGTAGCAAGGTAGTTGTCAACACCTTTGGTCCTTTATTATTGATATTATGAGTATCATCAGGTACGACAGTAACATGCTGTGGAAGAAAACTAGGGTGTTACCATTGTCAATTTGTTAACTGTCAGCACCTTATCCTGTTATTTTGCTTACTTTGGGGCAATATGCCTTTTGCATGTTTTTAAATTGAAGAGCCTTTACTCTTGTTTAAAACAATCTTAGCGGTCCTTTAAGTATGAAGCACCATTTGGATTCCTTAGCCTGATTTTAAAGCTGGGGCTCAAGGTGTTGAAAGCTCTGTGCGGGCATCTCCTCTCCTGCTTCACTGCAACTTTCTAGCTGCAGTTGCTGTGATTTCCAGCTCCACAAAGGGCGTTCCCTTGACCACGGGCAGCCATTTTCCTAGGCTTCAGCCTTCAGAAACTCCTTTACCATTTGCGCCTAGCATTGTGCCTCAGATTTGCTCAAGAGTCAGGTTTCTCCTCTTCCAAATTTTTCCCTTTCCACCTGCAATAGGTGTGATGCTTACTGACTCCTTATCTCTGTTTCAACAGCTGAGGGTCTTCTGGCAGACACACAAGTGACCACCTTCCTCTCACCTCCCATTTTAAACTTTGGACAAACATATTTGGTGTTCAGAAACTTTACAGTGAGGATTCCCCATTCTCTCCATGAGCCCTATTTTTCTTTAGTTAAGAAAAGAATAATTTTTATTCCACAAATGAAACATGTTTAGTAATAGCTTTTTAATCAGACATTTAAAAAAAATTAAATGAGAATAAGCTGCTTTTTCTTTTTACTCTCTCCTCCTCCATTCCCCTCCCCAGCCCCCCCATTCTCTGGCAAATAAGAATCTGCATGGCTTCAGTGTGAGTCTTCACCTTGCATTGAAATGATGCAATGACGCTGTATGGTACTTGTCCCTGGTTTATTTTTTTGCACTGCCTCAATAGGCTTTTTAAATTTTACTTTTAATTTTATTTATTTATTTATTTATTAAACTCTGTTTGCTTTTGCTGAATTTGCAAACAACCATATTTCTCCTGGATCTTGTGCCAGTACCCTGATTCTGGCACCCCAAGTGTTTTTTACAAAATATCACTTCCACTAATTTTATACAGCTTCAGAGTTTTTTTTTTTTTTTCTTTTTAATTCAAGAAGAGCAACGGAACTAACTGCTGAACTTTGAAACTTGGGTCTAAATTTTTAACATTTTTTTTCAACTTTTTTCTCCCTTGAATAGAAGGATGTTCTGAATTAAAATTTCAGTCTGGTTGACATCTATTTCATTACTGATGTTTGATTTTTTTAATTTTTTTTTCCTCTTGATCTTGCAACTCCCCTACCCCACTTTAACATTTATCCTTGTTATCAGGTTTTGATCATTTCCTTTCTATTGTCAGTCTTTTTTTTTTTTCCCTCCTTCTTCTCTTCCTCTCTCCTTCTCTCTGGTCTTTGTTGCCCTTGAAGCTCTGATTCAGCATAAGCCCCCATAGAAACTACAAGGGCAGAACAATCTGGGAAAAGTCACTATGAACACAAATGGAAGCAAGCAGCAAGGCTGGCCATTTTTCATACAACCATTGGTATACTGGAGATGTTTCTCCTCATCTGCCCCAGAACATTGCCAGTTGCATGAGCAATAAAAGGCACTTGGAACACATGTCTGTAAAGCCTGGCCTTGAGATACCAGAAGAGGGCAGTTAGAATTAGCTCATTGCTAAAAAGAATGGATGATGTTCTGGAAGAACAAATTGCATTAAGCTGGGGAAAATGCAGTTGTGCAGCACTTTGACACACAGAGTGCAAGTCCTACTTGAAGCCAATTCTGCTTTGTGTACATACTGTACACACAGAGAGAGAACACATACCAGCATATGGTAAACTAGATTATCACCTCATTCAAATCTCTAGGCAGTCATTTAGCTATATGTACCCTGTCAGCTGTGTAGCAGGTCATGACCAGTAACAGGATGATACTTTGCTGGAGCCAACTGTGTTGAAAACAAAGTGAATCTAATATGAGTCAAAGGAAAGAGATGGGAGGAACAGTTTAGCCAATTACAAGTTTTAAGTATAATCACTCAGTAAAAGTTGACTTATGTTGAGGGTTGTTGCAACTTGCTTATGACTAAAGGGCTGGCAAAAACTAGCATAACAAGGTCAGTAGGAGAACATGGAGTCCTTCAAAATGAATTGTTGCTGCCTACCTAACACTGTAGACAGATGTTTTAGAAGAGGGCAAGCAAAATATTTAGCGTCCAGATTAGGATGAGTTTTAGTGCTATAGGGGCTTGCCTTTTGGAAACATAAGGCAAAATTTTGATTGTGATTATGTCAGGCCTGCAGTTTAACTTGTTTTAAGTGCAGCTTAGCACTACAGAGAAGTGCTGGTAGCACATGATGTGAACTCTCTGCCAACTACTACAAGAGCGTACAACCACATCCCTTTCCGTGAAACAGAAAGGGGTCCTTTCTGCTCTGTGGTAGTCTGAGACCTACCAAGGAGTGAAACAGTTAGGAAGGCTTTATGCAAAGGGCTGTGTTGTTCATGTCTTATAACTGTTAAAGTTGCCAATCTGATGGCTATGAAACAAAAGTGTTTGCAAGCAATAAGCACCAGCTGTGCCTGGAGAGCTGGATTTCCAACTGTGTGTAACAACCTCAGCTTCTAGCAGGGAAGAGGAAAGGGTTTCATGGAATCTCCAACAGTTATCATTCAAGCAGGGAACCCAATCCTTTGGGGAAAATATTACATAAACCCCTCAAGTGAAGCTTTCATTAAGCTCCCAAGTGCAGCTTTCATGAACCATGAGAGCTTCTGAATCAAAATATTGAGGTTTTGTATCCACATATTTAAAACTCTTTGTGGAGAGCAAAGTTTAGGTGATAATATTTTTTTCTATGCTATGTTTAGGAAGGTAGAACCAGTTTTCTTAGCAGTCTTAATGAGCACAAAAGAGCTGATGAGGCATGATCAACCAAGCCTCAGTGAAAAAGATTATTTAATGTTTAGAGGAGTCCAAGAGTCAAAACTGACAAAGAGTGAGAGTGACTTTTCTGTTCTACTGGATCTGTGATAGTCTGGAATCACCATATGTCCAACCTGATTAATAATTTACAGCTGTGTTCTCAGTTTTGGAGAAACCTATTTTGTATAAACTTGAGTTTTATTAATGCAGATGAGGAATCCAATGTAGGAACTTATCTCTAAATAAATTCAACTCTAAAATATTCTTTAGTTAGAAAATTACCAGTTATTTACTCTTATGGAAGATGCCTATGCTTGTGTGCAGTGGTGGATCTAATGCTTTTTAACTGGTAAGGATACCAACAGAAAAATCTGTAGTAGAAGGGCTGTGTGCACATGCATGCATATGTATATATATTGTAAAGGAGGTTTAAGAGAACAGTACTGTACACAAGAACAGTATGGTTCACTCAGTGTATTTAGCTTTAGTGTTATCTCAATAGTTATATGCTGTAAAACATAAAAATGTCCATTACCTGATAAAAGACCTTGTAACTTTTTCTTATTTGTCTCTTTCTGTGCTTAGCCCAGGTGGCTACATGCTTGTCTTGGTAAGTGTGGGGACAGGCAGTGAAGTCCCTGCTGAATTCTACTATGCAAGTACCAGGTTCTTCTTGGTCCTTTGGGTGCTTCCTCTTCCAGTGTGTTGCAGTACTGGGCAAAGTGCTTGTGTGTGCACAGTCCAGGCTTAGTGCAAGAGGGAAATATGTCTTGGAAATGTTTTACTGAGGATTATAAAGTTCTGGTGGGGATGAACCCCATTTTCCCCAAGGTAGGAGCCATCACTGCTTATGTGGAAAAACTAGGAGTGATGCAGAACTGCAATTACTCCTTTTGATTAAGGGATTGAAATCACTATATGAGAAGTATATGCGTTGCTCTGTAAGTAATTCTAAGATCAGTAAAAAAAAAAAAACCCTTGTATGAAACCTACTAAAATGTTAAAATAAGTCAAACCTCATGCCTGGTATTGGGAAAGACTTTTCACTGGGTGAACTGTTAGACATTCAGAAGAGAATATTCTAATATATTCAAGGCTATAAAGCATATGTTTTCAGTTCAGATGTCCAGGTTGATACTTTTATTCGGAAATCTGATTTTAAGGTTCATATTTCTAATTTCCCAGGTTTCATACATATTCTTTAGTGCAATTTTTATGGGTTTGGTTGCTAAAGACTAATTATTGTAATTTCAACTGAAATATGATCTATGAAGTCAAATCAATATTATAAGAAGACTTTTCCGAGAGAATGAAGAAGAAGCATTTTTAAAAGAGTGAATGTTACTTGAATTACTTTTTTAATGTCAAAATATTCCTTGAACAAAGCATAGATATAGGAATGATGCTATTTCTCTCATAAAAGCAAACATAAAAGCAGTGATCTTTTATCAGTGAGAAAATACTTTAATAAGCAAATTCTCTGTTTTCCTATGTTTTTTTATCTATTGTGATATCCTATAATTCACCTGGTACACTGGGGAAATAATGTAGGTCTCAAAATTACATTGCAGAACTTTAACAGGATGGTGGAAAAAATACCCAGCTTGACTGAAAGTGTTATATCTATCAAATACCTGTACTAGCCTATTTTAAGAAGAATAACAAATCCAGCCTTGCTGTGTGAAGTAGTAGAGCAATCAATTTTTAAAGCTCAAGACTTCCAATAGAGAGTTTGACTTTATTGGCTAACATATGACAATACAGAGAATAAGAAAGTAAGGTAAAAAGTACTGTCAAAAGGGTAAATTATCTGGCAGGTGACCTCAAGATGAAATACACTTCTATTCTGAGTAACTATCTCCTCCCCCCCCCCCCCAAGAAAAAGAGAGGAATCACTGTGGTATTTTTTCTGCTATAATGTTCCCTCAGTCCCTGCAACCTATTGCTCTGTCAAATTTGCCTATTTTACAAGCACAAATTAATTTACAAGTACAGTCTTGCCTTTTCCTCCCGAGTTTGAAAAAGTTCAGCTGAGATTCTTCCACATTACAGCTATAGAGAATAGTCCACAGGCAAAATTAAATGACAGCTCCGAAACCAGTATCAGATAATGAACCCAGTTATTTCTATAGCTTTATGCAGACATTACTGTGAGGGCTGTTTATGACAGATTTTTGCACTTGTGGTTTGTACAGAAATGTGAATATAGCTGAATATCAAGATTCTGTGTTGAAACTTGTAGAACAGGTAGCATTTTTTTAAACACTTAAAAGAGGGGATACAACATAAAGGAAGGATGTCAGAGTAGTCTTTTTTGCCAGAGTTAATGCTGTCTTGATTTTTAGTCTAATTAATATAAAGCTTCTGTAATTTTCATGGCTTCCAGATTACTCTAGTATTCACAGGAGTGACTCTATCAATGTGGTAGGTAAGTAAAGTATCTGTTTTCTCACTTTTAGTTCATTTTAAGGCTATGCTTTTTCTCCAGATATGCACGTTTGCAGACCCTTCAGAGCTAGAGTGGGAGACATACTTCTCTCTCCTTTCTCAAATAAATATGTTTTGTCTCCTGCAAAATGATTTTTTTTCAGCCTTCAGCTTCTAAATATACTTAGGTTGCTGTTCATATATAAAACAGAGTTGATCCATAAATTCCACATCAGTCATCTAATTTCCTGCAACTCTTGCTTGCAAGAGATGTGAAAAGCAGCACTATTTTGCATGGGAAGCTTGTTTTTCCTAATGTTCTGCAAAGTCCACTTCAACTGTCACAAGCATTAACTTTTTCAAATAAAATCTTTATTATAGTTTAGCTCCAATTTCAGTACTGTTCTTGGATTTGCAGTATACACGGACTCATCAGCCAGAATAACTTTCTCTGGAACACGTTTTTTCAGTTTTAGAGCAGAAGAAACTGCAATAACCTCAATTTTTCTGCAGTGTTTTTTAAACAAATTTTCTTGCACAGCTAAGACTTTTTTTTCTCATTCTGGACTGCACACTGATGTCAAAAGATCTTCAGAGGCTTAAAACATGTCATTACAAGGAAAAATTGTTCAGATGTATTTGAGTCCGAATAGTTCTCAGTTCATGCATCCTCCATCAATGCTGTGTGTTTTAAACAGCTCATCTGGAAGTGAGCCCAGTTTTCTGACTTTATCAAAAGTATTACGTGCATGTTTATCCCAAGGCACATACAGTCCTGATCCATACCAAAAAATGATCCTGCACAGCCAGGACCAGCTTATATGTTACAGGAGCACTGCCCAGAGCTTCTGGACTTGTGTGTTGGAAATCTGAAAGTGTGTTGCTCATGCGTGGCAATCAATGCTTTAGGAAAATATCAGGATTGCTGTGCATGCAGTAGACATTGCCAAAAGCTTCAGACTTGCTGCACATGAGCAGAGTCCACAGAGAACAGCACATGTGGGGGCTCACCTGCATGTGTGAGCTGCATTTGCACTGCCAGTGTGGACTGAAACTCCAGTGTCCTGTATGCGCAGAGTCGCTGCTCATGCACATGGTTGAACACCATTTATCTGGGAATCCCGAGTGAGTTTAGATATTTGGGGCAAATATACTGCATCAGGTGTTGCTAATATTGGTCTGATGCCTATTATTAAATCTAAGACTTTGATCAAACTGGGCCAGGCCTATAATACATGTACATTGTTTTAAGTGACTCTAAATGCATGTGTCTATTGATTCAGCTTGATTCAGATGAATCAGCTTGAAGTGTATTGTCTGAGGATATGGGAGAGGGTCAACACTGGGCTTTTGGACAATATCAACTCAAACTGGCTCCTGATGAACACTGTGTTAGAGAGTAACCTCAGTGTGACATTACATGCTAGCACTGGTCATCCTTGTACCCATGAGGTTTCTTGTTTGGTAGCACGGCACTGCCATGATTTCAGCACTCTTCACAAATCTGGTTTGTATGTAAATAAACTTTCTTGGTTCAGTTGCCTACTTTAGGGTGGTTTCTTACAACTTTCTGGCAATCTAGCTGTCTCTTAGGATGGATGCTATGTTTTGTAGAAATGTTATATGTAGACTGTCTGGCACTTGAACTGATTTCTGTGTTGAAATCTTAGGTGAAAATGCCTATTACTATTGGGTGCAGATGAGGGAAACCCTTGTCACTGTTTGCCACAAGCAAAAATAGATAACTGCTATGGCAGCTGAACTCTTGAACTCTCCTTTCAGTGAGCATGTAGTAATATAGAAATAAAGACGTTTCCTTGTGAAAACAGAATATCTGTGAAGCTATTTGCCAAAGCCTCTGTTTTCTCTGTTTATGCCCAGAAGGAATCCACCTGCACTTTTCCTGATGGTTAAAGTAGTTTTGTGGTGGGCTTTTTAATCTCCAAATTTAGTACTATGGTGATGTGATTTTTGTTTAGCATGTGTTTACCTGGGGTTTTTTGGTCTTCCTATATATCTTTCTGTTTCTGTTATTCTGCTGATCAGAAACATCTGCAAACTCAAGTGGGTATCCAGTTGTATCCAAACTTTGTCAGAGATAACAGCACTTTGAGAAACTGAATTCTAACTTGAGAGAGAGGAACATAATTCTCATCCGTACTGCTGTCCTCGTGTAAGGCCCTTTGCACAGAAAACATGGTTTAGATTAAACTATTACTAGGCTTTGTGCACCTAAAGAAATTAATAGTATGTGTTTGTGTTACAATGCTTTACTCTTCTGAGACAGAAAAAACAAAGCAAGAAACATGTTTATTGCCAGTTGGATGTTTGTTTATTTGTTTTTTTTTCTCTGAATTATGATTCATTTCTTGGATATTTGTACTAACTAGTTGCAACCAACTTGAAGGTTGATCATGAGGAAATAATCAGGTAAAATGTGCTGTTTGAAAGAGAAGAAAAACACATTTAAAAACATTTCCTCACAAGAAAATACTGCCTTTGGTGATGCTGACCCTACTGAAAACCAAGTAAGGTTTGCTTGGCTGATGGATCTCTGTGATAAGTGGAAGTTTCTTGCTTTAGAAATTCCAGAATGAATGTGGAGCGGAAAAAAAAAAAAAAAAAAAAAGAATTTCTCACTGTCAAGAGTCACTGTTAAAATGTAAGAGTCACAAAATGCAGATCTATATTTTTCATTAGCTTTAGACAGATTTAGTATATATGTCAAATGATTTTCTATAAAAACTTGTCTTGATTGGAGTGAGAAGAGAAAAACCTTTGCCTCACTGGAGCCTGTGGACAGCGCTGTAGCAGCCATACCATGGACTAGGTGGATTCCTGTTCAAGATTAGATAAGGCTTTTAACTTCCAAGATTATGCTTTGAAGTGGGACTAATACAAAGAATTAGCTGATTATAGGTGGTTTACTGGGTTTTATATGACGAATGCTTGAAATTTCCTGTCATTGCAGATTAACATGCTGCCATTTACTATAATTGTGGCTGTGTGCTGACTTTAGCCAGGTAGCAGAACTAATCCTTGTATATGAATGAACTCGCAAGCATATGAGGCACTCCTTTGACCTGATGTTATAGTAATGGGCAAGCTGGTGGAGAATGAAACTTCAGGTATCTGTCTTTATTGGAGCTTGACAGATGGTAGGAAAATACATTTTAAGGATGGCAAGAAAACAAAAATTCTGTTTCATGAAATGTTAAGGCTTGGAAACTTTTGTTTTTAGTCCCACACCAGTGTAAAACACAGAACAAATGTTTAATGAAAACACAGAACAGGAGAATTTGGAAGAACTGAAACTTGAACCTGAGTCTTTGAACTTTGTGTTTTAACCACCAGGTTACCGGCTATTGTCTTTCTGATTTCTGGTGAGCAATTCCATTCAGGAATTGAGGGGTCTTTCTGGACAATTACATTGAAATGGCCACAAAAAACGGAATACTTCAACTGAAAAATCTGTTTTTTGGCTGTTTACAATTATACTTTTTCCTTTCAGACTTCTCACAAATCTCAGTAAATACTCTAATCAAATCTAATCTTCAGTAATATGGAGAAGATTGCACTCAGAATCAGAGAAGTTGCAGTCTATCATTACAGCTATCTGTTTAGTATGATTCTAGTGAAATTTCCAGCATCTTATTTTGAAATAATACAGATTATGATCCAGAGCTGGCCAAGAATCAAAGACAAGAGTCTTGCATAACTAAGATAATCTTTTTTTGTTTTTCCTTTTTTTTTTATCATGTGCAAAAAACCTGTAATTATACCCTCTCTGTTCCAAAGCATGCTCCAATGGAAATGTCAGGAATGATATCCCCTCTTTAATAAGCCTGCTTGTTGCTATAAAGCAACTTTAAAATCCATTTTAAACAGAATAGTACACTTCGATAAAAGAAAACAGCATGGTTTTTCCCCTACAGAAAACTCTGTAGGAGGGAGAGAGCATCTCTGGAACACTTTCCGTACAGAAATTTTCCTCAAATGTTCTAGGAAGAATGGATTCAGTATGTACTGTCACAATGAAAATCATGCGATCTAAAGCAGAGCTTATGCATCCATAGTATTTTCCAGCTGGGAATGTGGAAGTTCCCAATCTGTTTATACTGGAGCAGAATGACCTGCAGTGCTCCTGGTCTGGGATTCATGCTCCCTGCAGTACTCCATCAAATAGTTTCATAGCACAGGCTTTAACTTAAAGTTAGTACATCCTGAGTCTGTACTAACTTGCCCAGTGGTTTACCATGAAACTTGCAAAGGTTGTTAGCTTCTATTTGAAGATTTTTATGCAGAAGAGAGGGCAATGTGAAAACCTACATATCCATGAGTTTCTCAATATGTTATAGCCATTTTGCAGTATTTAGTAAAGCAACACCAAGTTGAGCTCCTTAACATGAAGGCCTGAAGGAAATCTTAGGAATTTGGAGTTACTAGGAGTGCCACTGAGTCCAGACTTACAAGGTCACCTGAAATGCATATCTATTTATGCCAAAAAAATTCCCGGAGCATCTAATCTACATACTTTCCTAAGGCCGACCTTCTTAACACATAACTAGCTCAAGATGTCGAGTATGAAGACCAAATCCAGTAAAAGCCACAGGAGAGGAGGAGGAGAAATTAACTCTCTGGTTTGGGTATAAAAGGCAGAGAATGGGATTTGAACTTCAGGCTCATCTTCTATTGGATCTTCTATTGGTCTGTTAGTTTTTGTATGATGTACTTTGTTTCAGCAAGGAACATGCCTCCTTCTCTCTCCCTCAAACACACTTTTTTTATCCCCTCCTACCCCCCAGATTTGTTATTTGTATAGCACTTCCTTTCTTCATCTCCCTTTCTCTTTTTTTAAACTTGGGGAAAATGAATTATTGTGCCTGTTGGAGATATCTAATGGTCAACCATATTGGTTTGCACTTAAAGGACATCAGTGGAACCTAACTAAGTTTTTGCTACACAAAGATGCTGTCATGTGTTTCATTGCACTCTATCAAATCTATTTAGATACAGACAAATGGATGATGTAGGCAGGAGATTGGTAACTAAAGCTGTGTTAAATGCTTGCATTGAAACTTAAATCCATCTGAACTGAATAAGACTTTGCTTTAAATATGCTTTATGCAATCTTAAGTCAATGTTGTTTTGAGCAACAATGAGGTACACAGATCCTTGCCTTGTTTTTGTCAGCCTCGATCTTTCCTACCCTGTGAGCCCTGAGGAAAGGAAGAAGAACCCCAAACCCCTGAGCTTCCTGCCACCCCCCAATCTAAAATAAGATGTCAAGGAGTATACTTGGCAGCCCTCTGAAAAACAGGAAAAACAGCCAGCTGATACTCCTGCAAGGCACATCATGGAAGAAACAGAAGCAGAAAGGAGGTCAGCAACCCACTCAGCTCCTGAAAATGGCAAGGAGATAATTAGTGACCACATGGAGAAGGATTTTCCTTTTAGAAGGAGAAATGATAAACTCTAAGGAAAGATGAAAAGGTTCATTTATTGACAGCCCTCAAAAGACGACTCTCACTACAACAGATCTGTCTGAAATCAGATAGGCATCTCTGTGTGAGTGGGCAGTGAGAATGAATAGTCTTCAGGTTTTATGTATTGTTGGGTGAGTAGTGAGGAGTAAAGCAGCTGGCACCTTGTTCATGTTATGTAAATAAAAGACAGAAAGAAAAACAAAACAAAACCCCAAACAGTCCCTTATGAGCCTGACTCTAGACTTGGTTTGTGAGCATAATAGTGAGGAAGCCCTGTGTTATTAATGCCGCTCCAGTGGTAATTTTGAACGTATTTGTTTTCATCCCAACATCAAACTCTGTTGGCTGGCCACAGTAGGTGGAGATGGATTGACCTTTTCTTCCTCCTTGGTAATGTTGTGCATTTTGAAAAACATATTCATACCCACAATGTAAGACACAGAGAATTAGACAAATGAATAAATGTTGTGACCTTAAACCAAAAAGCAAGCTAAATCAGCAATAATCATTTGAATGACAGTTTTTTTATTCCCATGCTGCTGTTGGTCACTGTAGAAACAGGATTATTTTTTTTTGTCAGAACAGATATGCTCTTCTGTCAGATCAAATAATCAAAATAAATATACACTGCAACTATTTTCTTTACTAATAAAGGCTGACTTGCCGTATTCCACGTGGTATGTACTGAACTGGGGAGCTAAGTTTCAGAGTGTAGAATTCTTGATCAGGACGCGGTGGTGTCAGTAAGTAGTGAGACTGCCCACTTCAGTGCCAAATGCTGTTTCTGTGCAATAGATTCAGTGTGGTGAATTCTTTCTCTTGTGCCCTGATGGGATAATTGCTAACATAAATGTTTAATACTCAGGTTGCCTTCTTTGGAGATGGATGCTGAGAAAGTCACTAGAGGCTTCAATCTGAGATGACCATCAAAAACAAACTTTTAGATAGATTTTTTGGGTGCTGATGCACTATAATACTGTGCATCCTAACACCTCCTGTTGTAGGAAGTGGAAAGCTTGTACAGGAAGTATGTCTTTCTCTACAGGGAAAAGAAACAAACCAAGAAACTGGTCTAAGAATCTCAGGCAGTTCAGTCATAGGTTTTTGCAGACCCTTAAACAAACAAAAAAAAATGCTGCTGAGTGATGGTTATGAGAGTGCATAAATTACACAACTGGAATGAGTCTGCTGCAGTATAGAGAGCTCTTTAACATCTTATTACAATAGTAACTCAAGATACTGTAACATGAATAAGGGTCTCAACTCTCCATGTTCATACTTACAAATAATCATTCTGATGAGAAGGGGATTTGTTCTTATGAATGAGGATCATTCTTCTGAGTGGAGTTTAGCAGAGGTAAGGGGAAGGTTTGATTACGTTTGGAGAAAATTTATGTTTTAAGGGTATGTTTCAACTTTTGCTGGGGGGGTGAGGTGGGCAAAGGGAAACCCTAATGAAAGCAGTGAAGTGCTGGAACAAATTGCCCCGCGAGGTGGGGAATCTCCATTGCCGAAGATTTTTGAAACTTGACTGGGCAAGGCTCTGAGCAGCCTGATGTAACTTTGAGGTTAGCCTTCCTTGGAGCAGGAGGCTGGACTGGAAAACCTCCAGAGGTCCTTCTCAGCCTCTGGTTTTTCTATAATTCTAAAATATGATCGACTTTGAAAATAAACCTCAGTTAATGATGGCATAATATGAGTAATATCAAAACTGTATTAAAAGTATCCCTTGCCTATATAGTTTTTCTCTAAGGCTTATTTGAATGCTTAGAGACAGATCTATATTTAAATATTTCAGTGATTAATTCTTTTATTCAGCATGGCACTTTGGTGAAGTTAGACCATAAGCTATACCCAGCAATATCAAGTTTAGTTATTTTTGGATCAGTGTTTTCTCTAAACTCACTACCTTGAAGGATTGTTGATTGTTGTTGGCTCGTCAAGGCCACAGTTAGCTCCAACCACAAGATATGCTTTCATTGTCAAAACCTAACTTCTCTGGAAGTATAATACTCTCAAACTATTCTCCAGGGTTTATGTCCCTTCCAACATGAACCATTAACATCAGTGAGACCATGTTAAGCCACTGAGCTCTGTGATGTTCCATGGGCTACTGTCTGAATCGGGAGCCTCTGCAGCAGTGTCCAGCTCTTTTCTATGAAGGCTCAACCACTTGTGTAATGATAGTACTAGCACTTTGACAAAAAGAGTTTGTGGTCCAGTACAGTCATTTTGTGTTAGCTCAAGGCAAAAAGGGGGTGGTGGTAGTTGTAAGACCTCTAACCTCAGACCGGTGTTCACAGATTGGACCTATGTTCCCGCATCTGTGAGATACTGCAACTCATCACACCCAGCTTGGTTCTGTATTCTCCCTGGTGATATATATGTAGACACATTGGCCTTATTCCCAATTTGGCTGGGTCCATGAGTGGGGTTTGGGTCCTAGGTAGGTAGCTGACTGTCTTTTCATTTAGCACAGGAAGTTTCTAGGATGTCCCTTGTTTTAGACACTGTTGAGAAAAAGGGGGTTTAATTCATGATAATCTAAACCATCATGTAAATACTTATAACATGCAGGAGTTCTTTATCTATTTATCTTTTGAAGTTCTGAAGGGAGTAATATGCAGCTGGAGAGACTGGATATAGAAGCTTGCTGCACTAACCTAAAATCTGTTAAGAATGTAATAGGATGCATGACAATGTTGCACTGCTTCAGTACAGAGTGTTTGACCCCAGGCTGCTTACCCCTGTAATATCATACCAATCCAGAACTGTTTCTTCTCACGGAGAAGAAAATGCTCTGTATCATGTAAATGCAGTAGCAGACCTCTTGAAGTAGAAGTTATGCTGCAGACTTTCTTAAGCCTGGCACTATATGCAGGAGTATATGACTTTTTTTAAAGAATTCACAGAACTTTGGAAAGAGCTTTTGAGTATTCAGTATACTGATAAGTCCTTGGTTGGTCTGGACTGTTTGACAGCTACATTGTGTTTTCGTGTCCAGAAGATTGTCATGTTTCAAAACCATTTCCTTATTCTGTAATTGAACTGGTCAGTTGATGAGCAATAAAGATTTCTGAAAATAGTTGAATATCCCAGAAAGAGAATGTTTCTGTCTAACTGTACTTTTGATAAAAATGATTTACTATTTATCATTTACCTGCTGAAAATAGTGTTTTGAAAGCTCTTCCCTGAAGAGCAATGAGTCTTTGTAAAGTTTTCTGGGAGGGGGGAGGAAGAGGGAAGGAAAGGAACTGAAAATTCATTTGACACTAACATTTGAGAATGATCAAAATAATTTTATAATGATCCCATAACTCATGATGACACCTTCCTGTTCTTCTCCCACTGAAATGTTTTTTTATTGTGTCACCTAACTATTCTTTTCCTTTTACCTATCTTATTTTGATCTTGTTTGCAGTAGACGCCTTCACAATCTTAAGTATCTTTAAAGCTATGTATATAATAGTTACTTTAACATCTCAATATGAACCAGAATATTTCATTTAAAATGAATGTGCTTCTGCCCCATCTCCCTTGTGTTTTCCCTTGTTCATGTGGCCTGCACATGGGGCATCTTGGCTACAAACCTGGTTACGAGCACTGGAGAGTTCCAAATTCCAAAGATTTTTTTTATATCCTGTGTTCCCTGATTTGAATTTTAACCCCTTCCTTCAATGTTACATGGTGACTGTGTGCAACAATATACCATTCCATAAAGAAAAAGTTAGAGATGTAGGGAAAATTAAAACTTTTTTTTTTTTTTTTGATAGGCTGTGCCTATTAGTAGGATGTGGACATTCCGCTAAAGAATGGTTAGGTTAGAAATACATGTATTTTTAAATGTGTGATACTATTTAAAACCCTGAATGCCATGTGGTCATGACATGTGTCTTAATGTCATGTATCCTTAAGTATTTTAGGGATAATAGAGAGTATTCAGGAGTCCGCTCTGCTTGAATGCAACAGTGATTTGAATGCATTAAAGTGTGTGCTCAGCTATCTGTACAGTTGCCGTAGGTTCCCAAAGCTATAGGGGCAGCAAGTAGAAAGGGACAAAGAATATAGGAAGAGCTGCAAGATCATAAAGATCTAGCAAGTTTGTTTGAAAATGATGATGAAGGAGCTGCAGTCAAATTGCAAGTTGAATGTAAGAAGATGGTATGTCCTCCTCTCAAATTTCGAAAAGAGGAATGCCTGTTTTGTGACTTCAGTGTAGACACTAGAACAGTAGTAAAAAGCAGCTATTAATTTTTGTGGCACTGAAAATTAAACTTGTCTGAGGCAAGAATGAGGTGATATCTATTTGAAGACAAAAGAGGAATAGAATAAGACACAACTTTTTCATATATTATTCAAGTTCTGCAAAATTTTGATTTATTTTTTTCAGTTGTTCTAATCCTGAAAATAAATATGAGATTTGTCACACTAATTTCTCTGCCACTCACCTTTATGAAATTAAGCTCTTAAAGATTTTTGCCAAAATTAGATTTTACTATCTTATTGTAGGTTTTGACACTAAACAGCAAAGGTACTAGAACAATTCAAAAAAGAAAATACTTTTACTTTCCTCAGGGAAAAAGAAAATGCTATTTACTTTTTCTGTGCAACATCATGGCTACACTATTTTTGCTTAAAAATTGGAAAAAAACCACAACCTTATCCTGGGCAGAGAACAAACAAGGAAAATTGCAGCCTACATATAAAAGTTTCAGAATGATTAGTTTTTCTAAATGACCTTATAAAAGTCCTCAGCTTGAACTATGGTTATAATTGCACATTTTATATATGTGTGTGTTTGTGTGTGTGTGCACACATGTATGTGCATGTAAAGTAATTGTCACTTCCTTGTACAGCACTTTTCATAAATAGATCTCAAAGCAATAGATCTCAAAGCATAAAATGGAGTATGTCCATTTTATAGATTGTGAAAATTGGTTTCAGAGGTGAATATGTCTTGTCAGTGTTCATCCAGCGGGTTAGTAATGAAGCCAATAGTAGCAGTGCTAATCCTGAGCTGCAGTCCTGTGTGTCAGTGGCTAGCAAATGCAATCTCCCACATCATAACCCTTTGTCCCGTCTTTGCATGAAGTGTCTCAGTAATTCCTTGTGGAAAAACTAGAAGAGCATGAGACTTTTATTTAACCAATGAACAATCCCTCCACCCCACAGCTGCAATGGGTGAACCTGAACTCTATTAAACGCAATGGAAGAATCTCATTGAGTCTGAGGTGTCAGAATTTCACAAAATTTGCCACTTTGTTAAATTTGCAATGTTTGTTCAAAGCCACACTGCTGCACCAAGTAGCACTGGGGCAGAAACAAGCTTTGTTCTGCTCAGGCACAAAGCTGGAAAAAAATCCATGACCGTGTTAGAGTGACACTGAGCATGAGCTAATAAACTCTACCTCTCGTGGGGATTTTTTTTGACTTAAGGTTGATACTGTGTTAATGACAGTGTGGCTGTTCTGGGGGTGGGCCTGTGAGCAGAGTGAGCTCTTCTGTGCAGTATACAGTGTAAATATATCCTCCCTTTATCAGAATGTATCCAAGGGGAGGAGTGTTGGGTTGGGATGAAGAGAGGTAAATGTAACTGCACGTTTCTAACGTTAATGAACCTTGCTTGTGATGAGCTTGATCAAAACAGTTAAGGGAGAGGAACTTCTGATCTGAATTTTGCTGCCACTGAATCACAGTATCGGTAGTAACTGCACTATTATACCTTTGTGGTATTATTTTAGAACCTTAAAAAAAAGTAATAAATTTCTATTTCGGTTTGAAGTTTGGATGCTGTAAGTATACGTAACTTATTTCTATGCTTTGCAAGCATACAAAAATGTATGAATACATGTATGTGTTCCTAAAATTGTATTTAAAATTATTGACAAAAAATTTTTCAGAGCTGTGAGAGGAAAGCTCTTGTCCCGAGAGTGAATCCAATTAAGTGCTGTGCTGAGGCCAAGAAGACTGACTGGCATGAAAGTTAAAGCCAAAACCAAGTCTTCTCTGAATATTTACTGACAGCCATGAACTTTGACAGTTGCAGGCAATGAATTTTCCAAGTTGTGTTGGAGGGCTTTCTATAAGTTACAACAAATAAAAAGGGGAAAAATCATAGCAGATGAAGAAGAGGAGATTGATGGAATGTTGAGTTTCTTTCCTGACACCATAATTTCCTGAACAACAACAACAAAAGGCCATTCCTTATCATAAATCAATAAAAAACATGTTTCCATAACATTTTTATTATTCTGATAACAACAGCTTGACATTTTTGCATTGGCTTAGTTAACTTTTTCCTATCCATTGCCTGCCAGGAGAAAAAAAAAATTCCTTAATTTTCATCTTTCCACTGGAAAATGTTTCTCTCTGATTATTAATGAATGTGCACACAGGGTCATCTGATGTTATTAATTCTGATCGTTGCTAGAGAAAGCAGGATAACAGCACAGATCATGTACAGAAACAGGACGTTATGAGAATAATGATTACACAAGGTTTTTCTTTTAAGGTGCAGTTACTGGTTGTGAAAGGTACCAGAATGACAACTGTGATGCATGGGACTTCTTCAAAAGTATCTACTGGATTCAGCACAGGGATCAGTCTGTGCAAATTCTCACAAAATGGCCTGCTGTTGACCTGTTGGAGAGAGCAAATCTCTTGAGTGAATCTCTGCACAGGCAGCACCAATGTGACTCTCCAATAGTGCTCTGTCCTTTGCATCTTGGACAAATCCAAGGATGGCATTTTAGATCATATGCTAATTGCTAATTTACATGTGGTGCCCTGGCAAGTTTATATCTTTACTTTAGCCACTTAAACATATTTTTCTTAGGACTGGAAAATGGCCTTCAGCCTAATGTGTCTGACTGTGCAGGTTTATCTTTAATCTCACATGCCTGCTGTTTTCACATACTCCAAATACTTCTTTAAGGAAGCAAAAAAATTGGATGCATTTCATATTGATTGCCATCTGTCAAAATCAGATTTTGTTTAAATCTGTTTAACTCTGGGTTTGTTTCTTTATATGTCTGACCTAGAGGTGAGGCCGCTCTTCCTCCTGTTCAATAGTACTGTAACCTGCCAAAAAAAAAAAGGGTTAATTTTAATCCTGATTTGATTCATTGTGTGGTGGCATGAATGTTTGTACCCGCATAAGAGAAGGATGGGACTGCTTTTTCCACTCCTGGTATTGCTTAAATTGATCAAATCATTGCCTTAGGCACTGGCAAATCCACGCAAAAGAAAAACATTAAAATGCTTAGCTGTGGAGAAGAGGAGCTTGGGGGCGTGGGGGAGGAATGGGGTGGCTCAAAACTTTCCAAACATTGAAACCAATCCATCATCAGACATAAATCAAAAATAAAGTAAGCTTAGGCCTGGTGCTTCAGAACAACTTGTCAGAGATGAGGGATCTTTTAGGTTGAGTTGAAGGGTCCATGGCAGTTCTTACATTATCTGAGCCGTCTTATTCATTCCAGCTAACAGTATTGGCTCTTTTTCAACTATAACTTATACCTCAGATATGTCATGGTAATGCTACTTTTATCCCAACAGTGACTTCAGTATTTTTTCCAAAATAAACTAAGGAAACTGTGTTTTTTACTCTTTAAAAATTTATTCAACTGAAAAACCAACTTTGGATGACTTGGATTTGAAAATTAGTTAATTCAAAACACCAAAGCAAAACCTGGGAGTTTGTATAGCAAGACTGGGATTACACTGTCTCTGTAATAGACAAATGAAGGTGGTTATGGTTTTGCAGATTATTTTCAGGGGAGTGGTAGGCCTGCAAGGCTCAGACTTGAGCCAGAGGTGATTAGGGTCAAAGTTCTTTCTTGCAAACCTTGAGAGTTTTGGGAAAGAAGCCTGGAAAAATAATAACGAGAGTATGGCCCTTATCTTGAATCTGTGAGTCTTGCAATATCTCCTTCAGTAAATGGGAAAGAACAATATTATGCTAAGCTTTAGAGGCTGGACAAAAGCCGTAAAACATATGTAATATATTAGTTGTATGTGCCCGTGTAGTCATCACACATTAACCATTCTGCACACCAGTTGCGCAAGATGATACACTCTTGCATTTATCTTTATGCCACTTCAGCCTGTTAAGCAACCAGCTCAGTGACTTTTGAGTGAAGTCAGGCAAATCTTTTTATTTCCCACTGTTCACTCTCACAATAGAGATGGCAGAGGAAAACCTAGGCCTTTGCTCACTCCGATAAAAAATCTGTCATTTTGTATAAGCTGTCAGAGTGTCAGTGGCTGCAGTTTGGACACATGTTCTTTTTCTGCCAGCTTGTCTACAGGGACAAGAAACTTTGGTAAAAGGTATAGATATCTTTAACTGGTTTGCATCTGTTTGCTAGGTAAACATAAGTTGCAACCTCAGTACATTAAACCTCTGAGTAACTTCATATTGCCATGGTTTTTAAAGTGTTTGTTCTGTCTACCTGATTTACAGCTGACTATTAAGAAAGTCTCCTCTAGCAATGCTGTAAAGTGGGAGAATCCCAAACTGGCTAGTTTTTCTTACTTCAGATGTTAGCTTAATGACTTAATTCTGGGCTATTTAAAGCCTCTCATGTTACATAGAAAATGCACAGATATGTTCCTGTAGTTGTAACGTGAATATTTTAGGAAGATGATCCCTGTCAATCCAGTTGATTTTGCATTGAGAGAGATTAAGTGTCATTTCAATCAGATGGGTTGAGCAGATCATCACTGTCACTGAAAGAGATGTCTCTCATCCCATTTCCAGCCATGGAGCCCAGCCTCTTCCTAACGTCTGTGCGAGCCAATTTAGTTCACTGAACCAGCAGAATAGTGCGTAGTCCAACATACAAGAATAAAGAATGTAGAAAGGCAGATTAATTCAGTATTGGGACTCTAATATGAAGCACAAGACTGTGACGTGATGTAGGCATTTCTGTCTTTCTTTCTCTTCATTTCCCACAGGCTTTATTTTAGAAACATAATATGCATATGTGGTGCAGCAAACACAGTGCTGTTTTTCTCTCAGGTCTTCTACACCTTGCTGTTCTTCACCCAGAAGTAGCTTTCCTTCATGCTTTTACTTTCCTCTGTGCAACATGGTTCCAAGTGCTTCCTTGTCATATTTAGAACTGGCCAAAAAAAAAAAAAAAAGAGAGAGAGAGAGAAAAAAAAGTACAGTAAACCTTCTGGTGCTGCTTTTGGTCCTGTCATATTGACGATGTGCCATTTTCAATGAGATAATTCTATGCTAAGAGATACCTAGCAAGTTTTTGTATATGAGTTACATTTGCTTGAGTAAAAGTTAGAGTCTATATGCAGGAGGAAGTTGATTCTCCTGGCTGGTTTATTCCTTTACCAGTATTTTTGATGCACTGCTGGATATTTTGTGAATTTATTGAGTCTGGATAAGGAAAACAACTTTTTTTTTTTTTTTTTTTAAGCAGTTCTGATTGTTTGCATCAGCTGCACTGGCCTCTTTGTTCCCCAAATGATTTGATGCCAACTTCAGGGGATCATGTTTTGCCAAGTAGCATGCTTTTCCTTGTGTCAAAGATGTATTCTTCCCCCATTGTAATATCTACTTTTGCTGGTGTGGGCCCTTTCCTACAAAAGAACAAGGAAAGGCAGAATAGAAGCCACCATTTCTCTTGAATAAAGGAGTAAGGTTTCCTTCAGTTACCACCTCTTCCCTTTTCCTCATATCTTCTTCTGCCCCTTTTATATATCCTGCTTTCATAAGGGTTATTTGGCAGATGAAGAGAACTGAGTATAGATTCTGCGCTGTTAACCTCAGCTCTTCAAACATCTGTCAGCTATTCCATCCTCTACTTCCCCCTTAGTAAAAAAAAAAAAAAAAAAAAAAAAAAAATTCAACATGTGAATGTCTTTAATTTGCCCTTTTTGTACTGAAGATGTAATGCTTTCAAGAGTTTTCTGCAGTCCTGAGGGTTAGAAACTTTTAAAAATGAAAGGTGATATTTTCCTATAAGCATATGTCTTCAGAAAGGGAACAGAAGAATTCCCTCCACTCTTCCAACTCCCCACATGCCTATAATGCTGTTAAGCTCATGATAAGCATTGAAATTAAGTAGCCAGCTTAAAATCACACTATACATTGGTTCCATAGTTGTGGAATTAGGATTTGGGAGGCTTTGCCTTTGACTGCTGTCTTACCCTTACAGCCTATAAATGGTATTTGAATATTTTTGAAAAATTTAGATCAGATGCTGTAATTACATGCTGATCTCTTCTCTTTGGGCCTCTTCAAGTGCTTTAACAGAGTGATTTCATACAAACCAATAATCAGCTGATGGGGATAACCTAGGAGTGCCTTTAGAGAAATGTATCCACATAAGAGCCTTGCTAATGTTTTCCTGTCTGTATTTCATTTCCTACTCATTTGCTGCTAGAGGCGCAGGCCTACTGAAGAAATACTATAATATTTTTTGCTGTGGCTATCAGTTAGTAAATTAATAGAGAATTTTGATAAACAACAACTTTTTTTTAGAAGTGAAGTTAGCAAAAAAATATTCTTTTATTTTTATTTTTTTCCAGAATCCTGGAATTGGCAGGGAAACAGATTTTCTCCATCTCAGCATTGAAGCAAAGGGTTTTTTTTTTTTTTTTTTCACAGTTCTACTGTAGAAATATATAATTATGTGTGGGTAGACCTGGCGTGGATCTCTTCCCCTTTAGGGATTTGAAGAAAACAAGTCTTTTCAAATACCCTTAATAACATACAGGTAAATAATGAGTTCAGACCAAATAACTGCTAAATATGAGAAAAACAGCATATTTTGACTCCTACTGCTAGCCAGAAAAAGACCAGTGATTATCCATATCCTGTCAGTGATATTTTACACAGACCTCTCTGCTGTTTTCAAGTGGGAGATCAGTGCCTAGGCTGATGGCAGGATGTATAAAGTATTTCCTGCCGAAAAGAGCACTTTGGATTATTGTATATGCTAAAATGTCATTTAATGAGCTGGATTATAAAAGACAGACTGCTACACTCAGGAGTAAGTGTAAAATGACATAAGAGGTCCTGATTTCGCAAAAGGCCCTTTTCAGGCATATCCAGTCAATAAGAAATCTCACTAAATTCCAAGGAGGTCTTCATGCAGCTTGTGGTAGCATGGACTTGGCTGAAAAGGATAGTATCTTGATACCGAAGCCTGTGAAAGGGATTTAACTGTTTGCATAGTGATGACTCTTAACGTGAATGTGCAGTATATGTCAGAGGCTACCATTTCTCCATAGTGAATGTAATGTAATGGGTTTATGTGGAACTTGCATCTCTTTTGAAATAAGTATGCTGGAATATAAGGCCTCTAGAGAGAATGGCAACTGCTGACTGCATTTAATACTTTTACTTTTCTGTGGAGATCCAAACTGTGTTTCAAAGTGTCTGTATGCATGTGGTGCGCAAGGATGCTATAGCTAAGAGTGGGAAGGAGGAACTGATGAGAAATGGGGAGCCTAAGAATGAAAGGAAGGCAAAGAGATGTGAAAATCTGCCCTCTAGAGAAAACAGGCAGGAAATTTGGGCACAGATATTGCTACACAGTTCTACAGATCTCTTTTCTGCTTAGGAAAACAGGGATCTGAGTAAATAATCAAGATTATGCAAAGGTCCATATCTGGTAACAAACCTGCAAAGTCCTGAGTAATCTCGCAGCAACAATGCCAGAATTAAGCATTGGATGCACTGATAACCAGCTGTCCTACAAGAAAGCATGAAAGGGTGTGAATTACTTCCAGCTCTGCATCGGGGATAGATCCTAAAAAAGGAAAGATTGATGTGAGGGTTGCTCTGGTCTTGAGTTCTCACTGCAAATGCTGTATCTGTCCACCCAAGGAAGATTTTTTAACTTAAAACTTCAACTGGTAGATGTATATCTTCAGTCAACAGGGCTGATAGAGTTTTTGGCATATATTTTAGCTGTGTCCTCCAACCTGTTAGCTTCTCTTTAACGGTTTTTAAATTGAACTTCAGCCAGTTTAACTTACTTCTTTCCTCTGTCTGTCAGGTACTTGGCCTCATCCTCTCTGCTTGACCGTATGGAGGGAGGGACTGTGGCAATCAACTCAGACACAAAAGCTGATCTTCCTGTTATTACCAATAGCCACATATACACACACTGAATGTGGGGTAGTATGAAAAGGCAATAATTAAATGGATTTTGAGGCACTGTGTATAGAATCATGTAGGATAAAAACAATTATGGAAGCTTATGACTCCCATTACAGAAACTAAGGACAACGTATACTTTTTTTTCTTTTTTTTTCCCTGGGATTTCCTAGATAGAAATTGTGTGCACATGTTGTGTAGCGTACTGTATACTTCTTATACCACTACATGTGCACAGCAGCTTGGGCAGTGTGATCAGTGTGTCCAGGCTGTGTCACATTTACTGTGCCTATGTAGACCCCCAGGCTGTTCATGTGCACTAGAATTGTCCTGCATGTGCCAGGCAGGCAGGTTTGGCCATACTGGACATTTTAGCCAAAAGTCCAGGGTATTTAGTTTCTGTTCAGTTAAAACTCCTGGGTAGAAGAAAAAGCTATGTCTAAAAAAGTCCAGACTACGTAGGAAAAACTGCCTCTGAGATCATTTGGAAAGCAAAGAACATAGACACTGCAAAGTTTGCTCCCAGGGAACTGTAAGTACGCTGCTTGCATCTTCTGATGTCCACTGTAGGCAGATGGGTGTTTCTTTGCCTTAGTACCTGTGTTGTAAGCAAACTGACTGGACTTGAGGAGTACTGAAACATCTGCCTACTTTGTTAAATTGTTCTATCATCTCTACTTCAAAAACGAAAAAACTATTAAGTTCTGTTTCCTTATGATATCTTCCTAGTAATGGAAAATGAATGGTCCTGCAGTACAAAAGGATCATGGAAAGCAGGTAGCAGCCTCTATTTTCTCTCTGCTATATTGTAGCTCTCTTTAGGCAGAGAAAAAAAGTAATTTTTAATACTTATTTTATATTGGAAAATATGTAAGTTAGCATGGTTTTCTTTCCATATCTTAATTTCATCTTTATAGCTTCACAAATGGAACCATATGAATATTTTAAGAAGCAATTTCCATTCTTTGCCCTGCAAATTACTCGTAATGATATTTTTGTTCAGAAGATGGCACAGACTCTAGTTTTGCTGCTTTAAAACCATTTTTTTAGGTTTTAAACCTTTCCTAATTTCAGTTTTCTATTTTAACAGTAATGTTTGCAAAAGCTACATCTAGGTTTCTTTCCTGATATGTCTTGAGACATACTGCAAACTGTATCTGTCAAACACCAGGGAGCAAACTGAGCACTACTGACAAATCTTGCAACACGGCTACCTAATACTGTACCTGGGAATGCTGAAGTGGAGAAATGGGAGGTGAATGAATTTACTGCTAGATAAAGCCTTTATAGTCACTCATTTCAAGCAATCTCTAACAGACTTTCCTTTCCTAGACCATATGTATCTGAGGTCAGAAGGTCAAAAAGCTTTCCAGAAACAGAGTCTGGTATGCAAGTTGTCTTTTTGTGTTTTGCTAACTGGAATTGAGGAGCCTCAATGTTCCCTCCTGTTTTATTTATTTATTTGCACATATTATCTATATCGCAAAAACATTCTTCTTTCATCCCTGTAACTGCAGGCCTAAGTAGTTTGCTTGACCTTTAATGGAGGTTTGTGGGAGGGAAAAATGCCAGAGCTTTTGCCCTGCTGTTCATAGCTGCAGCTTTATCTCATCTTGTGGCTCAGAAGGCTGCTCAGCTTTCGTCAGAGAGTCAGAAGTGGAGGCCCTGCAGGGGCATGCTATCTCTGGGCTAGTGAAGGGATGAAAAAGAAAAAAAAATATATCTTAATGATGGGCTATTCTTCAGCTTCTCAGCTACCAGCATTATCTGCCTGGATCGGGAAAACATTTCCTGAACTTTTAACAAAAAAAAACCCTTTTCTCTCTCTGTCTCTTTCTCTGTTTCTCTCTCTCTGTTTTCTCTCTCTCCTCCCCCCTGCCCCCCTCCCCCCCCAAAAAAAAAATCAGAAAAAAATCAGGAAGAGGAGAAGTTAGAACAGCCTGGCATACAATGTACTACACTTCATCTATTTCTTGGTCATATGTGTATTCAGTAAAGAAAGAATAAAAGATAAAGTGCCAATGGCCATCTAAGCAGCAAAGCAGTGGGCTGCTTTGACTGAAGGGTGAACCTAACATAATGTTTGGATGTGACAGTGTATGCTTGTTTGTTCTTTTTTCTGTGGCCAGAGTACAGACAGTACAGCAGGAACAATATACTTCTTCTCTTAAGCCAAAAAACATCAGTGTACAGGCTGTAAGCTAATGCAGTGTTAATATGCTCAGTTCTGTGGGATTTCAGCAAGAACTGAGAATGTGCAGCTTGATTTAAAGGGTCAGGGATAGTTACAGCTATTACTCTGTCAGTCATTGTTATTGCTCTGAAACATTTTAGTACACCAGAAAATAAGTTTTAATTTAGCTATGGCACAGTGGCAATGTGTACCATTGCCAGTTATCTGTGGGCTTCACAGCTATCCGTACTCAAGCTGAGTAGTGCCTCACTCCAGCTCTGGGGTGTCATTTGAATATGGATGTCAGAATGGGTTGGCCTTTTACTCTCTGTTTATAGACTTCTGACTATATTTTGGCATTTATAGGTCCATTTTATTCCAAGTTCTAACTAAGAGCTTCTAACTGGCTGATAATCTCTGGGGAATTCACACTGCTCTCTGCTGTGGTACTTCCATATATTAGTTCTGTTTAGAGGAATGAAGCATTCAGCAGCAACCACAACCCCACACATTGTGCTTTTTCTCTTATGTGTTCTCAGTTGTTTTCCTTCTTCTGATATGAAGGCTTTTGTTACTCTGGCAGCTTAGCAAAAGCAAATATACTGTTAGTCTTTCATCCACTTTCATGTCCACTTTCTCCCTGGTTCTTAGTCATGTGCAGAATTGCCCTAGTCCTAGCAAACCCAGCATTTCTTCTGTGCCGGTGCCTTGTATTATGACCGTTGCTTTGATGCGTGCATGACACTTTCATGACCACTGATTATTAATCAGATAATGTTAAGAATTATCTTTTGGAGTCTCTTACACTACTTTACATAACATTAGCTTCTTAATTCCATGTTGCCTAATTCAGACATGGCTCAAAATGATATATGTTCAAGGAAACATGGGCTCTCCGCTTCCGAAAACCAGTTTCCAAAACATGGGGAACAAGAAAAACTAGTAGTTACCTGTGGAGATTTTGGGTTAAATGTCCAGGGCAAAGTAACATAGAAATTCCAGGTAGTTATGTCTGACATAAGGCAAAACTGACTCCCTGAGAAGAGATACTAGCACACCTCACCATGTCGGTTAATTGGCCCTACCTCTTACTAATGTGCGTAATACTACTTGTTGAGAATAAGAGAGACCAAGACTTGACCATATTTGCTAATAAACATTGTGCTAACAGTCATGACTAAATGCAATAAGCTTGTTACTACAGATTAGTCAATACAGCTGATGGCAAATTTTGCCTGTTTGGGGCCTATGTGAGGGAATTTGATTCACATAACGTAAACAAGACTGCTATTAGATTAACTCCCTATTCAGCATGGATAAGATGGGAGAGATCTTGAACACTTAATGAGAAAGGCCTGTTCCTGTGACCCTTATTTCCTTTCCTTTTAAAGGTCTGTGGGAGTATTTATGTATGAGAGAACTTTGAGGATTAGGCCTAAATTCATTAGGAACATTATCCTCCCAAGTTGTTATCAAATTAAGCTCTGTAGAGCAGCTCTCAGAATGACTTCTTAGTATATCTTTGGAGGCAAAATGCCCTCTGATCCAGTAATTCACACGTTCTTTCGTCACCACAAACTGGTCAAGTATCAGTAATCTTTTATCTTCTGGTGTGAATACAAAGAGCTGTGCATGAGATTAACTAGGCCATAAAAAGCCCATAGCATTTGTGTATAGAAGATATTTATATGTTTCTTAAGGATTTTGGCCAAAATGCCACAGCAAGAAAAGACAGAATAGAGTAATAAGCAGGAAAGGTATTGTTAAAGTTATGGAATGGGCTGTTTTCTTACTACCAGAATCAAGATCAGAGACCAATATTTTGGATTAAACTGAGGGGCAGAATCATTGTTCCCACTGAATAATGACAACTAAGATAAGGGAGTTGCTGTTGGTCAGTTCATGCAGTTCAGACAAGCTCTGGATGTTTTAGGGAAAATAGTGAAGAGGAAATAAAGTTAATGGATTATAAGAAAAAAAAAAATTTGTCCCCTCCTTATGCTAACAGCGCCCAGCCCTCCATCCCTGTGCACATTCCTCCTGTTCTTACACCTACTTCACTGTGGGGAAAACTAGCTACTCTGGAACTACCCACCAGCTACTACACCACTACCTAGTGGTGGCAAAAAGACTGGACAGACTGGGATGTGAGGGGAAGAATAAAGAGAGACAACACCAGCGTATGGTGCTGTCTCTAGATCTGCTTGGGAGTAGCTCAACTATCATGTGCTCCCTCTGCGTGATTGTCGGAGAGATTTTTTGTGAAAAATAAACACTAAGAAGTAGGCTTATTTCTACAAATGAACAGATACAGTATTCCTTCCCTTTCTTAAAGTTGTAAGTGCTTTAGGACACTGATGCAGTGTGTGCTGTCTTTGTGGGGAATAGTGTTCTCCCACCTGTATGCCCACCTACATATACATTGAAAAGAGAAGCTTCAGTTGCATGGATCACCTTAATGACAAAACAATCATACTGGGGTTAGATAGAGAAACATATATTGAGGATTCTGTGTAGCTGCAAGTCCTGGATCCTGGAGCAGCTGAGGAATTTCTGTCCTGTGCAAACACTTGCCTTTTACCCAATCTCGGTATTTCCTTCTCCTGCACAATTATTGTAGGCAGGCTTTTTCCAGTGATGTGGGAGCAGCTCTCCATATCACAGGATTTTGCCTATCACTATACTAGTCCAGCATATGTTTCAGAACTTGAAGAGTGACACCAGCAAAAGAATATTTACCATGCAGTTATCCCCTTCCCTCCTCCAGCTTCCTCCCTCTTCCTTCCTCTTCAGTCCCTGGGCAGGAAGTTCTGGCTCACATGGGAAACTGTAAGTGCTTTGTGGTTGTGACTGTCTTTTCTTTCTGTGTTTGAATAGGGCCTGGTATAGAGGGATGCTGGCACTGCCACAGCACGGCCACAACACTGCCACCAAAGCCATCTGTCACAGTGGGCAGCAGTAACAATTGCCCTCAGCCTCTCGCCTCAGAGCTCTATGTGCTCTATGGTATGGTATTTTCCTGTCCTGCTCCAGCAGATGCTTCACTTCTTCCACTTCAAAAAGCCGGAAAAATGGTAACTTGTTTATTTCCAGCATTAATAATTTCACTGATTAGGACTTCTAATCATCTAACCTGTTTCCCATTAGGAAACAGAAGGGCACTTGAATAACAACAAAAGGTAGTGACTGACTGCTGTATACTATGATATCTAGCACAACAAAAGATGTATTTTAATCTCTAATCATGAGGCCCAAATCTTTGCTAGTGGACTACTTTTTTTTTATATTAACTGAATATAAGGCATAATGGTATTATATAAAATTTTGTGAGCGTGTATGGAAGGAAATGTAATAATTTTTTCGAGGATGGTTGATAGAACCAGTGAAGGGTAAAGCCAAGTTTTTCAGAATTCATTCCCCACTCTACTATTAATTCAAAGAATGACCTCTTAGGGATCAATGATATTCACTTCTCAGTTTATGTATCACACTCGTTTACAACAGTGTTAGGTTAAAATTTTCATGAAGTGAAAATCACGAGTCTGTGCTTTATAAATGTATTTGTGGGTGTTTACCTATATTTAACATAGTTTTTCTGTGTCATTGCTTTAAAGGTAAACTCAAGTGTTTGAACATCACTTAGCATTAAGCATAAAAAAACAATCAAGAGTAATCTGCTTAAAGAACATATTTCTCTGGAACTAAACTTATTTGATTTGGGGCCTTAGCTACATGGGAAAGAATATGGGCTAAATCCTTGTGGCTCCAATCCTGCAGGCATTTTTGCACAAGTATAATTGTTTGCAGGACAAAGCTCAGAGTTAGGCATAAAAAACATAAGAACATTTACTTCAGTAACTTATAAACAACACTAGCCAAAGAGAACTTAAAAATCATCTTTAAAATGATGACACTTATCTAAAGATCAAGAGATAAACAAACAACTTGTTGGGTGACATCTCTCAGATTAATGATTGGTAATAAAAGGAAAAAAGATTTTAGAAGCTTACAGTTTCTGGATTCTTTCCACATCATTTTTCTTTTGCACATGCTAAGTGGAGGCAGATTCACTGGTTTAATATCTGCTAGTGACACTGTGTTTAAATTAATACTAACTGTCTACGTAACTTAGAGCAAATGGCTGTTCTGTCAGACAAGCATATCTTGAGATGACGTCAAATCTGAATTGTCCCTGACGTAAATCCCAAATAATGTTCTGGGTTTGCTTTCTCTCAGTGCATCAATTATAGCTAAGTATTCCTGATTTGCAGGCAAATGTTATTGCATGGTGGGTTATTGGGCTTGGACTGACTGTTTACCTCCCTCAAGTACTTGGTGTTGCATTTCTTTTATAGTTAATGACATGTGCTATAGTGTGGGTAGTGTGGGCTGTGAAATACGAAGAGTATCATCCCATTACTGCATTAAGTTTCTGGCTTGCCAACTGTTTTTTTTTGTTGAAACGTGTTTCCAGGCCAATTCTAATTTGAATGCTTTTTATTTCTGGGAGCAAATTTGAAGGAATATCATTTTTCCTTGTTGAGAACATTCATTACCACTTTTTTTTGTTTTGTTTACTTAAGGGTCACAATACTTTGAAGACACTGTTTTGCACAAATATAAAATCAAACTTTGCATGAAGATACAAAATCTGTTTTTGATTATGTATGTATAACTTCTGTTGACTCCAGCATGGGATTCTGCTGCCTATCTAATAATGTTTCTGGCTATAGGAAAGGCCACCCCCAAAAATAATGCTTTGAGCAATACACTACTTCCATATTTCTAGAGAAACCTGGACAGAAACTTATGGAAATCTTACTGTTTATTACACATACAGCAAGAAAGAGTTAATAAAAAATATTGTATCTTATTGTATCATGTAGCATTTTACACCACTGGAACCATATCCCTAACTATCGCAAATTGGCATAATTTCACTTACTATAGAGAGTTACAGCAGCTGAGGTTTTGGCAGTATTTTCCAATTGTGTATTGTATTATAAGTGACACATCATTTCAATGCTGAAGTTTTATCATATCTGAGGAATCCCTTTGTACCTGAAGCAGATGGAACATTCTTCCTGACGTGGGAAGTAAACAAGACCCATGAACAGCTTACTGCAAATCACTGTAAATAGTTACTTCAGGTTTATTTTCTTCCAAAGTCTGCTAGTTGCTAGAAGACATGGCACATTACGTGTGCAAGAACAGACAGTGTGTCGCCATTGTACTGAGTACGTGATTAATAAAGAAGCCTATTTTTAACAACAAAACAATGTGCTATATTTAGATGTAAGTAAGTGAGGGTGCACAGACTTAGCCATATTAAAATACTGCAGATGATCTTGAGATGACCACAGAACTCATTTTTTGTTATTTTGAGCATAGTTATTCTGGCAATTTAGGTTCATGAGAAAGCCACTGACAGAAAAACAATGTATGTCACCTAATTCCCCTGATTCCTTACGTTGCTAGTTAATTATCAGCATTCAAGCATGAACATAAGAAAAACTCAAATAAGACTGATTTAATTCATCTCAAATGTGGTTTTAGATATCGTGCTTGATAGTTTCCCAGGATTTAATGGCATTGGTATTGTGACTTGGATATTCTTTCACAGTTCATTTCTAATGAGTTTTTTTTTTTTTTTTTGGATCTTTTGACCATCCATGTCTTGGCACAAACATGATAGATGACACTGCCTTTCAGGATAGAACATTCTAGAAAAAATAACTGCTTTTAATCTGAATAAAAAGCATGTGATCAAAAGTTGCAAGGGATCAGCTGGATAATAAAGCGTCCATTTTCTGTTTTCGTAAATATAGTTTGTGTCTTGTGTGCTTTTAGGTGCTCCCTCTGTCAAGGACAGATGTCTTGCAGGATCAACCATTCTTCACACTCAGCTCCTGGGCTCGAGATGGTAAGTGCTGCTTGATTAGGGCATAGTAGATTTCATATCTTCTGTTAATATCTAGCCCGAGTGCAGGATCCTGCAATGAATGCTGTGCAAGTGCAACTATTATAATTGCTGAGCTCTGTCAGCCTGGAGTTCATTGCAAGATGGTAAGCCTGAAGCTTATCAATGACTCCTAAATTGTCTAGTCAAACCCTAATCCTGCAGACAGCACTGGGCATGTGGCATCTTGCAAGGAGATTCATTGAAATTCAGTAGGACTTTGTGTGGGCACAAACAGAGCAATGCTGTCTGTATGTCTTAACTGGCAGGACTGCGGCCTTAATTTGTTAGACTGTATTCTGTGTAAATGGCATTTCGTACAAATGTTGGTATCTAATTTTTGGTAATATATCACTGTAAAGGAATAATCAAAGGACATGGTAAGCATTTTTTGCAATTAGTGTGCAGTTTCTTGGCATTTGATTTCTTTGGCATTAGAGACTTGAAAATCTAGTATATTGAAGTAGAAACCATATGCATAAAAATTCACAGCAAACCTGTATAAAACCTTCCTTTTGGAATATCATGTTTATAGTTGAGGAAAGGAAGAAAGCCAATAAATGGAGCTGGGAGAAAAGACTGAACACATAATGAGGCCTAAAGATTTTGATTATTTTTATTTTGATGTATTGTAAATTCACAAAAGAGATTGTATAGCATTGAAATATTATACTGAGCAAAGACTGAAAGTTTGCAAGACTTTACAAAGAATTTTAAGAGACTTAATTAATCTTTAATATGATTTGAAGGGCTTTATAGTTTTTTTTTAAATAGTAATAGTATAGTAGAATGTTTTATATAGCCATTTTCTGAAAAATTTCAAATCATTGTGAATCACAATGGATTTAGAACTCCAAAATGTCTTTGTGGGTCAAATGTAATAAGGGTATTTTTTGACTTGATGATGGATATCTTATACTTTTTATTTGATTATTTAAAGAAGGCTAGGAAGAGTTTCATAGCAATTTCATAGCAATATGAATTCTCATTTTCTTTTCTGCAATTCTGAGATTTTTTTAAACAAGAAAAAATTCCTTTTATTACAAATTTTAATTAAAGTTTAGAGTAAAATGATTGAACACTCTTATAAACATAGTAAAGTATACAGCAGCTAGGAAACCTGAAGGAAGACATCGGTTATGCAATTATTATTTTTATACATATATATGTATCTTTGATGGTTCAAGGTTTTTGTTTTACTCAATAGGTGTAGAATGGATTACGTAAATCAAGGTTTTTGTCATGTTTTTAATCATAGAATTTCCAACTGGAATTAAATATCCTGTTGTTCTTAAAATTAGTGAGAATTTTAAGATACCTAGCACTGCACTTGCAGAATTGAATCTTTGGTATGCTAATTTGGTTTATTAACTAAAAGCTGCCTTTTCTGTACTCATTATTATATTACAACACCTTTTTCCCTAACCTCACATTCCTGCCTGATAATTAGTTGTATACAGTGTTCTTATAAATATATTATTTGGCACTCCAGACTGTACAGTAATAACACCCACTCACCAAAAGTAAAGATCTTTTGGAATGTTCTTCATTGCCAGACAGGAAATGTTATAAAGCCATAGCCATTAATATGGCCTGTTAGGACTTTTTCCACCTAGAATGCATCAGTATGATAGTCCCTGTAGATGAATAATAAAAAATATATCCCAGGCTTCAGTCAGTGTCTGACATTAGAAGGATTTAAGTGAACTCAGTGAACATACTTAAGTTTTCTATTGGTGCATGAACGGCATTTTCAGGACATAGTACATGGTCTGCATTTGGAATATGACCTTTGAGATTGGCCCTGATCTCAAGTGCAAGAATTGTATTTTATTTTCTATTTTAACCAAATGAGGTTACAAACTACAAACTTACTCGGACAGAGTAATGATGCTATTGAGCTTGCAGGTAGGAATACCTGTTCTGGTTATTTAAAATCAGGGATGATGAAAAATGATAACATTCAAAATTTGTTAGTGATGTCAGTCCAGTTTTTAGAGGATATAAGTACAGTTACCTTTCAGGAAGGCTCCCCATCAATGCAAGAAGTGCTAACTTCTAAATCAGAGATGTAAATGGATATAGAATTGGACTTCACCCTTGACTGTTGGATCCCTCTTGTCTATAATGCATGGCACACTGTTGAACCTGATAATAATCTTATTGCTGTTTATACAGTACGTGTCTTGATGCTTTGTTCTTTCTTTTTTTAGTGAACTTGCTTCATTCAGTCTTATTTTTTTTTATATTTGCTTTCCAAAATCTTTTGAGTCATCTGGAGTTACTGAATGTACTCAGTTGGAGCAGAGTGCTTGGATTTTCTGAATTCTTTGAGTATTACTTACAAACAATCGGAAGACAATGGTAATCTTTCCAATCAGTCTATCAGGAAACAACGGTGATTAATTCAAGCATAACATGGCATTCCAGCATTAATTTGTATTTCTAACTAACCCACAGTATAAAAAAGTTGGAAAAGATGGACGAATAAGTAGGCACAATTGTAACTGACTGCATTTTAGTAGCACCAGTCAGGAATCTTAAAGTTGGAGGTGGGGCAGACCACCAAGCTGGTATAAAATGCCTGAGGGGAAAAAGCTGAACCCCACACCACTCACTGAGGAAAGACTCTCATCTACCTCCTTCATTTATATAGCAGCTCCCAGAGAAGGCCAGCCGTTTCTGTACCTCAAATGCCTCAGACCAAACCTCAACTTAATAACTGTCTGACTGTCCTTTACAGCTCTACAGGCCTCTCTAATACTCAGTAGGTGCATCTACGTTACCTGCTGGTGTGCTGCAAAGAGGGAAGGACTGGGGTTTGATCTGTTGCAATGCATTATGATTTCAGGACCTTATGTTCACATCCAATCTTCAGTGGCAATGAACTTGACACCATTCGACAATCTTAGTTGTGCACTGCACATCTGTAGAGAGCTAAGCACTGGAAAAATTGTAAGTGGGCAGGAGACTGCTTCGAGATCACCCAGGGAGCCTTGAGTGTGAACTGCAAGACTCCAAGTACAGATGCAAAGCAAATCCCATCCAAAAAACACTTTGGGAGCACTGAATCACTAAAGTGTTCCATGCTCACAACACAGGCAACACATGTCCAAACCTCACCCTCTTTAAAAGGAAGTCACAGCCAGCTATATACCAGGGGCTGCTGTTTCACACTCGAGTGAAAAAAAGCTCATTGCTGCTTCTGCTCTCGGTGTCACTGTTTCTGCTCGTGCCTGCTGAGGCCTGTCTCTGGGTCACCTAGTCCTCTAGTTGGAATATGGCCAGGTGACCTGCCAGTAGGTGCTATCCTGGGGGGGGCTGGCATTTAGGGCCAGCAGCATATGAAAGAAACTGCCATGGACAGGAATCAGTGTGACAAACCTAAAGCACTGGATGAGGAGACAGCTTTGTTCAGGTACGGGTTATTTGAGAGGTCTAGTCCTGCACATATGAAATTGCCACAGAGCTTTATGCAAATGCCAGGAGTCAGACATGTGCACTGAAAAATCCTCATTAACTTACTTAGTTAATTTGAGATTGCAGGGTGAGGCAGCTGCTTTATGGGCCTTCAGGAGTGCAACCAGCCACCCAGTTTTCTAACCTGTGTGATTCCTGTCTGTGGAGCTACTCATCTGCCCTTTCAGTGGAGGCTGAGATGAGGAAACAGAAAGAAATGTCCCCCACACAAGGAAGGACACACCATTTATGATTAAGAAACTGTTATTTGAAATCATTAGCTGTATTTTCCCGAGGCCCTTCTAGGCCTGTTCTGTTTCTCCTCACCCAATAATAGCTGCCAGCCATAAAATAATCAGGACATAAGGTCTGGCTCCACCCTGTCTCCTCACCCACTTTGGAGACTGCCACTGGTGGGGCTGGAGGCCAGGGACCAGCTCCTCCAAGCAAGAACAGCCTGACAGTTGTGGAGATGGAACTTCTGATATAGAAGGAGGTTTGATGACCCCTCCTGCGAGAAAGCCACCACAGAGGTATCTGAAGCAGGCAGGATACTTGCTCGTGCTTTTATGAGTCTTCAGCATGGGTAGTATCTGGATGCCAGTGATAGATGAGAGATGCAGAAGGTGTGTGAGGAGGTGCCTGGGAAACAGGATGTCATGACTGCTGCTTCACCTCTGTGATGCTGTGTAAGCCCAATAAACTGCACTCTTGCCCTATTGCATTACTTACTGCTGATTAATGATGGATAGAACACAAACTACTGATTTGTCTTATTCTGATGTGGTCTTATCTTAAAACCTGGATTCTAAATGTAGAATGAAGCACAGTAGCCCAACAGTGTAGAAGAGTCACTAAAATTTCACAAAAACAGAGGATAGTATTTACCTGCTTAAACTACAGTCCTGTTGCTATTCATATGAAGACATGAGGGAAATGGACTAAATGGTCTTTGTCTTTAGTCTTGCAAAACTCTTAACCTTGAGTGTCATCTAACAATAGGATATGTAGAGAGTGATTATTTCTGGCTTTCAGGTCTCTTCTCCCAGAGGACGAATCTTTGTTCCTTTTGGGAAGGAATTCAGTCATCTAAAAGAAGTCCAAAAATGACAAGGTATTTGGAGAATATCCACCAGCTTGTTTAGTTTTCTTGTTAACAGATCAAAGAAAATTTATGTAATTTTTATATAACATTCATGTATGCATACTTCCTTTCTCAGCAAAAGTGGTAACTTTACCTTGCCATGGTTTTGTTTGTTTTGTGTTATTTCAATACTGTTGTGTTTAAGAGCCTATTGTTCTAGCTGGGCTTTCTAACTGTCCTTTAGTTACATGGTCTAACTTCACATTAACATGAAAGATTTTCTAGCTTATCATTTTATCTTGACTTTTGTACAAACATAAATTTTGATACTTGAATGGAGAGTATATATTTTAAATGGTAAGGTCTGATTTAAACCTCAGTGGGATGAATGGGATTCTTGCCCCAGACTGCAATTGCTTTCCAGTTATGTGTTTAAATTCTTCTGAAGTCTTTAAATTTGAAATGGTATACAGACTCTCCTTTAGTCTGCATGATTACTTGATCTTAACAGCACTTACAGTATAGTGTATTTCTCATTCATTATACTTATTTTTATTTACACTGACTAACATAAACTACTGGGTACAGCTTGTTGCCCCTTGTTTTAACTTTCTTCCTGTCTTATCCCAGGAGAATTAGCATCTTTATCCAAAAAACAGCTTCCATCATATATCATGAAATGAAAAACAGTAGCTACTCTTCTGAATACTTGGTGAAATTCATCAGATTATGACATTCAATTTATGCATGTTCATTTTCACTTCTTAACTTTAAGGCCTTGGTCCTTCCCAAATTATTCATAGCTACTCTATGTATTCCATAATTTTGTGTTTGCAAATGTGTGATCACTATTCTCTTAATTATTTCTACCCTAACCATACCGTGACATTTATATAAATCAGTCATGGCCCAAGATAGATTTATATTTTAAGCTGATTTCTTGACAAACCTAGTTTATCTACCAAGTTATGAAGTGAAAATTTGTGTTGTTCTGAGTCTGTCACAACTGAAAACACAACATACTTGCGAATGATAGAAAATAATTTATCTTAATGATTATCACTGCTCACAGTGCTTTATAAAATATAGAAAAGTCTCAGGAAGTGTGATGAAAATCTGAATTAGAAAAAAGTCTAAAACTGGAAATACAAACTGCAAGTCAGTTTAGCATGATCAGATTATTTGAACATTATGTGCTGCTACTTTTTGTCCAGTATTAGTATTTACCAGGTTTGAGCAAATCTTAATGATTTGGAGTATGCTGAAAAATGCTGCCAAAATTATAATTTTTGTGGTATTTCTGTACTTCCTGTCCCAACATGTAAGAAATGAATAAATACTGTGAAATTATGAAAAACATTACTTTAGGCTTCTTTTAGGCCAAATTCTTCACAAAGACTGTTCAGCCAGGCAGTAAAAACTCATAAATAAAACACATAAAACCACATCCTTCAGTTTATTGATCCTTGCATAAACTGATCCAAATCTCTGAACGTTTTGATGTTCACTTGTCCCAAAGAAAAAGCCAAAACAGTGTGGACAGTGAATGCATTATCAGTTGCTTAAGTGAGAGGTCTACCACACATCATGAAGTGGTGCAACTCCTGTTTGTTTCTGTGCATATAAGTAATTTCCAGTTCTATTGTACTATCAGGCATGGCATCATGGAACAAGCTGGTAAATGCATGGTGACTGTAGTAATGCAACTGTAACTTGACAGCTGTGTGTGTGTATATGTTTTCTTTTTTTTTTTTCTTCTTCTTCTATTTGAAATAGAAAGGTCCATATGTGTATCAAAGAAATCCTTTTCTTGAGTTAGGGAAACAAAAAGTCCTACTGATTATATATATCTCTCAAGTGCAAAGTAGTGGTGGAAAAAGGAGAAAGAAAAAAGAGCTGTTTATTGTCCACGGAGGTATAGTAGTAGAAGGAAAAGTTACTTTTTCTGAAAGTCATTTATAATTAATACTCAAGAAGTTGTCCTTAACATGTAATTTATTGAGGCAAAATGCCCAGCGTGAAAATGGTTGCCCTGGTTGGCAAATTCTGCTAACCTTGAGGATGTAAGATGAAAAACTAACGTGCAACAGAGGGCCAGGTACTCAACTGGTATTACTGTTCATAAAGAGATGTGAATTTTCAACAACACAGGCTCTAACCCATAAAAATCTGACCGCCTGCATGACTTAATCTATCTCTCTGTGAAGTCAATGGCAATCTTTCCATAGACTTTACTAGGTGTTGTGGCAAAGCTCAGTGCTGAACTTGCAGTGCTTTCCAGAATACTGCAATGTGGAAAAGAGCATAATTTGCCCACTGAATTGCCGGATTTGTTGCTAGGAAACAGAAGTTCTTAATGAAGGATACGAAAGTGCAGAAAGAGTTAAAGTTAGCAACAAGATTATTGCAAAGAGTTTAGACATTCAGTCTGATTTGAACAAAGTCCTGAGCCTGCGACACTTGCTTGTGCTGATATCTTCACTGTAGTCATTGCTGGGTACACCTGTAACTCCCATTAGCTTGAGCAGGATTTGTATGTACTTAGCACTTCTCTGAACTTGGACCCTGATGCTTACACACATCTTGTATCCTGAATTTGCAGAGTCATAAATCTGGAAAGAAGAAGAAACTTTGACTATTTTGGTCCTTTTTGGTTTTGGTCAGGCCAGAAATACAGAAAGAACCGCTTTTCCCATAATATTTAATCACTTCAGCTTTTCATCTCATTCAGCAGCAGGAAGCTCAACAGCATGCGAAAATGAAAAACAATCTTTTAAGAAATATCCTGTCATTCAACCCTAATTCAAATCTATAGTTCTGTCTTTCTGTGGCTCTGAACCCACAGGACTTCCTTTCAGGAGTGGGCTGTTGCTCCTACGTTGATGCTATACATGCCACCAACATTCATCCAAGAAATAAGGTTTATGATCAGTTTAGGAGAAACTGAACGTATTGAAAAACTGAACATATTTCTAAAACACTTAAAGCCCTACAGTAAAATGAAGCAAAATTAAAAGTAAAATTAGGATGATATTGTGCTAGGTGCTTTAGCAAACATACAGAATGAGAAAGTCCTGGCTATAAGGACCTTGTATTTGAAAGGATAAGGATGACCTCACAGCCAAAGCAATGAGGTATAGATCAACTTTTGCATCTGCCACAGTTTCTTAGATGTGGAGGGTATTTAGGCATCTCATCAGTTTGATTTCAAACTGAGACATCTGAAGATCTTTGAGGTTCAAGTTGACAATTCTTGTCTGTGTTGGTTTCTTCCCATGAAAATCCTACTATTCCGTTCTGCTTCCTTCTCTCTTTGTCAATCCAATGCAGGGGCATTTCTGTATGTCTAAACAGCACCTGCTACCAAGGAACCCTAATGTTTTAGGCTCTGTTCTTTGGTAGCACATGAATAGTCAAAACAGAACAGGTGGGAGAAGAAAATATTATTCTTACTTTACTGATGAGAATTAGAGCTCAGAGCCTCACTGATTTCTTCAGAGCCACAGAGGAAGTTCATGGAACCATTCCAAAATCCCAGACTAATTCTGTAACCATAAGACCATTTTCCTCTTGAATGAGTGTGTGTGAGCATGCAATATCTTCAGCATATTTAAAACACGGTTGTTCAACCATTTCTCCCTATTTTTCTAATAAAATTCTGTACACATATGCTATTTCAGCAGAACTGCAGAGACGTGCCCAATAAAAATACCCAGTGGCATGCTAGTGAACATCAAGCCCAGTTATCAAAAATTAAAAGCCTACCCTCCACAGAGAATTTAAAGTACATAATATAACTTTCATTACATATCTTTTAATGCCAGATTTCTTCAGAGGAGCCATGGTTCTAATTTTCTCCTATTTAAAAGCAAACTGCAAGGAAAACCACAAAATTCCATCAACCTCAGTGATGTGCCCCAGGGAGCATTTGGCACATTACCACTTAAAACCTATTTCATTCTCAACCTTCTGAAATTGCATCAACTCCTGTTCCACTATGAAATCCTAGTGTTTGCAGCCTGTACATCATGCTGGAGCACTATGAGAACTCTTATGGGGATGCTGGAAAATTTGTCCTTATTCCCTGAGGCCTATTGGAGTCCCTGAAGCTTAATGTCATTCTTCAACAGTTGCTACCCCTAATGGAGAAGAAGTTAACTCTGTTGGTTATAATTCTACTGGCCTGGAAAACAATACCTTCTAGACAGCCAAACGTCAAATCCTGTGGAGCTTCTATGCATCCCCATAGGAGACTACTCCGCTTTCCACTAGACTCTTGGTAGGCAAAATTAGGCTGACTATCATGAAATCTTTTCTGTTTTTATTACGTTGAGTTTTAGGATGCATTTTTAGCTAAAGCATTGCTAAGGAATGTGATGAATATCTTCCTAATGTTAAAACTTTTTTTAGATAGAAATGAAAACAAAAGTCAACCTATGTTTTATTAGTTGTTTTTTTTAATGATGAACTGAGTTAACCATAAAAATTAGACTTTAAACAATGATGTGTTGGATAACCAATAAGTTTTAGAGGAAAAAAGAAAAAAACATAGAGCAAACTATTAATAATGTAACCTATTTAATGACCTTTGCTTTAGCTTTGTTTTTTCAAGTACTCACAAACAAGTCTTTTGGCCCAAAGTTTTATGCTTAGGTATCAAAACTGGATGTCCTAACTGAATCTGAAATCTTCATTTTTTTAGATATTGGATATCTATTTCATGTTGTGCCTCACACAGTTTTATATGTTAGTTTTTTCTGCAGCAGGGAAATACTTAAGTATGAGACCCTTCTGCACCATTTTAAGATGTTTGCATTCACTGAGCACATCAAAATCTCAGATAAGCATAGAAAACAGTGTCATTTTAAACACTCGACTCTGTTTGTTTGTTTTTACAGGAAGATATGTAGCAGTTCTGTAAACTATGGAAGTCTTCAGTACTGTAGACCTGTTTACAGGATCCTCAGGCAAGGCTAGAATTATGAAAATTTCAGGATAAAGGATTTCTCTTTTTTTTTGCTGCTGAAATGAGCAGGAAAAGCTGTAGGGAGAAATGAGCATGCCATGTTTAAAATACTTAATGTTGTTCAAACTATGTTAAACGCTTGGGCTAATTTGACTGAACTCAGGATGAATGAAGATTTTTGGAACAGATGCGACAGGTTTGATAAAACATGCAAGGGGAGATGGTTTAAAGCGAGCATTCTCCTACCAGCTTTATTATCAATGTAAAGAATAGATGGAATTTGTGAAGACCTGTAATGATGGTGTGAATGTTGTAACAGCTCAAGATAGGTTTTAAAAGACAGCAGTCTCTGCAAATAACATATTAATGAAAAATGTGCATATCTATCTCCAAAAAGGCAACACAGGCATTAAAGCTGTTGTTGCTTTTGGATAAAAACTGGGAAATTAAGTTGAAATAAGACAGAGAAATTAGGATTTATCATTAACATGAATGATGAGAGAGACTTTGGAGGGAAGTGCTCAGGGTGACATAATGGGAGACAAGTGTCCAGGTTAACTCCTTTTCTCCCTCCAAGCTAACTTTGAAGCCAGGATCAAAAAAGAGTCAGTGATTATATGAATTCTGTGTCTGCTGCTTTTATAACAAAAGCATTAGAGGAATTCTAGAGCAGCTAAGGGACAATTTGGTCTAGAATTGTTTTTTATGTTTTATTTGTAATCTCTTTTCCACTCACGTAAATAAAAGCCTAATCTTAAGGGGGTTTGGAGGTTGTTTTTATAATTAAATCTTTATCATTTTGCCTCTCTGAATTTCAGAAAGGATATAGCATGAAACTTTTAGATCTGTTTAGAACTGTTTTTCTGATAAAATTCAGGTTTGGGTGAAAATTTTATGCAAAAGTCTGTGAAAACAAAAAGATATTCACTGAAACTAATGTTTCCCATAGCATTTTTAATTTCATGTTCTAATTCTGAGAGTAAATCTCTCCTTCATACATCTTCTAGCATTCTGCTGCTCCTTGACATTTCACTGAAACAAAATAAAAAGAAAATTTCATTGTGGAGCAAATTTTTCCTCAATTCCTGTTTGACTAACAACCTTTTTCAGTTGTATATTATGCTGAAGCATAGGTTTCTTTTTTGAATCTTTCAGTCTAAGCAGTATGTTTTCTAGAGCATTGATACATTATGGTGACAGAGACATGCAAAGTGCTTTCTGAGAAGCATGTAATTACTCAGTTGAACTGTTTATGTACGCTTGTCAGAGAAAAAATATTCTTTAATGCTGATTAATTAGAAGTCACTTTAGTATCCTGTAACAAATCAGTAATGGCTTATGAACGCTGAAAAGGAAATGCCTATCTAAATAGCAGCTCATGACTGTATTAATGTCTTCCCCCAAATTCAATCACTTAATACATCAAAGATAAAGTTTAAAATGGGTTTCATTTATTGCCAGTGTTTAATTGCAGACTCCTAAGTATTAAGACTAGTTTAAGAAATACATGTAGTCAGATTGCATGGCAGGAGATGCAGCATTTTACCTCCCGTAGTACAAAATCTTTACTTCTGGTCTTCGTGTGCTTATTTGTCTGTTCAGTGCTCTGTGGATGACACAATGAAACCATGTAGTACCATCCATGTCGATTCCCTGAAAGTTGATCCCCTCTGTTACATTGGGTAAGGCCCTTTTGCAGATTCCACTGAGGCATAGGAAAGTATTTATACTCATAACAAAAGACTTCAACTCGGATCACAGGCTGAAGTATGTTTACAGAAGGTGGCTACAAAGCCATGCTTTAAAGAAAGCAATTATAGGTAATTCATGATCTGAAAGACACCCCATGAGCATGATTTTTTTTTTTGTTGTTGTTGTTGTTGTTGTTGCGAGTATTCAAGCAGCTCTTCCCTGTACCTACTCCTCCAACAGTAGTCAGTAGTCCTCTGCAGGGACTAGTAGCACAAGTCAGATGGGGAGGGTACTTTTTTCTCTTAATAATCTCAGCATTCATCTTAAGAGGCTTTAAAGGTGAGGAAAGCCCCCATTTTTTCCTACAATAATCTTCCGTCAAAGAAAGAGGTTTTTTCTCTCCACTTGGGGCAAGTTGGCTCAAATTCTGGAACATGTGGATTTTATAGTTTACATAATCCACACATGTCTTCCTGTGAGCACAGGGTAGAATAATATCTTTTATTTTGCTTGTCTGACAAACAACCAACACTGAAAACCATGAAACAAAATTAGAGTCTTCAGCTTTGTTTCTCTCTTGTGTAATTACTTCTTTATTAACTTCAGTGAGCAGCCAGCACTAATTTTAGTCCAGCTTTTTCAGCACATTCCAAACAGGCAGAAATATATTCTTTTAAGAGGAGAAAGTAATCTTTAAAAAAGAAAAATGACACAAAAGCTTAAAAGAGAAATCAGATTTTGTTAATGTATTTGTGATGATTTGGATGGCTTGGCTGCTGATCTCTATGGCTGCTGGAACCAAGTGGACTAGCTGTATGTGAATTACCGTGTGAATGGTAATCTTACCATTTGCATCATTTTGTCAACCAGTTCTTGTCTAAGTCTCTCCACTACAGAAGGGATCTAGTACTTTTTCAGGTGGGGATGGCCCTTCACTCTTGTGATCTGTACTTGGTTCAGCTAAATCCCTGACCCAATCATCAGGTACAGTTAGTCTGTAGCTTATACTTAGCTGTGTATCCATGTAAATATGTGTATCCCTATCATCCAAATCTGATGATGTAGGGGTAGTCATCATTTCTAACACTAAATTGTTAGTCCTTAGAGACAACATGACTTTGGGAGTAATACACAGTAGGTTCTTCTTCTCCTGCCAGGTTTTAAAATTTCTGAATATTGATGGAAACATTGGTAATAATTTTTTCGTGAAAAATATATCCAATTTTTCAGCTATAACTTCTAGAAGTGTGTACACCTCCTTTTTAATGATTATCTCAATTTTTTTTTAGATTATGAGCATTAAAAAGATGATACTGTAGGAGATGCCTCTGTTCCTTGGGCATTTTTTTTTCCGGCCATTTATGTAATGTAGAAAGATGGTTTACAACTAATTTATTGCCATTAAATAGGAATAGTAATAAATGGTTTATTTTGAAGCTGCGTTGACTTTTCTTAATATGTTACAGAAATACCTGGGACTCTTTTGCTTAGATAATTCAGTGCAGCACATGAGAAATACTTTTTTGTAGTCATATTTAAAAGTCTAAGGCAGTTGTCACAGTAACTAGCACTGAGGTGTTTAGAAGCATTCAAGGAAAAACAGACATATACTTTTGAAGAAATGAAATAGGGATGCAAACCACTGATCGTTTCTTAAATCCATCTATGTTGCAAAAGTAGTATAATTCCAAAGGCTCAATCATAACATCACTTTATCGTGACTTGTAGCCAACTGTAGCTGTTGCGGCTGGAAAGGAATGAATTACCTTGGGTTTTTCTTTCATGTACAATTTGCATATCATAACTAAACATAGGGAGGGAGAGAGAGAGGAACAACAAAGGGAACAATAAGGATTTTGTCTGAGGCCAGGTCAACACTTGCCCTAGATAATGGTTGACAACTGAATTGCTTATAATGTGTTACCTACCAGCACTGGCTGGTTTTCATCATGATGGTAAAGGAAAACATTTCACACAATAAGCATTGATCCCCTTGTTATAACTTGAAAGCTGCACAACTGCTTTTCATTCCAGGAGAATATGAGGGAAAAATGAACCATTTTAAGGCTATGGCAACCCTTTGGTATTTTATGCATTACTTTCAGTAATATGTATGTAATAACATATGAACTCAGGGCAGGAAGACATTTTGTACTCCTTTTAATAGGAAACGTAAACCTGTGAATAAAACTTGCTTAGCATAAGTCCATAGAATTTCCTTGACTGGGTTTATTTTGGCTTCTCCACTGTCACAGATGTTCATTATTACTCAAAGAAAATACTGTAAATTTAATATATGGTTTAAATGAGGAAGAGGAGAAATCGGAATAAAATTTTTAAGTTTTTTTAATATGTGACCTGATCATCAGCTCTAGAAAGCATGTTAGCAGCCTGCTGTGATCTGATTTCCTCTTGGGAAAACAGTGACGTAAATCCACTTACTCCTAATAGGAGCTGTTGAGATTATTGAGCGATTTGGCTAATGGGCAAATGAAAGGGGACAATAAGGTGAAAAAAACTTTCAAAGAATGTTTTCAGGTTTGAAAGAGATAAGATGGGTTTTGTGGCTCTTTTATCACTTTCTCATGCCAGGATACCTTAGATGTGTTTTCAGGAATTTGGCCCTTGCAGTTTCAGTCACTGTATTCACACGGGAATTTTAGCTGACCTTGTCAACTCTGACAGCAGTGCCTTAGATAGTACAGAGACCCTTCAATAAAATCTCCCTAGGTTTTAAGAGCTCTATTAATAGATCTGTGGCATCTAACCAAACTTAAGTACTGGAGGTGTGAGGTTTTTCACTATTCTAAGATTTTGCTTGCATATGTTAGGACTGTACAATGAAGCCTTGAATCTCATAAGATAACGGAGACATAATCCCCAGTGGTTAAACAGTACTTGGCTTTGCTTCTACTTCAGCAATTTCTTCATTCACTCCAAAATATTTTATCATTAGATCTTTTTTCAAGCTGTGCTAATGGTGTTGGAATTTAAAATTCAAATTATAAATCAGTTGTATGTTTTCCTGTAGCTTTGTGTGTGTATGTGTGTGTGTGTGTCTGCTTGCAAATGTATATCTGACTAGTATTGCTCTGCTTTGAATCAATTATCAGGGAATTTGCTTGCTAATCAGCATTTGTGATCTTAATGGACCTTTTCATCTTCAGAAAGAGGAGAGGCTGAATTTTTAATTCAGTTCAGTAGCTACAATGCTTAGTGTTGTCTCTCTAACATAGCTATTAATTTAGAATTTCAGAGAGGCAAAAAAATTCCAAATACTGAGTCCATATTTAGCCAGATAGGTATAAATATGTACAGAGGATACAGAAGCCCACTAACACTATAGTAAAAACTCTGATGAGCCAGTCTATTTTTTCATCCATTTTTTATCTGTAACTTGTGACTCACTGTCACCCTAGCTCACCAACAGAGCAAGAGAAAAAAGCTGTAGATGTAAAAAAGATTGTAAACATTTGATGTCTTCAAGGGTTTTGTGAAAAGGAAAGAAAAATAAAATGATGGGAAGGAAAGATGAACATTTCACAGAAAAACACAGAACCATATATATTTCTATTAGTAATTATGCTTCCTGGTTTCTTTTAAAAACGTGCTTTCTTTTCACTGGAAGGGAAACAGAATAAAAATGAATTCTGAAATCAAGGACTGTAAGAATGGATTCAGCCATAAAATAACACACATGCAATAGCAAACTATTTCTAGAAAAAAGAGTTTGAAAGAATGGTCAGGTAGAATTTCATAGTACTAAGGAAAATTATTGTCTGATTTCCTTTATTTTTTCTCTTGTTCATTTGGCATAACAGGAAGTTTCATCTATCAATTATTACATTCTACAGATCTCTATATTAAAATTTCATTTTTTAACATGTCAGGTAATTATCATGAATATTTTGCTGTGGTATCCTGTAGAAAAGAAAATTCTTTGAATTCCAAAGTTCTTGTCCAGGAAATATGAGAAACTCTCTGGACACGTCAGTAAGAGAAAGACAAGCCAAAAAATGTGAGAGCAGAGGTTGTACAGCAACCAGTAGGACTAAGGAAAGAACAGAAGAGCTTTTCTTCTTGAGAGAAGAACCTTAGCAGAATCTGATCATAAAATCAAGAATTTATAGTTTCAAGAGCAGTTTTAAAACCACAAACTCACACTATGCTGACACTTGTACCCTGGTATGTATCTGAAAACTTAAATGATGTGGTCTTAGATTTACCCATCTAAGAACACTGGCCTTCATTCATACCCCTTAAGTCCTCTTTCTTAAACAACTATTTATCAGGCAACACTCCAGCAGAATGAAAGGGTACCTTACCCAAGACTCAAACTCTCCTCGTGCTTAGCGAAATGCTATTTTGTTAGCAGGTAGGGAAGAAGAAACACAGATAGAACTGACATTCTGTTGTTTGCTTTGTGATATAACAATAGTTTGAAAAATAGTAAAATTTGTAGGTACTGTGGAGTAACCAGAGATTATACACTCAATGACATTAATATTAGTTTTCTTTCCTTTTTTTCTTAAACATTTATGTCAATGAAGATGTTTGCTTTCAGTGACCACAGTAGCTTTACCACAATATTATGTTTTTTAATATAAATAATAATATAATTTCCTTGATGTGAGCCAAGGAAAATATAAGAGGGGAGATGAAGAATCTTAGAAATATCTTTTTCTACCCATTTTCTGGACAATTTGCATGGGTTTTAAAGCTTGTTGCTTTGTAAAAAAAAAAAAAAAAAAAAAAAAAAAAAAAAGATAAGCAGGTGGAGTAGATTTAAGCTACTAAATCAAAGCAAATGTACCAGCAGGTGGTCGACTTTTGAAAGTATGAGAGCTGGAAGAAGAACAAAAGGTTCCATTTTCTTTAAAAAGGTTACCTTGGATTAGACATGTAGAAGAAAAATGTGGAAAGCCAAAGGGGTTTTCTTTAATGAAATTAAGAACTCAAATTTTAATGTCACATCTGAAATGGGTCTTACTCATGGAGTCAATCAGTAAATAACCTTTTCCAGCAGTCATGATTCCACAAGTCTCTTTGTTAAAGATGAAAAAAATCCCCCAAACTGATCTCTGTAAGATATTATATCAATATTGTATATCGATATAATGAAGGCAAAGAAATTGATCAATATAGGCGTTGCATACATAAATAATTGTAAGGCATTTGGTAAAACCATATGCCTTCATAATTCAAATATATTCACGGTCTTAGTCTTCAACCACCCACAAATTACTGGTCTCTGGTATGACTCCAGTTTATCAAATGAGTTATTGCTTTCATATCATTTTTTACCGAGTAAAAGACCATATAAATAAAAGCCCCTCCTTTTTGCTTTTTTTATTTTTTAAGTACAAAAACATTTGTTAAACTAGTAAGTGCCACAGATGTTTTGGCCTGTAAAATCACTTGATGTGTTTGAAAAATGGCACTTTCCATTGGCAGCCTCAATACAGACAGACAAACAGTCTAAGACTAAGGCTACCCCATTCTTCTCAAATGTCAGATTAAACCAACAGAGAGTATTCTGGGAATATTTAATGAAAAATATGTGCTTTTTAACTAAATGAAAATTTAATGAAACAGTGTTTGTTTTCCTCATTTTTTCTCCACATGCTCCTCCCTGCCCCAAACTGGAACTTTGAAACAGAGGCACACTCAGTAAACTCACTGATAACATTTATCTGAAAGAAAATTATATCTCCAGTCATCTTAAATTTTGCGTACAATTCTTATGCCAGCATTCACAAAACTTTTTACCCACAATAGAAATAGGAAAGTGAAGGGCGTAGAGAATAGTTTTCATCCTTGTTGCTTACCAGCCTAGTTTTTGAAGTGTTTTGAAAATATTCTCCCAGGATTTTGTGCCGTGAGTGTTTCTCTAGCTTTAAAAAGATGTTTGTCTAAATCTTATGTCAGCCCATAGCTGAGAGCTGCTCTTGGATTCTTCACTGGCACCAGCTGATATGGAGAGTTCCTGCAAATAACATTGTAATCCCTTCTGCTAGAAGGGCATCCCAACCTGGTGGACAATGGCCCAGCACTAAGTTACCTGCATCTTTATTGCCTGCCATCTTCCAGTCTATATTCTTGACCATGAAAGTAATAGTCCTGATCTTCACTTCCTATGTAAGCGAACCAAAAAGTATGAAGTCACAGCCAAGATATTGATCTTTTCTCCTAAGGAACTCATAGATCTTAAATATTTCTGTAGCTTTTGAATGATAGTTCTACAGTATTTGCTCACAAGCTACAGTGTGAAACATCATACTAAAACAGGAAAGTTTGCCATACTACCATTATAGAACTTACTGTCTTTTGCTTTGATACTAGAAATCATCATCACCTTTGCTTTCTTCAGCAAGTACACATACAGAATACATACATTAAAAAGTCTACTCTATCACTATATTGCTATGTGCACATACAATGCTGTCCCTGGGGAAAGAATGAGGGGGTAAATTATACAAGACAGCTGTTAATGCATTATTGGAAGGTTAATAAAGTCATATGTAATAGAAGTCTTGCAGAGGCTTCATGAAGTGTTGGTAAAGTTTGAATGAATTATCAACAAGTGTAAAGATTGCAGGCTGAGGTGAAGTAATTGGTAAATTGGGAAATGATAGAAAATGTGCAAAGTTCTTGTACAAACCCTGACATCTGAATTGAGTCCCACTGAGAGTAAGAACCCTACACAGTTCTGTGCTGTGAAACTTGTGTGTGTGTCTGTGCACGTGTGATAACAGTGCGTGTGCACCTGTTAACTGGATGTGATTCCTTCTGTTTTGCTGTCAGGTACACTCTGGAAGATTCATCTCATCTAGATTTATCCTTTAACAAGGTGGTCTAATAAAAGATATTACCTCCAACTACCAACTTTGCTGTGTCTATGTTCTTAAACCAGCATAGACACAGCTACTCTACTGCTACTCAGATGTAGTTATCAAGGCCTCCACTGTAGTCAGCAGTCCAAGAGAGAAATATGTACAAATGGTAATTCATCCCATCAGAAGATAAATATCTGCTAAGGGAAATGAGTCACCCTCTGGAGATGCTGCTCTCTTTTTCCTGCTGTGAAGGAGCCTGGACAACTGCCTAACATCTGGAACACTAACACTAGGTGTGATGTACCCTCCCACAGGAGACCCGCATAGAGGGCCGAGCAAAAGTCAGTTCAAATTAACAGGAAGACCCAGTATTCGGAACAGGACAATGAGGCTGGAATTTCAGGTTATGTGCCACAGCTTTCCGAGCAACCTCTGAAATAATAATAGTCACTAACCTGCAAAATATGCAAGTTCCACCTGGTCTCCTTGGTTTTTCTTAGCAATCAAAGTAGAACACATTTTGCTGACAAAAAGCCTTGTGGAGGAGGCTAATGAGCTGTACCACTTCTAACATATCTTTCTTTTTTCTCTCGCTGAGGTATTAATTTTAAATACCTTAAAATAACTTAAGACATTTTGAAAACTGCCCTCCCAAATAGATTATCTTAAAAAAATAAAAGGGTTTAGAAAAGTTGGAACAAGTAATCGTGAGTCTTCTGACCAGAATTACATGGGTATAGTTCATCTGAAGATAGGAAAGAGCTATATATAATTATGGGCTCTCGTGTTCCACGTTGATTCTGCATCTTTCTATGCTTTCTATGTATTTGTTTTCTTCACTCAAAAATCCCATAGTTTTGAGTAGACATTACAGTCTATTAGTTATTACAGAAAAAAAAGCTATGCGCTTTCACTTTGTTTCTATATTTCTGTACCAAATGCTACATTTATTGTTAGTGATGTATGTTTGCTATATGAAACAACTGTGTAATGGCACGTATTTCTTTCTGCTTAGATTGTTAGTCCAGAAGAGCTGCATACAATGAAAGCATATAGAGAATTGAATATGTTTTATGTACATCATTGGGATTAAATCCCTGAGATGAAAGGCTTCATTTTTCCATATGTCAGGTTATAGTCACTGAGAATACTGACAGTAATCAATTTGTTCCTGGTCTGAAAGAAATCAGTTAGGACTTGAAAAAATCAGTTAGGACACAAAAGAATACAAAAGCATACAAATATGATATGCAAAGCAAGATGATGTCATACTATGCACTCATTTTCCTGACTGTCGTATGTCTGAGACTATAAATAGTGGTGTTCTTTCTTTTTTGTGTTTTGCAGTCTTTTTATAAAGATGAGTTATTTTTAGGGCAGTGGTAGAGATTAAATCTTTGAAAGTCTTACTGTGGATTTCTAGAATTCTGCAGGTATATTTGGGGATTTTGGCCTGCCCTTGTATTCATTAATGAAAATAAATTTGACAGCTTAATGAACCATGAAACATAGTTTAAAATTCTGGATGGCTGGAACAGGCTGGAGTAGTTAATATTTTACTGCACAGCATGTTATCCCTGTTCAGTCTTGTTTAGCTTTCTTCAGCTGTTACAGTTCAGAGAAACTTAGCAAATTAACCATACTGATTAGGATAATGAGTTGTCATTATTCATTATTTGTTCAGTTCTTATTTGGTGTTAATGTCATCCACATTCTTATGATCCTTTTAGTGCTATTTGCACTGAATTTTTTTTCAAAGTAACACAAAGTGATGTCTCCAGATCTCTGGTAAGAAAAATACATTTGCTATAGATGGGCATAACTTTTTTTATAAATTGCTTATATAGGATTTGGAAATTCATACGGAAAAGGAAAGAAAATTGAAGGACTGTACTTTTTTCCTACGTGTTGTTCAGCAGTAGCAGTACAGGCCCAGGTACTGTGATTCTATATAATACATTGGTGAAGGCAGATTTGGTTAAACCTTTAGCGTGTATCTAACCCGTCACATTTACCACAGCGCTGTGTAATTGTGTGCTCTTCTGCACAGTCCAGATTAGCTTGTTCCGCAGGTTGAAATCACATGCCAAAGGGTCCTTGTATTCTGTCAACCCCCTTCTCCACTTCACCCTCTCCATTTTCCCTGTCTCCTTCACCACCCACTTCAAGGGCTTTGAGTGCTTCCCTTTCTGCTGTCCCATCTTCCCCCTTTCTCCCCTCCTTTTTTTTCCTGTCTTAGGGTTTCTCCTTTTCTTGTGCCAGGCCCGTTGTCTTCTCCTGCCAGATGTTCTTCATGCCCCACGTGTCACACATCCTTTATGTACATTACCTTTTCCCTGCTGCCATTTCCACCTCTAAAACAGCCACTACTGACCATCACTGCTGGTGAGGACAAGTCAGTCATGTTATTAGGCAGGAAGTGTCACCTATATTTCTAGGAGACAGTTCATGTCACCTGTGTTTCTTAAGCAACGGACTGGAGAGAAAAGGCACAAAAAATAAAATGATGAGTGTGAATAATGGGCTGAACTTGTCTGTCAGGAATGGGTATGTGAGAAATTGAAAACTGAGGTAGCATTCAGGAAGGTAGGGATTGCTTATAGTGAGTATCCTAACATTGTTGCAAAGTATCATTCTCCAGTGTCAATGATTATTAGTACTGGCTGTCATAGAGAAACAAAGAAGAAATATTACACCAGCATTGGTTTGCAGTATTTCTGCTCAGTGTATCCTGGGACAGGCCATGAAATCCAGTGTTTCTGAAAAGCACTGCAGTGAATATCTCAGGGAGTCTGTGCTGTTGACATATTCAGCATATGCAGGATGTGTCAGACTTTCTGGACTTGCTCTGAATGGTGGTTGTATGCACAGATTCCTAAGATTTTTCCTGTACATATTTCTTGATAGAAAAAGGCAGTTTTCTAACCGCTACAGAATAACCTGTCTGTACCTGAAATGGGAAGTGGCTTCAGGCTCCTTAGCAGTGTAGGAGAAATTGATTTTGCTGCCACACGAAGGATGGAGACCTGGCTACTCTGGCCACAGAAAAGGAAGGAATTCGGATGGAAAGCCTTGGTGAGCCAGGCTTGCTGCCTCTGCTGCCTCCAGCAGGAAGCAGGATCTTGGACTTTGACTTCTGGAGGGGACGCCTTTTAGTAGGACCTGTCAACCAATATACCTTATGTGCTGCAGCAGTGGCAGCAGCAACTGCAGCCTGCCTGGCTTTTCAGGGCACTGCACTGTAATAGCCACTTGTAAAGCAGCCTTAAATCCTCCTGTTTTGCCTGTCTTAGTAACAGCCTTTTTTAACACATTTTCTCGGTCCTGTCAAGAGTTGGAGCTTGATTTATAGTCTGTAACATAATATTTTATTTATTATTATATCTTTTGAAATATTTCATACTGTATCAATGTCATGGTTTACATCCAATTACCTCTTAGTGCTTATATTATCCTGTAGAATTTAGTTTCACAGAATGTCTAGAGAAAAAATATTTTATCAGCTTATGATTTACTACCCTTTCATATTTCTAAGTGTTCTTTCTACTGTTGTACTTTGTAGAGTGTATGAGCAAAAGAGATTGTGCTGGAAAGTAGGACTCAGATCCATAGGAGAGAATTATAACACTGGGAAAGGGGCATACACTATCAGAAGGTTCAAAATACTGTTTATTCTCCTGTGTTAAACACCATTCCAGTCTTTGGCCAGAGCATATCTGTAGCATACTACCCTAAAAAAGTCAGAAAGATTTCTATTATCTGAACTATTTATAAAAATTTTTAGTGTTCTGTATAGTTTGTACTTTTTTTGGGTACTGTTATAACAGGTTTAAATTGTATGCCCAGAGATGTACCAAATACTGGGTAGCTAGTATAATGCAGTATGTATCTAATATGTAGTTCTTGCGGTGCTCTGCACACCACCCACTGGTATTTTTTTAATTGCTTCCTGAAGGAATCACACTACATGCAAGTGTTTAAATGTTGTTAGCTTTTTTACAAATTTAATCTTGTAGAACAGGGGGCAGCCTGTGGCTTCTGAGTTATATGTGGCTTGCGAGCAGTTCAAGCATGGCTCTCACAGCAAGTCTGCGTGACTAACAGACCAGTGCAAAGCTGTACTGGTGCGCAAGGCTATTAGGCAATCCCGATTCCTGGCTGTGGAAGACAATGAATCAGCAGGCACGGCTGAAGGTGACAGTGACAAATAGTCCTGGGTCTCTGCTGCATAGCCAGCATAGCCAAGTCTCATTTCTCAGTTCAGTGATGAAACTAGGAGGGTTCCCTCCAGAGAACCATTTTCACGATGCTGTATCTTCATTTTTTTAAAGCCTATGGAGTGAGTCTTCTGGCTTTCAGACATATAAAGATATGATCTCTGACCCAGGGGCAAGAAGGTTGATTGCTCCTGCTTAAAGGAATATTTATTTATTGTAAAACCTCCAGCCACTTGGGACTCCTTCTGGGACCCTGGCTTGTAGGTGTTTCATTCTTTAAATCTTGCACTATAATAAAATTCAGAATTATCTGAGTGAGTAAATGTTTCACCAGCAATTCTGAAAGTAGGAGTTATTGAAAATTACATGACAAGGCACTCAACAAAGATCAGTGCTCGGCTGTGCTAGGCACCACACGGCCTGATATTAGAATGAGATGGTGTTCAGGCTATTATTTGGGATATAATTTTCTCTACAGAAAGAATTACAATTCGCTGCAAACACCAATTTTAGAGAGTGGGAACTACTTTTAACACTAAATTTGCTCCTACTTCGGTTTGAATTAGTAACACTGGCCTCTTTGCCTTTTTGGAAGCAGTTGCTGTTTGAACTAAATCTCTTTGGCTTATCAGAGGAAATATTTGAAAAAATATTGTGATAACTTTGAGACCTGGAAATTTAATTGCTTTCATTTTGTACCTTTATACAGATTTTTCCAGTGCTGGATATATTTGGCTGTGATAGGGACTGCAGAATGAATGACAACTTTGTTTCCATAATTCTGGAAAGTCAGATGTTGAAAGTTCATTAAAATCTTTTCCTGTCTTAGGAGCTCCACTGATATGCAATATGCATGTAGAATTTTGCTCTTAGGCTCAAGGTTACTCTTTTTGTTTCTATTTTGTCATCTTTGTATTGCTGAATATGTTCTGCTATATTTTGACCAGCTGTCTTCAGAGTGAATGTTCTCAGACTAGTATAGTCTGAGTCAGGCTGGAAAGGATAAATTTTACGCTGTTGTCTGAGAGTACTTGTCCTTGTTGTCACCTGTCATGGCTCAACTGCAGAGAATTTACTTCATCTTTTTGCTGACATTATGAAGACTCTTGGTTCTCAGCTGTTCTGCATTTAGATCCACTGTCAGAGTTTGGCAGGGATTTCTGCAGAGATGGGCTAACACCAAGTCATCTTGAAAGACTTGATCATTTGAATCTGTGTCTCTGATATCCCATTCTTACAGAATCAATGAGAGTGATTGGGAACATGGATCCCACTGTGTCAGGGGGCTGGTGTGTTGATTTCTTCCATGTCATGGACAGATAGATTCCCTTTGCTTTCAGGAAGGCTTTCCAGCATGGAAACTGCATCCCACCTGGTCATGATATACTCATGACCATAGCAAGGCTTACTGAGGAGAGGAGAAGAAGGTATAAAATGGTTGACTAATTTTTGGTTGAGGGCAATTAAGCTTACACCTGACAGCTGCTTTCATATCACTTTATTAATACAAAGGCCACAGAGAGTCTGAGCAATACTTTGTTGTCCTTGACACACTTTACAACCTTGTCCCTATGATAGAGATTTGCATGGACACCACTGGTGTAATGCTCCGTTCAGTGAGCATAGTAAGCCAGTCTAGAAATGGGGGACCTGGAAGTGGGGGACTAGAAATGGGGGACCTGCTGCCCTGGCTCTTGAAAGTCTCCTTGAAGATGTGCTATTCCTGCAAGGAGCAGCGGGGACAGCGTGGGAGGGAGAGCATGGCGATGGTGTGATTCCACAGAGCAGCTTCAGGTTTTTATGAACTGAAGAGAGCACTGCTACTGCTGGCAGCCAAAGGGCAGGAGGAGATTTGGAAAAGGGGCTGCTGTAGTTTGTTCCATTCATTATGCCCAGTTCTTTCCAGTCAGTTGGTTATCCATCAGCTTAGAAAGTTCAAAAATCACCTGGAGGTATCACAGTTTTTTTAGTGCACATCTAGAAGATGCGTCTCCCTGTTGCTCTTGTGACTCTCCCTTCTTCTGTTTGTCATTTTTCTCATTAGAGAAGAGCTTACTTGTTAGCCACTTTGCCAACTCCAAGGTTTATAGGAGATGAAGAGAGTATTTCAGGCAGGGAGGAGAGCGACTGCACTGATCACAAACTTCCAGAAATCTTCAAGTAAATGTATTAAAGGTAATGATGTATCAATGCAATAAACTGTACATGCAATAAAAATGTTTTACAGATGTTAGTGCAGAGAAGTAAAATGCATAACATAAAAATGAAACAAACTAATTAGCTACTGGAACTCTACAGTGTCTTAAATATGCTGCTGCAGACACCTGTAAAGTCTAATAGCACATAGTACATCACATTAGTTACATGGCTCGGCAGATAAACCAGACAATTTGGAGATCTCCTGTCCTATTCTTTAATGCCAGACTACAAAACTAGAGGTCAGGGTGAGGGAAGCTGAAGTCCCTCAGGATTAGCTTATTTGATTTATAGTAACTTTAATTCTTTTTTTAGTTGTCATCCCTTTAACTTTAATGGAAGAAAGAAAATTCTCCATTTCTCTGAGGTTACTGATTCCTGATCTATGGCCTTTATTTGAGAAAGCACCTACTTCCTTTTTCTTTTTTAATAGATGAGATGTTTAAGCAGATGTTTAAACAGTTCAGGTTTTTTTGTTTGTGTGTGTGTGTGTGTGGGGGTTGTGCTGATGGGCTTACAAACTAATGGCTAATGTTATGGGCTAATATTAAGAATATGCTGAATGGCTCTTGCTGTTTGAGCCCCAGCAAGTGGAGGATATGAAGGAAACAAGGATGCATAGTAATGCCTACTTCTGTTGGAAATAACTTTGCCTTTGCCAAGGAAGGGGGAGTGTGTGAGAACTGGCTGGTATTTTCAGATTTTTCAGTCTTACCTTTCAGTGTCTTGTGCTTAGAATTCATAGCTGCCATAAATTATCTGTGCTGTCCTGCTTTATTAAACATGGAGAATCTATGACCCTCTTTGTTCAGTTCCTCTGTGCTGTGTCTAGCTAACCCTTTAGTCATCCTCCCATATATTTTGAGAATAAAAATCCCTGCAGCTGGAACATGTAGTTTTGGCCATGTTCTTTGTCCAACAAAGGCTGGAGGAACATAGAGTTCAAATGAATACATAATGTTTTGTTAAACTTCTGGCAACTTTACACAGACGGTCTTTAACAAATGACAAATTGTGCTTGTCAGCATAACAAACTTTGTGCTTCTCATAACGTACAGTACTTCTGAGAGTGGCTAGCAGTGTATGCACAATGCGCGTGCGTGTGTGGAGTTCTGGGGAGTATTAAAAATAAAGTTGTGTGGAGTGAGGCTCAGACTATTGTTAATGCTTAAACTCTGCCAGCTAGTGTGCGAAAGCAGACCCCGTGATCTCTGGCTAGCTCTGTCAGCGCATGGACAGAAAAGGAAGCGCAGCCATGCTTAGATCACCCCTGGTGCCGGGGTGCAAGGGCCATGGGCACAGCCCTGTGTCCCACCAGCTCTCTGCCCCAGCTGCTCCTGCCGTTCCTCCTCGTCCCTCACGGCCAGCCTGCAGAGCGCCACCCTGTTTGCACGCGCTGGCCTCATGACAGCACGCAGCATGCAACTCTGGTCTCTGCAGCTATTGTAAGGTTTATCTTTGAATTACCAGGCCACCGAGCTTCAAAATGCTGTCAGGGACGAAGATGATAAACCAGGAGGCTTTAAGATGGCCCATCTGTTGTGAACTGCTCTGCTGAGCTCTTTGCAGGCTTCCATCCCCCAGAAGACAAATTGATTTGTTTACCATTTATGTACAACTTAAGCTATATCAATACGTTTAACAGGACGATTTCAAGTAATTTTTATTGCAATTTTTAAAATTTATTTTTTAGTTTTGTGTTTCAACTCTCTTTTTTTAAGAGTCTTAGACAAAAAAAAGGCTATTTTCAGCTTCCTTTGCTGTCCTGTTTTTTGGTTTGTATTTTGTTTACTCGTCTTAGATGGCAGTGAGGGCACTAATGTTGATTCCAGTTTACACTTGATTCCAGGAATACACTTTATCAGTGAAATGATGATGGCTGGCTGTAGAAATGTAGTCAATGTTTTATAGACAAGCATTTCCTGACCATCATTTTTTCTGTAATTTCACAATGACAAAGCAGGGGGGTAAACAAAGCATTAATATGGGAAGCATGATTCTCATGTCATTGTGACAGTAAAAACCTAATCAGTGATACTAAAGTCCTTGAATTTTAAATATTATTATGATCTGATTATTTCTTGCAACACTCAACAGTTAAATTCTATACTTAAACACCATATCTTCTTTCACTAGCACATAATCTACCAGTCATATGTTTTATGATGATGTGAGCATGTATCTTACCAGCAAATGTTCTGGCCAACAATAGCATCATTTTTTCATAAGTAGGAGGAAAAATATTTTAAAAATAGCTTTAGATAAACCTAAACAGCAGTAAAAGTTTGATTGTTAATACAGAAGAAATATGCAATACAGAAAATGGCTTTTCTGAGTATGTCCTTTGTGAATACCAAAGCATAAACTACCCATAATTTATGTGCAGCACTGAATGGTGATCTTAAAAATAAAACAGAGCAAAACAAGAAAGAGATATAGAACCAAATTTTGTAATTTTGTAAGGCAGCATTAACATTTTTGAATTTCTGTGACGAGAAAGGAAAGGTATGTTAATGTGTTACATGCGGTTTACAGTAAGAGGCTGAAGTTAAACCCAAATTTTACTATATAGTCTAACTGTTGGAACCACACCAAATTTTCTTCTCTGATCTTTTTTAAAACTAACCTACAGTGATTGATTTCTGGTCTTTACTTCCAGATCTGTAATTAATCATGAAAAATATACAGTATGTGTAACCATTGACTACATACCTATCAGCTCAATTAGCTGCGTAGCTTGACTCTTTGGGGATAGTAAATAGCTGAGGCCATGTCATCTGTTGAATTGGCCCACTTCAGCAATACAAAAAGTCCATCATTACCATCAAAATGGAGAAAAAACCTTGTTCTGTTTTAGGAGTTAAGGAAATAGGTTGCTTCAAGTTGAAGTCCTGGGGATTGATAGCTGAGGAGTCACAATCTAATTCTGTGATTAAAATGAGCACAGGACACTAATAGAGACAACCTTTATTGAACTTGACACTTTATTGAACTTGAACTGACAGTCTCTATAAAGAGGTATTCAGGCTAATAAATCAAGAACAAATATAACAAGAAAAATCAGTAGTTGGGGGGTTTTGCAGAACTAATAGGACATAACTTATATAAAAAAAATGAGTAAAAAATTTACTTTTATCTCTAATACATTTTTTAGTAAATAGACTAAATGTGAAAGGTAAAGGAAACTGAGAATGGATATTTCAGCTGACATGTACTTACAAGATGTAATTTGGAGAGGTTTATTAGCTTGGGCTTCATGATGTGCTAACCATGACAGAGAGGGTTTCTTAGTTTGGGCTCGGCACTACTTTAATGCAGTCTCATAGCTTTGGTCAGTTTGGATGTTAGCAGCATTGGCACAGTGAGCTGACATTTATCACAACAATACAGGAAGGAAGCTGGTTTCATCTTAATTCCTGGTTTTGTGGCACAGTCCACCGTGGACACAGGTGAATGGCTGGGTCTCCTTGTATGCCAAATTCACACTTAAAACAGAGGGGTAATCTACTGCTTTTTCCTCTCCTTTTTCACCCTAGCTGGACTGAACAGTCTCTGTATAATAACTGGCAAAATTGGAAGGTCTGATTTGGGGCCTCTACATTTTCTAAAAGTATAGATAATAAATAGTTAACGTTGCTGTAGGAGTTTTGATGTTGACTATGATTATTTATGATGTGTTTAATACTGTGTTACTGATGCACTCTGTTAGCCATTTTTGTCTCTAAGCACTGTTGAGTGTTTGTCAGTGCTCATCAACAGTTTTATTGCTGGAACATAATATTGAGATGTTGAGAATTTCAGGTTTCAATTCCCTTTTTGGATGCAACAAAGAGTATGTTGATTCTTATTTTCTAATTTGCTGCCAAAAGGTAATCATCTGTGCTTTGTCAGTGCGCTGGTAGCCTTCTAGAGTGAGAAGGAGAATTTTATAGCTCAATGTATATTTAGTGAGTAAGCAAATTAACTGCGACCACATGCTTGTATCTAGAGCTTCTGTACTACCCTCTGAAGGGGGAGACTGTGGTTTGCCATAAATAATACCTTAAAATAATACCTAAAACCCTGAATGTATTGTTTCCCATTTACTGGGGGCTCGTGATGGTGGTCTGCAAGTTATTGGAAAGGAGGTCATACATTATTACTGAAGTTAACAAGGTAAATGTGACATTTTTTATTTGTAAGGTGTGGTAGGAATTTCACAACAAGGCTCTAAAAATGTTTGAATGGCAGATCACTCTGTAAATATGTCCTCTGGTACAAACACGTACCAAATTTCTGCACATCTTTGCTATTTCAGAATCCTGATTGTTTGCATTTAGAGAGTACCTCTTGGTTTCTGACAGAATAAAGCAAAATTAAATTTTACAAGTAATGTGATTCAGTAGATTTTCCATGAACTGTTGAAGTTTCATGTGATTTTTCATTTCTTTACAGTCACTGTCACCAGATTTTTTTTGTAATGCATTATGTTCTCAACTCTCGGTAATTAAAATGGGGAATTAAGTCTGAGCCAGAAAGCTGAACAGTATAATTGCTTTGTGTAGTCCATCAGTCTTATATGAAAATACAACTGTTTAAACATTGAAAGTCAGAAAAATTCTTTTGATCTGCTCCAAAGCAGATCATGTGAGAAATCCATGTTGGTTTCAGTGCCTCTCTGTCTTTTAAGGCATTAAAAAAATGCATCAGCACAAAGGATTAGTTATGATCATGTGTACCTGGCTTCCATGTCCTTTTAGGAACTTCCTGCCTTCCTCAAGAACTCCTGTCAAACTAAGAAAAACTGAAACATTTTGGCAACGAATGTGTTATGATTATGAACATCCCCAAACAAATGGGTTTTAAAAACTTTTTAGCATTATATGAAGCAGCTGCTTGGGAAATTACTTGCAAGTCCTGCTGCATGAGCATTCTACAACTGTGTGCTATTGTTATACCTAAAAAAAAATTGCACCACTCGATGAGTAATTTATCATCATAATTAAATACACTGATTTATCTGTACACAGCATCTGAGAAAACACACTTAAAATACTTTGGGCTGATGAAGAAAGACGTCTGAAATCCCTTGTGACCACATTATATTATACATTGTTTCCATTTTACTCTGATGTATGATTCTTAGACAGATTAAGTTGTGGAGAGTGATTTTGTTTCAAATTTGGCTGAAAAAAAGACCCTGCACACTATCATCAATTATTTATATCAAAATCATAGTCTATGCAGTACTCCAGAAATCAGTAATGCCAGGGAACGTATTGGAAGCCAATGAGATATGGAAGCCAGTGAGTTCATGAGTCACTTGTCAGGTAGGCCATGGTAGTTGACTCTATGGTAGTTGACTGTATGCTTGTTACTCTATGTTTGTTGACTAAATGCCTGTCCCATAGGGAAGAAGATGATATATTTTATTTGCAACTGAAGGAAGCAAGATCTGTGCACATGGTTGCTTAGCATAGCTCGGTCTTTAAACCACAGCACAGACAGCATAGTAGAAGGGCTTGATCTTCACATCACTGTAGGTCTTGCTTCCTGGGTGTGCACTAACATCAGCTAAAAAATCATGTTGTCCAAAAAAATACTTAAGCCCTGCATTTGTTTAAAAATTGGCCTTGTGCTCAGAAATGTTTATACTGAAATAAAACAAAGAAAATGACATGGTTCCTGACCAAAGTGCTCCATAAAATCAAAAGCAAGACTGTGTAAAATAAAGCCAGTGGTTGTTTCTGGCTCCAACTTTTACTCAGAGTTGTTCTAATAGTTATAAAACATGTGTTAAACTGCCCCTATCAGTAGTGTCACCTAGGATTAGAAAAATTCTTTAGATTAAACTGTTTTATATATGTGTGTGTGTGTGTGTGTGTGTGTGTATGTATGTATTCAACAAAAATGTTTATTGTATATATATATGCGTATATCTGTATCTGTGAATATAGAATTGTGTGTGTGCATGAATATATATGTATAAAATTATGCACACACACATACATGCATATACTGTTTGCTTCAGGAACTTGGGTATTACAAGGGTAGTAAATTATCAATGCAGCTGTTAAATCAACTATTTTTTGTTACTGCTTTAGAGTCTTCCCACTTCACCTTTGAAATTAATGGACAATATACTCATTGGGATTCCTCAAGCCACTGCTGTTAATCCAGCTGTGTTGTCATCATGCAGCTGGGACATCCCTAACTCTTTGAGTTCTTCAGCTGAATTCATATGTAAGGCTTTTCATCTACTTGCTGGTGTTCTGAGTACTAAGGGCATGGAGCTGTTTTGCAAATAATGTAGGTATATATTAAAGTGTAACTTTTCCTGATTGCTTCTGGGAACAAATCAGTTCAGAATAATTATCATATCAGGTTAAAGACACATGTGTGTGAAAAATGAAAACTCACTGTATTTTGTATTACAAAATGTATAAGAGAAACTTGGAAAATACAGAACTACTTCCCCAATACCCTCAAACCTCCATTATTAATCTGTCTCTTCAATAGATAGAAAATGACATTGTGATATTAGGGAATTGCAATTAAAGTACGTCATGCACTCTTTTTTACACTGAGTCTTAGGCAGTCCGATCACACCGAGTCTACTCTGATGCACTTTGGTCTTGAGATGCTGATTGTGCATCATTTTGAAATGTAAAATGGCAGATTAGGAGAAAGAGATTCTAGTTTCTCTTGATCAATTCCAGTGATTACATTCATAACCTTACACTAGAACATATTTTTCTCCTAGAAGCCTATAGAAAGCGAGTCACTTCTCTCCACCAGCTTTTTGCTCTGTTTCTGTTCTCTTAAGAATTCAAACAACTACCTTGGACCAGATAAAGAAAATATTTGAATTTTTTGCAAAAAAAAATTGAGACACCTATTCTCTGAAATCAGACTTTATCTTTTTCTTATCCGACAAATGCAGCAAAGGGAATCAGAAGAGAATCAGGAGAACTAAAAGAACTAAAAGGAAAATGTGTATTCCTGAAATTTCTAGCCCAAGCTGAAGACATTTGGAACAGTTGGATGAGATACTTATAAACATCTAAACTCCCAGGAATGTCATGAGACAACAAATCCATTTGTGAGGCATTTAGAAATTTCACAATTTATTTCTATTCTAAAGTGGAAAGGAAAGGAGAGCTTACAAAGTTTCAGTAGTAAGAAGGGAAAGGCAGGCTATAGGCAGTGGATAGAGAGGAGATTCTTCAGTAGGAGTCTAACTTATAGTACTCTGAAAAATCTCTCTCATCCATTGACCGTAGAAGGAGCTTAGACACAACAGATTTCCTGAGCCTTTATGAAAACTCTCTCTTCCTCATAACTACATGTTTTTATAACTTATATATAGGATATAGATTATCTATAGGTTACATAGGTTTTAAAGACATTGGCCTGCTATGAGGATTTGCGTAGAAAGGGAAGTTGAACATAATTGTGAGCATGCCAAGCACCACACTGCAGGGGAAGAAACAAATTTCCCTGTTAAAACTCTTAGAAACCTACATGCCTTGGAAACCTTTCTGGTTTGATGAAATGTCAGTTTTGCTGGAAAAGACCGAGGATACTTCAAAAAGCTCCAGACCCTTATTCATATCTTCTGGTCTGTTGGATTGTTGACCTTTCCTCACATAATTGTTCTGCTTTTTGTTTTATGTAAGAGAGAGAGAAGGAAAAAAACATATAAATAAGAAAAAGTCAAGCACACTCATTCTAATATATAGTGTTTATAATAACATACAATTAATGGTTGAAAATGTAAAACTGGAATCCTTGTTTTGTATTGTTTTGACTTTTGGAGGTGGAGGGGGTTGAAATAATGCCAGTAAGCACTGCCCTGTATGGGGAACTGAGAAATGTTCTCTAGCCTACAGAATTTGCAAAGCTCAAGAAAAGGGAAGTATAAGTTTAAGGTCTTTCAATCCATGCTTAGGTAACCTAAAAAGTGAATTGACTTCAAAACTCTTAAGCACTTAAAATCTGAGACTAGGCAAGTTGCTTACCAGGAAGCATAAATGCAAATTTCAGAATAACCAGAAGTTTCTCAGTTTTAAAATCTTGGCCTAAGAACATTTCTGAAGAGTAGTGTAATATGAAATATAGTAAATCTGAGAAAAGATGAAACATACAAAATATTTGTTTTAATGAATACTAAATCCAGATTTCTTTCTTTTAGACTTCCTTATGTAATATCATTGCTACATTTTTCTTTGTACATGTTTTCCAGAGAGCAACATCCTATAAACCATAACAGAAATTCAAGAAGTTAATTAAAACAAAACATTAGGTAAAATATATCACATAACTCACAAATACCAAATGTGCAAATGCTGTTGAACTCATATGAAAAGACATAAAACATATGTGGATGTTATTTCAAATTTTTCATGCCAATTTACCACTACTTGCAAATTCCAGGGAGTAAATTATGAGCTGAAGAATGAATTCATCTAAGAGCCTGTGCACTGATAAGCAAAGTTAGCAAAAAGTGGGAAACAAATATAAAACAGCATGAAGCCTTTATGTAACTGATGGAAAAATAACTTGTTTGTACTTCTTGTCACTGCATCTCCAACATGTCCTTACATGCTTGCCTCCATCTTTAGACAAAAAAAATAATTAAAAAGTGCCAATATGGTTATAAAACCTTAACTGAATTGTTTTTCCCTCAAGAACAATAATTGTACATTATTTCAGACAACCAAATCCAAAGACATACTGTGAAACAGTTTCAAGCTACAAAAATAGATAACTGGCAAAAAATTAAAAACTAAAAAGCAAATAAAAACATTTCCTTTAAATGATTTCTCTCTTGAAAGAGGAACACATAAGCAGCAAAAAATCATGTGTCAATATCCCATCCAAGTACAGATGAAATCAAATAAATGCAGTAACACGTTAATTATTTTCCCCAAAATGTAATTTACAAGCAGTTATGGATGCTGACTAGAATATATGTTAGAAAAAATTTACTATTAAATTCTTCCCTCAAGTTATACCATATCCAGCCTTAAACTTTACACACATTCACAACTAAGCAACTAAACAACAATGCATTCTACTTAGTCATCTGGTGGACATCAGTGGAGTTACTCTGTAGTAATTACATGAGCAAAGAACAAATTCTTGCAGATATGTGGAGCAGTAACACACTGACATTCTTGGGTATTTTAAGGTTATGGTTTAAACATTACATGCATAACAAGAGGACTCCATGTTTCTTCATCTAAACTGATGCTTCATCAAAAGAATTCTTTATAGATTCAGCAAAAGACAACTGCAAATAGTTTTAAGCCATTTATGAATAACTGTGTTACACTGGTACCTTCTACACAGACTCTGCTCCTCCCTCAAAGCATGATGTAGAACACTGAAGAGCTGCAACCTTGTTCCAGATCATTTTGATGTCTGCACTGAGCTGAGATTTTTTTTTTTTTTTTTTACTTCTCTGGCACAGGATGTTTTGTAGCCTAGAATAAAACCAGAACTGATGACAGTTTTACAGAAATAACTTATTATCTTGCTCTAACTCTGTGTGTATGTTTGCATGTTGTGTGATCTTTCGGTGTCCTTGTTGACGTGCTAGCACAAGTAGAGAAAGTCTTTGATGGGATGATACTAGTATGAGATCTCAACAGGCCATAAATTTGGTATTGGAACAGAATAGAGGGACAGCTCTACAGAGCTTCTTGGGACCCTGGCTCCCCTAAAGCAGATTCACTCTTATTCTAACAGGATACACATCAACTTCAAGTAAACACCAGCAGATTTCAGGAGGGTCTTTCTCTGCTGAAAAATATTATAAAGGCAGGCCTCATTTCAGTGTCCTTGAATTGTGGCCTGTATCATTAAAAGCAGGTGTTGTGGCTTTTCTAACTAATGGTATTTGTACCACTGGTTTGGGATGACTCAAATGCACTCTCACCCCATGCATGCAGCCCCTGGTCAGCGCAGGGATCTGGTTACAACACACGTCATGCGTGGTAGTCACCCCTCAGGAGGTAACACAGGAACCAGTAGACTTCCTTTCACCAGTCTCTGGTGTGTAAAACTCCAGCATCTTGTCTAGGTTCTTTCGATGGCCAAGAGATAAAGAAGGGCACTTTTCCTGTAGTCTTGACATCAGTCTGAGGAAGGAATTGCCTCTCTTCCCCATGGCTAGAGGGGGGGATGTGAGTGAGTGGCTCAGACCAGCTGCCTAACTCTGAAAAAGCCAACACAGGTTCTTAGGAGTACTTGAAGAGCATTTCCATTTTATCTGATTGCTAAAATCATTGACATGAACTGGTCAATCTAAAGAGAATTGCAAAGTGAGCAGCGTCACTGTGCTTGCTCACTGAGCTTCAGATGTAAAGTTAACAAAAAATTAAGTAAGGAGAGACCTGCCACTCCCCTCAAATATTAAGGTCAGTGTCCAATTACACTGGCTAGGAAACAATCCCAAAAAAGAAGAGGAAAATTAATCAGTGAAGAAACAAGGCATTTGTGTTCTCATAGAGTGCAAAGCTGTTATAATACTGAGTAGAATAGCTAGAGCAATACAAATATCTATCTTTTGGAGTCCAAGACGGAGCCTTGCCTGCTGAAACTTGCAGCCCCTGACTTCAGATGACAGGGCTTTCATTTGTGCAAGCAAGATACAGCCCTCAAGGAATTGTCAAGATGCCAACAACTCACTTATTTGGGTCAGATTTTGCTGACTATGGTAAATAGATGAGTTTGGGAATAAGGGTGGGCTCATGCATGTTTGTGTGCATCAGAATTATGAGTTCAGTGGAGTGGTAAGCCAGGAAACTATTAATTTTCGTAACCCACAACATCTGAGCATAGTGTATTGAATTTTTAACCCCCCTCAGACCGAAGCTTTGTTTGGTACTTTGTAATCTGTGACAGCAAAACACATTGCACTACTTTTGATATGCAAAGCCTGGCAAAAGTGCTGTCCTCCCCACTCTATCTTTCTTGCCCTATAAAGAAAGCAGAGACTGAGGTAGCTTTTCCTGTTATCTTACATACCCATTTACTAAATGCTTAACTGCTTAATTAAATGTATGAATATGTTTAATTTGAATATGAATATACTTAATAATATTCACAAATACAATTCAATGCTACAAAAAGTTACCATTTGTACTGTGCCTCCTGGTTGCTTCAGGGTTCTCCTGCATTTAAATCAAAACACTAATTTAATCTAGCTGTCAGTAAAGGATAAAATTCAAATAAGAAAAAAAGGGATGCAAAACTCAGCCCCAAAACCTATAAGGAGACTTGAAAGTAGTAGGTGAGTTGTATCCATTTTGTTACCTTATAAAGGTATTAGAAATAACCTTTATGCTACAAAGATGTATATAGAGTTTTTTCTTCATCCAGATGTTATTCTTGTCTTATGGAGAATACAGAGCTGCCCTCCCAATGATTTTTAAAAATATGAAAGAAAAAGATAACAAACAGAGACAGAATCCCAGCTCTCTCTGCAATGAACATCTTACTGGCTCACCATCCAGACTGTGATATCTTAATGTATACTCAGAAAAGTAACCCCCACAAAGAATTTTCATGTATTTGTGTATGAGTACCTACTAAGGTTATTGACTCAAGAAGGGCCTACTCAAAGTTTGTTGAAGTCAATGGGGGCCTTACTACTTGAATTTAGTGGATTTGAGATCAAGTCCTATAACCGGATATAAAATAGAACATCCTAAATCCAAATAACATTCTCTTTTCTGAGTGATAGGGGAAAAAGTGAGTGATCAGCCTAAGCAATGAAAAATAACTGTATTTAAAAGTGACTGTCAGTACAAATTATCTGGCATATTGTAAATGAGGAGAAGAGGCATTTCTAGTCAGACTTTTGCTTTATAAATGTTCTTTTTACTAATAATGTTTTTTTCAGTTCATAAAGGTCTGATAGCATGCCAAGCCTTGTCTTGCAATGAAATAAACTTTTAAATATAAGCAAGAAGTATAAAAGAAATTAAAAAGTTAAGTTATTCATTTTCACATTTTTCTACTGTTAGGGTAGTATATAGGTAGAAACAGGGAAAACCAGCAATGATCATATCTCAGTTTCACTAGTGTGGTGACAACATTATGTCTATATTTCTACCCTGTGTAACTGTGACTCTAAATAAACCTAGCATAACCTGAATGCAAAATCTAGTATAACCTAGAATTTGGGTGGCTAATGGCTGAATAAGGCTATATAGATATACTAAGTTCTGGTGCTGTCATCTCAAGGATTAGCAAGGGTGTAATTCTGGAGAAAATACACTTTTTCATGTTTGACAGCAAATCTTGCTTGCACTTTATGCATCATATGTTCTTTTGGTTTTGGGACTCTGCTCTGGGAGAGCTTTTAGTATGGAAAAGAGCATTCATTGGCAATCACAAGTCAGAGTTTACAAACTATGAAAGAGGGAACAAATTAACTGTATTGCTTTTATTGCTTAAATGTCTTGAAAATACTGATATAGATCAAAGAAATAATATGCATGAATCTCAATTCATAGGTTTCTAAGCTCTGCATTTCCTAATTGTGCATGGTTATTTTAATTCTTACACAATTTTATAGCTGAGATGCAAAAGGAAACTGGAGCATAGCTTTTATAGCCATTAAAGGAACAAATTATTTTGCAATAAAACAATTGTAATTGAATAAAGACAAGTTATGCATGTCTTAAAAGTTCTAAGTAAACATTTCTGAGTCATCCAATAGTTATCACATAAATAATTAGAAAGCTGTTAAAATGCATTCCATTATTCTTTAGATTTAGTAAATACATAGAAAATCTTTAAAAGCTTTTTGAATGGCAAACCAATAAACTGGGAATTGGAATCGAAATGACTGTTACAACATAAATTTTTTAAAGCAGTCTCATTTCTAGATCAAAATCTCTTTTGCAAAGTAAACGTTTTTAGAAGGAAAAAGTAAAAAGACAGTTTGTGAGGAAGGTGTCCAAAATGATCTGAATGACTGGGATAGAAATAGAAAAGACATAGATAAATAGAATATTATTTCTGCCTTCCGGACTCACAGGTGAAATATACTTTAGTTCTCATTTTCTTAATTTTAAAGCTTCAATGTGCACATATTGGTTTTTAAAGTTAAATTGGAGATGAAATTTACTAAACATTATAAGCATATTCATAGTTGTGCTAAACACAAGCATTTTATCCAAATAAGTTTCTTCAGTACTTTGCCAGTAGCACAAAGAATTGTGGAATCAGTGCTGAAATGTTTTATTTTGAAAGATTGAATTGAGACTGGATAGGAATTAAAAATAGCTGTGCTTGTTGGTTAAATGAATAATATCTGTCATGTAGATTCACAATATGAATCAGATAATAATCTCTGAAATAATTTTCTGCAATTACTCCATTACCTGAGGGAACTAGAAAGATAAAAGACTGTGAAAGCATAAATTTTATGTTACAGATAGTTTTAGACCTTCCCCTGTTGATTTACCCTACACACAGGAAGAACTAGTTTCAGCTTGAGCTTTTGCTAATAGCTTAGGGGTACGTACATTTGGAAAGGGAGCTGGTCCTGCCTGGCTCCTCTGGCTGGATAACCTGTAGGATATCAAATTAACACTCTGAATGGGGCAGTCACACACCTGGCTGTCAGCTGGACATGTCAGACATGGGAGAGCCAGTTTGCACAATGTGTCCTTGAGAGAGAGTGAACTTCAGATATGCAGTCACCTTAAACCCTGCATACAGTCAGTGGAGAACGAAGGGCTCTCCTGGCGTGGGGTCCGAGCAGGGCTGTGATGGAGGTGCTCTTTTTCAACCATACAGAGTCTGAGGTGACCGGACTCCCATGCTGACACCTACTACATGATGCTGAAATTTGATGTCAGGAACAGCTTCCTTATTCTTCATTTCTCTGGATTCATGCCCTAAGCATTTAATGTTACACCCTAAACCTATTTCTTCCTGACTTCTGAAGACATACTGGATTCTAGAGGGGCAAAACTTTGAAGCAATTCCTCCTTTTGCACTCAGTCTCCTCATTCTGCGTATAATACATGGGACCAGATCATATGAAAAATAATTAAGAGAACTAGACAAAGCGCTCTCCTTGGGTCAGAACTGTCTTCAGCACTTCTGCCCATTATGAGTGCAGCAAACAAAAATGTCTTGTCATTCTTCAGCAGACTACTCTGGCTACCATTCTGTGTATGTTCTCTTAGGTTCTCTTAGAACCTGTTCTTTCCTTTATGTTTCTAAGAGTGCAGTTGTACAAAATACATGCCAAGTATTAGAGGATGAAAACTGACTTGTAACATTTGATGCATTATATATATCTTGAAAATGTACACTCCCACAATCATTTTGGTTAATTAAGTATCCTGTGTCTGACTTGAGTCTGTACCAGAGAATGAAAGGGAGATAAGCATACCAAACCAAACTGATAGCTCTGTATACAATAATCATGGAATCTACCATTTTTAGGCAAGTTATGTTGCATTTTGGTTAATGACAGAACTATCAGATCTGGCAAACTGGCATCAGAATTATTAGAAATCCAAACCAAATGAGAAAGCAATACATTAAGTGGACAAAGATAAGGGTAAGAAGGGTAGTTCTTAAGAAATGACAGCATTTCACCAGAGGTTTCCATGCAAAACCAGATGGAAGTTATTGCACTATTTTTTTTTTTTTTTGACAGATTACAATGTCTTAGTTGGAAGAGGTATGACTGTAATCATAAAGACACATGTGATATAGCTTTAAATTAATTAGCTTAATTTCCAATAGTAATGTGGTTATGGCAAACATGACCACCAGCTGCCCAGGACTTTGCAAGATAGGCTCAGAACATGGCACACAGCCGCTAATATGTGAGCAGATTAATCTGAAATGAACTGTGCGTGCCTTCCTCTCTTCTAGTCACACCTCAGCAATGCTGTGTAGAGATTTCCTTACCTTTTATGAGAGATACCTGCATCACAAAATGGAGGGATTCGTTAGAGTGAGTTGGCAGAGCAGGGCTTGTGTTATGAGAGAACTGTATCTCCTGTGAATTTCTTTGCCTGACTCCCATGTGTGCAATTAAAAGAAAGAGCTATAGGCGTGCCTAGGGTACTCTGAGTTATTTGAATGTTGTAGTGTGTCTGTAGGAGAACGTGGAGATCTTCCTACCAGTGGTAGGAACTGCTGGTGGTATGCGAGAGAAAGCATGCTTTACAGCTTAATGATGAGCAAGTGAAAGAAATTATTCAGCAACATCCTGTTTATCAGATGAAGGGACTTGTAACTGTGGTACCTGTGTTCTTTTAGAGGCGTCTAGAGGCTAGCTGTTTCACTGCACTGCTGGTACAGGGAAAGTAACTAGCATCACCTCAGAGAACAGGTAAACTGAGACATCGCTCAGGACATGTGCCACCGATCTCCAGTTCTTTGTTTTGGGAAGTGAGAGTTTTCCTGAGCGAAAGAGTCCATTGGCCAATTTTGCAACTTTGTGAGTAGGGTTTTTTTATCACTTAATTTCTCTATTTTAATGAGAGAGAAATGTTTTCTCAGGGTAAGCGATAATTAGCCTGTATATTGCTCCTGAGAATCGCTCCCTAGCAAGGGAGGACATGCTTGTATATAGGAGATAGAAAAGTGCTGTAGAGCCCAAAATGTAATTTTTGTGAAGTCCAAGCTGGACACTGAAATGATCCAAACATTCCTCCTACACTTCCGCCCCGACAAACTCTCTCAGAACTTCACTCCCTGTGTGCATGCAGCAACCCAGCTGTGCCAGCCTCTTCCCTACTTCACCACTTTCTCTTATGACCAAGTTTTATCTTTCCTGGAATTCTCCTTCAAATTGCAACAGAAGAGAATGCTCGTCTTCTTATCAGGTCTGTCTAGAGGGTATCTCAGTCCATTTTGTTGGCTGATGCCAATTTTTGTGCTTCAGCGATACTTTCTTGCTGAGCTACATCTTTTGTAATTCTGTCTTGAATTTATGAGGCTATCAAGACAGAAGCCTCCTGAGAATATTCCTGAATATTTTGGCAGTTCTGGGTTACATTCAGGCAGAGGTATGTAATTGTTTATGTCCAACAAAAGCATCTAAGTTACCTGAGGCTGTTGTGATGTTTCTGGCTCGGTATTTCCCTAAAATATTGGGATTATGCTACAGATCAGTTCTGTCACATCTGTAACTTTCTGGATTTGCATGACTACTTTGTATGACATGATGAGGTCACATTTTTATAACATGACACCTTCCCCATGACATGGCTCTTCAGCAACTTCAGCAAGATGCATTTGTATCAGAAGTTGCCTACTGTGGCATTAGCTCACAGCACTAGTGTGCCAGCATGGATTTACTACACCTCACAGGAGAAACATTGTTTTTCAGCCTGTTAAATGTGCTCTGGTGGAGCAAAAGCTCTGAATTTGGAATAGCACAGTTGCCTAATCTGACCACCATATAAGCATTATTTCCTAGGCAATCTTTTCACCTCAGATTTGTAGAGATTTGTGCCTGAGAAATTTCGTTCTCCTTTCATATGCAAATGCCATGTTGAGTTCTGCACTCATAGCATACAGAAGTGGAGGGATTCATCTCCTGTAACTTTAGATACCTATATTGCAGATGTTCACCTTGGGCTGTCTTTGGTGCCGGCTAAAATAAATAAACCCTTCTGGGGCACAGCTTCTCTGAAGCGTTTTAGATGCCTACCTTTGAGGATGTGGAGGATCAGGCTTTGAACACCTAAGGCCTAAAGACACCTGCAGTGACTGTCAAAAGGGTCTAAAATTACTAACTTAAATATTGAAAATTTCCAAATTGAGTCACACGAATCCTCCCTAAGAGGCCAAATTTAGGCCTATCAAGCAGCACAGATGGCTGTTTGCTGTTACCAACAGGGCACAGCTCACATCTGTATAGGTAAGTACAGGTAAGTGTATCCCTAAGTCTTAAACTGTGGTCTCCTTTGAACTTATCCGAAGCATGGGCTTAGCTTGTATGCGGACTCTCTAAAACCTAGAGATCTGGTAGCTAAGGAACTTTTAGCAGTATTTCTCTCTTAGGAGGGAAATAAGCGTAGAAGGTGAAACTAGATTCATTTCCTGGCAGTCAAGAGAAAAATTCTACCAGTGGGGATAGAGATAAAACTAAACAGCTTTTTTCATTGCCTTTCAGATTCTACTTATTGTATTTGAGTCATCAGTTCTGTGTTTCTTATATAAACAGATCACTTAACTTTTATTTAGAAAGAGGCAGATTTATACTGTCTTCTTCTGGAACATTTCATAGTTGCAATCAAAGGGGAGATATTCTAGAGGAAATTAGAAACAGGCATTCCTGTGAGTTTGGTGTCAAGTGATAAGCTTCACAAAAGGTTACAAATTAAAGAGACTCTTTCTTTGACAGGTAGAAAAAGTATGAAAGCAACATAATCTAGAAGTCATGGCAAAAATAATGACTTTTAAACACTGGAGGTCTTTGCAAAAATTCTGAAAAAAATACTATCAGCCTGTTTTCTAAAAGAAAATAAAGGAAATGTATATATGTAAGGTTCTTTTGTTTATTTCCAGGAATGTGATTTTTTTTTCTTATCTTGTGGCTACAGCTTTCCCTAAGATAAAATAATTACCAAGCATAAGGCTAGTGTTCTGACATCATTAATAGTATCATGCAAGTTGTCTTAAAAGACATCTGTGGGATGTGGCTTTGAAAAATGTCATTAGCAAAATCTACAATTTTATTTAAAATGGAGTTACAGCTTTGAGAACTGTAAGGGTATCAGACTGCACATAATAATTTGTTTGTTATTTGCAGTAAGTCCTTTTTCTTCATTTTACATATGGACAAGTAGGATAGCTTCATAATTCTAGTTTTCTAACTTGAGGGCTCTTGAACTGTGTCTTGAAGGTAAATGGAAATATTGTGATTTTTTTTTTCTCTCTACCACAAGAGTGATGTTCAGCTTGAAGATCTGTACGCAATGTAGTTGAGTCAGGAGGTCAAGGAATTTCACAAATCATAATTTTTTAGTCATCTGTTGTCAAAGTACTTGGCCTGTCATGGGGCGCACTCTGTGCATAAAATTCACCATAAAATTCAGAAAAAATATAAAAAGATGATAGCTAGAATATGAATAGACTAAAGATGAATAAAGTGAATTCCCTATTCTTTAATGACAACCACACTCAAGTGTTACAAGAAACATTCTTCAGAAATTTGGGATTGTAAAGGCAATTTTTTGTTGAATGAATGTGTAATCACCTGACATGAAAATTAGACACTCACAACAATACTTTATTCCAGAATTTGCTGAAATACAAGGACAGCTAACAGGAGCCATGTATGCTTAGAGCGTCCTGGTAACAGGCAATTCATTTTTACACTGACCCTCATGTCCCTTGCATTCAGTTTTGTGTGGAACCACTTTTGATGGTCTACCCAAGGAAACCTGTACTCCTTCCAAAGGCTTTGGGAAAACTGTGGTTAGACAATCAAACCATGCTGGAACTTAATAAGCCTTGTTTTGTCTGCAGCTGTAATGAATTGTCCCTTGCCAATCCCTTCTATGTCTTTGATCTTATAAGACAGCTTTGGCTTATTAAGAGGACAAGCCAAAATGGTCTTTTAACAGAAACCTATTCTTTTGGACAAATGGGATTTTGGATGAGATATGCCTGCAGAAAATATTGATTTGGAAAAATTGTATCACTGCTTTTGGTGGTTGTAGCTCAGTTGTTTCATAGGCTCATGACCTCTCTGTGGGTTAGGATCTTTGTGTGAAGTTTGTCTGGCACAATACCTTAATCACAGATTATTTTGATATGTCAGTGCTGATGTTACATTTTCCAATGTATACATCCCTCCTCACTCCTGTAAATGTTTCTCAATCATACCATGGAGAAACAAGAAAAGTTTTAGGTGTTATAAAAAAGTGAGAAAAGCCTTAAATTTATTTTCTTTGCAGATCAACCCTCAAGGCAGTTTGCCCTGGGCTAGGTTAGCCCTGTGGAAAGTGTGAGCAGGAAAAATGCGGTGTTGCAGATGTCTGAAAGTTTTCTATTCCATGGTATTTTGAGTTAAACATATTGCAAGTAACACTCAAAAGGTCCCAGAGTTAGTGCATTGGTGACATTTCAGATGGGTTTTGCCAGCATTGTCATATTCAAAGCATTTTCAAAGCATTCCAGTGAGGGCCCAGGTGTCTATCACACCCATGCACAAGTGCCAGCAAACTTTTCTGTGTCATTAGAGGTTTCCATTTCCTTAGGAATCTCTGTATATCATGGGTCTCTGAGGCAGCCAGCCAGGATTCAGTCTGGGTAACAAATGATGAATGGGAAGTTTCTGCTTCCATGTTTTTTACTGTTCAAGACACATTTTAAGGCTGAATGACAGCTCCAGGATCACACTCTGTTCCTTGCACATCTAGATGAAAAACAAGACAAAAAAAGAACCCAGCTCTGTGCTCCACCAGACATGGAAATATCTGTTCAAAAAGCAGCCATTACCATTTTGAGGGCCAAATGACAGTTACTGATATGCTGAGTGGTTGGAGAGCATTTGAAGGACTCCGCACCCAGACACTGTGAAGCATCAACGGTGTTGTAATATTGCTGCTACTGATTTATGAGCTGAGACTCTCATGGGCTATTCAATAAAGTTCAAAACTAGGAAGAAATTTATGGTCTGTCCTCAGTGATACCCTTAAAAAGCTAATGGCATTTTGGCCCTCCCTTCTCCCCCCAGTATGTATTTTTTAGTTTCACAGTATTGGTGACTCAGCACTAGCTGGCTGAAAGAAGGTCTTCCAAGCTGCTTTTTAGCACTGGGGAAAAAAAAGGAAAAGAGAGTTGGATTAGACCCTTGGACAGTTACATGGTTTGGGAGAGGATGCTTCTTTCTTTATGTACATACAGAGTCTACAGTAGTAATGAGAATGAGACTGTCTTGGCACCCGTAGAATACAATAAGGGGTCATAATTAAATTCTAGTGAAGACTTAAAGCCTTACATATTGCTTTACAACTCTCATATATTAAGGCTACTTTTGAAATGAAAAGAACTGGAAAAATATTTTAAGTTACAAATCTTCCATTATTAGAGCTTTACAAAGAGCAGCTTTATCAGAAAGATTGATTCAGAATTATTAAAACATTTTGAATACAACTGGATAAAAGAATTTGTAATTCTATACTTTCAGAAGGGATGGACATATGCTCATGCAAAATGTTCCTATTTTCTAATCAATGCACTGTCCTCCTTGCTCTTTCACTGATTCTTCTGAGACTATGTAGAGAAAATATATCTACAAGATGAATTCTTGAAAATATGTTTTCTATTACTGTATGCTCATGTTGCCACTTGCAGGGCAATAATAGGCATAATATTTATTGAGTACAATCTGTTAGACATTTCTATGGGATCACACTCTCCAGCTCCCTTGAGCTTTTTACTAACGCTGGAAGGGCTGTTTCCTCTGAAAATATAAACCCAGTTTCAGTTCCTGTGGCCCCCTTAAGCTTTTCTTAGGCAACAGAGGTTGTGATTTTACACAACCCCTGTAGGACAACTTATTTTGGGAGGAATGATCGTTGTAACTGAGGGAAGATACTCAAAGGAACAGAACTCAGGGGCCTTCTGAAATAGGTCAGTCAGACATATAGAAGGCAATGTGGCATAACTGATAACAAATATTTCCCTCCCAAGAAGCAAACCCTGCACTAAAAAGGTGTGATTCTATGCTCTGCTCTCAGATTGTATGCTTCGTGTTTGAAATGAAGGAGATTCAACTCACAATCAGACCAGCAGTAACTATGCTGAAATTCATTACTTGTTTTGAAAGCCTGAGAGCAGGAAATAATTGCAGAGGTGCAAAGGATGAGTTGTTATTGTGTGTCACCCTGATAAGACTTAGATATTGCATGAAGTCACACAAACTGCTATTTTAACTGTTGCTGTTGTTCAAGAGTTCTGCTGTAACTAATAATGGCCATTGTCAAAGTGGGCTATGGCCAGTATTTCAAGTTGTTACTTTGACTCTACTTCTCTGTTTTTCTACTGTAGAGAGTAGGTACTCTAATACTGACTTCATTGCTTACTAGATAAGTTTTACAAATATCTTTTGCAGACATATTTTGTGTTCTTTAAGAGATTTTTTAAAAATATTTCTATAAATTCAGGATTTGGCTATACACTCAGTAATTTTAACAAACATGGACATCTCACAATAAGCAAACTTGCAGCTATCTGCTGCTCTCTGTATATGTTTTTCAGTGTGGTTAGAGTTCATTCTCATATGTGTTCCTATCAGTTACACAAACGGAAGATCATATCAAGTGCTGGAAATCTGAAACAACTTTATGGCTGCAATTAGAAGAGCAACCAGTAACTATTTTCCAGCTTTATAAAAGCCACATACATCCAAGATGCCAGATGCTTAATGGCATCAGTGAGTAGGTTCTGCATGTCAATAATATGTAAATGAAGTTTTCTAAATAAAGTTCTTTTCCCTCTCCACGAACAGAGACAAGAGTAACACTCTCTCCAAAATTTAGATGTACTAGGTCAGTTGGGAGAACTGTAAGAAAAAGTGGGTGCTTTTGTGGTACCCCAGAAGTACCCATTAATGAAAATATGAAACCTTCAAGAACTAGCAATAAACCACTGGAGATCATCTAACTAGTGAGATCCTGGGCATTTCATTACACCAGCGGAATTGATTTAGATGATAGAATTAGGCTAGATTGTTTTCTTGTCATAAAAGTTTCAGACTTGGATAGCTAAATGTTCAAGCAGCTCTTCATCTGTTGCAGCTCAGCTGTCCTTCTTGAAGCAGTGCATTTACTTTCATATTTGCTGTTATTACTACTGGAAATTGTTTCAGAAGGATTCATGATAATATTTCAGTAACATTCAGATCTTGAGTGAATTGCACAATTGTTCTAGGATATTGTCTCATTTCTACAATAGCTCTTCTTTCTTGCAACAACTTAAAAGCAAACATAATGAAAAGATAAATTTATTAAACATAAAGCTGGGAGTGCCCCCAAGGAATGAAGTTATATGATGAGACTAGAGTGTTCTGTGCCAGTTAGTGGGAAGAGAGAGTGCCAAGTAAAGAATAAATGGTGGAAAATTGGCATTTAAATAATTGTAGGGGAAAACAGAGATTTCAATAGGCTATCGTTAAAATATGGGCTTATAGAATCAAAAGCTGGTTGCAATTTTGACAATTCTAAGTTGGCAGGTGCCTGCAAACAAAATTAGGCTTTTCATCTTGTCTGGAATTAGTAGTTAATAATACTTAGACATTTCTGGCCTGTGGGACTCCAAAAACAAATCAGTGTGCCCAGATGAGATAGTAAAGGGTGGTTCATAAAGACTGGTGCCAGTTTGAACCAGTTCAGACAAATGTGGGAATGAAAACTATCAGCTACATAAAATGGAGTGTAGATGAGGGAGACTGTGAAGTTTTGAAAAGCCATGTGTGCGGATGAAACTAGAATGAGAAGAGAGAAGCCCGTTCAAATCTATTTAACTGGCATGGGGCTGAATGGTTCTGTGAAGAACCAGGGTATTTTTGTAAGATGCAGTTCCACCCTTTCTTCCTTCAGGAAGAGCATAGATCTGGAAAGTATGCGCTAGCCAGCAGTAGCTAAAAGCCCATATGTTACCAGTTTGTAGGAAAGAGATGCCTATTTTGGATAACAGAGTCTAAGGTCTTCAACTATGGTCAGTATAATGAGCTGCATCTCTGAAGAGCCTCTCTTGAATGCAAGAAAGGGAAGGGGCTTTATTTCTTATGTGAAAGTTGAGGAGGAAAAAACAGCATGTTTTTCCATCTTACCTGTTAACTTACTCCCAGAAAGAGAAAAGGGTTGGCTTTTAAGTCAAGTGTTGTCATCTACAAAACCATAGAAAGTACAGGGTGTTTGTACCTCTGAAATCATCCTGAAATCATTCTGTCATTCAGAACTTATTAGTCCTTGATCTTACATTGAAAATGAAATGTCAAACACTGTCCATGTAAGCTAAATACACACAGTAAAGAAGAAAAAAAGTCTGTGATGAGCCATGTAATGAAGTTGACCTACTTGGCAAAATACCATATAAAATTACTGCAAAAATCTGAGTAACAAACTAGAAATGTTCCCAAACAAAGCCGATAAGGAAGTTCTTGTTTTTTGCAGGAATGCTACACTGTGCTGCTGTGGTAAATTCTCATTAAAAAAATCCTTCCACAACTAGAGTGGAAAATCTATTTTGATTAATGCAGGCATTAAGACTAAAATATTAAAGGCAAATGTCAACATTTCATATAGCTATTTGGCTTATTTAAGCCCTACACTCATGTAGTCTTATTGAAAAAAATTTTTTTTAAAGAAAAGCAAGTGTCAAGAGAAAATGCATTCTACCTTCATACTATCCTATTAGGAGGCAATGTCATTGGTTATGTTGTGAATCTTTCTGTTGAGCTCAGCTCTCTAATTCAGATAATTTATATTGCAGCCATGGAATTAGAGAATATATTTGGGCTCTTTATCTATATATTTGCCTCATTAAAGATAGCAACAAAAATAGTTGCATGGGAAAAGAGAAATGTTCAGTGACACCCCTCCACCAATATTATTTAAAATTTACTAATTCATATTGTACTGCAACAAAGGCACTGTGGATGGCAGGCAGGATGTCTCATCTGGACAATAGAAATAACTGTGGTCCTGCAGGGAATAACTATGTGCTTGGATATTCTTTTCTATGGCTTACATGATACTTCTAAATTTTCAAACATTAAGACTTGGTTTTCCCTTAAAGATTAGAAAGACAATCTTGCAAATGCCTGAAGACAGTAATTCCCTCATCAAATATGTACATGTACACTCTTAACATTATTTGTGTTAAGCATCATACATGCAAAGAGCAATTAGATTTGAAATGCAGTAGGAGATCCTGTGAAAAGTTATCTGACATCAGTACATTCTGATCCCTTGCTTACTTTTTTTTTTTTTTTAAGGAAACAGATACATTTTGGAAATTCTCAGTCTTTTATGTATTTTCTGTTTTTAACGTAGTTCCATCACAAAGATTACAACAGGTTGTTAGGAACTGGCATGAAAATATGTCATATTTGGCAGGGTTTAAATATGGTCTTCAAAAACACGTAAGACACAAGATACGAAAAGACAAAACCATATAAGATATTTTTGTGAGATGTAACTTTCTTACTATTCATGTTAGGATCCATTCAGTAGCTTCTTCAAGACTACTTCAGTGGGATTTCTTAGGACTAGGTTGCTTGCTAAAGAAGCCCCTGGTTGACAGATGAGCTTAATTCTGGGCCACTTCAAGGAACACTGGTGTTAAGTTCAAATTGCAGTATCCTATGGTGGTATCTGAACTTTAGGACTCAAAGGGAGCTTCCCACCTTGCCTCCAGACATATTTTCTGACTGAGGGTTGAGAAAAAGCCAAATATGTTCAGTCCTGCTGTTTTATCCCACCCTTAGTTTGCAGGAACACCCCAGATTCCAATGAAAATTACACGCACAAGGAGGGAGCTGTACTGCACTCCAGCAGGTAACCTAGTCGGGACAAGATGTTGTCCAGAAACACAATATTCAGTTTTGCTTGGTATAATAAGTCAAAATGTTCTATCTGTGATTTCATTTTCATTATGCCAAACACAATATAGATTAACAAAATATAAATTAACAGAAATAATATCTCAGTCCTCAACAGAGGTACTGGCTGTTAGGAAACTGCCGCTCTTCTCTACACCACTTCTGTGGGACAGCGCCTTGATTGGCAGGAGTGTGCAGTTTTCTGACTACCCTCTCTGTCCTTTCTGTAGGGGAGCTGCAGCCCCAGATGTAGAAGGAACAAAAGTCTTATAGAACCCAGTTCCCAGATCCGTTCAATTTAAATTACCTTAAAATGTCTCATATGTCAAAATTGTCTTGTCTGTTCTGATGTGACATCAGCTGAAGAAGAGCTTTTATCAGTATAAATTTTTCTTAGAATTCACGATTTGCTCTTGCATCTGTTTCTGATATGACTCTCCTGTTGCGGTCTGGTTTAACGTCAGGATTAGTGCACTTGGGATCAGGAGATGAGAAATCACTTGGAAGGTGGGGACCTCATCAATCTTTAGTACTTCTCTCTCCCCATTAATCTTTTCTCTGTCTTTTCACATTAGATTGTGTAAGGGGTAATAATGTCTCATGTGGTTTGCTGTAAAGCAGTTATCACAACTGGCCTTAATGTTGTTAGCAATATTACATTGTTATAAAGTGCATACCATGTTTTTCTTAAGAGATTGACTTGAGAATATAAGTATCATTGTTAATCAGAATCTCCTTGAAATAATTAGCTAAAAAGATATCCACTCCTTTACTTCCCATACCTCTTACAGAGATATGGTAGCAACACAGTGAAGCAGAATCAACTTCCAGTGTTAGGTTAATGAACATCATGTTGTCTCATCAGCTCTGATTTATGTCATGTTGCTCACAAAAGGGAGTCAGTGTGAGAAGCATGCAGCGTTGACAGAGGAGTAGTGCAGAAGCATTTCGCAGTACACTGAATTAGGTAGCTGGCCACAAAACGTCTAGGTAAGGCCTTCAGAGATGTGTGAGAAATAAAGATGTTTATCACCAATATATTTATGTTAGTGTCTTATTGTGATATACAGATTAACCAAGTTATTGTCAAGTATCCCTTGAGGATTTTCTCACTGAAAACAGCTACTTGAGAATGAGAAAGAAATAAACAGAAACTTTCCAATGTAAGTATCAAACACAAAAATTCTTGCATTTGGCATTGGTAAGAGTAGAGGCGGGAGGAACAGGTTAGCGCTCAGTGAAATACATCTTCAGAGTCCTGAGCACCAGAGTAGTGGACATCATCGGTCTAGTTCTTATTCCGCTTCCCATCATTGTCTTGAAATTAGGAAGGGAGAAGGGAGAAAGTAAAGAAAAAGAGCTTCATTCTTTCAGCTTCATTCATTTCATATATTTCCATTTCAAATCATAGAGAAGGCTTTTTGACTAGCTTAGACTCCTGATAAAGTAATTCCCTTCATAAATTGATGCCTCTTCTCACACAGTGATCATCTAAAGCTCTTTTGACCGAAAGGGATCCTACATTTCTGTTTCAGTGTAAGAGAAAGAAGCTCTTCAAGGGAATAGGTCTGTTCCTTGCTGGGTGGAAACAATCTTAAATAACTGGTAGAAAACCTTATTTTAAATAAATTCCTGTGCTGCCCCAAAAGCCATGCACTTTTTCCTGCCATTGCTGCAGCCAGTACTAAAGTGGTGGAGGAAGCTCCTTCCAGCTGCGGATGGGAGGTGTTTTTCCCTAAACTGAGCCCCGTAGGCCCTTGTGGCATTGGCCACCTCAGTGTGTCTCTGCTGGTCAGCAGCCGCCCACCCGATGCCACGTGCCTGCAGTGGTAGCGTGGCCCCTTGCGACCGGGGCAAGATGATGAGGGCAGCACAGCTGGGCACTGATGTGGCTCTGCGGTTCCTGTGACAATGCAAAGCCCAGCTGGTGTTGTCTGCAGGGATGACTTTGAAATTTGGATCCAAGTTGCTGCACTGACACCACCAGACCACCCTGCATTACACGATATGACAGCAAGAAACTTGTGTTTCTGTACTGGTGGCGGGCCCTCTTGCAACTCTGCTTATGATTACAGTCTCACTGTGTTCTGAATAAGTAATGTACAACTTACAACTTATTGGATCAAAACACATGTTTTTTGGGGGGAGGGGGAAGGATCTGTGTTTTGCGAGTGCGTATTTTGTTTTCTTTTTGTGCCTTTGGCTTGGCAAACCTGAAGTAACTGGACTAATATATAAAGAATGTTCTGGGAAACATGGAATGAAAGCAGCAGCTTTACCTTATTCTGGGATGAGCTGACCTAATGGTTCTGACGCTTCAGTACAGTATCTTCATATTCCTTGTCCTCTGTTTAGATAAATGTTTCCAGTCAAAAACTCAGTCTAGAAAATAACTGAAGTTTTTGTCCAAACTGTGAGTTCAAATCTTGCCTAATACAGACCTCTTGTTTTAACTCTGTGACTGATCAAAACTTTTGTCAAATTTCAGAATAAGAGTGCATGCTTCAAAGGAAATTGTCCAGGCACAGCAAATATCATGCATGCCACTCAGTGAATTCATGAGGAACAGATGTCATTTGCAGTTAGAAATAAGAGCAGGCACTTATGTTTCAAATTATTTAAGCACATGAGTGCAAAGAACAACCAAAGGATTAAAAAGAAAATATTTTGCCTGTGTTAGTCCAAACTGCATATTCACATAGTCATTTAAAATCATGCTAGGAAAGATTAATAATCATCTATTATTGGCAATAGGTTTCTACTTAGAGACCCCAGCCAAGACTGGAGAGTCCTACTGTGTTAGGCTATTTGCAGATATCTAGTAAGAGATGGTCCCTATCCAGAGAAATTTATGATTCAAAAGCATATAGTGAAAGTTATTCACATGGGTGGTTTCTTGCACAGATATACATCATGATTTGCCCACTGTGTGGTTTTCTGCTTCCTCTGGAGCAGCATCATAAAAAGACAACATCTCAGAAAATACCTCCTAGTGTCTGGCTGCTCTGGGGAAGGAGGGAACGGTCCCCTCCATGCCCAACGTGCTGCTGCAACTCCATCGTCCTCTTCTGTGGGATACTCAAGTGGTGTGGCATCTCTGCTTCCTCATCTCTGCTCGGTGTAGCAGGGGGAAAACAGTTCCCACTGAAGCACTTGTGCTGCCCCATCACTGTGCAGGCTGGACCGTGATACCTCTCAGGAGATTCCTCTCGGGTTTCAGCTGAAGTCAATAAAACTACTGTTTTGGAGGACAGGTGTCATAGACTGACCCTCAGTTGACAAGGATGATGGAGTAAGAAGATAAGTGTATCAGCTAGGAACAGAGGGCTGGAAAGCTGGAGTGTAAAATGAGAAAAGGCATTGGCATCATCACATTCAGAAATAGCCAAGGTTGAATCTTGGTCCCACTCAAGTCAAGCTGAGTGCTGCTGCTGCTGCTTTCGTTGGGTCCAGGATTTTACACCCAAACTACTTTTGGAGCCAGAGAATATGATTAATACCACTGACTACAGAATGAGGCAGGATAGTGTTTTAAGACCAAAAAAAAGAAAAATGATATAACCTAAAGAAGAACCAGTACACAAAATAAATCATCTCTCTCAAGCCCCTCTGTACGTCATAGTAAGCATGCACAAAATATATACCCAGGCATGACTTCTCACTTTCCCTTTGCCTTTCACCTTTGATGAAGAGTATGTAAGACCTTAATTAACTGTGAAAAGTAAACAAATGCAATAAGCATACATCTGATCATATCAGAATCAAACAAGATGCTCCCCTGTATGGTAATAGAATTTTTATTTAAAAAATTATAGTTTTTAATTGAGTTTAGGTTTTCTTAGGAAAGCTATCTAATATCAGAAATTTGATTATTTTAGTGTTTTTTTTATACTATGCATTTTATCACCCAAATATATGTTTTGTCAAAAATAACTGTTTATGGAATGATCTAGAAAATTAATCAATATGCCAAAGCTAGAAAAGCAAAAAATGAAAACAATACATGTAATAGTTAGGCAGCCTGGAGATAAGACTTTTCCAAACTGATAGGAAAAATTCATAGAGCTGTAAATCTATACCTAACACATTGCAGCTGTAGTTACTGCAAAATGATTTTTGCCACATCTTATAATATAAATTTTCACAATTCTGGGAGTAAAAACCATTCAAAAACACTGTATACTCAGAGAGGAGTTCAGCTATTTGCCTTTTAGTTTCATATGCAACTTCAACTACAAAGTTAAAAAGATAAATTAAAGGAGAATTATATATATTATTATAGTTGAGAGGTATATAGGAAAAGTCCATCTAAGAAGCACAGTACATCTGTTAAGCATAACTCATGAAGTATTTTGTAGATTTGTTAGATTCATTTGTTGCTCATGGGTCTGCCTTTGCTGAAATCAAAAAACAAATCTCTCTCAAACTTTCATGGGAGCAGTACTAGTGCTTGTACGGCTAAATCATATTTTAGGCTGAGAAGTACACAGCCATTTCTGTATTTAGAAAGGCATATATTTAACTCTTTTGTGGCTGTTTCCATGATTTCTATAATCACTTTTATTTATATACTAGTAAAGTTAAGGGTTTCGTTTCTCTCCAGCCATCATCTGTTCAAAATGTACCTCTTTCATAAAGCATCAGTAATTGTAATATCCATTTACCAAGGAAAACTAGTCCTGCCACACCTTATATATGGTATTACAGCTATCATGCATACTCGGTTAATGATTTCAGAGGCCTATTGATATTTGTCTAGTCATATATGTTCGTATCTAGCAGAACTGGCTGATGCAGGTGAATGTTTTCATGAGTAAGATGAGTAATAGCATGTGCCATAGAAGTTGTGATCTACTTAGGGAACCTAACTTACACAAGGGAAGTCAATAGGGAAAATGCAGACATGGGACATGGAGCAATCGTTTTTTGTGGCTTTGTCACAGCTAAGGTGGTTATCATTCTTCGCTGAGCTAACTCCATCCTGTTGGCATTTTCAAAAACAGAATTGGGGATGTATTGCTGTGTGAAAAAACAAAAAGATATTTTTTGTCCTCATTGAGATCAAGACAAAATGTTTTAATAATGGAATGCCCTGTGTGATGAAAATTCTGACTGTCTGGCAACTCTTTTTAGAAGTCTTCTACAAAATCTCCCAAAAGAATAAATGTGGGCAAAACAGTGCAGAAGAAAATCTAGCTGTGCTATTCACCCTAGGAGGAAGCTGGATACAAAGTCTTTGCACCTCCATATAATATTAAAACTAGAGATAGAAGACCATATTTTTAATGTAATGTTCAATCTGAGCTTTAACAGCCAGAAAAGAACTTTCTCATGACACTGAATAACATCTTAAAGGATATTTACAGTAGACTCAGTTTTAGTCTGTATGTGGTGCCACAACCACATTCAGTGGTTGTTAATATTCTCATATTCTAACTCTTTAAAACTGTACTATTTGTTTTATTATTTGAAAGAACTTTGAAAAGAACTTTCAAACTGTGAAGTGATAGCAGTGTGATCTAATTATATATTAGTAATTTGGCCTTATTCTGAGTATAAATCAATCATAATACTGAGTAATCAAAATTTTAAACTCATTAGAAAAAGCTAAATTTACAATTTGTATGAATCTACTCAGAGGAAAGTCTGAATTATTCTAGAAAGAGATTAAAAAGATGCAACATATTTTGGTTTCTTTTGACCTTTTAGACCGATACGGAGTTGCATCTCCTTAACATGATTTTGAAAGATACCTTTTTCTATTTTATTTTTGAATTTGACTCATTTAATCTATAGTAGTCATTTTTCATTGGAAACATTCAGCGAATTAGCAAGGAGAAAAAAAAAACACTTTAGTTTAAAACAGTCTGCCACTGGTTTGTCTTCTGCCATAATCCTCTTCCTCTTCTTAACTATCCTCATTATAGGCTTCCTTATAAACCAGAGAACTATAATAACAAAATGTAATGGTGTGTAATTCACATACTATATCTATCTGTCTTTAAATGGGCCCTCACTTTTATTTCATATGTAATATTGTTCCTTTGGGATGTGAATGTTTGGAGGACGTGTTCTTATTTTCAAACATATTTGAATTTGAAGGTTGTTTTAGAAAATCAGATCTGGCCAGCAACAAATTACAATAATAAAGATTAACAGGAATGACAAAATAGGATAATCTACCAAAAACCAGCATGAGAAAAAATTAAGTGCGTCTATTAATTTTAGGAAAAAACAGCAACAAAAAGAGTTTTCTGGTGTTCTGTTTACGCTCCTTCTCCAATCCCTCATGACTGGGTGCAAAGCCTTTGCAGGTGCAGATCAGTATAGTTCCTCTGACTGCATGAACCTGTGTGAAGTTATACTGGCCCAACATCTGGAAATCATATTTTAGCAGAGTCTTAGGCCTGCTACAGATAAAAGTAGTATACAGAAAATGTTATTCTGCATTTCCTGTACTCTTTCCCTAAGGTCTTTTCCTTTTTTTTTTCTGTTGACTTCTATCTATCTGGTAATATTTCCAGGCACCGCCTAAGAGCTGCTGTATTATAATAAAATAATAGTTTGCAGTTTACGCCCAGAAAATCTATCAGTGGGCTAGTTTGCTAGAGAAATGCTTGCTTCATTTCCCTACAATGCAAAGCTGACTGTACAAGCTGGTGGCTTTCATGTACTAGGGAGTGGTTTGAGAAGGACCAAGATAAGAGAAAGTAAAGGCATTGTGAGCATAGATATATGAGTACAGGATGGTTTCTGAGATCAACTGCTCAAAGGAAACTGAGGGGAAGAGGGAAACAGATAGACCATGCCCTTTTGCAATGAAAGGAAAGAGATTATATTCATTTGTGCCATTTGGCTCCAAACAGATTTTCAGGATTTTGTTAATTTATGTTTTCAGTTGGATGTAATAGGGATTATTCAATTCTGGCTGATCTTGGCAAAAGAAAAACCTTTTAAGAGTACGTCTGGCAGTTAGCAGAAGATATTCCTATAGGCAGTGTTAAAGGTCTTGGGCAACTGTAATTAAAACAATCAACCCCAGTGTCAGCTTATATTTTCTTCAGTATCTGAATTTAGTCATAATTATGGTCCCCAGTCTGATCCTGTGCTCATCCATGAAAACTCTTTACTTCCTTTTGAAAGATTTTCTGCTTACCATGAAATAGGTGGAAGAAAACGTCAAGTGTGTTCATTGAAAATTCATGGCCTAAACAGCAAAAAGATTATTTTTACAGCTCTCTGTATTTTCAAAGATATGCAGTAAGATCGTATTTAACCACTTTTGACATGACATCTTTGCAAAATCCACATGTATAGGAGACATGTATTGTCATCGATACATGCAGACACAAATACTATTAACTGAGTGAAAACAGCTGCTTTCAGCCAACTTACCAAACTTCTTTCTCATGTTCAAATCACATTCATATGTGCATGAACACTTACAGCAAACATGTCTATGTAGGCTAAGTTCTTTAATAATGAAGTACACAATTGTAGTGCTTTATATTTTATGTATTAACTTCTGTTGAATATCAGAGCTTTGCAGTGGAATGGTGAATCCTGAGGCAAATGTGCTAGGGCATAGTTTTACAAGACCTTCTGCAATCCCAGCAAATTCCCAAAGCCAGTGATATATTCTGAGTTGGGACTTCATTGTGTTCATTACTGTGCAGAGACATATACATGTACATATATATATATATGTATGTATGTGAGTCCAGGAGAAATATTGCCACCTTTAGCTGCTGGTCTTGCATTTAGAAACCTTCTCTGAATCTGGCAAGAGCAACTGGAAAGGCTCTTCAGAGAAAAATGCCAGGGAGATGGAGAGAGGGGAATGCTGAGAGACTTTACTAATAGACGTAAAAGAAATAACAACAGCATACCCACAGGTACCGTGCCAGATTATGTAAGATGCAACTCGTGACAGAGAGAGAGAGAGAGAGAGGCATCTTCTGACGAAGAAGTTGTTCCAGTCCATTCTGTGCTTCTAACACAAAAATTTCTGAGAACTAAAGAACAGCAAGGAAAAAAAAAACAGCAGAGAGTTTATGTCCTTTTTTGTATTCCCTGAATGCTACGTGTAAACAGCACAGCTGCTCCGTTGTAGCTTTCTCTTTTAATAGAGAATGGCTTGCTCTGGACTAGCTGGACCTCTCCTCCTATCCATGGCCATTACTTTTGCCACTTGCATTCACTGTTCTAGGCACCTCTCCAGACTTGACTGCCAGTGATGGATCTGCTAACTATGTGCCAGCCACTTGCCCGTAGTACTCATCCTTTCAGGTACCCACTCCTAATTTTCTCTGCTGGTTTCTCCATTTCCCTGTGGTTCCTCTAGCTCCTAGTGCCTGTGCTCAGGCAGTTCCATTTAGGCTTTCCACAATATTCTGGAGTGTTGAAAGCACTACAGAGTCCAACTTCTGCTTATAACACTCAGGAAAGTGAGTCCTCTAAAGATCGTGGAGATTGTCAACTACTTAGGTGAAGGAGGAGGCTAATAAAATGGAAAAATGCTAAATAGCCAAGTAAGAAATAATCAGATGGTGAACTGATTAGGATATTAATGTCAGGAAAATCTGATATAGTGTCTTGCCATAGGTAAGCTTTCAGTGGAATATGAAATTACTTGAGTATTTGTGACTACTGTGAATTACGCTTGAACTCTCTCCTCTTAGCATTTGGCAGAAAAGGCTGAAAGATTAAAATCAGGAAGTAAGTTGGTAATTTTGCTCAAGCCTATATTGACACTTTATAATTAGAATTGAGAAAAGTCTTCAAAATGTTCAATGCAAACTGTCAAAAGCTTTTGACACTTCTGCAGTTCATAAAGTATTGAAATTAGAAGCATTGCTACGCCATAATGAGTGATACTTAGTGTTTTCCCAAAGGTTATTCTTTCCTTTGTCAGTAGTCAAATTCCTTCTAGAAATTAGATTAATTAATACTGGCATGTAAAATAGGTTTAGCCCTCTTTTTTAATGTTTTCAAAATGGACCTGAAATAACGTCTTATCATATACACCTCTTTCCTGTGTATGAAGTCATCTTATTTTCAAAGGCCAGGATAGACTTTAATAAATGCTTGCTCCTGTTAATAAATAGCACATGTGCTTTTATGCATGTGCTCAGTATGTGAAAGGAGTTTTCACCTCTCTTTTGATAAAACTTTACAAATGTCTGGAAGAAAATTTAAAACAGTAAATTAAGATTTCTTTTTCAGAAACATCTGAGAACTCTTTGGATCTTTGAAATCATGAGAATGATACTTACCACTTATATAAACTTTTACATTTCCTCTAGACACTATATAAACATTCACATTTATATTTCTTGCCTTTATTCATATATATATATATACACATGCACATATATTAAATTGCAAAAATCTATGTTAAAATTCATTATTACCCCATTGCAAAGGGAAGTAATTGAAAGCCAGAAAAGAGACGGGGGTAGGGATGCCTGTGAAACTTTGGCCTGTTTGTATGGCTGCATTAGGACACGTGACAGTGGAATTACCCCAAAATCCAAGAAAGTCAATAGCTAGACACCTGGCTTTTGTTTATGTCCATAGTCCCCAGGTTTTGAGAAGTCCCAGCCAGTAATGGAAAGCAAACTGCAAAGCTTGTGGTTTCCCAAGGTTTTAGGAGATGATTGAATTCCTCTTTACTATGTTTTAATTTTGTGAAAGTGCATAAGCCTTGAAAACTCAGAAAATAAAATGTGCTTTCAGCTCAGAAAGAAGTGTGAAAGGCTATTAACCTGCATATTAAATGAGCAGTTTGTTTCCTAGAATGAGTGCTACTTTTTTTCACCTCAAACATTTTAATTTGATTCCCAGGAGGACAATTGGAATGGGCTATCATTTAAACCTATGCAATCATTCTAGATGGGGCTAACTTCAATATTGTACAAATATTTACTGTACTATAAGTCATTACTTTTCCTCTAAACTAGCAAAATCTGATTCCTAACACACAACTCCTGCTTTTTAATACATGTCCTCAGTAATTTCTTGAGTTTTTCCTTAAAAGTTGAAATTGAAAGACAAATAGGATGCTTGCAGTTGATAGGCACTGAAATTCATTTCCACAGAGGTTATTAAAGGAAAATTGCAATCTCCTCAGCCCAGTGCTCAGATTATCTGAAAGGAAAGAAGCACATCTGAGCAGAAACGGTTGTGGACTATATCATTTTTAGGACTAGACTAGTAAAGCACAACTGGCTAGATCTGGGCCATGGAATATTTCTATCATCTGACATGCCATCTTTTTCAGACAAAATGGGAAATACTGCCTTTGCACATGACAAGAAGATTAATATAATAGTGCTGTACATGATTACATTTTAAAAAAGCATTATTGCTTTCTATCTGAAGACTCAAAGTCAATACTAGGACATGTTGCAGGTTATCATGACATGCTTGTGGTAAGAAATCATTTATCAGTAATAAAAGAATTGTTCAGGAAAAAACATATTTTCCTTTTTTCTTTCACTGGTGGGATATAAACTACAGGCAAGCTTCTAAACTTTTAAGGTGGTGAATAATTTTTCTACTGTTCGCATGATTTCTGCAAACACTGAGCTGGCTGACTAGGTAGCAAACTATTCTCTTCATTGATGTTGATAGCTTTCTCCTATTAAGTATAGGAGTTATATAGTAGGTTCATTACTCCTGTTAAAATCATTTGGGGAGTTTTATAAACTGACTGGAAGTGTAGCTTTATGGTTCTGCTTCTTTCATTACCTTCATATGAGGAAGTTTCTTGGTGTACACAGTAGTAGACACAGAAGTTAAACAGTGCAGGGGTGGTCAAACACTGAAGCTCTCTATATTTACCTGTTTCCATACCTATCAGCGCTGGGACTGAAGGTAGTTGATGTTGCTGTGTAAAATTTGGAATTACAGTAATAATAAGTCAAAAGTAAAAGATTATCCTGTATTCCAGTGCTATCACTAAAGCAGCTTCCTTTTTGTCATTTGGAGAAAATCAAACCTCATTGTTATTTATGTTAATTGATTTTTAAATTGAAAAAAAGTGTAGTTTTATGTGAGATTATGTGGGGTGGAACATATACATACATTTGTAAATACGTATACATATATTGTATACAGATAAAACATGCCACTAGTAACAATATCTACAGTTAAGACTATCCAATGTACTTTTAAGTTTACAAGCTTGAGGAATGTTAAGAAGTGATACTGAATGTGTACTGAATCTGTGCCTCCAAAACTGGAGATCCAACTATGTCCTGAGGATCCTTTACTGGAAAGGCTCTCCGAGCCTCTACCTGCAAAAGATCTAAGAGACAAATCATTATCTGAGCACCAAAGCAAAGCAAGTTTGGTTTCTTAATCTGTGCTTTTTGAGTTAGCAATACCTCAGTTAAATATTCAAGCTGCTCATCCCTGGAGAATCCACACAGAAAAGAGATGCCGAATGCTAAAACCTAGGAAAATCTTTGTCAAAGGTCTTGTCTTGTTAGACTTTAGATAACCCACATGGGTGAAAAGCTATCGCTGAAGAGTAATTTTCTTTGGTGCCTAGCAAGGTACGAAATTTCAAAGCAGATATAATGTACATTGGGTGATTCAGGGAAACAAGTTATGAATATATGCAATTTAGAAATTGTTTCATATTGGGGATTCTCTATTTGGGTCAGCACAGTACAATAATGAGACAATGGACACAAGGAAAGGTATGTAAGTTTTTGTTTGCTTCTGCAGTCACTTGGTCCTGAACAGTTAAATTGCCAGTTCAGGGTTCTTGAAAACGTGGAATACTTCAATAGCCACTGAAAGGGGTGTATTTACATTTCTGGGGAATTTCAGGGGGTTTGGTGCTCATGTTTGGGACCTATATAGTTGAGATATCATGTCTGATTTCCATATAGGTGCATCAAATCAGCCAAGGAAAGAGAGAGTGCTGTGAGGTAAAACAAGTCTTAAGACATATGGATCTAGCATGCAGGATATAAATGCAGACTAGTGAGTGTCCTGTGGAAATAAAATTACCAGGACTACAAGTAACTCACCAACAATGGTGCAGAGCTCTTTTATTTCCTGAGACGTTAAAGCTCTTTTCAAGTTACCACCTTTATTTGGCATATTCCATATTACATACATAGTTCAGAGGAGATAATTCAGAACACAGAATTCAATAAAAAATTACCTTAAGCTGAAAATCTGCTTTTGTTGCATCCACGCTGCCTTGCTTAAATCATTCTGAGTGTCCCCCTTAGCTGTTGCTACATACTCCCTCAGCCAGGTGACTTATGCTTTTCTATTCATCTGCATGGGGGAAACCAAATCCAGTTCCTACCCTGCATGTTACTTTTCAGTAATACTTAACAGAACAACTCTGGACTAACCTGTATTTCATTTTGATTTGTATCAGTTGAGGTTAATAATTACCAAACTGGAAACTGTGCTTAATGTTAGAACAATACCGTGTTGTCCTCTTTATTTATCATAGACCATTTCTATAAACACTTACTTTCCTAATGAAATGCATCTAATTCACACACACAGCTCTATGAGCTCTACAGAATATGCCTGTTTTCTGAGAAAAGCACCTGTTTTCAATTCAAAGGATATATCATGTCCTCAGGCTTTTACACTGATCCATATGTGATTGCCAAAGGATGCCCAGTTAGTTGTGTTCCATTAGCTTTCTTGCATACCTCTAAGCAAAGGAAAAGTCGGGGAGCTTGGGATCTGAATTTATTTTCATACTAGATCTGTTACTATTATGTGCCATTATAGGAAGGAATAAAAGCATATCAACTTGGTCTTGTTCTTTTAATTACTTTAACTTTGACCTGAGGTTTTGCTTTTTGGGGGCGGGGGGTTGGGTAGGTAGGTAGATTTTTAGGATATTCATCAAATGTCAGCATTGAACAGAGCCATGTGATACATCTTGATATTTTACTTTTGTTGCCATTAATAGTTTCTTTTTAACTTCAGTGGACTAATTGTTAAGATACAAACATTTCTTTCTCTAAAACACAGACTGTGTCTCTAATCTAAGCACAGGTTCAATAAAATTAAAGACTAGCATTCTCTACGTACTCTTTCTTTTTGATTCTCTTTGATTCTTGAACTCTTTTCTTGTTTTACTTTTTTTCTACATACTGCTTTCTCTTTCTTGCTGTAATCTTATTCTCATTGTCACTTTTGTTGTGCCACTAAATCAGAACATTTGCTACTTCTCACCTTGGTGTAATGTTTTAATCAAAAAACAGACTTTGTGTATTACACAAGTCTATAGAGAATGACCTTGCCATAGAATCTACTTGTTGAGTAGCTGTATTCAAGATCTAACCTCTTATTAAAAATAAATTACTTTTTTATCCTCATAATTGTGAAGGAAATCTGCAAAACCTAGAATAGAAATGATGGCAGCATTATTTACAAGAGTCTTATCCTGAGACTTTTCAAAGACACTGCTGTAGAATTTGGGAATAATTGGTGATGCGGTGCAAAGACCTTGTTAAATGATAAATATATACACCCTAAATACTAATAAATGGTGTTGTATCTGATAATACTACTAATTTTTTCCATAAATGTTTTTCCAGAAAGTTACCCTATCCACGATTTGTGCAATTAAAGCAAGTAAACAAACAAACAACCTTTTTAACAGATTTCTTGAAATGATCTTCGTCTGCTTTTCTGGAGTTCATTCAATTTATTAAAGTTACAATGTACTCCCCTATGTGTAAATACATAACAGAGCTAGTAACTTCTACACTTAAATCATGTTGAAATATCTGTGTTAACTTATGGGATCAATACTCATTATGTACAAACTGATAATTTCTCTTAAGTCCCTTCCTGTACTTCTCAGAAGTTTAATAGTACCTGTTAACATTTCACTCTTTCACTTCTTTTCTGAATAAGCTTAGTTAGCATTCCACCTGTTTTCATATAAATACATAGAGAATTATATCTAGCATGATTTTGATGTGTTTTTGTAGTTTGAGGAATGATTTGTTTTTATTTCTGTTTTTTTTCTGCATTCTCTAAAAGGATTAAAGTGACAAGGCAGGGGATAGAAAGCAGAAAGAAAAATATCCTTTCTTAGTTGTTAGATATTCCTGCACTCTAGTACTATAGTCTCTTGCTTGTACTCTTACCCTTTGCGTAATTGTTAGTGATTTCCACAAATAGAAATACATTACACTTTTGAGTTGCACATTGTACATTTGTTCTCCTATTTTTCTTTTCTATCTGTCTGGTATCACTGGCTTTTGGAATTCCTCCAGTGATCTGCAACTGCCACTTTGTGTGCTTTACACAGCTATCACTCACAATCCAATGCCTTTTCTCTTGTATCCATTGTTATATTATCATTTTCTAACCTACATATCTCATTGTACTTTAGTTATCTGCAGTGATGTCAGACATACAGACCAGGCTTAATTACCAAGACAGCTTTTTTCCATTCTCAGTCTCTAAATGTAAGTCCTTCAACTTCTAACCACGGGAAAAAGTCATATAGATGATTTTTTAAAATAGCATAGCAATTGTTTGTCCTATTTAGAGATTTCAGGAGATAGAAGTCTGGCCTTTTGTTTGTTCTTAAATTAAGTGTTGATCTGCATGAGATAACTTCCAAAGTCTTTTCGTTTGATCCAGTACCTTACTCACTGACTCCCTTGAATTCAGTGGCTTTGTTTGTAGATTTAAAGCACTATGCTCAGCATTAGTAGTGCTCTTTTGAAAGTAATTTTGAAGTCAGTTCATAGGTGCCCTGTTGAATTGTGATTAAAATCCATAGTCTGCTGGAAGGGAAGCCATGCTTCGATGCTGGAACCTCACAACAATGGACAAACATCTGTACTCTTATCTCAGAGTCCTGTAACTCCTTTGTCTTCTGTTAAACCTCTTCCACCTTGATATGAATCTTGTATCCTGTATCTCTTATGTCAGACATGAGTTTTATTGAGACATCCAATATATTTAGTCCCCCGTCCAATCCTGAAAGCTGGAAACACCTATATCTGGGGAGAGAAAGGTTATTATTTTTAGAGAAAAACTTGCTGGGCTTTTCCTCCCATTCAAGGTTGATCAAATTCTGACTTAAAATAAATCATCTCTTCAGGTCAAGTCAGAAGCATTTGTTCCCTTTTATATCTTCCATTGGGAAAAATTCTGAATTCAGGTGATCAGAGTAACTCCAGCTGAGGATTTGATCCATTGCTAGGCCAGACCAAGGTTGCGTAATCTAGGTCCAACTTGCTCTTTTACTATTTGTATGTTTAGGACTATGGAGGGGGAAGGATGCAGTGAGTATGAATGAGTGCTGGCCTGTCAGGGAGGTGTTTTGATTATTCCTGTGAAAACACTGTGGAGTTGTAAGGATGTTACAAAGTTTTTCAAAATAATCACTGATAGTACAATATGAAATAACATTCTTCTAATCAACCATATTCTCATATACTGTTCAGAACACTCAGTTTTTTCCAACAATTTTTGCATGCTTCTTTGGCAGACAGAATATGGCTTCTTTTTATCTATACAACAAACTACATCTAAGTCAGACATTGTTTCATGGAACTTCGGCAATATTCAGAAATATGCTGCAATTCAGACACTGAAAACAGAGTAATCTGATATTGATGGAGCCATAAAATGACAGGATTTGGACATTTTTGGTGTGTACTGATGCTGTGAACTTAAGTTTTTTAATTGATTATCAGTAAGTATGATGGTTTATCATTTGGTGGGGGCTGTCTCCTCAATCCCTTATCTCCTCAATCCTGATACCAAACCAGTTGAAACAATGAAGGCTTTGCCAGAGCAAGACCTTGATACAAAAAGAAGATAATTTTAAACCCAAAGAAAATATAACTAATTTTACATATTTGGATTATATTCAGTGACAGCTGGCTATTCATTAGTTATCATCAGATGAGACTGCCTTCATTTCTTTTTGCCCTGATCATAGTAACATAAGAGTTAATGGACAAATATGAGTATTTTTTTCTCACAATTGCTATGAAAATATATTTTTCATTAACATTGTTCCAGTACTCTTTGTGTCTGCCAACAACTCTCAATCTCTGGAAATATATCTTCTGTAGTCCAACTTCACCTCACAAAACTTTAACAAGAAACTTCAGAACTTGGCCCCTTTGAAGTCTTTGTTGTTCAGGGAGGACAAATCTCAAATCACTAAGTTTTGAGAACAAAGTTAGAGATTATGAATGCTGCATTTATTTGTTGCTTGGAGATTATGTTTGTTTTGTTTTGTTTTGTTTTCTGCTTTTAAATAATTTGAACAAATAACAGAAATTAGATGTTTTTGAGAATGATATGCTAAAAAATAAAACAAAGCTAGAGAATCCAGTTCTAAGTGAGAAAATATGTTTTTAGAAAAAAAAAATGGTATAATTCTTCACATTAAATTGTCTAAGTATAGTCCCAGTCAATCATGTCTCCTTTCTGCTGACATGAGCAACACCTTAGTGGGGCAGTGAATGCTACAAGCCCAACATTTATGTCATAAAACCTTTGGCTATTCTTCAACAAAGCAGTTGTGCACCCAACACGTGAGATTTTAGAAAATAAAATAAATGCACAAGCTAAATGCTCTGCAACAGTGCCATGAAAGCAGAGGTATATGTCAGTTCAACTCAACAGTACAATGACTTCCTGCTTACACATTTGGACATAAAAAATTCTTATTATTTCTTCTTGGACAAGACCTGTAGGCCTCAAACCTCACTGTAATTAATGGAGGGACTACTTCAGTATGAAAGACATTTTAATTGCAAATGTACTTTCTCTTATTATTCCCTAATTCACTTACGTGTCTAAAACATGAAAAACAAGAACAAAAAACTAAAGATTTTTCACCTAGTAACATTCATCTTTTCCTAAATACTCTTTTACGGACTTCCAAGTTTTTATATTTTTACTGCTCCATTCATCTGAAGTTTGAATCTAATGGAACTGCACTCACTGATAAGAATTTGCACGGTTTGCTCCCTCTCCATATTTGGAGCCCTCTGAACTATGTCTCTTCCTTTTTTTCTTCTGTGTATACACTGCCACTATGTTCTGTTCCATGTAGAATCTTGGGAACTTGTATACTAGGAGAAATTTATTTCCTTTTGTGTTTTGCCAATGGCTGTCATTTTAAAGATATGCAAGATCTCCACCATCTTCCACTTCTAGAACATGAGGTCTGTGAGGGCTTTAATCAGACCTTAGCTTGATATTGATGCCCTGCATAACAAGTTGAGCACAGTACTTTTGTGAGTACACTGCTGAATTGATTCTGAATCTGTTATGATGGTAGTCACAAAGGGGAGAACATATAAAAGGAATTCTATTTGATAACCTTAGTTGGCACCAACTTAAATGGAGTCTTTTGTTGATGTTCCCTAACATTTCCCATTAGAAGTACAAATGACTAGAAGATGGCTAGTCCTTTTTAGGTCATCTTTCAATGTTTAAAAATATACCCATGTGTGTGGCACTTGAGGGGATAAAATCTCTTGAATATTTTAATCAAAACGTTTTTCTTGATATGTCATTTTTGTAAGCAAGCTAGCCAGGATAATACTTCACCACTTAAGATAGTCTGTGCTTACTCTTCCTGATGCAGAGTACAGTTTCTTCTTACAGGCTTAAGGCCTGATTCTCTCGCATCCCAAATTAGTGACCTAATCTTCAGTATACAGTGTGTGAGCACGCTTACTCTCTCAGCTTTCCCAACAAAAACTTTGTGGAAACTGATATGTTTCTGAAAAATGTTTTGTCTTGGATGAAACAGCATTTCTCGATGAAATTTCATTTAATTGAGAATGTTCTGACCTGCTCTAATTATAAGCCTCTGTTATGAACTGGTTATGGCTTTGTCAAATATTGATGGGTTGGCTGATATTTTCCATGATTGTTCTCTGCCATAGGCTGAATGTTTTGATAGCAATGGTTTAACCATTTTGTGGGCAGAGAAACAGACGCTCTTCTACTGGTGATCTTCTATCTATTTCCATGAGGACCTTCAAATTCAACAGGGAGAAGATCCAGTGTAGTGGAGGTGTACAGCTCTCATGGAAATTCATTTGGATTTAGCCTTTGCTGATCCCTATCTGGCAGTAAGGCTGTAGAACTTGTAGAAAGATTTGCTGATAACATTTTTTTCTTGCCCATGGCACTGATCGCACTCTGCCTCCACAGACCTTCCCAACAGTCCAGCTCTGCTAAACATCTCCAGCTCAGGAGCTTAACGCAGGAGGATGATGCAGCTGCTGGTTTTGCCCCTTTGACCTGGGAGATGGTCCAAGTTTAGGCAGGGAGTAGTGAGAACCAGCATAGCTCACCTGCACTGAGTGCTATAGAAAGAGCTTTCTCATCTGTTTGAAGTTTCTTTTTTTTATCTACCTTGGTTCATGGACTTGGGATTCTCTGGGGGGTCATTGCTGCCTCAGTATAACACTACCTAGGAGAAAGAGCCTTTCTCTCTATCTTTTTCTCTCTACCTTCTCTGGCTTCTGCCGTGAGCAAAACTTAGTGTCATGTGTGGGGACTGATTGCATGAGTCATCGAGTATCTACTGTAGATACTGATAACATGGAATTGTACTATGTGTTGTGCAACAATGTGGTTTTAAATGTGCCTCTCTCTCCACCCCATCCCTCAAGTTTGTGAAAGAGAAGAAATTTATGAAATGAGGAAGTGTCTGATATTAAAGTTTCTCCTGACTGGAAAAAAAAAAAAAAAAGCTACTGATGAGTCTCCATTATTTCTTTCCTGCAACACCAAGTGCCTTTTGTTCACGAGGTCATTATCAGACAGCTACATTCAGTAAAATGTTTAACTAAGGATAAGCTTCTGACATGAACGATGTAATTTATTCATAGAAAGTGAAAGAACATTCAGAATCCCCTGAGGCACTGAGTTAGCAATATAAAGACTAATCTACTGGTTTAGCAAGTTATATTTTAGTGAACCATCGTCCAGTTTGGATTTTCATGAATCCACCTATTGAAGGTGGCATTTCACCTGCAGCCCTAAATGGCTTACAAATGAGCCTCTAGTTCCTCTTTTCCCAGAACCACACTATACTTCTTCTGAGGTAATGACTCATAAAATGCATTACACCAGTCTCAGTAATAAGTTATTTTTTTATTTGCCATACCCACTCATTTCAGCCTTACAAAACAACTTGCTCCTACTTTGTACAGGGTGGCCTCGAAGAGTTATGTCATGGAACTCCGTACAGGAGAAAACCTGCGCAGAGGCATCCTGCAGCTGTGAGGCACCCACCCGCCTGCCTGCAGCTTCTGCAGGTTGGTTGGGGCTGGACTTGCACCTGCGCTTTTACCAGCCTGACATTTAGCATGAGGCAAACCACGAGATATAGCATCCTCCAGCAGGAAAGGCTGGAGTTGGGGCAGAGCTGAGAGTTAGACCCACAGCTTGTAGTAGTGTAACTCCATAAGGCATGTGTCAGAAGGTGATGGGAACAGACGTGGATCTGCTGCTATGCCATGCCTGTGTTTATGAAAGACTGGCTTAGCATCAGTGAGATAATCTTATCAGCCAACCTTCAGTCTAGTACACCAGCTGCATGCTTAAATAAAACTCTTGTGAGTGGTTTTGATACTGTTTTCAAAATGAGTAGTGTTAACAAGAACAATTATTTCTAAAATAAATACAATTAATTGGATCATATTAAATATCTTTCAGCTGTAACATTGTTGTGTCTCAACAACTTTTTCACCACTTCCTTAAAATTTTTACAATATTGTCTTGAGAAGAAAGAGAGATTAATTTTTGGAAGATTTTTTGTTTCTTACATGTTTTTGTACTGTGGAGTTCAAAATCAGCTGCCATTAACTTTTTTATCATTGTCCATAGACCTAGAAAATAAATTAAAGTTTAATACAAGGTAAACAAAACTAAAAAGCTGTGCAGAATAGTTTTGGTTTTCATTTATTGGGTCAGATCTCTGGCCGGTACTAGCTGATATAGCTTCACTGAAAAATGTGTTTTATGGTGCTACATGCATTTATGCTGCTGAGTATTAGATGACATAAGAATAGAGAAGTGTGTACAATGTAATTTGAATATGTATATTATATAAATGTATACACTTATTCTTTAAGGCTATGAAATCTGTTCTTCCTGGTTAGACAGGTTTCAGTAAGTAAAACAACAGCAACACTTGCTTGTTGTTAGCCTTATTATTAGCAGAATAATATCACAGCTACTTTGAGATTACTTTAAAATTTCTTTGAGTTATATTCATGCATGGTTGATTATTGAAAGAACCTTTTCCATTTCTAGTCCATAGAGTTGCAACTTAAATTAGAACTGATCAGATATTTTCCATCATTTTTTCCACAGTACATGCAGTGTCTGTGAAATTGTACTTCTGTGTGAGAGAATTTCAAATTTACTGTTGTTTTTTATCCTCCAGTGGGAAGACTAAAAGAAGTTATTTGGCTCTACTGGACTGATTCCCCAAACTGATTGTGTGTGTGTCAGTTCAATACTAGTCTGCATCTCCTCACTGTGCTGTATGTGCTATATGATAGGAGCTAAGAATATAAGATCTATTTTTCCCTGTGGAATGGGTTTCCTTCCTTTGTGAGCTTTCACCTAAAATCCACTTGTAGACATCAGAGAGAAGAATCACATTATGGGAGATGATTTTAGTGAGGGACTAGTGTGAGGGTGATACAGCCCTTCTTCTCTGGGTCACTTTTGTTCAAGCAGCTTTTACTCTGTGCAAAGCAGCTCTGCAAGCATGATACACACAGCTTGAGAACACTATGCAATGATTTATTGACTAATATACATAGCAGATCGCTGTGCTGTCGAGCTACTGTGCTGAGCATGAACGTGCTCAGCTCCCCAGTGAGACAGCGCTGAGTGTCTGCTGTGTGGTGGCTGCTGGTGACGGGGAGAGCCGGCAGCCTCCTTGGAACAGGCTGAGCCGCAGAAGCGAGAATTTCCCTCTACCAATGCTCTCCCCCCCCCCCCCCGGAGGTTTTACACCTTTCCATGCCAGCATTTTCCCTCATGAATCTGTAAGCTGCTATCATTATCTCAACAGCTACCCTTCTGTCTGGGTTTTCGCTTTGCTTATCTTGCATGGCTTTAGTTCACGTATGTTCTCAAACCTTAACAGCAATTTTCTCAGTAAAACTGTGCCAACGTTGCACAGCTGTGCTGTACCAAACTAGGCCTTGGATTACAGACTGCTAAGAGTTTTGGTATAATTTATCCAAAGCACAGTTCCCATGAGACATGTGATATTACAGAGAGTTTTTGAGATAAAATAAAAAAGTGACAGAAGTTACAGAGAGAAAAAAAGTATTCTAATTGTCTATCCTGTTTTAGAATGAAAAAGTACATTGTACTACCTGTTGCAGAATAAAAATTCAATTTTTTCATGTTGCTCCGTTTAAAATAGCATAAAATATTTGCGGTTTATTACATCTTAAGGTTTTATAGATCATACATGCAGAACAATGTGCTTGTTCATGTGCTCTGCCTCATTTTATCACATCTCACAACTGAAACATATTTTCATATGTTCTGATTATATGTGTATCTTCTTAAAAAGGTAGTCCTATATCAGTAAGCATAATCAATTGAATAGAAATAATATCTTGTAATTTGATACTGAAGTACAGACAGTCTAAATTACACATAAACATTACGGTTCTGCAAATTTTGCCATATTTATGGTCATATTTCAAACTTTTTTCCTGATCTTGGCTGACTTATTTTGGACTTTGCTTTAATTGTCTTGCTTTCTTTTAGGTTATCTAAAAAACTGCTGTTAAAATCCTCTCCTACTATTCCATAATTCTTTTGGGGGATTCTCCTCAATTTTGTCCTCTGCTTCCATTTCCTTCTTATGTATGAACATTTTTCATCCTCACTATATCACCCAACTCACTTGTTTTCCTACTTTCTCTCCCAGTTACCTGTATTCTTCCAAAACAAAACATTTCCTTTGTATCATCCTCCTGTTTTTTTCCATAGTATTTTGGATTAGTCATCCAAAATATTTCTTGGCACTTAATAAACTAATGGAGACTTCTTGTTTGTTCATTCAGATCTCTTCCTACTAATCACTTCTTTCAAAGTCTTTCTACAATAATTCCAGCAAAAGGTAATAAAAGGTGTTGTAATCTTTGTGCTCCACTACCAACCCACCAGAGAAGTCTTACAATTCTTTTACTGCTGTATGTCTGACCTTCTTTGCTTGCTCTTGCTCTCATTTTTTTCTCCTGTTCTCCCCCCACATCACCGCTGTAAAGCAAAGTGGGGTGGAGACCTCTCTCTGATGCCAAAAGACATGCCAAAGCTTGTGTAGATATAACTAAATGTTATCACCCACCAAGACAGTGTAAATCTAAACTGTCTGTGGGAATGGACTGTGGTATGGATTTGGATCTACTTATGTAAAAGTGAACACTTTGTCTCTTACATCTCAGCTTAGGGAATTAATGCATACTTTTGCATTACTCTAAGAGACCGAGACAGTGAACTTTATAGAAACAAGAAAATCTAGAGATATACAATAATACACCATTGAAATACAGAATGGTCAATGAGGCTACTTCTCTTCTAGCAAAATAAACAGAGCAAGGGCACAGACTTTTGTGCACATCTGACCATACTATCTGAGTTTTTAGTGCTTTGACTAGTTTACGTATCTAAAATTCCATTTTTTTACTGGTTCCCACTTCTATCCAAGCCAGACAGATGCTCCTTGAGTAAGGAAGGAGAAAAAAGAAGAAGAAGAAGAAGAAGAAGAAGAAGAAGAAGAAGAAGAAGAAGAAGAAGAAGAAGAGGAAGAAGAAGAAGAAGAGGAAGAGGAAGAGGAAGAAGAAGAAGAAGAGGAAGAAGAAGAGGAAGAAGAAGAAGAGGAAGAAGAAGAAGAGGAAGAGGAAGAGAAGAGAAGAGAAGAGGAAGAGGAAGAGGAAGAAGAAGAAGAGGAAGAAGAAGAAGAAGAAGAGGAAGAGGAAGAGGAAGAAGAAGAAGAAGAGGAGGAGGAAGAAGAAGAAGAAGAAGAAGAAGAAGAAGAAGAAGAGGAATTTACCAGCTCCTAAGAGCTGCTAAAACAGAGGGCTAGAAAGGATTGCATTGTCTTCTTCCTCTGCATAGGAAGTGTTCTTACTTTACCCTTTCAAGGAGTTGTATGCTGGTGCACTCAGTGATTCATTGTTCATGAAGTGAGCAAAGATACCGGTGAAATAATAGAATATGCTACTTGTTGTAAAAAAAGAGCATCATAAATTGGCACAACAAATAGACTTCTCTCATAAATCTTGAATCATAACACTAATGGCATTTACTTTACCTTCTCTGTATACTTCTTACTAGAAAGCTCTTACGGGGTTGTTGTTGGTGACTGCAAAATAATGGTTATGATTTAGATATGTCAGCTTGTCAGTTACTTGGGTAATATCCATTCCTTTGCAAATTCTACAGGTTTTATCAAAATATGAGTTCTCCACTTTTGAACCTTTCTAAGTTACAGCGCTCCTAGTACTTTATTATATATTGTATTCATGTATAGTATTTCCAGCATCTTTCCAGCATGTCATTTTATGAGGAAATTGTTCCCTGAATTTTCCACGGAAGCCCCTTTTAAAGTAAGAATTACAATCTTTTCTCTTTGCCTCACTTATACAATCCTGATGTTGTATCCTAAAAGCCATTACACAGAGATAACTAGAAATACTAATCCTGGGATACTGAATAGCAAATGGTCCAAAGCGCTGTTTATTCAGGTGGAATCTCTACAGCCTGTATGTGTAATTCTTGTTTTCATTCTTATCCAAAATCAGTGCTTGTATTTATTTACACATGCAGATCTTTAACATGTACAGTTTTGTCCCAGCAAAAGTCACTGGGGAGTTGTGAGCACTTTTCATGGACGTGTGAGCTATTCCATCTGATAACATGAGGTACGGATGACTCGGAGACATGGAAGACAGTTGGTTTTAATAGCTCTATTTTGCAAAGTCTGGAAAAGTGATATGGATGTCACAGAGGCCAATGAAGAGGATAGTATGACCTTAGTAACTGATTCATTTCAAGTAAGTATGTACATTTTGTTTTGTTTTTTAATTTTCATTTAGGCTTTTCCTTCTTGGTATGTTATGGGCATCCCACAAAGGAAATTCACTAGGTAGGTTAAATCAAGGGGGAATTTGCTTAAATGTAAATAGGAGTGTGGATTTCTAAAATATTTAGTCTAGGCTGATGACATGAATGGCAACTGTACAGTAATTCTTTCTGAACCACAAAATTTTTGGTTGTTACATAAATGCTTGAGTAAAACATTTTATTCTCCATTGAAAATAGGGAAGGTTCTATTTTGGCTTGAGCTCTTACCTTACAAATGAAAAATGTTCATATCTGCTTCACTTGGCAAGTTGTCTGTTTGGTTCTCTTCTATTATAAAGTTTTATTTATTGAAAAAAAAAGATATTTCATCTTTTATAGTAAGACAGAGATCTTTAATTTTTTTGAAATTTATATGAGGTTATAACTATTCTCTTGGTAAGATGGAGTCTGACTAGAAATTTTAAAGTTTTGTCTTACTTTGGTAAGTAATAAGAACTTATATTTCTCTATATAGATCATTTACATTTTTCTGCACAGTCTAATGGTATATTTCAAATATACTGGAATATTCCTGAAAGCATAATGAATTACATTTAACCAAAGCAGCTAGTATTTTCTTGTCCAAGAGAGGCTGAAATTTATTAAGACAAAACCGGTGTTTTTTTATTCCATTTATTCTGAAAGTTACACAACAAATGAAGAACGATAGAACTAACCAAGATTGAATCCAATCTTAAGAAATATATTTTAAAGGTTTCAAACTTTGCCCGAAGGGCAAGATTAATTTCAGCATTCACAGTGCAGTGTGGCTAACTCCACTATCAGTATCTTTGATAGCATCCCCTTCTGCACAGGAGTAGTTCCCGTATCTGTTTTTGAAATAGGAAATGCAGGTGCACTCAGATGCTGGGGTGTAGTAACTTGTTAAAAATTCACCAGTGTAAGCACCTGAGGTCTTTGACATAGGACCTGTACCCCAAAGTTCAGTTCTGAGTGTTTGAACCTGGTTTCACAAAGTGAAAGGCTGAGCAGTGTTAATGTCTTCAAGCATTTCCTGGCTCTGTTCATGCTTTTGCTCCTCTGTTTAACACCCCTCAGGTGTGTCAGCACAGCAATTTTCATGAAAATGTGAAAAACTTCATCTATTATGTTTTCAGGACTACAGCAGAGGGCAAAGCTCTCTCCTTGTTTCTGCTCAGTAAATGAAGGTGAGTTGCCCCGTCTATTATGATACAGGTTGTCACAGATGTTGTGCTGCCTGTTTTTGCTGGGAAAATTAGGCACTCCCTAGGAATTCCTAGGAATTGCCTAAATCATAAGTGGTCATTGAATGACTGTGAACTGCTAATGTGATATAGCCCTTAAAAAAAAAAAAAAAAAAATGTATTGTTTTGTAAGAGATACAAGGAAGTATTTCAGCAGCCACGGAGAAGCACTGGTACTATCTATTGGACAAAGCACTGGCAAAAGACTCCAGTCACCAATGTTCAAGGAAAATGAATTCATACTGTTCTGGGTACAGAGAGGTGCTAAGGGGAAAATGAAGAGAAGGAAGAGCCCAAGTAAATAGCTACACTTCACAATGAAATAAAATTCAGAGACCTTGATAGAGCTTTTTAGCTTAAACACTATGCCAAGCTGATGTGGCTATACTGTTTCCAGTGTGGAAATAAATTGCGCAGGTCATGTGTGGGTATTTCTACTGTGCTCTTGCTGGGGTCTCCACATGTGCTGGGACAGGGCTTAGACTGACCCTGTTGCACAGATATGTCCTAGGAGAGCCCGGCTGGGTGAACAGAGGCTGAGAGGACATGTTTGCTGGCATCACAGAAGTAGGGACTAAGGAGGGAAAAGGACTATTTTAGCCACAGGCCACTACTGGCAGAAGACCAGATAGGACCGTGAGTAAATTTAAGATGCACGCTTAGAAGACTTTTTTAGAACTGTCAGAGATATGAATTACTGGGACAATGTTCTAATTGTTGTAGTAGTGAAGGGAGAATCTAACTTAGATTAACTCTTTTTACACTTAATTCTGTTAATTGATTGAAGTGATTATGTGTCTTGGTGCCTGGATATGTCTTGATGTGGAATTAAATATACTCTGTTGCTAGGAGATAAAGTGATGCTTATCTGTAGTGATGATTTACTTTACCCACTTGGCAGCAATAGTAAGTTGTATAGTTCTGTGGATCATTTTCTTTTTGCTATGGAAACAGACAGATATTTGATATCTGGCAGCGACCCAGTGTAGAAGTGCATATGCATTCATATTCTCTTCTAACAAGGAAACCAGCTCATGCCATCCCTGTGTTGCTGTCACCAAGAAAAAAAGTACCTGGAAATTTTTTGAATCATTGTCTTTGTAATAGTGTTTTCCACTATTCTCTCACTATTCCTTTCTCTGATAATTAGCAGCAAGAATTTCAGAGAAAATGTGTAACAGAAGGAGAGGAATTTATTATGCTTTCAGTGGATAGGAGGAAAAAAGAGGCTTATCCAGGGCTATTCTCCTATTTGTGAGGTTAGACAAACTAAAAGACTGAACTAAAGTTTATGTAAAAGACATGTGGTTGAATTACACAGCAGGAAAGAGAGGAAGGAGAAAGTGTTAATTAATCATTTGAGAAGCTTTGGTAGTTCCTTCAGCCTTTTACAGTTTTGTTGTGTAGTGTTGTGTTGTGTTGTGTTTTGTTTTGTTTTGTTTTATTTCACAGTGGAAGTACTTAGGTGGGTCATAAAAACCCAAATGAAACCTTTTTGAGGGACATTTTTATATATCTATATTTTCCAGCTTTTTATTAGAACTTGTTTGTATAATGATAAGTAACCTAATCTATGGTGCTTTCATTGCATTCCAGTCTTAACAGCCTAAGAAAACAGTATCTTTTGTCATTAGGATTTAATATATACATCCTGTTTATACTTCCTTTTGGAAAAATCTCATCAAGTTAGCAAACTGAAATTCTCTTTTATTTTATGAAGCTCATTCTAGTGAAACACTTTAATAGGCCTCAACAGGTACAGTCTAAGAAAAGCTGCGTTCATTACAGCCGTCCTTCTTCCTACATGAGAGAAGGACCCTTCTCTGACAAAAGTGATCATGATCACACTTCAAGCTGAAGCAGTTTCTGTTAGGAATACTGTTTTTCTGAATAATTTTCAAATGGGTCTACTGACCTTTCTAAGCTGCCTATCACATTATGTTCACATATTGTATAAAGCTTCCACACACCATCTTTAGCTAATTTAGCTAGCTAGCTTGTTTCTTCTGAATTATCCCCTGAAAAAGTCCGATTCTCTCCATTGATTTATAGAAGACTAAGTGCTATAGTCTGCAGTCCTGGGAGTCTGTGCTCTCCGTGAAATATTCTGTATGGGTCTGCTGCAGAACTGCACTAAAGGCAAACCATGGGAAACATATTGTCCCAGGCCATGTCGAATTAGTTTCTGTTCTTATGAGACCTCAGTAGTATTTAGGCACAGTTGTATTTATTTTAGATTCCTGTTATGATTTTTCTCTGAGAGCAATTCGCATTCGCCTGTATCGTATGGTAGTCTTACTGAATTTGATGGGGCTGTTCATGCAGTAAGTTAGTGCCCTCTGTGCTAAGGGTAGCACAGTGGATAAATGTGTCTCTGGACCAGATTCTGGCACTTTACATCTGACACATCAATCTTTCTTAACTGTAACTAAACCGCTTTCAGAAGATATCCTTCTCTTTTTCCTGATTACAGAGTGAGGTGAGAATACTAGCTTTTAGACAGCTAAAATTATGTGAATCCCACCCTTTCTGCATAATTAGATTCACTGGTCACAGTAGGACTCCTCATGGGATAAGCTGCAGCTTTGTGTGGAAAGAGTATCAGAACCAGCCATTTTGCTAAGAAATACAACTGAATTTCTGTCAGTGACATGGTCTGCACAGTGACCATGGGTCTCCTTTGATGAGTATCACGTCTAATTGTCCATAAGGTGCCTCTTTCATGAACGAGAATGGGGACATGAAGCACTGGAGCGGCAAGTCCCCTGTGGCACTGCAGCAGTTTGAGGAGAACTCACTGACATAAAACTATGTGATTTTTTCATGATTGAAATATTTGAGAACATTTCTATTTACATTAAACACAGACAGAAGTGGAGAGGGAGAGAGGGGTGGAGAAAGAGTTCGCATTGTTCCAGTGCAGTAACAACTGTCAGAATTAAGTAATTCTCTGCAGAGTGGAAATTCCCTTCTTTTTTATAAGTCAGCCTCACCGAAAATCTAGTGTTAACTTTAGTGATGGGTATGCACTGCCTTATTTCATAAGTCCTTGTTTGCTTAAAGTGGAACCATAGGATTGCATAACTTCCATTTTTGTGGTTTTGTTAAAGGTAACCCTTTTATTTCTGTTATTAAAAAACGAGTTAATAACATGAACAAGAGATCTTTTAAAGAGTAATTATAGGAACAACTGGTTAAACTGCCAGGTTCCTACAAATGTAAGTAGTTCTGAAAGAAAGTGGTTAAACACAGTGGACCAGCTAGTGTGATGCAGACTAATTCCACACGAGTCATTAGATCACTGTGGGTTTACACTGGACAAAGATTTGGTCCATTCTGCCTTTGCTGCTTCTCTTCTTTTTCCATTCTTATTTTCCTTTGCTTTTTTGTAATTCACATTTGCTGATCAAACTTAATCTTTTAAAGTTCTCTGATGGCAGAACATGAACTGTACTTAATGTGAACAAAACAAAGTATATGCCCTCCTCGCTGCACTTTTAAACTTAACAAGAGGCCAAGAATTCCCAGGCAGATCATGGGAGACACAGATTTAAATCAGAACATAAGCTTTTCGTATGGCTCATGCTGGCTTTTTGAGCAAGGGTTAATTTTTCCTGTTATAATATTTTTATAATATTTTTTGCCTTCATAGTATTCAAAAATAAAGTGGTGTAATTATCTGGCTTGTGATAGTATTGATTTAGTGATGATAGAGTGATAATGACATGGGCTGAATTCTTGAGCAACCAGTGAGATTGCTGTATTTATCCAAGCCTCCTCACAAGGCAGCTCTTTGCCCCCTACTATTATCTCATAGAGCAATATTGTACTGTTACCGCAAGTTACTGTGTAATAACAATCATGGCTTCCAATATATCTACCATGTAGTTACCACACACTTAACACAAAATAGTGTATTTTATTTTGTGGTAATCCAGTAAGTGAATCACACTGCCAGGTTGTACAACAATTCAGATCTGCCTAGTGGAGGCAGAAAATGTGTGATGCTTTTTGTGGAAAAAAGCCTATCTGATAAGAATGTAATATTCATCCACAAGTCTTCTTTTCGTCTTCTGCAGCTTGAAACAACTATCTCTGTTTTACTTTAACTAGTTAATTACTGTGGACATAGACAACCCATCTACCAGAAGTGCATTATATAACATACTGATCCACAAGTTTCAAAGGAAGACTGCATCATGTTAGTTGATTCGTAAGTAAAAGCAGCATTAATTCGGCAACCAACTGTGCATGGATGGAAAAAAAAGATGGATTGAAAATCTGTTTTTTTGCATGATTGTTCCAAGCCATCTGTTTCAGTGGACAGAGGGACTTTTTATATTCCAGTAAATTCCAGTGTCAGCTTCTTTTCCTGGGTCCGGTGATGGTCTTCTAAGTTCAGAGGCTAAACAAGTGAGGCCTAGCAGAGTTAAGTGAAGATTGAAAGTTATATGTATGTGTATTTTAATTTAAAAGCAAACATATTGAAAGGTGTGTTTTAAGCATGGTGGATGGCATTCTTTAAACAAAATAGGTCTTGGTGATCTCAGGAGTTCCTGCATATGAGGGCCCAGATGAAGGGCATAATCTGCACTTCTAACCAGGCCACAATGTTTTCTTTTATATGGCCCAGTGAGTTCAAGGATCCAATATATTGTAAGTGTAGTACATGCATTTCCTAAACCTGCAGTGTTTCTCTCTAAAAATAATATGAAATGGATGTTCTAATGAAAGTGTACATATTTTCCTTTAACTAATAAATTCACATATTTTTAATTTTGTAACAGAGCAGTAGAGATATTCTCTAAAATGATGGGGCTCAAGAATACATTTCTTCTGAGCTTTCCTGGGCCAAATGCTGAGTTTACCTAATAGAACAGATTCAGTCTACAGAGAAGCCTCGCTCTTCACCCGGGAAGCTCATGGGGGTTTTGGGGAGGAGTTTAGGACAAATGTTGGCTCTTTCCAGATCTTTAAGCCCCTTTCATGCAGCTCACTCAACTACATGGGGCACCCTGTCACCTACCTGAGGTCAAAATAATTTCATTGACATCCATAAACACCAAATAGACTCCAGGATGTGAGGATTATCAGCTGCCACCTCACCTTCTAACTGTAATGACAAAATTGCTTTAGCTAGCATCATTCTCTCCCATTTTTTGTACAAACACAATGCACCCAATTCAGACCACAGACGGGGAGCTAAGGGAATTTTGTGTGACTGTTGGAAGGTAGATTTAGATCCATTATGTTAAAGTAAACTGATAGCTTCAATTATTAAATGCAAGTACATGGCCTGGCTTTAGTGAAGGAGGCCATTAAAGTCTCTAAGATCCTTTTTATTTTGGTTACCAAAGCCTGTTTCTAAGAGTCAGTATCTGAATCCTGTTAAAGCAGGACTTTCCATCATTTTCCATTCAAGAAAAAAAGGCAGTGTTACCACCACACTCAGACTTCTGCCAAAGCCTCTGCTTGGACTACACAGCTGCCTTTAAGAAGTCTGAAAAGCAACTTCTTCCCTGGTATATCTGAAATCCTTCCCTTTTCAAGCAAGGCTCATATTTCGTTTGGAAATGTAGCAAGAGAACTGTTAAATATGAAACACTAGCATGTAGAACCAGCTTTATAAAATGACTTGCACACCTAAAATGGGGCTTATAAGGATACTAGACACCAAAGTACAGCATCAAAACTAACCCCCCCTTTCCAGCTGCCCATCTCAACCCATGGTGCCTCCCTCATTAAGCTGGCCATTCCTGCACTGGACGTATGAACAGGATGACGGAGGGCGGTTTGGAGGAGCCTGGCCTGGCAGGCGTCACAGTTGACAGGACTGGCTCCTCCACAAAATGAGACACAGCTGATAACTTTTTAAAACACTGTGTCTGGAGAAGCATGTGCCCATCACCTTCTGTATGCTAGTCCAGAGGAGCACATGCCCATCACCTTATCTATGCCAGCCCAGCACGTAGAGCAGTTGGGCAGGTAACAGGAGAGGTAGGATCAACTCTGTTTTCAGCTGGAGGTCACTCATAGCCACTTCTCCCACCTGAGATCAGCGTTTTGACCCCTGTGAGATGGCTCCCTCCATTCTTGTGACTTTGGGCCACGGAGCAGAAATGAGTACAGGCTTCATGGGGCAGGGCAGAGGACGTGAGGGGCAAGAGGGCTACGATGAGAGTGGCATCCATCCCTGTATTTCAGCCTCAGGCTTCCTCTGTTGTTGAGATCTGCGCTGAGAGACTAGTCATCTAGTCATCTCCCACTGCATTCAGCACTGGAAATGTAAAAACTAAGCCAGACACCTTCAATGGTAAGAGGCAGCAAATGTGGTTTAAACCAGATTGAAATCTCACTGGGAAGTTTAACCTGGATGATTGCTTGGTAGCCTATATGTTGTGGGATGAAACACAAACTACTAAGGACGGTTAAATGCAACAGGAGAGGCTAATAAGCTCTTTCTGTGTTTTCTTTTTTTATTTCCCCAAGAGGCTCTAGAAAAATGCAGATTTTTCTAAGCACACAGTGGTTAGCTTAACCTTAATCACAGATATCAGAGGAGCTCCACAGATCTAAAATCCCTCAGCTGAAGTAGCTAATTTTATTTGTTCAGTTTCAATTTCAGCTACATGACATCTTCTGGAAGGCAAATCCCATACACTATCATGCTTGGCCATATCTCCTTTGACATTCACCTTGCATTCTGAAACAAATGCTATTTCCACTTTCCAGTGTGTTTATCAGTGTTATTTCCTACTGCAAGCATCTCCCTGACAGCGGCACATGGACGTATCTTCACAGACTTTAGCTGTCTGAATGTTTCTAAATACAGACAGAAATTAATTTGAACTGTGTTTCTTTCAAGGGCTTAGTGAATGAAGAACAAAATATACAGGGTGGCCAAAATGAGAGTAAAGAGGTACATGTGCTTGCTGTTTCTGCTTACCCACTTACTGATTACAGTGTGAGGAAAACCAGGGTTGTGTTAGCTGTGGCACTTGTCCAGGAAAAGAAAAAAAATACATTAGCTCAATCATTTTGTTCATATTGTCAGATTCCAAATTTCCAAGAGTACTAAAAAGAAAGTTCGATTTTATCATGCAGAATCCTGACTGCAAACTGAATGGTGCTTTTTCAGAGGTGCTTGGTTCACCTAGCTAAATACAAAGCATATTTTAAAGCTGATGGATTTGTTTCAGTTGGCATTTTGTTGATAACTTTTAGATTCCAACTTGATTAATCTGTAAAAATTTGAAATATGTTTTCTTAGTGCTGATGTGGTCTGAAAAATGGGTTATATATCTCAAGCACCTAATGTAATAAAATTGAGAAAATTATGAAAAGCTCATACACTTTTATATATAACACATAAGTGCCAATAAATCACATTGTAGTCCCTCCTTGTTTGCCCTACAGAAAAAGTTATTGTAGCTGTTGTTAGCAATTGCTATTAAGTAATTTGATCCAAAAGTTTCCATTTGAAATGTCTATATTAGCTAGTTCCTGGGCTGACATTTTCAGGCCTGGTCCCTGAATTATGATTTGTTCATTTTTCATTTGTGGTAAAATAGAAGTTATCTAACAGTACTGAAGGGGTGTGTCAGGGCCATTCCTCATCCAGAGCTGAGCTGCAGTCAGCGAGCTCAATGTTCCTGGAAGGAAAGCCCATAGCTGAAGGCAAAGGCCAAGATCTATAGCAGACTAACTATATAGTTTCGGAGCAATTCACTCTCTTGTTGTGTCTTAGTTTTCCCCAGTGAAATGGAGCTAGGAACATTTTTTCTTCTGTCCTTGATTTCTTTATAAACTGCACATTGTTAGGAGCAGTTGCTGTCTCATAATATATGTCAGTGTGGTGTGATAGCATCTGAACTCCCATCTGACCTCCCTTATATTGCAGGAGTAAATTGTTTATGGTTTGTCAAAGAAGAAAATGGCTTTAATACATGAAGTTTGGGGTTGTTTTGTGCTGGTGACATGCTGTGTTTCTCACACACAATTTTCTATCAGAATTTCAAACTCTGATCAAATTCCAACATTTTCCACCTTTGCGTGTACCTATCATCTACACCACAGATATTAATCTGTTGGATAGTAATAGGGAAGCAGCATTGCAGTTATTATCAATCATCTGTATAGCACATATCTCACCAGTGTTTTGTTATTATTGCATTAGTTGAAATGTGCACTAACAAAAGATCTATGAAGGTAGATAGATTTTTTTCTTAGTTTAAGTATTTGGAAGGTTTAGCTGCCTTTTTGTTGTTGTTGTTGTTGCTTTTTTATGGTGCTTCTCTTTCACTACCAAGAAGATCATTCTCACAGTGTCCGTAATGCAAGTTTTAATAAAGACATGCCTAAAATTAAGCCTCACTTTCACATTGAGGCTTATGAATAAAATGGTTTAACTTTCAAGAGTGTGAGATATCCAGCAGACTCTCCTGGGATTTGTGGGCACTTAGGATCTTTGAAGAATTGCTCATCCTAAATGAGAAATCAGATGTCTAATTCAAGGCATTTATTTTTCTCCTTCTAAAGCATGACTTTTATCAGTCAGTGTGGGGAGCAAATGTCCTAAAGATTTTTTTTTATTAATATCACTCAGTTATAACTAAGTTTCACTGTCAGGCTACAAAGAAAACCATGAGTTTCCTGTGTGAGCTGTATGCAAACTTGGCTAGTTAGGAAATATTCACACCTTCAGAGTACAGCATGTGTTGTTAAAAGATCTCTATTAAAATCTTCAGTTTATTAAACTGACAAATAGTAGGAAACTTTCATACCTCAAAAGCTATGATATCATTTCATTTTAAAATAACTTCACCAAAATCTCACATTTCTGAGTGTGAAAGTAACTAAAACTGTACATGTGTCATTGCAGGCAGACTGTCAGGCTTTGTTGTCATTACCTGTGTTTCTTGTATTTAAACCAGTGTCTTAAAGGCCTGCAAAAGGAAAAGGAAAATCTGAAACCTGCCATTTACAGTTGTCTGGGATTAGCCTTTATTCATAACTTTCGGATACTATATCCTTTCATGGATTTTAGATACTGAAAAGACAACTGATGGAAATGTTTTGCTTGTTTGTTTTTGGTGACACTTTACACAGTGCATGTATTTTTAACTTAGACATTTTAAACATTGCCTAGTTAATGCATACCACTAGCCAGATATCTTGCTGCTGTATATACAGTTGTAATTTTAGTGCTTAGGTCATTTCTGCTTTAATTTAGTAAAAGCTCCTGTACCGTCCCTGCTGGTCTGGCTTTGGGCGCCCATTCTTGTAGTGCATTAGGCAAGATGCTGAGGCTCAGTCTCTTTGCTTCCACTGCTCTCACCCAGAGGAGTATCAAGTGCCCTGACCGGCCTCATGGCTTGGTGGGGAGGTGAGGAGGTGCAGGGGGGCTCCCTGTTGATGACAAGGAAGGCAGGCTGGAGTGGTGAGGTGATGAGACCCTTGTTTTGCAGGAGCACATTTCACAGCCTTGGGTCAGCCCCCGCGAACACCTGACGTTGCTGTACATAACGACAGGGAAGATAATTGTGCCTGACATGGAAGCCGCCGCGCTGGAGGGTCAGAGAATCGTTGTGATATGCTGTGCCCTTGGGCTCCTCTGAGATAAGGCTTGAAATCGTGGACTCACTGCAGCGGGGCTTTTGCTTTATCCTGTAGGAAATTTAGACTGTTTATAAACCAGGCATGTTGAGGAAGACAGTGAATGCGCATAGAGATTAAGCATCACATCTTTGAATACAATTTGAAGTTGTTTGTTGAAGGCTAATGTAAAAAAGAAGTTTTTCAGGAAAGGCCAAGATGAAACATTCCAGCCACGGAAAATGATTCATGACTTTTGAAAATGTCTTCCCGTGTTTTTTTGCCAAACTATATGGGCAGCATGACCCAAATTTATGAAAACATCTTTGTCACCCACATCCCCCAGAACTTTTTTTATTGTTGACTTTTTTGTTGCCTAGCTCTCTTTCTATACAGAAAGAAATAATCCTTCCTACAGGTTTGAGTGATGCCAAGCTAGAAATACCATTGTGATGGGCACAGTATAAGACTTTGAATAGAACAAGTTGTCAAGATGGCATTTCTGAATTTTGTAGGTAAACTACAGAGCATGGAGAAGTATCTCTTTGTAGCTACGAAGAATCCTCATTGTCTAATCTATGAAGTATTCACTCATAATTGCCATGAAAAATGTGTAGGTTTTTCAGATCAAAGACAAATCAAGCAAAAATGGCATCCCAGAGGATTCATTGTGTACCCTAGTGAGTCCAACAGCAACATGAACATATATGAAATGCAGTGCCAATATCAGAGCTAATAAGTTGCCTGACAAACTTGCCAAAGAGCTACAGGCTTCCTCTTGGAAAATGTCTTCCATTGCTTAGCTGCATTTCTTTACTCTCCAAAGAAGAGGAGAAGGTGGAATAAAGGGTTTACATTTCTTTTTCCCCCCCTAAAGATAGAAATAACATCAAGGGAAAAATCAGAGTGTTTTAGTGAAAATAATACATTTCAGGCCCTTCCTATGAATAAATACTTCATCCCAGTGTTAAATATTAAGGAAATGGGGTACACAAGTAGATATTAAAATAAAAGAAAGAAAAGTGCTGCAGATGTTTTTGGCAGGATTTGTTTGCACTGGGCTCCACAAAGAAGTCTGCAAACTTGTAATTCATTCCTGTTTGTTTATTTGTTGAGATGCCTTTATTCCTCATAAATAAATATATCTCTAGTAGATATTCAAAGACAGAGGCAGCCACAGCTATGTCATTTCAGTCTTCGAAAATATTTTGTTCCTTGTAACTATTTGATCCTGTAATTGTCTATAAAAGCTTGGATCCAGTGCTGATGCTGGGAATATTTTATTGCTCACCAAGAAGCACTTGTGGCTATGTTTTGATAGCCAGGTCTGTGGTTCTGGAAAGTACAGGGATTCCAGGAGGCCATCAGTGCAATAATATTATTGTATCTTTTTAGAGAAAAAGAAGAAAATACTAGAGTCTAGTGAAACAAGTGAAACATCCATAGGTATTAATTATCAGTAATAAAGTAACAGCTCTGGAATAAAATTTATAATGCAAAACACTGAGTGACATCTTTAATTTACTGACTTTCACCAGCTGAAGATAAACAACAAGTCAACTCACGTGATGAAATAAAACAATTAATACCACATTTTTTAATTCTAGAATCCCTAACAGTTTATATTGTCAGTGTAATATATTTTACTCTGTTGCAATGCTGCACAGAGTCCACCTATTCTGTATTACAAACAGAATTGAACACAGACATATTCCATAATGTGAGAAAGATAGATTTAAACAAAATTCTTGTCATTTTGTCACCGCAGATTTCAAGTTGAATTCTCAGCTCAGAACATCTGGAAAAAAAGCTATATTTTAACTGGACTTGCCAAATGCTGGGACATGTTTTAAAAATCTGGCTTTCAGCTTATGCAATCTCTGTGTGACCAATTGTACTCTAATAAAATATTTCTTGCTCAGTACATACCAGAATAATTGACTTTATTTGGAATAATATCATAAAATTATTTATGAACATCATCTGGAGTTTGAGGGCATTAATAATTAATAATTAGGGAACAAGCTCTGGTGAAGGGAGGGAAACTCTGACTCTGATTTTTTCTTAGGTATATTCAGTCTGTCAAAAAGTTCCAGACACATTATTAGACATTTAGACACATATTACTTTGCTGCATGTTCCCTACATGGAGGTAGCCAGCGTGTCTTACACTTTTGCTGTTACACTTTTCTATATTTAATATTCTTTGAACTTCTGAAGGCCACAATAACAAATCCTTAGTTCACACCCCAATTTATGCATCTTCTGTTCTATCCATTTTGAGGCTGCCTTAATCACTATGGCACCTGAGTTATTTCCAGGTGATACATTTAATAGCCATCATGAGTACTTATCCTCTTAAAGGGAGGATGGGTGTATAGTACAGTGATTATTTTGTTCTAACTATAGATGATAGGAACCATGTATCAGGAGAAAATGCACATTCTCAGGCATCTGAGAAAAAATAACTGAGGAAATGTATTGCATCGCACTTGGAAAGAGGATAGTGACTCTTCTGATGAAGCAGTTTTCTAATGGCTCCAAATTCCTACAGAGCTTTCTTTAATGGCTGTGACAGGGACATTGTGAATTAGCTGGGCAGAGTGCTGTGGGCATCCACACAGTCTTTTTCCACTCTGCCCACACTTTAAGTTGGCTGGTGGCAAACTGGATCCAATCCAGGCACTGCGTAGCCATAACTAGTTCAGTGCTGGGCCCAAGCTACTGAGCCCTGAAAGAGAAGCAGGGTATATTGGTCAGGCTCAGCACCATGCTATTATAAATGTGCCATTGTTGCCTCTCAAAATGTATCTGTATTACAACATTTTTAAAACACTTATTTATTTTTCCAGCCTTCCAAGCTAATGATCTGTGAGTAAACAAGACTAGATGTCACTCGGGATGTTAGGTTATGCTTTACAGTTTGGTATGTAACAGCTTTTGCTAGTCATTAAGAAAGAAGCAATCTCTACGATTATTTTCCCAGTAAACTGAGCTTAAGGGCACTTAAGTTGTTACACAATCATTGTTATAGTGTTCCTTGTGAAATTCAGACTGTGAATCCCAAGCTAGTGATCACATACCAAGGTAGATTAATATCTTCAGTGAATATAAAAAATTGCCCAAAATTATGGATGTATCTGCTCCAAATCTATTTGCAAATTCACATTCGGTTTTCCAAGCACTACATGCCTGAATACTCCCTGCAACAGGAATTGGGACCCAAACGTCTACCTCACAGGCAAATGTCCTGAACTCTAGGATCCCATTTTCTTGCTGTTCAGTGACTGATGAGAACAGAATAAAATTCTGTAATGTATGTTCTTTACTGAGCCAAGCTTCTGGTTTTATCGGTATTTTCTCCTAATCCTTTTTTAAACACTAAAGATAATTTGAATAAGCAAATCTATTTTTAAAGGAAGTGACTGTAAAATATGAATTTTTGGGGTTTCTCTTAATCTTTTTTCAAGTGTTTAACAAATAACTGGGCTTATTAAAACATCAAATTGTCAATCATTGTTTATAGAACAGCATTTTACTGTAATTACTCAGTGAATCTCAAATTTACATGTAGCTTCACAAGCCATTAAGGCATCTATAAAATGATTTTCTTGCTTATCATTTCCTGTTTAAACTCAATTTTGTTTTATATTTTTCTGAACATATGTTTCTCTTCAAAGTTCTATATGTATGTGTCACTCATTATACTACAGAATGAGAGAAAGACAACATATCTTACAAATGAAATGTGTTATAATCTCTTCAGTGTAGCACAACTATACCCAGCTTGGGGTGAGCCAACCCTGGGAGCAGATCCCAGTTTCCCTGGCATTTCTACCTTGTACATTACAGCCTAAGCAGATCCAATATCAGCAGTGGCAGCATTTCCCTTCTTTTCTGCCTTGGGCCGTGACTATGTACAGTGAGGAGTGCTTCTATATCCTTTCCTCTTTTTTTTCAGGTAGAGGCAGTGGCACATGGAGCAATTCTCAATTGCTCTGTGCTGAACAGTTTACAGATGCAGGAGAAGGTATTCAGCTGCTCGGGCTGTGCTCAGTGTCCACACAGTCATGCCCGGATCTTCTGGTGAAAGGCAGAGAGCAGATGGAAGTACCCCATGGACCAGACCCACGATGGAGGGGGGATTTGGCCCACATACCTGCATGTCTGTAGATCCTATAAAGATCAGGGATGATAAAACAATCTAATTCTAGGGTAGCACTCACTAGAGAAGTTCAACAAAGCTCTTTGCTAATATGATTCAGCACATGCCTGCACAATGTAAGAGAGCACTGAGGATTTCCCTGGGCCACGACCAGCTGTGCTGGCTCCTGGACAGTGCAGTGGCATTGCCCTAGGGGAGCAGCTAGGGGTGTTAGCCCTTCACGCCAGTATCTCGGCATGATGCTGCACTGCATCATGTGCAGTTCACAGCCTGGTCAGATAGCTAGGGACAGTGCTGGCTGTGTAGCAGAGGCCTGCCCTTTGAGTCTTGAGACGGAAAGTCCCAACTTACGTTTTTAACCTTGGTGCAAGTTTCAGCAGTTTTCTTGTAGCACCCTGGCAAACATAAACATACTCAGACTGGTTACGAAGACTGAAAGGAATGTGTCCGCTTCCACAGCAGGCTCAAAACCTGCTGTATTACCTCTCCCCTCCTCTCCCTGCAGGCATATACCCTTTATCATGTTTCAAAGATGCTGTTCCCCCAGTTTTTGTCCTGGCTCTAGTCCTTCTCAAAGAGTTGTATGAATCAAAGGCAGAAGCTAGCTGAACATTGAGAAAGACACAAAAAAAGTGGTTTCACCTTTTGAAAGGTTATAGAGCTTATGCGAAAATCCCTGTTTCCCTGTGTTAAAATGTTCCAGCCTCTGGAGTATACTCATTCTGCTTCTAACTGGAGCAGCTGCTGCAAAAAGATCTTAGTACTGTCAGTACTTCTGACAGAAAATGGGAGACATACCATGGAGTCACTGGCACCCAAGAAAGAAACAGATATTGAGCCGCTCTTGCAAAATAGTCAAAAAACTCTTTGTCCATAGTACTTTGTTCCTCTGTACTCCCACTCTCCCACCTTTGCACTGCCTCTGCTGGTACATGCTCAAGAGGATTTTAGAGGACTGGAAGGCCTTAAATCTTGCTGCTCAGCCCTACTAACAGCAACTAGAAACTTACTTTCAAACCCCCTAGCTAAGACATTTACCCCTATTGGAAGAATAGGTAGTTGAAAGGAAACGGAGAGTACAAATGTGGGTGTTTTTTAAGTATTGAGCCAATGGGTGGACAGTGGAAGGACTGACGGATCTGTGAGGAAGGAATAGTATGAGTATTGCGGTTCCTGAGACCGGAGAAAAAGTAAATTACCAAGGAGTTGTCACATTTTTTGCCAAGACACTTATGATTTGGTAACAATTTCCACTCTGTTTGCATAGATGAAAGTGATGGCAGTCAAGCAGGAGTTCCAAGCCCCAGCAGTAGATCATGCAATAGAGACTGATACCTTCACTTTTACTGAATCCCTTATTTCATTGTCTGTTGTTGCTTCCCTTCTAACAAATGTATGTAGTGATTTTGTGTTTAAGGCATATTTTTCAATATAATATACATTCAACAGGCTTTAAAGAAATCTCAGAATATACCCTTCATTCATACAGAACCCGCTTCCTTTCACCAGACTCTATTTCTAACGTGTTGTATTACACTACACTTAGCTATTCAGTAAGGTATTTTGGCATTGTGTCTGTTGGTTCCTGTTAAAGTAAAACACATCATAGGAATTGGATGGTGGATTTTAATACATCGGTTTGTTACATACAAGCAGTTTAATAACATAACATAAACCTTCATTTTTTTGATAGGTTTTCCTGTGTCTTCTTTTTTTCCCATGCACTTTAGGCCATTTATCAAGAATCAGCCTAACGCAGAATTCACTTCCCTAGTGTTTGTGTGTTCTACCTGAACAGTCTAAATTCTAAAATCAATAAATTCTTACTTTTGTAAGTAATATTTTATAAGCAAATATATTAAAATGCATACTGAGATTATGAAAGCTACCTCTTCTTGATGATGCAGTGTGGTTCTTTTATTAGAAGAGAGTGAAAGTACAACATGAGTAATAAACACATTATTAATTAGAAGATATTTTTGGAGCTTCTTTCCGCATATTGCTGATATGCAATCTTCCATAGCCTCCCAACTGACTTTTAGCCTCTGCTCACTGTTAATGACTGTAAAAGACAGGAGCTGTTTCATTTGCTTGCAGTTTTCTCTGTATTATGTTACTTTCTTCCAAAGTCAGCAGACAGCACAGCTGAAGGGCCAGCTTGCCATTTCCTGCCTGCCATACTCGGGGTCTGGGTGAAGAGGAAGGTCTGTGGGTGGATGGATGCTCACCTGGGGAGCTGGGGAGAGTGGGAAGAGAGGTAACACAGTGTGTGCACATGTGTGTGCGCACGTGTGTGTCCATGAGCTCATGTTCAATTTGAGCAGAACCTGAGGGACTGCTGAGAAACAGGGGAAGCAGATGTGCAGCCGGCTTCGGAGCAGATGAAAAGTAAGGAGCCATTGCCTACAGAATGTGTAGAGTTGTTGAAATCTAGGGATCCACACCAAGCTGCTGGGCTGAGAGCAAGGCTGGGGAAAGGGGTTGCCCTAGAAGGTGCATGGCATTTGTGAGGAGAGGATGAGTTTACAAACCCTCCTGTTTTAATCGATTTCATTCTGAGTTTCTTCTTTTTTTTTAATTCATTATGCCAGTTTCTCTACTAATAAAATCCAGATTTTCAGACTCTAGCCCCACTTTGTTGTTTTGCTGCTCTCACTTTAAGTACAAAGCACATGTCCCTCTCAGAGCCAAAAGCATGGAACCCCTTTTTCCTCATCTGTTTTTCTCTGAATGGAACTTTCACTCCTGTCAGCCATTACTGGGCATTTTGCTGGCACATGTATAACAGCTGTGGAAAAACAGTGTGCAGCAAGTAAAATTGTACTTAATTCTCCCAGCCTGTCTACCTTTGTTGTAACTTGAATTTCTGGTGGCAGTGAGCAGTGCTGGAAAGTCCCTCAGGTAATGTATTGCCGTTTGGTCACAATGGGTTGACAATTAGTCCATTTTTTTTGTCTATAAAACCAGTGCTATGGTTTGAACAACTCTTATTCGTTTCATTGTTCTCTGTCAAGTAAGTAATTTTTGACTGGTGTCAAGCTGGGGGAAAACTACGAATAAGGAGCCCCAGGCAATATGTGAGGAGGTGTCGGGCTGCAGCTGTACAGAAGGAGAAGAGGGGAACGGCCTCCTCAGTGTGTGCCCCCTCTCCTTCCCACCATATCCTACCAATGCTGGGAGGGGGAATATCCCCAACTCCATTTCTTGCTGCTCCTCCTTCTCTCCCATCTGCCACAGGCCTCTACCATGGTAGGTACAACTCCAGCCACCACAGACCTACATGGTGGGAGGAGGCCACACACAGCAGGAATGGGCAGAGATATTCTTTCTGCATTAGCTGCAGAGCCCTCCATTACAGCTTCCTTTCTCCTTTCCCTTTTATTATGTGTTGCCACACTGGTTTTGGCCCATTTGATTTGTCCATTTGTTCTTGGCTTTTCAGACCTGACTATGTGTCTGTAACGCACTGATGACTAACCATGTCCTATGTATCCCTTGATTAATTCCTCTCCCTTTCCCTTATTCCCCAGCCCCCTCCCCACTGTGTTTTGAATCAGCTTCACTGGTGAAAATCTGAAGTCTGTTACATTATACCATCTATGGCAATTTATAGCAGAATCAAATCCCCTCCCCCTTCCTAGTTCCTGGCTCGGCCATAGAAACATCTTATTAAATGCTTTAGAGAGTTGAGTAATCTGTTTGGCTATCTTATATCTGTGTTTCCCTATTCTAAGCTCATATGCTTTTGTTTTCTCCCATGTCACATGCACATCTGTTTGTTGTCTAGCTCTGGTTCTAGAAAACTGCCGTTACTTATTCTTTCCCGAACAATGAAAGCCTTTCAGTATCCTCACCTGTATCATACTCACTCTCAATTATTACAGTTCTCTTTTCTTGATCTACTTTGTACTCATCAGAGAATGTAGAAGAGCTCGGTCAGACTGTGGGAGTCCATAAGCCTGGAGCCCTGGAGTCGTTCTCTCCAGCGTGGAATGATTTGGTGCATCTCTTGATGGTTAGCCCTCAGCGATGCCGTGCTCCTTTGCCCACCGATCTCTGGAGAGTCTAGCTGGCCAGCCCCTATGGGCAGGCTGGGAGTTGGTGTGGAATATTCAGTAGTTTTCACTTTGTTATCCATATGCCTGCCTTCCTCATCTCTGAATCTAATGGAAACACTTCCCTGGAGTGCAGTCTAAAACCAGTGCTAGAAGGTTGCCAGGGACAGGCTGGAAAATACTACGAAAATACTGTTGGGCTGTGATTTTTTTTTCCCCGGGGAGCTACTCTGGCCCTTTGGGAGTGGTTCAGAAACACAGAAGTGATGTCTAACAGCATGAGAACTGTTTAGTTTAGAGCTGAGATGCTAGGAGTGGAAGCTGATGTTGATATATATATCAGCTGCATATATATATGAGCTGCATTCCCTGGTTCCTAGTCAGATCACTTGACCTCTAGCCAGGAGGCTATCCTATAAGCTCACTTTTGAGATTTCAGCTTAGAAAGGGTAACTGTGCATGGTGTGTCCTACATTTGAAAGTTCACTGGAATAATAATATTACATAAGAATGTGATTTTTTAACCTTTTTTTAAAAAAACTAAAATATTTGTACCAATAGACAGGCTGTGGTAGCTGTAATCATGTCACTAATAATGTGCTTATATTGGATATTAACTTCTCTCCTACAAAAAAATAAAGCATGTACCGGTAAATACTCACAACGCTCAATCCTCATCCATTGAATGATATTGTTATTGGTTTCAAAGACTACCTCCTGCTATAAAATCCCCAGGAGCAGACCAGGGTGTAACAGCTTTTCTAAATTTCACCCCATCAGCTTTCTTGTCTAACCATTCTGTCAGGTTTTGGCTTGTATATGAGGCCAGGGAGCTCCCCCAGGTCTAGTGCTTTTATGTTCTTATCATTTACCCTTTCCTTAACTCTCCCAATTCTCTGATACTTGTGTAGACCCAAAAGTAAAGGGAGTTCATTTATACCTAGAGATGTTAACACATAGGAGCATTTGCTTCTACACCTCCTCTGTGTGCATCCCCTGCAGAATGTGTCACCCTTCTGTCTGTTAGAGAGTCTGTAGTCATGCTGCAGACAGCATCTGGCCTTGGTGATCTTCCTGTAAAAGAGTTTCCAGCTATAAAGGTGAGGGTCCCCATAAGGGCTAGTACCTGGCAGCTCTTGGTGTCATTAGGTATAACAGAAATCGTTTTGTATTGCTCAGCCTGCTTGCTCCTTCTTGCTTTGGGATCCCGTGGAGCTGCAGGATAACCATGGTGGAATCTGGCAGTCACTGGGATGCTCCCCTGTGCCCTGCAGGATCATTTCCATTGCAAGAATTATGGGGACTAGTTTGGTCACTTTTGTGCTGGAACTTTTACAGCATGATCCTGTCCTGAATAGTGGTCCTGAAGTGGGTTGCAATAGAGTTGTCTCTCTGTGGCTGTATGTTAGATGTAGTTATTTTACAGAAAAAAACATTAATTTTGAAAGGCCTTGTTTCCAATTCAGGCTAGGATTCTGAAAGTCAGATTGGACCTTTGTACTACTGAGCATTAAAAGCAGATGAGGACTTCAATTATACTTGTAGATCATTAGGGATACTGCTGGACTGAGTGAATCTGTGGATGTACAATGACACATTGTTTATGTCATTTTATTGATGCAGATAAAGATAGGTAATGTGTACTGGCAGTGATGTATGAGGATTTCAGCTTCGTTTCCAGATCACACTTGAATTAGCTGTATTGGCAAATACAATAAACTCTCTCTTTTTCTTAGAGAAATGGGCATATTCACCAAGGTTATTGAAAAATAACAAATTTAGGACTTTGCAATGCTGTGTTCACTGATTTTTTTAAAGAGTAGGACTTACTGACTAGTGTGGTGCCTTCAGACATTCTCTCCAGTTAAAGAGTTGTTTCCAAAGTTAGATGGCATTTCAGGCTTTTTGTTATTCGTATTGCTTATTTCAACTGAACCATTGTTTTCAGAACTTATATCTGTAAAATTTATCTGTATTTAAAATTTGACTGCTTAAAGCTCTGTAAGCTCCTCAGGAGAACCGTCAGTTTAGCAGAACATTGTGGATAGAGCCTGGGTTTGACAGGCTATTCCAGCTCCTCAAATAAGGGGAGAGTACTCGGTGAGGAAAGTCATTACCCAAGGAATGCAGTGACAAAATAGCATACAATTCCAGGGTAGTACTGGACATTTCACAGGATTATAAAAATCTTGGCTTCCACTCATTAAGGGACTTTAAGCAGCTGAGCAGTCCAACTGCATTCAAGTGCATAGCAGAACAAGTGCTTTCTTAGTGTTACATCTGGTTTTGTAAATCTAACATGTAAAACTATATGGCGTTCATTCCAAAAAAAACTGGATAGATAGAGAACTGTGTTCCTCTCTAAGTAATAGTATGATCAGGTACTTCACAACTTGCAAATCCTGTTTTGGTTCAGAATCAATAAGCGTTTGGATGCATAGCTTTAGCATGGGCTCCTCAGAAAAGATCTGGAAATTACTGGATTGTAAAAATTAGCTTTTAATGATTTTTTTTTTTACTTGAATGGAGAATAATTCTGCTTTTCACTGAGTGAAAAACATTCATGTGATTGCTCCAGTTACATTGTTTCTGTTCATTGTTTTGTACACCTACAGAAATGGATTTTTTGTTTGTTTGTTTGTCTTTTGGTATTTAGGATATTAGAAGAGAAGAATAGATTTCATGATGGCAATCCAGAAGACAAGAATGTATGCTTGTACATGTTATGTTTCTTCCTCATTCAAGCTTTAGGAGCTTGTTTTAAAAAACCTAGATTTTTAGTTCTGTCACCGTTTCTTTAGAATGGGGGAAGGGTAAGCAAGGTATGAACTTAACAGTATTTACATTTGAACACTAAGCAATTTCTGAAGAGTGTGGTAGGAACTAGTTATTGCAAGAACTATTATTTAGTTTAATTGATCCCAGCTGGGCTTGGAGGAGATTCTGGCCAAAAGCATGCAAATGCTTGCCAACAGCCTGTCATATTTGATAGTTCACACTGCTATGAACTTGGCTAAGAGAGGTCAGTCACATAACGAAAACTAAGCTCTCTTCTGCTGTATCCAGGCTAGCTTAAAAATGCAGATATATTTCCAGCTGACTAGCAAGCTGTTCTTCTTTCAACCTTTTTGTAGGAGGCCCCTGGTTTCTTGGAAGTGGGGGAGTGCAGCACTGAGAAGCAATGGGAAGATGTTCCACACGTGGAGCGGTGGGCAGACACAGCTGCTCTAAGAACCTCTAGGCATCTGTTTTATTAAAACTTCACTTGTGCATTTGACCTATCAGCTGGATTCAGCACATGTCAGTGGTAAAGGTACACACTGAAAAAGTATGTAACATCACTACTTAATCAACCTTGTTTTTAAAAGTACAAGCCTGTGGGAAATACCTTCTTCTTCTTTTTCTTTTTAGGGTAACTCTCCCTCAGGCTTTCATAACTTTATTAAAGATTATAAAAGTTTGGGTAACACAATCATCACAACAAATATAACACATTTATTACAGGAGCAAGCATCAATTGAAATCAATGAATTTCACATAGCTTTTCTTTCTTAAAGGCTACCTATCTCATTTAAGAATAGAGCATTAACTTTAAACAAATATGAAATGTCTAATTAAAGAAAATTATTTTTCTAATCAACTCTACCTTTCCTTCTCAATTCACTTAGTAATCTTTTTAAAAATTGTCTGAAAGGTCTAAGCACACACCTCTTCCCTTATTGAGATTTATACACTAGGTTTCCTCTGTCATTTTTTTCTATTGGACTCTAACCACTGTGGAACTCTCTCAGCCTCTCCAGGGAAGTAGTTCCACTTTGTCTGAATAATTAAATATTCCTTGGACCAGAGGACTGGAACCTCTACAAAGTGGTTATTTTTTCCCCTTCTTCTTTATTCTTTGTTTCCTTGTTACAAAGTAGAAAATTCCAACAGGAGAGATTAGGTCAGGGAAGATCCTCCAGGTCAGGGGAATTGGCTTTGAAACAAGAACCTTGTCCCACTGCAGTGAAACAAAGTTATCCTTCCACGGCCAAAGATCTGGCTCATTTAATGTGAAGCACTGTCATTCTTTTTTCAGTATAAAGACTTTTAAGGAACCCTCTTACAGGGAAAGTTGAACAGCTACTATGAACATAATCACTAAACTTAAAATATCCATGTTACACAGATTCATTATTATTAAATTTGGCAAGTAAGATATAAAAATGAGCGGTGTAACAAACTGAAGATTTTACCTAGCATGGGGAATAAGTAAAGGGATATGGATGTTCAGGAAACTGGTAATAGAACATGAATCATCTAGGCCACTGACTGGTTGCAACCAAAAAAATGCTACTATCTGAAGAGCTTAGTGAATTAAAAATGAGCTACAAGTCTCTGCCCAGTTCCTGTGGACATAAACATGTAGCGTCTTGGTTATTTTTCGGTGATATTCTCAACAAATGGGCAGAATCTAAGCATTTGCAAGGATTTGCAAGTTGCAAGTTGCATTGGGTTCTCTCAGTTGTTTTCAGAATTGGTTGAGGGACATTGCAACATATTATGACAGTGTTCCTCCTTCTATTAATAACATATTAAGAGAGGGACAGAACACTATGAATTTAGGGAAAGTGAGCGGAAGGCTGTTGTGTATACAGAATGGGGAGACAGTAAAAGCAGGAACAGGAAAAAGCAAACAAATAGGCACGCTAATATTAAAGCACTGAAGAATTAGATTTGCTGAAAAGAAAAAGGATTGTTATATTTATAAACTCTCATGGTCATTTGGCTTATTTAAATCTGTTGAAGCTTCTGGAAAGATCTAGTTCATACTGGCCATGCTTAGAGGCTAAAACATTAGATGTTTGGGAAGATTATGCTAACTTTACATCTTCTACACAGCATAACCAATCCCCTATTAACAACCTCTAGCCCTGCAAACCTACAGTCCAGATGTTAATTTTACAGTAAATAGGAAAACTAAATGGTCATGATCACCTTACAGCATTTCTACTTAACAGCATCTACTTAACAAAGGGGAATATATTCTTGAGGAAGAATTATGATCTGGAAACAGGCAAAAATCAATAACATCATATTTTTTGGCAACTTAACTGTGTAAACAGAGTGGAGGAAACACTGTGAAATCAACTGGAGAGTCAAATAAGAATGATTTTGGCAGTTAGTTGCTAGAAATAGATATTTAGATGTCAAAATTGAGTGTTTATATTTGAATCTGATTCCACCCATATAGAATACAGCATCTCTGTTGAGGTGGCCAAGTGTAAAAGGGTAACCCATCCAACTAGAGAGAGGCAAAGCAAGTACGGAGCTAAACCTTGAACCAAAAAGGTATGACGGGGTGGTTAGGCAGAATCAGGCAGAAAGCAAGGCATGGGTTTTTCCATCTTCTCACATACATTTCATGGCTTGCAATTCTACCTAATTTAGTCTAGTTGGAGCTTTCAATAATTTGCGGCCCTGAGCATTTGCCCATCTCTAAGATGGCTCATACTGAGGTAGAGCATGAAAAGCAGCGCAGATCTGCTGTAGTTCTCGAACATGAGCAGAAGCCTGTGTTGTTGTGAGGCATTTTTGCACCATGTTAATGTTAGGAATTCAATGGGTTAGTATTCTGCTTAGGTTAGCAACACTCATGGTTGCTTTAGGCTACACCAGAAGCTTGTACCACCTTCACTCAGGTGCCAAGTAAAAATGTAAGCACAGTGTAGATACTTGTCACCACATCCTGTTTAACTTGGGCAGCCCTCTTTTGACATTTCTGTCTTGGCTCATAGTCTTGCTCACAGACAGAATGATTGCAGCTATTTTAGATGACGAAGGATTTCTCATGTAGTGAGGACATTTCATGGCTAAAAATGTTTAACATTAAAAGCAGCTGAAATTTGTAATATTAACCCTTTTTGGACAAAAAATAAATAGCTTTCTCAACAAAAATGAACATTTTTGGAAACTTCAATTTAATGAAAAGTTGATGCAGTTTTTCAATGAAAATCTAGAGACCATAACTCCTATTCAAGTTTTTCTGTTAGTTTGGAATCTGCTCTCAGAAACAGTCATGAGCCTTTGAAAAAGGATTTTTTTTTTAATCAAGAGCAAATAACCATTTTACCAGAGGTAATTTCCAAAAAAATTTTTGAAACCAATAAAAAAAATCCCTTTTTTCCCTGTGTTATAAAATAGACATAAAAGCAATTTTATGTAGAACAGAGATATTAGTGCTGTAAATAAATGTATAGAATGCAAAGCATAGAGAACTGATACTTAGAACAAACATATATGCTCTGAATAACACTGATTAGGGCATAATAATTAACAGAAAAGGAATATTATTTTTATCTCAAGTACTCTATAGATGTCATAAAATTTTTGTGTATTCCTTGGTGCTTAGAAAGATACACAGACTAATGCTACAACTACTGTTAACATTGCATTAGAGTTGGGCTTAAGCGGATTGGTTACAATCCTGAAAAAAGGCTCAGGAAAAGACTGAGTCTGTAACTAGGCCTCCACTGAAATCAAGGATGATACTTTCATACCTTAGTGACATCAGGACTGTGCTCAAAGTAAATATTATGGAACCTTACACTTACAGTTCTCTAGAAATAGATTTACTCTTGTAGTCCTGAACCAGCCAGATATTAGAAACAGGGTCAAACTTCAACTAAATGCACTTCAGTTAGCAGGGACTGTATATGGACTTTCACATATATCGAAGAGCACTACCAATATGGTGGCTGTCTTGACAATGTAAGGAAGAGTGCAAGAAAACTGGTTTATTATACATGCCAGTTTACAGAGGCAAGTAAATGATCAATAAAATAGCAAAATAATTTTCCTTCATATGGGTAGCTATTGAAGAAGAACCACTCCAGTAGTTATATTGTTTTAGGTAAGATATTCTCCATATTCCCTAAGGTCTATAATAGGAGGGGGACCTTGATATTCTTGTCTTTAAATTATTCTTAAAATGTCAGTGCTTCTTTTCTGTGCTCTCTGTGTAACACTGTAATGGTTCATTAACACTTAAAATGTAAAGATAGTGCATAATAATGGAAAAGGAATTCTGTTTTTCTTAAGTATTCTCTACATGTTACAAAATGAGACCATTTTTATATGTATTTAGAAAAATGGTATGCAATGTAAAAAAATGTCCTTCAGAGAGCTGTATTTTAGTAACTATGGAGATTATATGCCTACCTCTTGTCTTCAGGGCCATGCCATGCCAGTGAGGTGCAGGCAGAAAGCGAGAAGGCAGCTGCAGAAAAACAATCATATGCTATGGTTGCCTGAGGGCAAACTACAGGCATGGGGGATAGATAGACCCAGGTGTTCAGCAATGCAGGGGCACTGGTTGATAGTTACTACAAGTCAAGGAAAAGCTTTGAATGCAGTTTTTTGGTCTGTGTGCACATGTAGTTAGTATTTTAAGCATGCTGGTACCAGTAGCTTGGTTTTGATTCTTTAACAGGGCATCTGTGGAAATAAGATATTTGACTATAACACAAAACTTGTAGTAAAAACATTATTTCTTAGAAGGGTTTTTACTACCACACATAGTGCATTGTGAGGTAAGTTCTCAAGGAGTAAGGTCTTGCTCAGTGTGAATAAGGAGAGCAAAAATTTCTGCATACTAATTTGTTGGAGAACTGCACTATATGTTGATTGATGTTCTAGTGATTATTCTAATGGTACCACAGAGGAGCTTTTCCTTTTTATTATTATAGTCTTTTTCTAATGATAAATATCAGTTTTCATTTTTTTATCTTAATGTAGTGGTCTGTGTTAACCGCTACCGGTATGTGAACAGAGCAGTCTTAGAACAAGCTGGGGTATTGCATTGACCATCTTCTGTTTGTTGTTGGCTGTAAAATACTAATCTGCACTACATCAAAATCAATGGTGTAGTCAAACAAAGAGTTAAAGTGACATTGTGGATCATAGTCTGAATGTTTTTGTTACATAGAAAACATCAATGTTGTCAATTACAAATCAGTTTTTATTTTCCCATATTCCCAGGGGCAATAGTTTAAAGCAGTACAGAGAGGTTTTCTTTACCACTACTTCTCACTTCCTAGTTTTTGTCTTCCCTCCCTTTCCACTGTGTCTTTTGTTATGCTTCTTCCTCTGTGTTATTCATTTTTCTCCTCTTCCAAGGGCATTTGAAAGATCTTGAACACATTTTAATAATGTATTCTTCCTTTTATTTTAGTTCAGAGACTGAACATTGAAAAGCATAAACAGTGAACAGAGTTACATGTGAAATTAGCTGATACTAGTTTAATGTTAGTCTACCAGTTGAAAAAAAATCTTTATCTGAATTTTTAGTCTGGGCTATTATCTTTCTGCAGTCTCTTTCCAATGAAATTGCATTCTTTTCTTTTTTGTGACCTCCATATCAGTCTTGGCAACTTCTAAATGACAGCTGAAAGGAATCTTTACTGCTTCATGCAGCTCTTCTTCTTCATAAGGACCTACAATATGGTTTCTTAAGATATAAGCTGACAGGGCTGCTCTGTGAAATTCTGCTGGAGGTAATTTCAGAACTGGAATTACAAAGTCTGGTTCTAACTAGCTGCTGTTTGTTTCTTGCTTCATGTGTGAAGGCATGTCATCATAGCCTTTCCCCAAAGCATACCCCCAAAACAGAAAGAAAAAACGGTGACCTATACCATGTGAATTAATTCGCCTCAAAAATCAGGAAGATGAATATAGTTTTTAAACAGCATTTTAAGCTAAAGTGCTCAGACTAGAGTGGTTAAATACACAGCAGTTCTGCTTTTGTTCAAACTGAATCACTTCTTTAATGCCTATAGAATTTAAATGAACAAGTTCAGCTATATTAGATTGTACTTTTCATTCCTCTTTTCTTGATGGTATGTAGTATTACAAAATTCAGCTGTACTGCTACTAAATCAGGATATTTTTCACCATTCAGGTATCAGGGTTTAAATGGTGTTAAATTTACAGATACATAGATCAGGTAGTTTAATGTTAAATTAGTTATATTTAAAGAGGTTTTTATTCTAGTGGTAAAACATTCTGAGCCAATTTAAAAATCAACTCTGAATTGTGATAATTTGTAATTTATTCCTGGCTACTTCCAGGCACTTGAAGAAATGTGATTCAGAAAAATCGTTGTTCACTGTTTCTGAAACCCACAAGCTAACTTCAGCCTTGTTAATTTAGCAGTAAGCTTTTGCAAGAACTTAAGTTTCATTTGACAGTATAGTTTCCAACTTTGTAGACAAAACAGATGTTAAAATTCAAATAGCTTCTGATTTTTCTGAAAAATGGTAGAAAAAATAAGAGAACTTATGACTTCAAATGAAGATTGCTAGGCCACATAGCCCTACCATTGTAAAAAATCAGTCATCAGACATACTTTAACACTTGTTATATTTGATATGTAGTATCAGTGATAGGTTAACATTCCTTGTAAGATGATAAACAATCCAGTTTTGCAGTTCATGTTTTGGTTCACTAGACACAAAGGCAAGTAGAGGAAAGTCCAATATGCTCACGGGCCATCCTACATGTGTAGCATGCCGTGGCAAACCCACGGCTGCTGTAGGTGCCCCAATGGTAATGGGAAACTCTAGCCTGCAGGCATTACACCCCTTACATGCACACCCCTTACAGCTGAAGCAGAGCCTCCCCGTTCCTTGCTAACACCATGCTTGTTCTCGCCCTTGCTTGTCTAGCAACTGCGTGATACACCGTTCTCACTTTTCTGAGAGAGGAGGAGGAAAGGCCAATTAGAAGATTAGTCTTTTCTGAGCATCTCTGCCAGATGTTCTGCACTGTAAGGCAAAGAGCCAAGTATAAGTTGGTCTCACAGCTACCTGGAGTACCTGAAGGTTTACTTACAATTCAGGACTACTTACTTCAAGACCGAACAGATTTACTGTGGATATGCTTATTTATTTCTGCTTTTCTATCTACTCTTCTATTCTTATGACTATTAAATACTGGACAAAGCTCATTTCAAGCATTGTGTTGGATTTTTTTTGTTTGTATGTACTTGGCTTTTTCTTTCAAACTCTATATTTTTAAAAAATGAATTGCACATTTTATTTAGCACCTAGGTTCCTTTTTAGAAATCAGGGACTTTTTCAACTAACCTCTTTTTCTGTTGCTAGATAGAAAAGAAAAACTGACATTTTCTTTTGTAACAGCACCAGGTTGTAGTACAGTAAAGCTCGAGAAGCACTGTCTAGTCTTCCAACTGTACTATTTCCCTTTACTATTACTGATCCTCCTTTCTGCTCCTTCACATGTCTCAAATAACCAGTGATGTTTCTGAATGCTTGTGTTATCAGCAGGAAAAATCTGTTTACGTCAACGTCACTGTTTTCCACTTAGTCCAAGACATGTTTGACTCTCACATATAAACAAAAGCAATTTTTGTAGTAATTTTCTCCACACTGACTGACATGGCTCTTTTTGGATACGCATGATACCACTGTAGACCAGTACTCTTAATAGTGGATCTTTATGTAATCTTTTGTTGACGTCACCTGCTGGCTTTTTAGTAGAAGCTCAACATTTGTGCTGTCTCTTCAAAGTCCTCGTGATATAAGGGCATATCTCAGATACCTGCACAATTTGTTTAATATGCCTTATCCACAATGGGAAGATAGCTTTATACTTCTGCTCAAGGACAGCCTGTGGGAGACCTTTTAGCTGCTGGTAACTCACCAGCTCATGATCAGCTATGGGGCTCTGATGGTGCCAAGGCTGCTGGGGAGCTCAGATGTGGGATTACAGGAGGAAGCGCGCCGGTGCCAGTGAGCCTGCCATGGTGGGAGCAGGCTGCCAGTCCGGCGGGTTGCTGGGATCCCCAGGATTGCTGCTGCCTGCTCGCTGTGAACCACCCCCAAAGCTCCCCATGGGAGACGAGGTTTGGGGTTTCTGGCCATGTGAAGCTCTTGGGGTGGCTCCTAGGGCCGTCCAAGAGATACCACCACAAAGCCTAAAAGTGAATCTCCACTAAAGAAATTCTGGTAAATAAACTTGTTGTCTACAGCCCTTTCCAGAAACTGTTGGGTGCTTTTACCTTAGCAATGACCTGAAGTTGGCAGTTTCAGTTTTAAGTGCAAAGTAAATATCCACTCAGAACAGTGATTGTTTCTTTCTTAGGACTAAGCTGTTTGCAATTATAAGAAAGTAAATACTCCTTTTAGAAAATACACACAGCTAATTTCCACCTGCATCTGATTCTGCTGTGTGCCAAATACCTGGGTTTCAGCACCTACATGTTTCCAGGATGTTTTTCAGAGAGCAAATGAAAATCAAATTTAAATATATTATAAAAACAACAGGTGTTTGGGATTTTTTCATTTAAGTTCTTGTGACTACTGCAGAATAAATAAAAAGAGATTGGTGAGAAAAGTGTTTGGAGAGCAATCAGGGAAAAAAGGGGGAAATTTTTTAAGAATTTTATTATCACATCAGTGTTATGCTTAATGAGTTTTAGTCATGTCTATAAATATTTAATAATATAATAAAGTTTAATAATAACTACATAATGTAGGACTCTCACAGTTTTTTTGTTAGTCAAAGTGGGACTGGGAGGTTAATAGTGAAGACATGAAATCTATTTGCACCTTATGTCACACTTTTTTTGTACAGTTAGATTATCTGCAGTTACAATTAATATGCCACATGTGCTTAATACCGTAAATTGGATTATCCTTCTTTCTGGAAAGTCAAATGCCAATTTTTACTCCCCTTCATAGCATGGTATTAAGTGGCTCTTCTAATGGTGTTTTTCACAGGTGATAAAAATGAAGCATGGAAGCTTTTGCTAGGGGATAGTCAAGTGTTTTCTATCAGGCTGAAAATGTTATGTTGTGGCTGCAGTCTGCTAACTTATTTTGGCCTAATGGATGGGAAAAGAATGGAGGGGTGAAGAGAAGAGGAAGCTGTGAAGGGGAAAAGGATAAATAAAGGGATTTAATCAGAGGAAGAGAAAGAAAGGGAAAGAAAGACTGCCTGGCTCAAGGTATGCTTTTGGATTAACAGATATTTTATAGAGAAAGAGGCAGCACAGCTCAACCATCCTCCTTTGGTGAGGGACTAAAATGTATAAATGTGTAAAATGTTGGTGAGTGCCCAGTCTTCAGACATCTTTGTGCCTGTCTACTCCCTTCATGTGATGGCAGCATGTGTTTTCTTCTCATGGATATTCTTCCCTTACATATAATAGAAGTGGTTGGAAGGTGGCAGCAGAAGTACATGTGGAAAAATTAGTGAGAATTTTAGTCAAAAGTTTGAAAATATAAAGGTTGTTTACCACTTCTAATGGAAAGTGATATCCTATGTGTATATAGGAGAAAAGAGAAACTCTAACCAGAAACTTCCGATTTTCATATGACGAGAGGAATAAAAGCAGTGAAGACACATTGAATGTGTTTTGTCATTATCTGCTTTCATTTATTTTGAGTTTGATTTATTGGGGCAATATTTTGAGTTTGTTTCATATGACCTGTAGGTTTAAAGTAATGTTGCTTCCTTCATCATTTTACTCTCTGTAATTGGATGGAGACCTCTTGTTTTATAAGCCAAGCATATCTGAATATCTGTCATGTTGGAAATATTTACTCTCCTTGAGATTAAAAAAAAAAAGAAAAAAAAGGCAATAATATAACATAATAGTCAGGAAGGACTCTTATGTTTGTCTTTCTTTTCTAGCCTATATGCAGTTCTAGGCTATCAAACATAAGAATAGATGAGCAATCAGGGTATGTGAGCCAAATGAAATGTAATTGGGAGTTGAGCATTGTTATCACTTATCATATACCTAAATTATAAAACTTGTTCCTAATTCATATTGATTAAAAGATATACTTCCGGGGTGACAGAATCACCTCCGGGTCTTGTTCTTGCATTGGTGTATTTTTCTGATGGTGCTTCTGTATTGTCTTCCTTAGTCATGCCTCAGGGGATGTTTGAGTTCACTGAATAAGTTGTCTTGAGCTGGCAGTGAGCTGAGTTTGATTACACAACAGTTTGCTCATGTAATCAATAGAGAAAGTCAGTATAACCCTGTGTTTCCTTGCTAGACAAGTAACTCATTCTACAATTAAGCCAAAGCTCATCAGCGTGTAAATGTTGTGGACAATAGGGACTGGAAGATAAACTTGGTCTTTAGCTCACATGTCTGTGTAGATACATCTATGAAGTATAACTGTAATGCAGGGGTGAAAATACCAAATACTCAAAAGTCTGAAAATAACACTCCATTACCCAATTATAAAGCAATATGAATTGATGTATAGTATTAAAGATGGCAACAGTTGCACACTGCTAGGAAATAACACTTCTATATATATATTTTTTTTAATCATGGTAAAAGAGAGGGAACTCAAGATTCAACCGACTTTATTCCAAGGCATTTTAACATTTCAAGAGAGAACTCATCTTGTACATGACTTTCAAAGTATCTTGTATCTGATAGTAAGAGGAAATGAAAGTCCTTAATTTTAAAGCCAAATTCTCCTCTGTTTTACCATTTTATTTCATAGAAGAATGCATAGCTCTGGGAAACTCAGCTTAGCATGCCAAAACAATAGGAAGACTTTTCTCTTTATGATATTATTTTAGGATATTATGAGCTTTCTTTGACTTAATTCATTGTTTACAATAAGAAAAGGTAACTTTCAATAGTACAAACTAAAACTGAAACGAGAACTAACACAACTCCATAATGAGACTGACACTAAAAGAATAATTGGACAATGGAGGATCAGTTAGGGTTTTTGAGTGTGTGTGGTTTTTTAAATTTTATTTTATTATTTTTTTGAGCCTTTTCTACATTAAACAAATGTTTTTGATTTCATCTGCTTCTTATAAGCTCACTTTTCAGGTAACCTGTTAGTAATACTTGTTTAAAATACCTAGTCTGTCATGCAATTTAATACTGGCAGACAATGAGAATAAATTTTAAAGAAAAATACAATTAAATTAAAAAGTTGAACAGTTTTAAACTGGTGAAAACAAAATGGTATGTAATTAAAAGAAAGCAATTTGTAAGCAACTTTAAGCTGTAGACCTGAAGCTGAAATGCTACAGCTCACCTAGGCGAGAGATTAAGTCATTTCCAAATTAACTGGAGGAAAAAAAAAACAAACTCTAAATGAGAAAAGGAGATGCCCCAACCAACCTCTCTGCAACACTTGTACTGCAGAAAACTCCTCCTATTTTGCTTAGCATGGAGAAGACACCCTGAAAACCCCAGAATCAGCCTTACCAGCCATAAGAATTAGAAGAAAACAAGGGTAAAGCAAAAATTATATTAATCTCTTTCTAATTGTATGTTGCACCCAAGAAAATGTTTGGCCAGATCCACAAATCAAGTCTAGGGTTTAAATTAGATAAACTAAGCAAGCAGACATTTACTTTGCATTCCCTGTCTCTCCAAGCTAAATTTGAACGGAACCTTTGCTTTTGACCTGTTTTCCTTCTGGTCTTACTTGATTCAAATTTTTATTTCCTGCAAATCCTAAACTCTACTTCTTTGCCTTATCATTTGAAACATAATATGCTTCTCCAGCTTAATCAGACTTTAAAAATTTTTAGCGGCACTGTCTTGGATGTGGTATTTCCATCTTTTTTTCCATTGTGGTAACTTGAATTTGTTCCTAAAGATTGAGCTGCAAAGGACAGCTGCCTCTCAGATGACCTCAGTTTTCTGTGCATAGTCAGTATGGAAAACATAGATAAACAGATATGCATGCATATATATGCAAACACTTAGTCCACTAACACTCTTCCTCTATAACTTTTCTGTGTGTGAGGGATGGTATTTGTTGGAATATCTGCTGTTATATTTACTTTTCTTACACACAGACGTTTTTCTGAAAGTCCTAATTTTCAATCATTGTGATTACTTTGGTTATTATACTTGATTCTTCAAAGCAAACTTGCTGCCCAAGATGTGAGTCTTAAAAAGTGTTGAAACCGTCATGGCAAGAACACCACCTTCTAGCAGAGAGAGAATGAGATAATCTTTTGCAAGCAGTTGCTATTTGAAGATAACGTGGTACATGAATACTGATATGAGTTGTTGCTTGTTGTGGGAAGTCTGACCAAAGGCCTCGGTACCATTTACTACTTTAGCCGTTCGTATGGAGGTTTTATTTAAGAGCAGAAGTAAACAATCCACACCTCCAGTCTATAGTGACTACTAAAATGACTCTTTAAATGACTTCATGCATTATGTGTATTACCAGAAATGATTAATGTAAGCAAACTTCTACATCATGTTACATTTACTGGGCATTTTTTTCCCCCCATTGGCTGACAAGGGGCGAATGCTCTGGAAGGAAAAACAGTGACAACTACTTGAAATGTACAGATATGGCCTCTTTATTATTGTTCTAGAGAACAGTTTTCCATGGTTGTTTTTTTAATTCTCCCTTTACACTCATGGAGAAGTGATTGAGAAGGTCAGTGTAAGCCACAGAAAGTAATCCTTCTACTAGTACGTGTCCACTCAGTCAGATAAAACAGTATATATTAAAGAGGAAAAAAAATATTTATACTGTACTTTAAAATGATTTGGTTCTTTTCAGGATTACAGAAGTACCATTGTCCTTTCTCATATTCTTCATTGTTACATTCCACTTTCTTTTTTGGGAAAGAATACATGGAATCAATGTAATTTTACTAAGAGACTGCTCAGTATACCCTGTAAAGACTTCGGCCTGACTCAGTATGCATTACCATTAACACAATTTTAATCACTTGCTTAAGTAGATTGTTGGCCTGGTCCACATTCTGCAAAAAATCTCAAATTATCTGGAAAACTAAAACCATCTAAACTGAAGTTTTCCTGAAAACAAATAAAAATATCACCTTCAACTGCTTACATCTGAAAGGGACCTTTATGATCTTTTCTAGTCTGCCTAAAGATAGTCAGTTTTCCTGTCTGATAAGAGTTTTCAGAATTGTAAATTGATAATCAGTTATTTTTGGATGGAGTCAGCTGAGACAATTTTGAAAGATATTGCTGCTTTTTTAAGCTTTCAGATTTTATCTTCCTCTTTTCTGGCATCAGCTACAACTTGAAAGATTTTTTTTAATTAAATATGGAAATGTTAATGAAAAAAGTCAAGAAATAGGAATTATTGGAAGTTGAAGAACTTTACCTTCAAATGTGTGGAGTTCTGTGATTTCACACAGTTGATCCTTTTTAAGATTTTATTTTAATAAATTTGTAAGAAGTTTCATTTAAAATTTCTGATTATTCCTAAACTGAATGCATAGCTAATCTTGCTTACCACAGGACAGAAACAGAGGTTTGCACATCATGTCCTACTAGCTGGGTTGTGTCACTTCATCCTTTATAAAGTGGTCTAAACTAGACTAGTTTTGCACTTCCAAAACCTTTGCCAACTTAACTAAATCATTAAAATATCAGTGTAGCATTTTTTATTTATTTCCTACTGATTTTGGAAAACAGAGTAATTCTTTCATACACATTGCATGATGAAAACCTCGTCCTAAAGACAATTCATGTGTTGTGTTTCAAAACGTAGAGTGGAACTTAAAAACAAACAAACAACAACAAAAAAAACCTCGATACCTTTAGGATGCTGTTGCCTGGAGGAAGAACAGGAGATGGGGTGAGAGTATAAGCAGTAACAGGAATTCCTGGGACTGTCCCCTGGGTCTGGTGGAATCTAGCATTCTCAGCAAGGATGCTTCAAAACCCTTTTTTCTTCCTTTGTGACACTTGGGGAAGAGATAGCTAATGAGGACGCGATAGGATTGTTTCTCATCACTGACAGTGGGAAGAGAAATGGCAATTTCTCTGGCTCATCATTCGGTGGGATTTACCTCTCCCCTCGTCCCCCTCTGCCGTGAGTGATGGCTATCTCTTTTTCTCTGAGGCTGTGGGACATTTTGAAGACAGTGTACATCTCTGTATGTCTGTTTCTTAAGCATATAGAATATAAATGGCAACAGAGTCGTGGTCTCGACTTTTGTCCCATCAGAACTAAGGGCAGGCTGGATTTCAGCACAGACTATTCAAGTTACCTGCTTGTAGGGTCTCCGTTTCTGGGCTGCACTGGTGCTTCCTGAATTAGATTAGCTAGTTGGTCTGGTTGCAGTAATGAAGGTGAGGCAGGTCACACTTCAGTTTTCACTTTTTTCACTTTGTATTATAAGTGCCTTTTGGAGCTGTTATCTTGCTTTGTGGCATTGCTAACTATGTTAAACTCTGGATTAAGAGAAGGATGGTAATTTTCGTCTTAGCTTGGGGAAGAAAGAGCACAGAGAATTTTTTCCGTGGACAGGCACAAACCATTGCAGCTTCCACTTAGATGAATCAGTTCTTCTCAGCTTTTTTTAGCTGCTTCAGTGTTAGCATTCTCTGCATGCAACCAAATATTAAGATGTGAGTAAAGTAAGAAAGCCATTAAGATCATATTATTCCAATCACTGGAAAGAATTAAGATGAATAAAAGGGCTTTGAAGGGAGCTAAATCTAACTACAAAATCTGCAAAGCCACAAAGAGATTTATAAAATTGCTATTAAAAACTACCTTTTTGTTTTGTACTGGCTAAAACCATGCATGTTTTGTAACAAAGCTACTTTTTTTTTTTTTCAAAGTTCCTATCTTGCTTTTTGAAGAATGCCTTATAGTCACTGGGAATTCTGCCCCTGACTAGTCAGATACATACCAGCTAGTGCTGAGAGGCCTGGGATGAAAGAACATCTTTTAAGATGGTTTCAGAACGTGTACAGGATAGACAAAATCGGATAATGTACTGTCACAAGATTATATATTGGATTTTTTTAAAGGAGAATGCATTTAAAGCCATTTTCCAAAAATCAAGAGTAGATAAATTTGTCAAATTTATTTTTTTTCATTCCAGTATACTATTAAAATGCTGTGGCATCTCTAAAAACGTAAGTGTATTGTACACAATTTACTGGTTATATCCCATTGTCTGGGCAGCTTTTTTCCTGGTGTGCAGTGGTGTATGTGTCAGACAGAGAGACTTCCAGTTGCTAGAAAGGCTTAAAAACAGAAATGTATTCTTTAAAATGCACCTAAATGCATAGTACGCTTGTAGCTATGTATGGATTTTATTCCCAGCATGTTATTCTTAGGTATGTAAAAAAAACAACATGGAAAGCTTCAGAGAGTATAGATAATTTTCTCACTTACATTTTCAACTTCCAGCTACATCTTGGTCTATAAGTAGCTAGAAAAGGAAAGGATGGTAAATCCTAAGTCAAAGAAATCTATTTGCCCCAGTCACAATCATGAAGGAGTGTTTCAGTCTTACCATTTTCTATCTTCTCTTTAAAGTAAACCTTTTTCCCTAGGTTTTCTGGACCTTTTCGAAGAAAGCCCTTCCTGTGTGAACAAAGGCTATCAGGAAAAATAATGTATTTTATCACATTCTGGTAATGATGGTTTGTTATGCATTGGGGACATTTTGCAGCCTTTGAAAAATGAAGACCTGATTCTCGCTTATTATGTAGTCAGTTTACACCACTTTCCCAGACTAAACAGTCCTTGGTGGTGTAATGCTGATACTACTGGGTATTACTAACTTCTGTTGAAGAACAATCTGGTATTGCTGGAGAAAAAAAATATATGAAAATGAGAGTAAAGTTCTGAATTTTCACAACATGTTAAAGAAAAACCTATAGTCATGCAAACAGTAAATGTTCAGAGGTGGACAAGAGTCCTCAGGTTTCCGCCTATTTTACATACTCCAATTGTAACTTTTATAAAATTTAGCTCTAATACTCTGTGCTTTGGTTTGATGAGTATCCTGTATATTACATTAAAAAAAAAAAAAAAAGAAGTCTTGGTATATATTCAAGCTGCTACTAGCAAAAGTGAACACCCTGGTGACGGGGAGGAAAAAGGTTAAAAGTAAAAAGACTGGCAGGCAGGAACAAAGGTATGAGCATTTGCTTTGAACCTGGGAGTCTTGCATGCTGCGCTGTCAGTGTATCACAGGTGTAGGCCACATGAGCAGAGGGAAGAATGTGACTGTGAGGAGTGTGATGACAGGTCTGAGTCTGTTCTGTATTTATCCCGTCATGCACTGGTGCATCTGTTATACATTTACAAAAGGTTTGACTTTTTTCTTGCTTGCTCTCTCTCACTTGCTTTTTTTTTTTTTGAAAAGTTATTTAAACAAACTTAAGCAAATTCTGAAACAATACCATACCACCAGCACAGAAACTCTTTGCAACAAAGAGATGCAGTCTGAGCCACAGAGAGGTAGCACCAACTATCACTTAGAACTGCTGTGCTAGGACTGCCCTGACCTCTGTGTAGGTCTTCTGTTTTCAGGCAAAATCAGCCACAGAGTAATGACTTGGTAGCACATTTCTGCATGTGCTAAGAGAAAGTACTCCTGAAAAAAGCTGTTTTGATGGCTTCAAGAATGTTCATCTTTTGCTCTACTGATGGACTTGCAAGATGTTAGCAAGTCAACTGAGGGCAGAAAGAGTGCACTCAACAGGTGCCTGAAGGCCACAACCATCTTCCACCAACACACTGGGGTTTGCCTCTAGAGGAGAGTAGGCTGTGTAGGGTGATGGCCACAAGGCTTGTCCTGATTCACAGACAAGACGTGGCTAGGCCTACCACTCGAGTCATATCTTAATACACCTGACATGCCATGTAGACACCAAACTTTAGAGACGGACAGAAAAGGTGCATGTTTACAACCAGTATGCATGGATGTGTGTTTTCCATCCTCTTTCATCTGGTGAGAAATCTTCCTAATTTCTATTGAACTAGGATAGTGAGAAATGTTATTTAGCTTTGACAGCATCCTCAACATGCTAGACGTCAGGTAAATCATTAAACAGGCCTGGATCCTGACTCAGTGTGTTATTGTGTAAAAAGAAAAAGCTAGATGTGATATAGAAGTCACTTGCTCACTTTGCAAACATTAATAAATATCAAATGCAGAATAAAAGGAAACAGGGAGAAAGATGGAGGAAGAAATGGGAAGGAAAACCAGTGCTACCTGCAATGGTAGTTCCCCACTGGAAGGAAAAAAAGAAAAGAGAAGGAAGAAACTGTCTGGATTTTGTTGAGTGTTTTATTTCTAAGAGTGCAGCTGTGGTACAGACAGATATGAAGAACTATGAACGAAAAGGGTTAAAATAACCATCTTTTCAAAATGATAGATAAACATTAAAGTACTTGCAATTTTAAAAAGAAACAAAAAATAAATAACTTCCAAATATAGGGCTTACTCAAAAACCTGCAGAGCCAAGGAGGGCTCTTTGTGCAGCTGGCTCAGGATACTGTTATTGGTAGTCTGGTTGGGTCTGATCTCATTGTTCTGATACTGGGGATATCTCCATTATCTATGTCAGTACAGGCCATGTTGCACCCTGAATTAAAATCTATAGTTGTACAGGATTCTGGGCAGACATTTATTTATTTATTTATTTTTAGAGAGGTATCATGCTGCAACAATACTGTCTGCTGTACATGTTGCAGAAACACAAGGTTCTGAACTGCCTTTTGGCAGGTTTTTGATTCCTCTGTGATCTCCAGAAATCTGTTCAGCCAAAGCAGAGAGAGGCCAAATTCAGGACTATGCAACTGCCAGTGTTGAGTCCTTGCCACATATGGATGAAGGGAATCATCTGTACCTCAGATGTTTTTATTTATTATTTTGTGCTATAAGATGCCAAGTTAATCTGTAGTAATAACAAAGTTTTATTACAAGTGTGATTAACTTCTTTTAAAACTCAAAGTGATTTTTTTTTTTTTTTAATGGCTTTGGTTCAATGAACCATTGGAGGTTTCCAGACTTTGACTCTCAGCTTCCATCTTTCATGAAGGCAGAAGGCTTCTGAATTTAGGATTCTACCAAAGGAACCTGAAAAATAAACACATGCATGACTGAGCCTAATTTACAGTCTGGGACAGGGTGGTCCACAGCCTTTTTGGTCTAAGTACTTTTGTTTTGCTGAGCAGAGCAAGCTAGGCCATGTTAGTGACTGGCCCAGAATGGAAGGGAATAATTGCCCCAGTTGTTGAATTTGGGGCCACGCGAGTTGTCTGCTAGTCGGGAGAGGGCAGGGAGGAAAAACAGTTTCTAAAATGGGATGGATGAACCTGTGGAAAGAAGCAGCATGTTGCTGAGCCAGCCAGGTCATTTTGCTGGTCTCTGCATTTCTGTTTTTACTTCAGCTTTGAAATACACAGTATTGCTGCATTTCTGAAGAAAGTTGTAATTTAGCAATCGGACCTACTCCTACTGCTTGATCCTTTTGTTCCTCTTAATCCATAGGACCTGCATCAAAGTCAGGTCCTCCACAGGGATCTCTCCTGTCCTCTTCTACTCTCTCTCTACCTACATCACCATGGTTGTGCAGCTCCCAATCGAAGCATCACCATTTCAAATGGCTATTTTCTAACGTTCTTTCCTGTGTGAAGCATTTGAGAATAATCTGGCTGAATCATTAACTTTTGTCAGCTAGCAAAAGCTTAGGGACTGGTATAGACAAGGTACTTTTACCCACAGTTCACATTACCAATTTTAGGGGCAAATTATCTGGGACATGGTTTTCATAAAATACCCCCCTACTTGTTGAGAAGTGAAGATCAAACAAAGCACTTGCCCTTTTATTAAAACACACACACACACACACACCCCAAGCAGAATCATACTGGAGCAGAATCATTTCTGTCTTCCCTCCTCTATCCCTTCTTTCAACAACCTGGAATTATTCATAGTCTCCATTCTACACTGGACTAATTCTTCCCTTTTCATGTAATGAAAAAAAAAAGAGAGGCTTTTTCTTTAAGAAAGAGAAAGGGAGAATAATTTGCCTCCAAAATGTATCATTATGGAATTTTTCTTTCACAAAGGATCCATCTCCTCCATTAGAATGATTAAAATCATTTTAATGTAGTGCCAGCTGGGGGATTCTTGCCTTCCCTCAAAGAACCATTGTAAACACTTAGTCTCCTTTGTTTATATTATTCCCCTGTAGAAGGCTGCTTTTTGTCTCTGGACCTGCTAAATCTTTAGTGATATATCAGTTCTTTCATCTTTTTCCAGTGCTTGTTTTAGAAAAGGATTAGATCTGACTGAGTAGGGTAGGGCTCACTGCTCAAGTGATAAGGTTATCAGACTCCTAGTCCTTCTCCATGCCATCACTTATTTTCACCTTGTTAAGTCAAGTTGCCTGTAGTGTTTCTTTTGTTCTTTTTTCCTCCTCTGTGGTAGGAGTCAAAACAAAGATTTCTTTTTTTTTTTTTTTTTTTTTGGAAATCTTTACAAATGATCTCTGAATATAAAAACATTCCCCCTTCCTGGCCTTTTGATAGCTAGCCTTTTAGCCTTTACCATAGGAAATAATGGATCGCTTTAACAGCATTACTTCAGTGCTACCCTCCCTTCCACTTGCTGCCTTGTTCTTATGCTGCCGTAGCTCAGATGTGGACTATCCCATGGTCAGAGTGGTGAAAGAAACAGGAACTAAAAAAACAGTTGGTACCAGAAAAGCACAGTACCATATCCAGTACCAATATTAGCTTCCTGACAGTATCAGGTAGTGGGTCTTCCAGGATAAATCACGTTTTGCCAGGTGCTAAGCATGCTCTAAAGGCAGTTTTTCCTCTGACATATCATTTACTCATCAGCCTGGATTGGATTTAATATATACTGTAATAGTTTACATATGCTGTATGATTTTATCCTTCCTATTCCTTAACCAGGACTTTTTGTCTCATTCTGAAGTTATAAGCTTTATCTGTAGTGGGTTTGTGACTTACCTAGTTAAAGTATTAGCTTTACCATCATCAAATGGTAATACTGCTCATTTCTTCCATTTGTTTTCCAAAGCAATATCCTTTTGAGCTGACAGCATAAAACATTGAATGAGCCTGTGAATGTGAGGGAATGCATTTTGCAAATACATAAAGATAGAGAGGGGAAAACTGACCTAGGACGAGTGGGGTCAATTGTCCCCTAAATGTGATATTCAGTACCCCCTTGAGGACTGCCCTGCACTGCTACCACAGCCCCTTAAGGAGTGTGCAGTAGAGCATTACTAGTGCATAGGAACCCCTTATTTTATGGAGAAATTAAGTTTAGCATATTTTATACTTGTTCTCTATCTGGTGGGGGAATTCATCAGTAGACACTTGTGATTTGATGGTGTTTTTATGCCAATGAAAATGGAAAAAAAGTGAATGCAGTGCTTCTTAAGAAGACTACCTAAAGATGGCATACCAAAAGCCATCCTTTTCCCTTTAACCATTATCTAACTAATTCTCCTGGAGAGGAGAGGGAGAAGATGACTCCAGAAACTCTTTAAGGGGACATGCTGCTGAAGGGTGATACTTAAAATTTTATGAAATAGAAGTATTTTAATGTGATTCCAGTTGAAATCTAAAAATGGAGATCCTCATGCTTCTCACATTTGAAATTGTGAGCTCGTATCTCCAGAGAATCATGATGCAATTAGAATTTATAAATAGATTCTCAGAATGGCATTATTAATCTTTTTCTTGACTTATTTTAAACTTTGCAGCTGATTTAATAAATGTTAAACATCAACTTCTCTATTATGTTACTTTAAAAAGTAATTCGTATGTCCTGCTATGAAATTTTTTGTGGGAGATTTATAGGTAACACAAGCAAATTACTTAAAAAGATACTATCTCTTTGATTTAGATGTTATATATAGTGTGCTGTATTACTGGTCTCATTAGATATACTTTGTGCAGCACAGAATACCTAATCAATCTACTCTTTCTCCATTAAGATCACCAGATTTTTTTCCTTTGAAATCAGTTGTAATTGAAATGAATCTTGGTGATAAAAGCCAAACTTAAAGTTGTGGAAATGCTGCCAAAGACAATGTGCTTTTGTCAGGAAATCTTCTGGTGCCACACGAATGATAAATCTCTGTAGTGCAGAACCCCTTTAATATGTATTGAAATACATAATCCTCCACAGATGCATTAATTTCATAAGATAACCATGCTTTCTGAAATATTTTAAGGCCATAAATAAAGATCAGCTTGATGACACATCCTACAAGAACAATGGTAAATAAAACAAATGCTAGCGCAAGTCTGAAATTGCAAAGAGTTCCTTCCCTTTCCTCTTGATCAAAATTTTTAAATGTATCTTTTGCTATAGTGTTTCCCTCCATCAATATTTATAAATCCAATTATTATATAGAATTGTGACTTGCTTCTAGGTGCTCCTCTTTCCAATCAAAGACTAAAGACCTACAACAAATTCTGTTGTTTGCTTGACACTTTGAGTAGCTGGCATCTGTATTCACCATGGTATTCTAAGGTTGTACTGCCAAGGGGAAAAAATATGACATGCATCCTTGTAAAATTTGTGCTGCTTTCTTTGGTATTCCCCTCCTTAAGGGCCTGCATCCATGTGGTAGTTCTGCTTTGTTTTTTTCTAATTACTAGCAGCTGAGAGAGATTGTGTCCAGGAGAAAGAACTTAAACCAGCTCTAACAGGTGCGCCAAGGCCAAAGCTCTTATACAATAACATGTGCAAAATGAGATGTTCTCTGCACCTGACCCCTGAGTGATCAAATGAAACAAACACTGGAAAGTGAAATACAAGACCACTTTGTGTAAACATCCAGAATTTCCAAAGCACTGTGGTTAAAGAGGTGTGAGAAAGAGCACTTACCTTTTTTTATTAACTCCATTCTATTGTTGGTTGTCCCCCTGCCCCATCAGAAGTCTGTTTGATCAAATGAGCTGAAATCTATTATCTGTCATGGGCATTTCCACCACATCACAAGCTTTTGCATTACCCTGGAGAACATGCAAATATCTCCTGAAATGCATCCTTTAATTGGCTCTTTGTATATTGCAGGGATCATGGAAGTTGGCAGCTTTATCTGATGTTCCTGACAACTACTTATGAACCTTTTTCATGTGGAAAATTTTACATGAACATCACTAGTTATTCAGTGAAAAATATTTGGAAACTACTGAAATGTGAGGGAGCTTGGCATGCTGCATCAGGCTAGTGTTTGTTTGGCCTTGTTGCAAAAAAATGGTGCCGTATTTTGGCAAAAAAGTAGGGAAGTAGAGGATGTGGGAGAGCAAATCAGTGCAGAGAGGGGCACTGGAGTCTTTGAGTGATGGGAAAGGGCTGCTTTTCCACACTTAGATGCTTGTATATTTTTGCATATGGTCATGTCCATTTGTGCTGATATCTGTTCATAGCTATGCAGTTTAGAGCTGTTGTGACTTGCTGAGTGTGGGACTGGAGCTGTAGTGCAAGTTGGACTAAATTACAGCAATAAACAGAAAAATTCACTGAAAAGAATGTGACATTTTTTTTCCCCCTCCCCTGATCATGCTGAAAACTTTTGGCAATGTTTTTTCCCTTTCCTATTAGCTCAGATATTACCTACTTACCTAACACATGAGAGGTTCAGGAGACATGAATCCTAACCTTTCACCTAGCTTTTAAAATCTGAATTCAGTTTTTGTGATAGAAAGTACAGACAGGTGTCTCTGACCAGGCTCACTGCTGAGGCACAAGACACAAGATGAAAGAGAGAGAGAGAAAGAGTGGGGGCCTGTGGGGTGCATACTGGGAGAGTAAGACAAAAGGTAAGTGATTATTTTCTGGGAAGGAACCAAAATAATAAGGAATTAAGGAAAACTACTACTCATGCCAGGATGTTACACCAATTTTACATTCTACAATGACTGCAATACAATAGCAAAACACATCATTGCTTGTTCCCATTTACTCTTATTGGTACGTATCATTGCTTATTTCCATTTATCATTACTTAATGTTGGGAGCTATCAGACACAGTGTGGAACTGCAGTAAGTATCTTGTATTAAAAAGGATCCTGCAAAGAAAAGGTATCCTGAAATATCAATTAACTGCCAGCAGTATAAGGAATTGTGGTGTTAGAAGGACATGGGCTATATCTTCATTAGCAAATAATTCAGAGCAATAGAGCAGATCAAAGCAAGTGGTGTTGAGGCCCTGACATCTGCACTGTGACTCAGGCTTCTAACTTGGGTTTGATTTAGTCCATTCCCTTTGACTGAATGTCCCCTCTGTGCATGTGGTTTGAAGCTGCCAAAAGAATCAGTTCCTGGTCTGGAGCTTTATGTCTGAGTTTGCAGCATGTTTAGAGCACGCATGGAGCAAATCTTCCAGATCAGGCTGTACCTACCCTAGCAGTTAGTGTGGTGCTGTAGGATCACATCAATATAGCAAAGCAGTTGGTTTGAGGCCTGTACTATATCTGTTCATGTGTGGCAGGTACATATGTGGACCTAGCTCTGTCCTGGTCCTGTAAACTAAATGCTCATTAGTATTTCAAGCATATGAGATGTGTTTCTAGAGCACATCTTCCCATTTAGTTTCATCTGAAAGGAAAAAAATTCATGTGCTCCAAGGCAACTCTGCAAAGTGAACCAAAACATGGTAACTGCTAATGCTTAAGAGACTAGCTTTAAAAGCACACTTCTGATTTAACTAAACTGCTGATGTAGATATTCATTTTCTCTGGAAGCAGCCACATGCACCAAAACCACGCTTGTTAACCAAACCAGCCCATGGTAAATGGAGGCAACTGGGGGTTCGTTTCAGAACTGCACTGCAGCCCTGAGATGAATGCTAATAGAGACAGAGACAACGACCCCAGCCTCCAAGCAAAGGAGAGACCCAGAAGAACAAAAAAAAAATTGGCTTTTAGGTGGAATTGCTAATGTTCTGGCACAGATGAATAAAAAAAAAGACTCTACCAGGGAAAGAAAAAAGGAACATTTGGAAGTCAAAGTACAATAACTGGAGAAAAGTGGCAACAAAAAGCAATTTTAAATGAACCGTAACCTTGTGTTAAATCTCTCATTTTGTTGATGCTGACTTCAAATACATGCGATCAGCTGAGAAATTTCTTAACTTCCAAATAAACATATTCTTATATTAAAATCTAAAACAGAAATTTTGTTGCTGTTTGCTAAAGAAGACTATATACCTGTTTTGCTGTTGTTTACTAAAGATGACTACATATCTGGGCACCTGAACTGTATTTTTTGTGCACTGTATTTTCACAGTGTACTGAAAAATATGCTTCATAATTTGTTAACTAATGAAAACTGACTGTTGGACAGGATACTGTGTGCTTTGCTTTATCACATATTGACAAAACAAGTGACTACAAATTTGGAAATAGATTAAAGAAAGAGTCAAGCAGGTAACAAGGAGGAATAATATTTTTAGAAGACTTGTGTAGCAAGTGGATTTGCAAATAAAATGAGCATGAAGGGCAGACACTACTGGGATGGCAAGGTCTGTGGCATTCTTCTCATTTTTAAACAAACAGCTTAGTGAGCAGAAGAAAGTACTGTTTCCATGTAGAGTTTCCTCCCACATTTTTATCTAATCAAAGATAAGCTTGTTAGCATTTTCCTCAAAGGTTGCATCAGTAGACTTTTCTTCTAATTAATCTTCTACTTTCCTCAACTTGTAGGAACTCAGTATTTTGGGGAACTGTATTTGAGACCCACGATGCTTGGATGAAACTGGAAGGTGGTGATTAGGCAGAAAGCTCCTATATACATGAAAACATGAAAATATGCCTTAACTGAATGAGTTTCTTCTTAGAGAATCAGGTTAAAAGAGTATTGTTTTAAAATACTCTCATTTACACATTTTAGAATTTGGAAAGGCTCACCTACCTTAGTGGTATCCTACATTACTGTCCCAGAGGAAAAGGCACTCTGTTCTTCTCTTAAAATTTGGCATCTATGCCAGAATACATAGTCTGATTAGAATATAAGAGTCCCTGAATTCTCTGCTGAATTTTATTTTCATGGTGTACTGGCACTCTAACAGGTCATGATAAAAGGCCAATGATAAAGTTCACTGACTTAAATCCTCTACCATTGGAAAGAAATTGTTCTAAGCAGTTTGTATTTTGGAAATCTGGTTTATCAGAGAGTTACTTAGTGATATGTTGTTGATGAAGGTCTGTGATCATCTGCTAGGTATGGTCAGATAGTCACTGGAAAGAAGGGAGTAGGTTATTATTAAAAATAAATAAATAAAAAGAAAAGTCTTCTGCTTCCCAACCCCCATGCCCATCTTCTCCAGAAACTGTTTTTCCAACTTCAAACTGTAGGAGCTTGGTATAGTGTGGAGGGGCTCTGCCTCTCACACCCCAGGAAAGGGCTGAGTGAGAACTTGGGGCTGCGGAGTTGGGGTCTGCGTTTCGACTGTCCTCAGCCTAGGGAAACGATGTGCAGAAACCCGATGTTAACAGCTAAATCCCCTGCCTCTTCTGAAGAGGTAAATGTCAGCCCATAACATGTGTAACAGCAATTCTGTGATAATTTAAAATTTGGGTGGCTAGAGTTAATAAAATGTTTCTACGCAAAAGGCCAGCCTAAGATCACAAACCAGCTGAATCTTGCATCCTCCTTCGATGAAGGGAGGGAACATTTTATATCTTGTTACCGGAATATAACGTGACATTTTCTGTCCTCAGACAGCAGTGGTAACCAGCTACAGCTTCCGCCAGTCACTTACTGGAACATGGCCTTGAAGTAAAAGGCCATTTTCCTCTTGCTAGGTTTTGGCTGACTGGCACCTCACACTGTGCTGAGGCTAACGTGTTACAACCCGTGAACCTAGCTTGCGTTCCTTTCACCTTTGCTTTGTAGGACACAGGAATTATTTGCTGCAGCAGATGTTGGGCTATTAGATTTATCTGAAGTTTTCTGAGCCGGTCTTTACATTTTCTTTGAGCCCTTCCTGCAGTGGCCCTAATTAATGGACTGTTTTCAAACTGATTTCTGATGACTTGCAAGATTAATAAACACCTCTTAATTTTACTCCATTTTTCAATTTAACTCGCAGTTCAGTTTAAACAATGCAAAATGACTTTTCAGAATTAAATGCCTTCCTTGAATAGGTACAACATAAAGCTCATGCTTAATTCCACCCAATTTAAACCCTATCTCATGCAATGTTATTGCACAGGGATTTTGTGGAAACAGACATATTTATCCTATTTCTTCATTTCATTCAAATGTTAAAAAAGTGTAACATAGTTTTCTACCATATAGTTTCCAAGTCCCATAGAATTTGTGTTGGGTTGCAGGTCAGGAATGCAGGTCATCTGTGATGTTTCTGTTGTCCTAAAATATATATTAGTGTCCTGTTGTCAAAAACCTACAGTACCATCAAACCTCTAACCATTGACATTGATCTCTCAGCTGATAAAGGGGTATTCTTTCAGGCACATATCTGACTTCTCTTTGGTTTGTCTTTTTATACACTTATTTTGCCTTTCTAGATCATATGAAATATGGATATTAAAAGAGAAAATATATTGGAAAAAAGTGGATTTTTTCCTTTCTTTAAAAAAACAGATCTATTGGCAAGCACATTAAATTATCCTGTTTGTGTAAGGCATGTTTTCTGTGGAGATCTGCCATGTTTGTTTCATATGAAGAGAATCACAGTTTTTGTTTCCTCTCTTTGTTCAATCAAATGCAGGAAATGTCTGATCATACCTCCTAAGCTTTCCTCCCACAGCACTGATTAATCACTCCCTTTGAAGTGCTTATATTTTTGCAGTTAGAAGGAATGTATTGATAACTATGATTAAGTTCTAGTTCTTCAAATGCTATGCACATGACAGCATTGACACACATAAGTAATTCCTTTGGTTTTAGTGGGACTGGCTGTACATCCTGCTAAAGTGCCTGAATACTTGGGGGCTTTGTTGCTTTGTTAATTTGGAGGTGTTTCAATCATTATTACAGAGGATCCATATGTTTTGAGGAAGAGGGAGAGAGTAAACTTCTCTTTAAAACTTGAATCATAAAGCATATGAATTCACTAACGTGGAGATTTTAAAAGTATTGCAGTCAAGGACATCACTGTTCAGATCCCCTTTTCGATTTTTCCTTGTTCATATGTGTCACAAAGATCTTTTTACTGGTTAATAGAACTCTTGGCCTGGTTGGCTATGATGCTATATTTAGTTCACAAATATGAGTTATGGATAAAGATTTAGGAAAAAAGTTAAGCTGTGCTGGCTCATCTGTATCACTCTTGAAAGGACAAGATAAACTCCTGTGTGTCTAGATAAAATTTCCAGTTTAAGAGGCATGGATTAATATACTAGTATGTATTTTATAAATACCTGATTCAAAGCAACCTAATCACAGAGTCACTCAGGAGGTCTTCAGTCCAACCTCCTGCCCAAAACAGGGCCAGCTCTGGGATCACACCAGTTTGCTCAGGGCTGTGTCCAGTCAGGTCCTGAAAACCTCCAAGGATGGAGCCTGCCCAGCCCTTCTGGGCAACCTGCTCCACTGCCTGCCTGTCCTCACGGTGAAAAAGTTTTCCCTTGTGTCCAACCTGAACCTCTCTTGCTTCTATTTATGACTATTATCTCTTGTTCTCCTGCTGTACATCTCGGGAAAAAGTCTGGTTCTGTCCTGTAGGTAGTGGCAGATGGTTATTAATGCATCCCCCTCCCCATGCAGCTATCTCTTCTCCAGGCTAAACAAGCCCCTTTCCCTCTGCCTCTGCTCACAGGGCAAGTGCTCCAGCCCCAACCATCTTGCTGGTCATCTCCTGAGCTCACTCCAGTTTACTGATGTATTTCATTTACTGGGGGTCCAAAACCAGATGCAGTATGCTAGATATGGTCTGATGAGTGCTGAGTGAAGGAGAATAATCACTTCCTTCAATCTACTGGCTGTGCTCCCATTGAAATAGCCCAGTGTGCTGCTAGTCTTCAGCTCTGCCAGCACACACTGCTTGGTGTTCCCCAGGACCCTCAGGTTCTTCTCAGCAGAGCTGCTATTCAGTCATTCAGTCAGCAGCCAGTACTGATGCAAATGGACGGTCCATACTAGTTGCAGGACTTTACATTTGCTGTTGTTGAATTTCATAAGCTTCCTGTGAGCCCATTCCTGTAGCCTGTCCTTCCAAGTAGCTGTCCTGTCCTTGAGTGTGTCAACTGCATCCCCTGGTTTAGTGTTGTCCTCATACCTGGTGAGGGTACATGCTGTCCCCTCTTTCAGGTCACTGATAGGTCCCTCCACTGATAACTTGTCTCCAGTCAGGGTACCCTGGCCTCTGGCCATCACCCTCTGAGCTTGACAAGTCAGCTAGTTTTTTGAGCATCTTGTAGTCATCCATCCAGTCTGTAACATTCCAACTTGGATATACAGATGCTGTGAAAAAACACTTCAAAATCAATGGTGGAGTTGAACTCAAACTCACTAGTGCCATCATGAGAACATGGAGTGATATCCAGCTTCCTGTTTAGTTAAACGAAAACCAGCTGCTGATTACCTTTCTTAGGGCATTCTGAACACTTATTTACAGTAAAACATAGTCTTTTTCCCTTACAAATTTTCTGATGGGAGCTATGTGCATACTAAAAGTCAACTCTTGTTTGGAGGTCCAGTAGAAAGCCTTCATATAATCAAATTCCCTCTTTTCATTAAGTAATATAAATCATATACACTGGCTTTGTACTAAATATTATTATTATTATAAATGAGCTCATTTAATGAAGAAAATACAATCTCATCTTTACCCAAATGTTGAGACCCATGTACTTCCATCAAAACTTAGTGGCTTTTCCAAGATTTATGTTCTAACTCATAGGAGAATATGCCCAGTGAATTCTTGATCTTTCATTTCTTGTAACCTGTTTTTTTTTTCATGTGATTAGTTTTTTGCCCTGTTATTTTACTTAATTAGGAGAAAGCACTGAGACACTCTTTTCTGTAGACTGCAAGCTAGAGGGTTTCCAAGTTCTGAAATAAAGGGTAATACAGGAGGGATCCTGTTTCAAGTGCTCCATGTGGAAGGGAATGTTTCACCTTCCAGCTTCTTCCTTCAGTCCTTTGGAATTTCTAATTGTTGAGTTAAAATGATGCAAGAAATCCACAACTTCTTTCTGAAATTTCAGGTGGGGCAGATAAAGTGTCTAGGATCCTCTCTTAACACTCTAGGCTGAAATAATAAAAGTTCTCAAAAACAAATTATTGATCTCACTGAATATTGCTAGTCTTCTGTCCTTAGCATCATGTGGCCGAGTAATTTTTTCATGGTTGTTCATTTGTTGGACAGCTGAAGAGAATACACCACAGTGACGTTCCTTCGTAGAATTTACAAATTCTAATGTGTATTGCTAGAAAAGTTATGTAAATAAAAATTAACTGGACAGCATTATCATGATCTATGAAACCTATACTGGGATTTAGAAGCCTATTTTACAGCTTCATATAAACCTTGAGACACTGAGAAAAGAGCTTCACAGAGCAACTCAGAATTGGACTGGATTTGAACTTGATCTGTGCTAGTGGTAATCAGCTACAGGCTAATCTGCTGTGCAAGAAAATAAAGCAGCTCTCACATATTCAGAATAATAGAACAGCTCAGAGTCTAAACCTTGCTATTAAAAAGCTGGCCTTCATGCTGCCCTTTTCATCCTACTGCTCCACATTAGGAGGCAGTGTAACACAAGATAGATATTACTATTTTAACTTCTTGTTATCTTAGACCAAACTTCCAGAGAGAGATACCAGTAAAAGTGAGAGGGAGCTAAACTATCAAATCACAAACATTGCTTCCTGCAGGACTCTTGTTTTTTTTTCTTGGTGGTCTCCTGTTCCAGCTCAAACCAGGCTACAGAGGAATCTTTTTGTAGATTTGCTTATGCCCTGTTACTGCTTACATAGGCAGCATCAGCACTTCTGCTAAGTATTATTTTGAATGAGGTTTTAAAGAGATTTGGTTATAGAGATTGGTTTGTAGGGAAGGGGAAGAAGTGACTTGCAAAGGATGAATGAAAAATGGAGTAAACAAATGTTTACAGGGTAATGGTTCATGGAGTTTTGTATGGCTGAAGGACTTGTTTCCCTCCAGAGGCCCTCAAACTCCTAGCAGACAGATGGCACACATCAGTCTTACTGTGAAAAGCTCTATTTCAGGCCATCCAGAGACATATCAACATAGTTATTTTGCTACTCCACAGCTGTGTGCAGTGTAAGGCAAGTGCTGAATGTGTTCTTTGGCACCCTGAGGTTACTGTACCATTCCCTGTCCCCAGGGTGAAGTAAATTTGAAGACTTCATCTCTTTAGCAATGAATACAGATGGGCTACATAGGAACCTATGAATTCTTCTTGCTTAGGTTTCCTTAAGGCTGATTGGACCTGTGCTGCAAATCTTTATGACGTGACCTCATGCATATCAAACATTCATGGTGAGTTGAATATCACTCATATTTTGATTTGATGCTCTGATAATTTGAATGCTGTTTTTCTTTCCTTCTCCTCTTGTAAAATCACATGCAGGAGTTTTTGACAAAGGTTGAATTTTGCGGTGGTTGGGACAGAATAAATGTATTCAAAGGGCCAGATATGTTAGGAACTGGCAGAGCTCCATACGGTTATGCTGCCCCGGCATTCATAAAGGTCATATGGTTACAGACTAGTGAGAGTAAGATGACATTTAGGTCTTTGGCCACATTCCAAATTCATGTGGTCAGCATTGCTTTTTTAAGATATTTGAGTTTATTCGCTTATATCTAGTTGCCCTTTGTAAATATTCAAAATAATCATTTAAAATGTGGCCTACTTAGCAAACCAGAACAGTTAGCTTGCCAAAATGTGCCTGTGCTTTAGTCTTATAACACAATGGCTTTGTATGGAGTCTTTCCTCCTCAATAATTTTGCCCACATAGCTTTTATAGTGTGTTGTACTTGAGAATATTGGCTGCACAAGTATACCAGCAAAATAGAAGGTCTGCTACTCTAGTCAGTAGCTGTGACTACTGTGACTGTCTCAGAGTGAATAACTGGGATGAACCATGATGCAGGTTAACTAACCTAGAATACAAAGGAGATGAAGAAAATCAAGCAGTGAAAGATTTTTACAGCTGTTCAATATCTTTACTGCAGCTCTGAAACTACAAGTTGGGATGCTGTGACTTATTCTACAGAACAGCAGCAGCTCTCTTACTGGCCTTATGTTTTTAAAGATGGTGATTATCCTACACACAATTATTTAAATTAGATTTGGCTTGTCAGAAGAAAGTGTTGGAAAGTGGTTTAGTCTTCAGAATTTCATTCTTCTTCCTGGATAAAACAGCTTTTAGATTCAGCAGCTGATAGGAAACAAAATTGGTGATGATTATTTGTATAATCTAAGAACACTTTCTCCTCCTTTCATTTGGGAACACTTGCTCTCTCTCTCCCTCTCCCCCCTTCCCTGAGTTCAGCTGAATAGCAGCCAAACTACCTCACTCAGTTATCTCATTAGTCTTTTATAAAGGGCAAGGCAAACAAGTGAGCAACCCTGAAGTATGAAGGCTTTCATTTCAGGGGGGAAAAAAGGGTTTCTCTGTGCTCTGAGATACAGCTGGAAAGACTGAACTTAAAATCAGTCTAAGGAAGAGAAGGAAAAGCAATATATATATTCTTGAATATAACAGAAACTGGAGAAGAAACTGATTTAGTTTGCCTCTCCATAGTTGTATTAGTAGTGTTGTAGAAAATGATGACTAGAATTTTAAAAATTCATGAATACATTTAAAGCACAGTTTTCACTGGAAAAAATTATCTCTGACTTCTCCTGAAAGGCAAACCAGATAAGTTTTCTCAGTAACTCCCTACATCAAAGCCTATGACTTCTGAATTTTGTTCCTTTGTTGCTTGGGTTCAGGTTGTCAAATGTAGCTAGACTCTGAAGGATATAGCTAGACAGTGAGATTTCCAAAAACCTCAGTACACAATTATCTTCATCATTCAATATTTAAATACAGTTGCAAATCTTACTAATTCAGAAGTTTTGTTTTAGGAATGCCCATTAAAGACATAGTAGCAAAACAGTGGTGGAAGATGTTATTTTTTCAGAGCATCTTTCCTCAATGACCATCCTTTTATAACTCAAGAAAATGGAAATGCCACAAAAATAACCCAAATGCAACCCAACATCATTCTCACGGAAATAATAATAATAAAAAATCCTTTCAGAATATTATTGGTAAAATTATACTGCTGCATTTTGGGTTGTTTCCAAATAGTTTCAGCTATGGTGGAGATTTTGTTGCAAAGGCATCCTGTTTACATCAGTTTTGTATGTAGTCTCAATAAAGTTGCTGAAAGGCTACCAATTGTGGGAGTAAATTAGGTGGGTGTTCTACACATGAAAGAGTTAAAAGGTAAAGGAGGAGAGTCTTGCGTTGTGACAGTCACTGTCATGCTCTGTTAATGGAAGTCTTTATGCTTGTCTGTTGCACATGGAGAATAAATTCACTTGCATGTTTTGAACAAACGTATTTTATAATGAAAGGCAAAACCCAACAACAGCTGACCATCCTTACATGGTCTGTCAGGATGTGTGTCTGTTTCAAATGGATATGGGCAAGTGATGAATTATAGCAGTCTCAAACGTCTGAAAGCAGAGCCTGATGCTTGTTTTGATCTTTTAGGTCAGTTAAGCAGTTGCTAATGAGAAACAGGCCTTATGGTACATCGCATCATTATAGAAAACTATAACAGGAGTCCTAAGTCTTAAAATGCTTCAAATGTTGAAGGAAAAGCATAAATGGTAAATCAAATTGGATTAAACTTTCATAAATTGTGTCTGCAATGCTTTTGGTTCACTGTTTAGTCTTTTCCTCATAGGTATACTGTAGTTTGGCAAGAGAGATGGAAGAGAAATCTCAGCAGGTATTTGCCATATGAATTTGTGTTTGACATCATTGGAAGGAGTGCTGTTTCTCTTTCCAATACAAGAGTATGTTTTTGGAATTCACAAAGTTCCCCATTTAGAGTTCAAGGCAAAACTGACTTATGTGATCTTTATTCTGGAAAGATACGTAAAGGATAGGATTACATAACATGATGTGTTAGTAATAGAGCAAAGTGGTTGCTCTGTTTGCATTATAACTTCATCTTCTTGTTGCTTCAAACTGTTACTTGCACCATACAAACAACAATGAAAAGAATAGTCCAAGGACACAGCACTGTAAGTGCAAAGAAGTTTTGCTTGTCTACCAAGCAGAAGGAGAGAAAGAGAACTGGCTGTCACTCGGTTCAGCTGTTGCTGTAGCTGTGTGCTTGTTCCCAGTGTGCTGGTAGCTTGACTCAGTGATTATCAGGTGCACATCTGTAGCAGATGTTGTCATCTTTGCTCTCTGCTGCCTCCTGCCGCCCCCCTAACAGGGTTGTGCGACAGGGTATTGCTCCGGCTCAAGGCTTGTCAGCAACGGAGGCAAAAATAAATGTTGTTGCCTGAAGATAAAAGGCCAGAGTCAGGCTTCTGAAATAGAAAGTAGAATGGAAGGGGACAAGCTAAGCATGGAGGAGGTTGAAAATGAGACCTGGAGGACCAAACTTGCAGGTCCTGCTGCTGCTGGAGAAGAGGAAGGACTCAGACAGCCATCGCTGCTCCTAAATGAAGCTGAGTTGCTCCCTAAAAATAACTTGTCATCCCTGACTGCCCTGAGCAGCAGAGACACAGCCAGCCTGCTCCCCAGGGCTCCAGTGCAGGCAGCATGGCAGCACCTTGCTGCAGTCAGCAGAGATGGCAGGGACAAAGAGACACATTACTCCCACTCCTTGTCCTTTCTCCCCCATCAAACTGGTTATCTGCCACTAGCTGGCTTGAGCACAGCAGCCCTCCCCAGGGAGACGGACAGTCCTGCCTGCCTGACGCTTCCCTGCCGTAGAAAAGCAAACGCTGCCGGTGTCTAGTGACATGGAGGGCGGAGGAACAGAAGGAAATTCTAAGTTAGCTGTTTATCAGAGGCTAAAAGATGACCCAGTGGTCAGAATAACTCGGCTCTGTCTGTGTGTTAATGTCCAGCTCTGTTTAATATCAAAGACAGCTGTAATGTTTGCACAAGGCAGTGTCTTAGCTGATCAGCTATCTTACTTTACTATGCAGGAAAAGGCCAGCAAGGGCATTTTTAAGTGGAAGCATGGTTCTGCAATATATAAACAAAAGCTAGTCAGAAATCTTGAACAATAATCACACACTAAGTTGTTTGTTTTGTTTTTGTTTCAGTTTTTTTTTTTTGTTGGCTTTTTTTTGTTAGTGGAGGGGTTATTAATCCCTGATACTGTGAGCCAAGAAACAAGGAACAAGCCTTAAAAAACCACATCCTCTCCTAGGACTAGATTCTTCCTTTGGTTATATGTGTGTGATTCCTATTGACTTCACTAGATATTGTGCAAGTGGAACTAAGCACAGGACCTGACCTGTGGATTTTGCAAGCAGAAGTTTGAGTTTCATATGTGCTCTTATCCTGTTAAGAAAAGAACTGTTTGTACTGCAAGATAAATGTTCTCTACTGAGATGCCTTGAGACTGAACTTGGCTGCTGTAGCTTTTCTTCAGTTTCCCACAAAATCTCTGTGTCTGACCACTGGGTGTCAGTGAAAGACTGTGAAGTAATTTTCTGTAATTAAATGTACATGAGTTACACTCGGGCTCTGTGGGTGTTCTTTAGTTAAGGTGGCCTAGGCAGTTTCAAGAAGGCTGACTGACTTGTACCCATAGCTGTGTAATGATAAGCAAAACAGAGATCAACAAATTGTTCCTGAATCACTGCATTATTCTATATGAAATAATTCATAATATCATGAGCAGTTAAGAAAGTAAGGATAAAAGGTTTATCTTTCTTGTTTTTCAGGTAAACACTTGTCCCCACGTAGTACAATCACACAGTCCAAAACTGTCATATCTTACATTATTCATATTACTTGTGCATTAGCCACCAAAGAGTAACTGGAGTTCCCAATCCTGAAAGGTGCTGTCCTCATGATAGGTGGTCAGTAGGATAATGCTCAGTTAAATGTATGGGAACTGAGGGTGCTCTACTCCTTAAAGTCTCTTCGTCAGCTGGTATAAATTCTGGTGTGGATTCTCTGGTGCACTGGTGAGAAAGATGGGAATATCTAATATAAGACACAAGTCAGTGACAGCTTTATTTAAACTGAGAAAGGAAGGCTTTAATTGAATGCAACAGGTAAATATATGAATTTATATAATAGCACCTGTATTTTTATATTGTGTTTATTTTATGCTGAGACATTGCTTCCAATTTTCACTATGTTGGGGATATAACAGCATTGTACAGGTTCTTGGAAGGAACCTTAAAGATTTTGGAAACTTGGCAGGGAACAAGTGGCCTTTTGATGCTGGGCAGGTGTCGGAAGCATTTGGGGTTATGTAATAAGCACATTAACTGGATATTGCTACAAAAACTATCTGCTGTGAAATAACTGAGACTTTCAGTGTCAGTCTTGTCCTCTTTAGGCTTCAGAGTTCTCTAACCACTGAGATAAGTTAAATAATCAAATTCCTGTTCCATGCTGCTGGCACATTCAGGAGGGTACTGCATCCTTTGCGCAAACTCTACTCATATTTTTAAGATCAGTTTGCAAAAATAAAGCCTGTAAGGGTTTATTTTAAAATCTACTGTGGTGTTGTTCCTTAGAAAAAAATCTGTAGGAAATTCTTTGACCACACAGATTAAAAAAAATATATACTGGACTTCTGTTTAGAGTAAAACTGTAAAGGACCAAAAGAAGACTTAGGCCAAAAGTTTTTTTATATATACTACAAAATGCTATTTCCCTGAATTGCCCTTCTAGGTATTTCTACTCTTTACACAGTGGATATTAAAAGGCAAGGGTATTTGAGATCTAACTTGATACATAATTGCGATATGGGAGAGCTGCCCTTGGAGCAGGGATTTGTCTAAACTGAATCTAGTGTGAAAACTGTCCTAATTTCCTGTGCTGTAGGTATACACAACCCATCGGTCTAAACGAGTGAGAAAGAAATAGCCAAGCTCTGCTGAATTTCTCATTTTTTCCTGTGGTTTGGACAGTGACGTATTTGCTAGTCTGAGTTTAGAGGTTTGCCGCTAGAGGCCCTTCTGCTCTAACAGAAGGCACCGGAGCCATTTTGCAGCTGCTGTATCTGCATTTATGGACTAAACTTGGGCTCGTGGAAAAGAGTTGCAAAGTTTCCATTTCTTTCACTGGTGAAAGATCAGGTCTGTAGGTCAAAGGCAGAGTTTCTAGGTAACCAAAAGCAAGCATGAGTATTATTTTACGTATATTGGCAATAACATAGTTGTACTGAAATCAAAAAGAACATTTTTGCTTTACTGTACAGCCCAAGTGCTCAGCATGTATGAAAGCAATTAATTACATGCTTAAATTCTAGTAACTTCAGTGGTATTTAAGCATGTTTAAGTGATGCTTGAACAGTCATGGTGTTCTGACTGGAGTCCTAACAAAATTATTATTATTTTTTAAGAAGTCTTTATTTTGGCAATGAAATGAGATTCTTTATTGTTCTGACTATTATCATTTAGAGCAATGTATTCTCTTCTGCTTTAATAGGAAATAGCATTGAGACTATTTTGTGCATAATCTGCTCTGAAATGTTTCAGATCAAAGCTTATAAACCTAATACCTTTCGGCATTAAGGATTACAGATACACTGGAACCACTGTGCATTTAGGAAAGTGATTTTATTAGCCCTAAACAGATCACATCTCAAATTAGATTTGTGTAGTGACAGAGTAGCAGCATTCTGGCAAATGTGTGTATATTAAATTTGCAGACCGGAAAACTAATATAAATGTTTTGTGTTAGTCATCAGGTCTAACATCATGTCTATCATTTAGGTCTATTTTTTCTTCATATATCTAAAATACAATTATTCAAAAAATTAAGATGTTCAATAACAACGTCACAATTTATTACTACTGTGCCTTAACGCAACATATTACCTCAACAATAAATTCAGAGATGAACTTCCGCTGATGTGAAATAAATGAACCTCTAAGCATATCAACTACTTGGCAATTTGAGTGGGCTTCTCACCTGTGAAGTGGTACAGCACACACTTACCATTCTGCCCTAATTTATTCATTTCTAATAAAAGACTCTAGCAGAAAGGAGGAGACCTGTGGCGTCTCTAGCTAAAACTGTAGTCTATGAGGGATCTTGTCCAGTGGCAGAGTTCAGCTTTAACCTTGTGCTAATGAGAAAATCAGTTTTGAAGGATTGGTCCTGTTTATCATTTTGAGCTGAGAATGGTTGGCTCATAGTATGGGACTGCCTCTGGAAGCAACTTTCCTCACTTCATACCCCTGTATGCTCTCAGCAGCATGCAGGGACCCAGGAAGGGTGATGGCAGAACAGCTGCCTAAGCAGCTCTTCTGGGCTGCACATTGCTCTGCAAAGACTTTTTTTGTTGCCGTTATGGAAGAGATGTGGCTTTGTGGGAGCCCTCGGCTCCAGTCCACGCTCTGCCCGGCCACAGGATCAGGGAAATGTGGCTTCACCATTGCTGTCTTCTGACTCACCCTGCATTGGCCTCATCTGATGGGAAAGAGAGACCATTCCTTGCTATCTGTTGGGGAAGTGTCCAGTAACATTAGTTCTGATCCTCACTGGGGCCTGCAGGTACTATTCTCATATATGTGGGAAAATACTGCAAAAGAAGGGACCACACGAGCATAGGATGAGTATTAGAAGAGCATTTACTAGAATCAGTCTGAGTTTTGGTGTAGGTGGAAAGAGCATTATATGAACTGGGAAAGCAGTGCTGCTTTTAGCCATGGTGCATGTCTACAAATACTCCTTACACGAAGATCAAAGGTTGCATCAGCAACTTTGGAAAAGCAAGCATACTGTCTTAAGCATAACTCTATGGTATAGTTGTTGACCACGTGGAAAACAGCGTTTATGAAGTATAACAGAAAATTTTATCTCTATATATTTGCAGATTTTCGGTCATTTCAGTAGAATACTACTAAGTTACATAACATTTTTCAAGAAGCAGAAGTTTATATTAGTTGTTTTCCGAGAATGGGTCACCTCTTGGTTTTTTAGATATCTGTGACTGAAGATTTTTATTGTACATTTTGTGCTGAGGTCAAACACAGACAAATTCAGTTTAGAAGTGAGTCATGGATTTTCACAATGAAGGCAATTAATCAATGGACCATCCTGACGTGGGTTGTGGTGAATTTTCCATCACCATAATTTTCTATCAAAGTTTAATGTTTTTCTAAAAGGCATACACTTGTTCCAACAAGAATTAATTTGGGAGTGTACTGTGACCTGTGTTGTGTAGGAGATCAGTCTGAGTTACTGCAGTAGTCTTTTAAGGCCTTAAAATTTATGAATGTGTATGTATGTATTTGCTTCAGTAGTTATTTAAAACATTGGATATTTATATTTTCAGTGCTTTCCTTCATAGAATTAAACCTTTTGTGGGCTTAATTTTATGTTAGTGACACAAATCACATTTCCCTAAAAGCAAACACCATAGAACCAGTTATTGTCTTTGGCTATTTTGAGGCTACAGAAATAAAACTTTAATTAAAATCTAGGAGATTACTGAATGTAAACAGAATAAGAACACATGCTATTAATTTTGAAAGATCAGAAACAGAGCCAGAAAATTTCAAAACGTATTATTTAGGATGGCCAAAAAAGTGGCTTAAGTTTTAATAATGCAAGTTAAACAAGACAAAAAAAAAAAAAATTCCGCAAGTTTCTAATGTGACATTAATTAAAAATTTTAATTACGCTATGAAACTTGGAGAATAGTAAAATCTGGCATAAGCTGTAGTCTGCTTCAAGTAATATTTTATTGTTTAAAATAGGTGGTTGTGATTTAAAAACAGTTTTATTTATTTACACACACACACACACACACACACACACAGAATCACCTCAGGGAGGAAAAAAAAAATCTATCTTCAAAGAAGTAATCTGATAATTTTTGAGGTAAACTTAATGTTTATTTTAATGAGATAAATGTAAGTTTTGAAAAGCAGACAATATGTGAAGCTGATGTGCATCTGTTAATGGTGCTTTCATTTGGGTGAAGAGTAGGCATAGTAAACCAAAGTTAGGACTATTCCATGAGCAGCTTTTGGGCCACAGCTCCAGTCCCTTGAGGGAGGAAGGGACAACACTTCCTTGGGATGCACCCATCCATCACGTCTTTGCAGTCTCTCTCCCCACCAACAGGCTGACTGTAAGCTAGACAGCAGGGTGGCTGGTCCGCTATTGCCGATGATGATCATCTAAACTTCCTCTAGGATGCCCTCTATGTATTCGAAGCGGGTAGTGCAGTGTCCTGACCTCTGGATGCTGTACCTGTGTTTGCAGAAGCGCTTTGTGGAGAGGTGTGGAGTGGAGCGGCTCTCCCCCTGCAGTGCCCTGCCTTTGTCTCTGCTGGGCTCTAGCAGAGCCCCCAGGCCCTGGAGAGGACGGGATGACTGTCACTTATTAAAAGCAGTTACCCCGTATGAGGGTTTTAGTCAGAAACTGTCTGCCAGACTTAGAAGCAGATACTTAGTTGGTGTAAACTGGAAATTAGATTGACAAGTCGCATTGATTCGTGGCAGCCGGAGACTCTGACTACCACTCAGGAGCAATCCAGCCTTCTGAGACATTTATCAGCATCCCTTATACTTTAAGTGATGAAAGTTTTTGGCAATAGGGTGTGGGTCCAGCTTTCAAATCACTCTTCAAGGGTTCAGTATTCTGTTTTAATGGAAAAGAATAGATACAGTGTAGTTAATAGTAGTATAGTGGTGATGTGTGGATTGAATAGCACTGTATATGGACATAAGGAAGCTGTGTTTTTCAGTTTTTTTCTTTCTATCATTTACTCCCAATTAAAAGATTAGTGGTAGTTTAGTTAGACCAGTGTGGTATAAAGTTCCTGCTTTCTTCTCCAATTACAGTTGAGGAGGGAGTGGGTATGAGAAAGTAACCTTGTAGCTTCGGAGATGGAGTAGCTGTGATCTTTACCCTGCACTCTACCATTGCCACTGAAGATTACTATTGCGTGTGCCAAAAAAAAAAGACAGTGTTATTCAATATTAATATTTGTATCACAGTAGCAACTACTGAAATAATACTTCTTTGTTTTTAATGGCTTCATTCAAGCTCACTTGTTGCTGATGCATATATTTGTTTCAGTGGAAATAATGTCCTCTTATAGTGAATGTTTGGCTTGTAGTACAGGGCTGCCTCTGGAAGCAAATCCTCCAAGTGAGCTGCAGATCATAGCATCCAGACAAGCAGCTGTACACAAAAGGGATATTTCCTTGTGCTTCCTTGTACCTTCTTAAACCTCTTACTCTTTTCTCTGCAGAACAGTGTTTTCTTTACAGCTACAGAGTGGTATTTTCTTTATATGATATATGATTGTTTTTTGAAAAAGGATGTTACACCTGCATGTTGTCCAGGTAAGTTTATATAGTTAATGTGTGTTTAAAGTCTCACATCTAATTTGCTAAATATTACTTCTAATTATATCACCTAAAATTGGGCTAGTTAATCACTGGAACGGTTTCCATAGCCACCTTATGGGCAATGGGGCTGCTGCTTCTCTCTACTGACATGCTCTCCGCAGATTTGAATGAATATACTGGTCAGCTGTACTTTTTTCATAAGAATTGCAGGTGTAGATACAGTGGGAAATACTTTCACTGACTTTCTCAAATTGCTGAATAGGAAACCTATTCACTTTACTTAATTTAACACATCGCTAGTAGTTCAGTCAACAACATGCACTTGAAGTGTTTGTTTCAGTGTTTGGCTTTAATATTCTGAAAATGCTTACTTCCTTGATTTATTTTACCTATAATTGTGTCCATTGTCATCTTTAATGCTAGTAAAGTTGTTTTCACAGTCATAACCTTAGAAATTTTCCATGACTCCAGGGTGGCATTCAAGTGCCTGAAGAGCAACTTTGGGTGTTCACTAGTGATGCTAGACGTTTCATTCTGGGTAACTCAGTCACTTCCCAGGATAAAATTTTATCTAGAATTTATTATTCTCATACAAACACTAATATATGAAAAAAATAAATAAATAACAGTGTCATTAATACAGTCTCAGCTCAGTGTAACTGGAAAATAACAACACATCATAGAGTAGAGGTTCTCAGAATTATGCTGAGAAACTACACAGAAGCTACCAGAAAAGCTTAAATTAATGATGTCCTGTTGAAAAGTGCCTTTCTTAGACAGTACTTACAGAACAACTCATCAGGCTGGAACATAATGAAACAAGAAGGCAAGACGATAGCCAGTACTGCTCGGCTGTGGGACAGCTCACAGAACACTTTAAATGCACATTTTATCTGATGCTTCTCGTTTTTGGTTCCTGTCTTTTTACAATAGTTCTTCAGCAGTCGTCGTATACTTTTGTAGAATGAATGAGACAATGTCTGTATATTTTCAGATTTAAAAGCAATTCACATCATGTCATTCAAAATGTCACTTTCAGCAGAGATTACGAGAGAAGAGAAGAGCACCCCTAAGAGAGATTTGTTTTCCACTTGATCATGGCTGATGTTTATCAAAAACAACAAGAAAAATGTTTTAGGAAAAATGTAAAGATCATTTAAGGTGGAGAATAGCTTATGAAAAAAAAAAAAGTCAGCAGTTGCTTCACAGAGCTGCAGCTGAAATCCCAGCCTATACTGGAGGTGAGATTCCTGATGCAGATTCATGGTGGGTTGCCCTTTTACATGGTTTATTTGTTCATAACAAAATCCAGATCTGGATATTTAAATCAAAAGTATAATAATAATAATAATAAAAATCTTGTTCAGAAACCCCCTTAAGACTTGTAAAATGTAGTGATGACTTTTCCTTTGGAGAGCAGTAGTGGCATTGGACACCAGTCTTGGGACTGGTGGTTCCCAACTTGGATTCAGACAGCAAACAAGTCTGGGGGGCGTGTGTGCTGCTAGTGACCTCTGTGCAACAGTTCAGAATCCCCTTCTCTCTTCTTTCCCTTTATGATTGTGCAAATACCTTTTAAAAACTTTTGGAGAGAGCACATGGGGATGGCACAGTGAGAGAAGAGGGGAAAGAAGCCCCTTTACTTAGTGAAGAGGCTTTTGCTGTACCAGCTAAAAATTCAACTGCTTGGCTGAAAAGACTTCATTTAATCTTGTAGCTTGACAATAGATTTGCATACCTCAAACAAAATCAGGACGTATGAGGGGTAACTCATTTATCATTTATGGAAAACCGATGTGGTTCTTTGTTGAAAAATGAAAATATTTCCATAGTGGAAGGCAGACATTTTTGCCTCTTCAACAGTGGCCTGTAACCTAGGTAAAAATAGTTATTTCTGTCAGGACTAGAGTACACTAACAAAGCTCTTTCCTCTGCTTCTGTCTCCCATGTATGCAATAATGCGTCTCTCACATCTGCATAACACCACACAAATTTGAAAATCTGGGTTTTCTAATATGCTGGTCTCCATCTGCAGTTGTTGTTGCAGGACAGGACTACGCTGCAGGGGATTGAGTGTAGAGACACTTAACCTGGCTCATGCTGGCAAAAGTTTATCTACATAGTGCTTCGCTGTGCTGTGCTGTGCAGAGCCACTGACTTGGCCTTGAGGTCAGAATAGTGAAATTCAAGCTGTGGTGTAGTTACGCAGGTCTTCTCTCAGATGTGGTCTGGGTGCACTGCTGCCCCAATGCAGCTGTACCGCTGTAGCTGTCAGCTGATGCAGCTGCTACCTTTTGCAGCTTGTGCATCTTTACCTTTTGTTCCAGTGCACTAATGTTTCAGCATTTTTTGATCAAAAAAACACTTTCTATTGAAAAAAAGCTTAGATTGCAAAACAGTTTCTGTCAGCATTACACTCGGTAATCACTGTGGGCTTATATTTTTATAAGTAAAATGGGGGTAATACTGTTTAGTCATGCTCCCAAGCCACTTTATAGTCTGGAAATACAAAACATTAAGCATGCGTGAAGCTGTCTTACAACCTCAAAAACACCAGTGAATGCTGAGTCCTGACAGATGGTCACAGGCTGTGTGCAGTGTGTTGTTTATCTGAGGATGAAGTATGAAGTCATAAATATGTGTGTATTTCTGTGGTGTATCTTAACTGCACGCCTTTTGCTCACCACTTATATATCAGCTGATTGGAGTCATAAGCAAAACAGAATATGGAATTTGCCATGGTTGCTATGATTAAAAATGGTGTCCCACTCTCATTTTTTCTTTGTGGATTGCTGTGAACAGGGTGAATTTTGTGAGTATAGGGATTTTTAAATGCAAAAATGAGGCCCCAAACAAGGCTTTGCTCTTCAGAGTACAAGACAAGCTGTTAAAAATTTGTGCAGCCACTAGAGCAGTAAAGTCTGGCCTGTTGATGTCTTGTAGAGGTCTGTATGCCTGCTCTATTAAAAAGTGGAATACTGAGGAAATCCACAACTGCACTTAAAATTAAATATTTTGTTAATAATATACTATGAACTATCATGTTAGGGCATAAACAGAGCACTGAATGGGATTGCCAAAAAAAAAAAAAAATCTGCTTTTTATTAACCACTGACAAGGTAATTGCCAGAAACAGAAGTCATAATCATATGAGAGCGCTTCAGTTCCCACTTTGTAAATTGATAGTGATATTCTTTTTCTTTTTAGACTTTTGTTCCTATGGGTTTGTTTATTGTGCTGTATGCCATACAATGAATCTTCTTGAACCAGAAGTGGGAAGAAACTCCACTATTTACTGAAGAAGAACTGGAATATTCTAGCCTGTCTGCATCCCTTGCCTTGCAAATGATTGATATCACTGTGGTTTCATGCAGTGAAATAATCACTTCAGGAGGAAAATGGGTTCTGTCTAAAGAAACACAATCTGAACTGATTGGGGTTTAAATAATATTACGTTAGTTGTCAGTGTGAATGGGAAAATGTTACGTTATGCCAAGATTTGCTGTAAATTGCTAGGGAACTGCTTGGATTTGGATTTACAGTTGGCAAGCTGGACAAGGCTTGGAAAATTAAGAGTGGGAAGCCAGTTTTTTATTATGCATAGGTGAAAGGTGGCACAGAATGCTGATCAAGATATTCTCTTCATCAGAAAAGTTTTTGTAAAAGCAAGATTTTGCTCTCCCGAGGATAGAAACGTATTATGTTCTCATTTTAATTAAAAATTAAATTACTAATATGAGGTAAGCTGTTAAACTGAACAACAACATAGCTACTAAAAGATTTCCCTATGGAAGGAGAGGAAGGTCTTATAGCAGTGAATCTTAATGTTTTTCAAATATTGCACTAAGTTTATTTTGTTTTATGCTTCTAATGGTATAGTCTTTGAACAGTGACACCTAACTTTAGAGATCTGTTCTCATCCCGAGGAGCAAAGCTCTAGTGATAGAACTGAAACCCTGTCCAGTAATGTAGAAATTTAGTGCTTAAATTCAAAATGCAGCCCACTGTAGGATGTGGAAGCATTGCTACAGGATACAACTGCATATTGCAGTCATTAGCTGATTGTTCTAAAAATGCAGGTGAGTACCATTACATTCAAACAGAAAATTCTCAAACTGTATTTAAACAGTTATTTTGTTTTAAAAAAAAATTATAACCTCTCATATGAGGGCGTAAGAAAAGTACTGATAGGATTGAGTAAAAAAGGCTGTTTTTTATTAGCTGGTAACAGAGTAGTTGACAGATAACTGCCTTGATACATCTGGTAGATTTTACCAAAACTTGTAACATCCTAAGCCAGCAAGTCAAGTGACTTGTGCTTTTACTGTAACAAAAACAGTACAAAAAGTGAACTAGACCTATACTCAAAATAGATGCAAAGACTTGCCTGTATCAGATGTAATTAATTTAGTCTTCAAACCATCATATCACCTAAGTAACTCTGAAGTTATCAAACTTTGTCTAATTGCGGTGAGCAAAAGAGCATTGTTTTAATTTTGTCTTGTAGAAGTCTATGGTTTTAGGTTGTTTACATAATGTAGAAGGGGGGGATTAAGGATAGAAAAAAAAACCAACAACTCTGTGAATTAAATACATTTGATCCCAAATCCACTAGAGTCACTTTAAAGATTTCCATCATCTTCAGTAGGTGTGGTATCAACTATTAAGACAGAGTGAGATTTAACTGTTTAATTAGTATAATGCAAGAAAGAACATAATTGTTACAGAAGTTTAACACTGAAGTTATAAATTACAGAAGTATACGGTCACTATTCGATGGCAACCACTCTTTCAGCTTTATATAGGTTATATGAACATATGGTCATTTTAAACCCTTCCTTTACAGAACGTTTATTTTGATAACAAATGTTAGATCTCTATTTATGATTTTTAATATTTAGATTACCTTTATGAAGCTCAAAAATCACCATGCTAACAATGAATTTGCACTTTTCAGATTTATTGTGCTGATAGTTATCTCTTCATGGGACTTGTAGAGTAAACAAGTAGCAGTGGTATCTGTCAAAACATAAAACTAGTGGGTGTCTGAGATTTGTGTGTATGTGACATACGGTTTCCATGCATTTTCCTCAGGTATGAGTTCAGTGGAAATGTTATACAAAATTCAGCAGAATGCTCTTTGTACTGCTGACTCTGAACAAGCTGTTATGGGATACATTTACATCTGAGCTAGTCGTGCTGTCCGTGGAGGGAAGCAGGCACTTTTACAGGATTCATCTGTTCTATTTTAAATGTTTACTCAAGTGAGATGAATCATGTTCCTTTCTACAGAAACTGTCTACAGACACTCTGCTGACTAGCTTAGATGCAGGTTATCATGAAACTCTGAAGTCATTATTATAGAAGGTTACTTCTACATTTGAAGCCCAAGGATCAGACTCCTAACGTGGGGCTCCTGAGTTGTTTTTCCTTCACTTTCAAGCCTGGCTCAGCAGCATGACCAACGTGGTTCAGCTAGAAAGGGACCTGTGTAGCCAATCTAATGCAAGAGCTTCTGGGTTATCTCAGTTTCTTATTCTGAAAGGAAATTCACTAATGTCCACACCTGTACTGTGGGCTACATGCATCTCACAGCATGCCCATAGTCCTGGTTCTCTGTGTCCTCATTAGAGAACATATTTGGCTCCTTCTATACCTGTGTTCTCCCCTCCAATAGAGAGAAAGAAAGAAAGAGAAAGAAAGAAAGAAGCAAGGAAGGAAAGAGAGTTTTCTGTGGGACAGTAGAGTCACTGGAGAGCCACAGCCATATCATAACTGTGGACTGCTCCCAAAGACAAGATTCCTCTTGGTTTTCTGGGTTAGATGGTACATTTCTTGCGGCTGTTGGCTGTATGAAGATTTTTGCATATAGCTCAAAGGGTCAGAGAAGTTGACCACTCCTTCTCTTCTAATGTGTTGAAATCAATGGAAGTTTTGCTTGGAAGCTAAATGTAGAATTTGAGCCAGTCTAAGAGTGTGAATGAAAATGTCTTTTAAAGTATTTTAAACCCTCTGCTCAATGAAAATGCAAATTTACTTCTTAGACACAATCCTCCTGTGCATACTGTTGTTTTCTAAACATTAAAGCAAGAGAGTTTCTCATGCGTCTTCTAAATGCTTCATGATTTCCTTTTAGGCCTCCCTTTTCAGGAATTGTTTTCTAAAGATGCAGCTTGAATGAAAATATCTTCTGCTGGGGAATCCCATCCCTGAGGACAGTGGGGCAGGAGGCACCCAGTCTAGAATGTCTGTGAGGCATATTAATGGTATTTCCAAAGTAACAAATTCTTTGCTTTTGAGGACATCATGTGTGTTCCAGTTTTACAGTGAAACATCAGTTTTCCTCAGAGAAGTTGTGCTTTTTTTCTCAATAAATTTTTCCTCAGGGTCAATTGTTCGCAGGAAAATTTTGGTCAGTCAAGACTTTGGAAAAGACTTTCTGGTGGAAAAGATTTTATATTTAAAAAACAAAATATTCAGGAGAGAAGAATATTTTGTTTTAATAATGGCATGAATTTTCTGTATTTTATATTCATCTATAGCACTTAGACAAAATTGTATATATTTCCATGCTTTCAGTTTTCATGAAATCACTTATTTGGCCTAGCATAACTTTAAAACTTTCCAACTTCCATGAATGGAGAGATCATTACAAACTCTTTTCCACTGGTTTGGAAAACATTTTATTAATCCTAAAAAAAAAAAAAAAAAAAAAGTTACAATAATAAAGGTTTGGGTTTTTTTGCAACTCTGAAATCTTTCTTTGTACTCTGCTTTATTCTCCTCACCTTTGTAAAATTTCCCCAGATGACATGGATAAATTACCACCCAAGCTATCTATTCAACTGAATATCTGTTATGCTCTGTTTCATTAATTCATACAGATATCTCTTTTCCCCAAGTGAAGCTCCACCTTCCACACAATTCCTTTTTCAGATCTTCTCCAGTCTGAAAAATCAAGTCTACTCTTGCTTAATTATGACCTACAATTTTTTTTTTCAGAAGAAATTTAAGCTTTTCTCAGTCATAATGACAGTATATATAAATGTAGATTAGTAGCTATTTTTCATTAGGTGGTATTCCTTCTCCCTCTTAGAGGATGATTTCATCATACCTAACTTCAGCAATAAAGCACTTTCTAGCCAAGGGGCATAGGCAGACTTGAAGATTCCAACTTCCTTTTCAGTAAGTGTGGAGTTTTTGCCCATTTCTTATTACAGAATATCCTATGTTAGAGCCTGATCAAAAGAAGCTTATTAAATTGAATGAGATTTTTTCCATAGACTTTTCTAGGTTTTGGATGAGTATCCTAATATCCACAGAAAGTCATCTAATAAATTACAGAATACTTGATAGTCGATGACAAGAGTTTCAAATGCAGGCTAGCCACATTGCTGCCAGCACTGCCTTGAGGAGATAGAAGCTGTATGAATCTAGGAATAATGAAATCATCCATTTTTTCCAGAGACAAATGCAATCCAGAATAGAAGCTGTGAAACCACATTTGATGCTAGACAAAGGGAATATTAACACAGTTATGTTTCCAGCTATAGGAGTATTTCTTGAATTGTGTGTTCATATTCCTGCCTGTTAGCTAGTTTGTCAAACCTGGCTTTTCTAAGCAATGTACTGCATAGGTGAGAAAAAGCTGAAGTAAATATATCAGTGATCATTCATGAGGCCAGACTCCAAGCCTTTGTTGAATCCATATGTTCTTTGAAATTCAGTGGTCTCAGAGGCAGGATATAGGTATTCCGAATACCTTTTGCTGATACTGCTTTGTCTATAGTTCATCAAGCTTTGTCATTTTAACTCTTTTTTGTGATATGTGTTTTTCTAGGGCTTGTTGTTTTTGTCAGGCTGCTGCTATTATCCTCTGAAAGTGTTCATTAATAAAGAAATACTTTCTCTGAAAGTCTGAATAATTGTTGTGACATATAGTGTTTTAGTTGTACAATCAGTCAAAAGCAGTCTTACATCATCTCAGAACTGTGTAGATTTTTTATAGTGATAAATCTTGTTTGTGGGATCAGAGTCTCCGCTTTTATTCAATAGGTATTCAGGTTATAATGTGATGTATGATAACTTGAAAATTTTAAAAATGAAAGATTAAAGCTATGCTTTTATGTTGGATTTGAGGGACCAGTCTGTGCTTTCATATCCAGTTACTTTGACCTTGAAATGGTTGTTCATTATGCCCAAAATCTGTTTGCAGAATCAGGAATTCTCCCTGCAAAAAAGTCAAAGGGTCCTTGGGAGAGTCAAAAGGCAATTGCTACACATCAGTTTTAACTCATAAGAGTGCACAGCCATACATGTCATGTGTCATATTATGCACATACAGTGGAATTTGTGGATTTTATTGTCATTTTTGACCTCATTTTTTAAGAACCTCTGCTCTGTAGCAAGTCAGGGAAGGTGAGTTCTAATACATGGTTCTGGCATTACACACAGATGTGTATTTCATCATTCAGTAGGCAAAAGAACAATAAAAAGTATACAGGTTCCATATGAACATTGCGGAACCTTTTAATGCAGAATGAAAGACATGAGATAAATTACAAAGTTGTCTCACGTACACTGAGATATCACAGATGCCCTTAACCTTCCTTGATAGCTGGAATTCAGGTGAAGGTAAAAGCGGTGCAGTTTGTAGGTTTTTCAGCTTCCTTCTTTCAAGCTGGAGGAATTTATCTCCGAAAAGTATATCCCCACACTAAACATGCCTTTGACCTTCTCTGTATATCACCTCAGGAAACAGAGAGGAAGGAAATGTTATGATATCCACCAAGTACTATGTTCCTCCATTTCACTTTGGACTTCATGTTTAGGAATGGAGAATTCTATGACTAAGCTATGCTTTCAAGTTAAACTTGGCTGTTTTTCTTGTATCTTCCCATTTGTAATAGTAATTTGATTCTGCTACAGAATAAACAGTAAATGTGATCTAATGTGTTGTAGTTTTCAAAACCCATTTTAGATTTCCTTGAGAAAAGTGGAGGTTTACCTGGAAGAAGCCTAACTCCATGTGCTGAGTACAAAAGTCATGCTCCTTTAGCTAAATCAAAGCCCAGCCCCTTTGATTTCAGTGAATTTTACATGGGTGCAGAGCTCTGTGCTTCTGGATCCAGTGGTAAGATCACAGTCTATAATTACTCTGGTATCTAGGTCAGTGATCGTGCCTATCCTTATAGTTGCAGATGGATGTTGTATTTTAACCAGTCTGTAATCATTTTTCTTTGACTCTAGAAGGTCAATATGTAAGACATCCAGAAATACAATTTCTTCCTCTTTTTTGGGGGGTTGTGTTTTTGTTTTGTTTGTTTAACTTTTAAGGAAACGTCTGGTTCAAGGAATGTGACACTGGAATGTCATCTGGAGGGCAGTTTGAGCAGAATCAGCAATGGAGGAGTTGGTGGAATCCTAGTTACCATATTTCTGAGTAGAGGAGTATTACATTAATGAGGTGTTTTAACTGTGCAACCTTAATATTACATCTGTTGCGCACTCTTTCTGGTAAGGGTATATATTCATCTGGAGCCAAGATATAGTATACCCTAAATAGTTGTTTATCCTGTCATTTTGATGAAGTGATCCACAGTTTTTTATAGAGCAAAAAAGAGAGTCAAATCTTCTAAGGACAAAGACCTTGTAGAGTGACAGCCCTTAGGTCTCATACTAAGAAAAGGGAAACAGGCTTTGAAGCAGCAATCAAGAATGGAGGTGGGGGAAGGAATAACTGAAGAGCACATGCAGACACTGGATGGTGCACCAATAGAAGGAATTTAGAAATTACCACTTTATCATCATCAGGGTGGAATCAGAGTGCTATGACGCAGACAAATTTGTGATAGTACTGGGGCAGCTGAGCTTCCACAGTTTCCAAGGGACTGTTACTTTGCCAGAAAATTAAAGCAGCGAAAAATTCATTTTCAGAAATCCCTGTGAAACAAACTGTATTTTCACATGACTGGAAAACACTGGGTATCTACATTGCATCCTCTTCACTTGCCTAACTTGTTTGTATGACTTGTAAAATTTATTTTTTTATGTAAAATACAGTATATATGTCCTGAGGACCTTCAAAAGGAGGTTGAGTCCATGCTTAACTGTAAATGCTTTTGTGGATTTAAATCAAACCCTGTAATATATGTGACTGTAAGTTATTTTCCCTACTATATGATTATTACAGATTGCTAAAATGAGACCCATCTTTAAGAAAATTAAAAATAAATGAACGGGTTATTTTCTTAGTTGGTGGCGGACATTCAAAATCTGCTTGTAAATGAGTGTATTTTTAAAACAAAATACAAAGGATCCCTTTAAGTATATGTTTTCTTACCTTGAGGCTTAGACTGAAGTTTTTGTGTATGATTTGTTGATACAAAGGTTAGATCTGGCTTCAAAAATGGCAAAATATCTTTACGTAAAGTCCAAATACGTCAGTGTTCATACACTGCCCCTTTCTAAGACCTTGCAGAACCCAAATCAAAATGTTTACTTAAACCTGCTCCCTCACTTCAGAAAGCCAAAAAAAGAAATACAACAAAATTCAAACTGCAACACCTCAGTTGTATCTTTTTCCATGATGGTCAGGCAAAATATCTGTTTCCAACATTTTTACAAGAAACCAGAACTGTTAGCTTATCTTGGTAACGTGGTATATTTCCATGAAAAACTGCAACCTCTGTAAATTTTATTTTATATATGTCCTCTCTCTGTGTGTATGTATATGTAAAATGTCACACAGACTGTGTGAAAAGATGCTGCAAATATATTATATGGGAGGTGTGTGTGAATGTGTGAATTATAACTAAATGGTCACCATGCCCTAGTTAAGATTTTTTTTTCTGTTAATAAATACTATATATCTGATGAAAACTTTCACAATATAATATTTGAGTTTTTAAAGAAATTTAAAAAATCAGTTAATTAAAAATTCTCTCCCAAAGTTTATCATTTTAAACTTATACTTTCTGAGTATCTTAGTGCTTAAAGAAACATAGAGAAGTATACAGGTAGAGCACTGATGAATTCATGAACAAAGGAAAAATGTACTATGGGTATGGGAAAAATTATTCTGGGTGATGCCTTATGACTTCACTACAATCTGTTAATGAAGGATCTGTGACATGGTAACATCTCTTTTCACAAAGGGCTACCCCTAGAAAAACATGGGAAATCAGGTTACAAAAATATGGATCAGGTTTGGATCAGTTATTCTACTTGGACTGAATCCAAGACCTAAGAAAATTGAAAATAATCACTACCCTATACAGGCATACCTTGGAGATATTGCAGGTTTGGTTCCAGACCACTACAATAAAGCAAATATCGCAATAAAGCAAGTCACACAAATTTTTTGGTTTCTCCATGCATATGAAAGTTACGTTTACACTATACTGTAGTCTATTAAGTGTGCAATAGCATTATGTCTAAAAAAAAAAAATGTAGATGCCTTAATTAAGAAATACTTCATTGCTAAAAAATGCTAACCATCATCTGAACCTTCAATGAGTCATAATCTTTTTGCTGATGGAGGGTCTTGCCTCGATGTTGATGGCTGCTGACTGATCAGGGTGGTGGTTGCTGAAGGCTGGGGTGGCTGTGGCAATTTCTTAAGACAGCAATGGAGTTTGCTGCATTGACTGACTCTTCCTTTCACGAAGGATTTCTCTGTAGCATGCGATGCTGTTTGATAGCATTTTACCCACAATAGAACTTTTTAAAATTGGAGTCAATCCTCTCAAACCCTGCCGCTGCTTTATCATCAACTAAGTTTATGTCATATTCTAAATCCTTGGTTGTCATTTCAGCAATGTTCACAGCATCTTCACCAGGAGCAGAGTCCATCTCAAGAAACCATGTTCTTTGCTCATCCATAAGAAGCAGCTCCTCATCTGTTAAAGCTTTATCATGAGATTGCAGCAATTCAGTCACATCTTCAGGCTCCACTTCTAATTCTAGTTCTCTCGCTATTTCCACCACACCTGCAGCTACTTCCTCCACTGAAGTCTTGAACCCTTCAAAGTCATCCATGAGGGCTGGAATCAATTTCTTCCAAACTCCTGTGAATGTTGATATTTTGACCTCCTGCCATGAATCATGAATGTTCTTAATGGCATCTAGAATGGTGAATCCTTTCCAGAAGGTTTTCGATTTACTTTGCCCAGATCCATCAGAGCAATCACTGTCTATGGCAGCCATAGCCTTACGAAATGTATTTCTTAAATAATAAGACTTGAAAGTCAAAATGGCTCCTTGATCCATGGGCTGCAGAATGGATCTTGTGTTAGCAGGCATGAAAACAACATGAATCTCGTTGTACATCTCCATCAGAGCTCTTGGGTGAGCAGGTGCATTGTCAATGAGCAGTAACATTTTGAAAGGAATCTTTTTTTCTGGGCAGTAGGTCTCAACAGTGGGCTTAAAACATTCAGTAAACCATGTTGCAAACAGATGTGCTGTCATCCAGGCTTTGTTGTTCCATTTAGAGAGCACAGGCAGAGTAGACTGAGCACAATTCTTCAGGGCCCTAGGATTTTTGGAATGGTAAATGAGCATTGGCTTCAACTTGAAGACACCAGCCACGTTAGCCCCTAACAAGAGACTCAGCCTGTCCTTTGAAGCCAGGCCTTGACTTCTCCTCTCTAGCTGTGAAATTCCTTGATGGCATCTTCTTCCAATAGAAGGCTGTTTTGTCTACATTGAAAATCTGTTGTTTAATGTAGCCACTTTCATCGAGTAACTTAGCTAGATCTTCTGGATAACTTGCTGCAGTTTCTGCATCAGCACCTGCTGCTTTACCTTGCACTTTTATGTTATGGAGATGGCTTCTTTCCTTAAAGCTCATGAACCAACCTCTGCTAGCTTCAGACTTTTCTTCTGCAGCCTCCTCACCTCTCTCAGCCTTCATAGAATTGAAGAGAGTTCGGGCCTTGCTCTGGATGAGGCTTTGGCTTAAGGGACTGTTGTGGCTGGTTGGTTCTTCTATCCAGACCACTGAAACTTTCTCCCTATCAGCACTAAGGCTGTTTTGCTTTCTGATCATTCATGTGTTCACTGGAGTAGCACTTTGAATTTCCTTCCAGAACTTTTCCTTTGCCTTCACAACTTGTCTAATTGTTTGGTGCAAGAGGCCGAGCTTTCAGTCTCTCTCGGCTTTCGATGTGCCTTCTGCACTAAGCTTCATCATTTCTAGCTTTTGATTTCAAGTGAGAGACGTGTGGCCCTTCCTTTCACTTGAACCCTTAGAGGCCATTGTAGGGTTATTAATTGCCCTAATTTCCATATTGTTGTGTCTCAGGGAATAGGGAGGCCTGAGGAGAGGGAGAGAGATGGGGGAACGGCCGGTTGGTGGAGCAGTCTGAACACGCACAACATTTGTCGATTAAGTTCACTGTCTTCTATGGGTGCGGTTTGTGGCATCCCAAAACAATTACAACAGTAACACCAAAGATCGCTGATCACAGATCACCATAACAGATATAATAGTAATGAAAATGTTTGAAATATTGCGAGAATTACCAAAATGCGACACAGAGACATGAAGTGAGCACATGCTGTTGGAAAAATGGCGCCGATAGACTTGCTCGACGCAGGGTTGCCACAAACCTTCAATTTGTAAAAAACACAGTATCTGTGAAGTGCAATAAAGCAAAGCACAATAAAATGAGGTGTGCCTGTATCCATCCACCCAAGAAATGCGTCTCACCAGCAGTAGCCTTCATATCCCATCTCAGAGCAGTGCTGGGAGGGATATTCATTCTTCAGCAGTCTGCTTCAAGCTAGGGCTGTGCATATAATGAGATACAGCTGAACTCAAGGGATGAAGTATGGGACATCATCTATTTGTAATGCAGTTAGTTAGGAGCGAACTTTTTTTTTTCAGACCTTTTAAAGGTAATAATGTCATGGTTTTGTCTGTCATTACAAAACAGATTTTTGTGGGAGTTTTATGTTCAGGTTTTTTGACGGATTTCAGCGATGTGATTTTTGATATTGATTCTGGAGAATGACCCTTTTTTTTTTTCTAAAGAAAAAAAGATAAAAACAGTCTAGATCTCAAAGTGCTGAACATAGGTATATTCTATTTTCATTTGTATCTGTCTTTATCTTTTATGTTCAAGGAGTGTAAAATGTCTTTGCTTTAGGTATGTTCTAACTCCTCCCAGAGCTGATTTATGTAAATGACTTATGTCCTCCTCCTCGCTTTCCTCGCTGTCTCTCTTCTGTTGCTGTTTTAATTCAGAGTGTAAGCTCTCCAGTGCAGGGGCTATTTTCTTGCTAGGTGTTGATAGAGTGCCTAATCAACAGAATCATGCTCATACTGGGTCTCTTGGCATTCCTGTAATTCAGTGATATGTAATAATAGGGTATTAATCTAAGACCTCAGAATCTTTAACTTGCAAATATATACCTCCTAGGTAAAACCTCATGGAAGCAGCTAATCTTATCTGGGCTTATTTTATCTATGTCCCTAAACTCGGAGCTTATGGGCACATGATCTCTTGGTTGGTTGTAGCTGTTGAGGTTGAACATCCTCCTGCCAGAAGCCACTGTCCCTTCCAAACAGCCAGCTAAGCTGCTGAAGTGGGTGCTATATAACCCCTTTCAATCAAACTCAGATCGTTTGGTTTTAAAGATTTGAAATATTTGGTCTTTTCAATCTCAGCTATTTTTGACTGAAAGCTGCTATTACAGTGAGCTGTGGGAATGCTGGGGATGCTCACATCTTCTGGTAGGACAGCAAAGGCCAAAAGAGACCATGTGTCTGTGTCTTGAGATGCGTCCAAGTCAAAAGCTTTGTGATGCCTTGTCGCTAGATTCTCTGCTCATACAAATGGATAAATTTCTTTGATAGTCAGTACACCTCTGCCCATTAAAACATTGTGAAATGTAGCCTGTAGTTTTCCAAAAACTGTTTACTGATCTACCAGAGGAGATTGTCCTCACACTGGATTTTTACTGGTATGTCTTTGAGTCTGTGTGCCTGAAAGTTTTAAAGTATGTGAGGTTTGTTTTATTAAAAGGAATGCTTATGGTATATAGTGAAAGCATTTGGCTTCTGACTTCTGCCTTTCATTCTACCAGTGCTCACACAGTTCAATCATGAAGTGGTTAAATTTTATTTATAGCTCTTGGACATTCTTTAAGGATGAACACATCTACTGCAACAACAAACAGTCTTGGTGCTAGTGGGTAATTTATAGCAATTTTAAGGTTAGGAGAAAACTGTGATCTCATAGTGCAGCCTAAAAGCCTGTCCATTCATTACTACCTTGCAATGGAATTTGGTCGAGAGGTTGACATAATCTGAGGAAGGTGACATCCACAGCATCCAGGTACAGCTAAACAGGGAGAGAGGCAGTTATACGTCTTAAGAAATTACATCACTTTTTCTTTCTCCTGCTTTTTTTAAAACTGGGCACACACATAGGATCAAAAAGACCCCATATATTTTTCAGTGCACTCAATACATTATTTAATTTCATTTTAAAAATTTATTCCACCAGTGTTGGAATAGGTCAGTTTACAGAAAATAGAAACTCAAGATTTATTTTCAGTGAGATATTTTGATATTTTAAATCATAGACTGTAGGGTCAGAAATTTCATTATATGACAGTTCTTTAACTGCCATTTAAGTATACCTTTACATCACTTTGAGTGCACAATGAAATCTAGTCTTAGTCTGATGTGATTAAAAGACAGAGAAACTGTAATCTCTCTTTTTAATTTGTCTCACTGCTAAGACATTTTCTTGCCTCAGTTTCAATGTCTGGCTTCAGTGCACAGCTACTGGTTTTAATTAAACCTTTCCTCATTGGATTAAAGAGGTTTTTAGTACATTTAGTAATTTCTTCAAATACTCATACACTGCAAGTCATCTTCCTGTTTATAAAATAGTGAGCTTTTAACTTGCTCATTATAAGGCATCTTCTCCAACCCTCAATTTCCTTTTGTGGGTTCTGTTTTTTGTTTTGTTTTGTTTTGGGGGTTTTTCTTTTTTGCAAAACCTCTGTTGTTCAACATAATTTTTAAATGTGGGCACAAGCCAACAGAATTTGTCTAACCATTGCCGTACACTGAGGTAAAATCATCCTCACTTTTCTATTTCTTCACTTCGTGTTGTCAAGGATTGTCTTCACTTACTGTGCCTCTTTCCTGTTAGTGGCAGAAAACTGCAACTCTTCCACAGGCATGGGCAAGGGAGGAATTTATCACTCCTGTCCTGCCTTGTCCTTAAAATGTGTTTATTTGAAGCCCCAGCTAAGTCAACAGCCAAGGATCCACTGGCAGAACCCCCATTTTTTAGGCAAGAGAGACCCATTTACCGCTAATGGCCTTTTGACTGCTTTTTCCGCAACTTTCCAAGCTGCTTCCCACGCTCCAGGCTTCCATGACGGAATGGAGAGCCTAATTCATGTTGCCTGTTACAAGCTCAATGTCCACAAAGCGGAATGGAATTATTAAGTAGGCATATGCACATTCCTGAAATTGTCAAAACCCTCAGTTTTGATTTGTCCATTTTCCCCCCTTACTTATTTTCTTAATGAAGAGACGCCAGTCTCCTCAATGCCACATGCGTCACATTTCTTTTCCATAGTGTGGCGGGTGGATTACAAACAAGACTGTCACAGTTTGCAGAGAGAGAGCCTGATTCCAGACAAATGAACGTTATGGGGAGAAATCTGAATAAAGACGTACGTAGATATCTCTCATTTTAAAAGAAAAAATCCCCAATGAAAAGCTCATAGGCGTTATTAGCTAATTTAGGCACAGATCCATAAAAACACCTAAGCACATGTATAACAGTAAAAAGAAAGTAATTCCGTTGGTTCCAGTAGGTTGCATATACTTTAAGCTAAGCATATGCTTATATGCTTTCTCCAGAATCTTATACTGACTACCTCTGCATTCTAAGCTGGACTGCAGTACAGCTGTTCAATAATAGTTATTAAATAATAACTATTACAGGATTTTTGCAATTATTTTCAGCTTATGTTGGTTGTATGAGTCTAACATATAGCCACAGAGCAATATTTTTCTTTATTAACTTTCTTTTCTGTATATAATGATGTCTGAATTAAAACAACAATCTAAGAGTTTTCTTTATTAAAGAAAGTTTGTGAGTTTGTTTTTTTTATAATTGTTTTTTAAAGCTCAAGCAGTGTACTGTGATCTGGTGTTTTATAAAGAAAAAATTAAGGAAGATGTTGATTTTGTAATGAACTCTGTTTGCATGACTGGGGTTAGAAACTGTATGAGGTTTAGCTTAAGGTCAGTATCCTATTTTCTGTGTAGAGTTCCTAGACTAATGAGACTTTGTTCTAGTTAGGGGCCCCAAAGTATAATTTTAATGCAAATGATAGTAAAAAAAATTTCTCAGATAATTTAAGTCATTGTTTCATAAATCAAAATTGTGTATTTATGTATTCCTATAACTCTTTTTATACTGTCTTATCATACTGATTATAATTGCTTATCTGGTGATAAAATAATAACAAAATAAGAAAATTAAAATAATAACCTCCCCCAACAGATAAGTATGATTATGTGATACCTGTTATGACTGAGATTGTAAGTCATTGAAGGAAGAAGACATGATCACATGTGAAAAAAGTATGTACAATTTTTATGTCATACTTCCAATGATATGGTTTATCAGAGGAGTTACAGCCTCATCCTGTAAGTTACAGAGCATAAGCAGTTTTTGTGGGAATCCGTAAGAAATGATGTTGCTCAGTATTTCCCAGGAATGACATGTATCGATATGTTTAATATTTCTGGTTTCAGCTGGGATTTCTGACTCCCTTTGAAATTTCATACAGGATCCTAATTCTCTAAGGCTTCTTTGAACTTTCCAGTCTTAAACTTTACCTTACCTACTGACAAATAAACAATATAATTACACAGCTCATTACGAATGGAATAATACTATGTCTTGATGTTGCTTTTGCATCTCCTACGTTACGGAAATAAACATTAACATTTTGACATTCTGGTTAACTTTTAAATTAAGAGTTGACCTTTTAATCCTGTTGTTGACAGTGGTGCCAGCAGTAATGTCTGTTTAAACCTTGTTCTGATTTGTCGTGAAGAAATACTTGGAAGTATTCATTTGGGGTGTTTTTAGAAGGAATCAAGTGTTCTGTTTCAAATTATATCATTTGGAAAAGATCCTATAAGGATACATTTTGTCAGTGTCGATGCACTACATTGTATTCTGTTTTAATTGACAATCTATTGCGATTGGAATACAAATAAATCCCTGAAAGGAGATGTTCTGAAAAACAGTACAGATCATTTATTTTAAATTCTCCTTTGACTTCCATCAAAGATATCTGCTGTGTTTATCATGGAATATTAGGATCTGTCTAAGATAAAGAAAAGAATCTGTTATACTGTTATGCTCTTCTTTTAATTAGAAGTGGCTGAGACAATTTTTACTACCATTTGTATTAATGCACAGAAGTTCTACTTAAAAGACAAAGTTAAGCAAAGTACAAACTTCTATATTTATATTACACCTCTATACCTGTATTGTACTTTATGTAGCTATCGTGCCCTCAAGAGAGGGCATCAGAATTTCCTTCAGGATGCTTTTATAATCTCTTCAGGCCATGCATCAGGTTTGGTGTTACTAAACGGATTATACGAGATCTCTGATCTCTCTGATTGGAGGCCTGTCACTAGCAGTGTCCCCCAGGGGTCAATACTGGGTCCAATCCTGTACAACTTCTTCATCAATGACTTGGAGGAAGGGACAGAGCGCACCCTCAGCAAGTTTGCTGATGATACAAAACTGGGAGGAGTGGCCGATACACCAGAGGGCTGTGCTGCCATTCAGAGAGACCTGGGCAGGCTGGAGAGGTGGGCAGAGAGGAACCTCATGAAGTTCAACAAAGGCAAGTGCAGGGTCCTGCACCTGGGGAGGAATAACCCCATGCACCAGTACAGGTTGGGGGCTGACCTGCTGGAAAGCAGCTCTGTGGAGAAGGACCTGGGAGTGCTGGTGGACACCAGGTTGACCATGAGGCCCCAATGTGCCCTTGTGGCCAAGAAGGCCAATGGTATCCTGGGGTGCATCAGGAAGAGTGTTGCCAGCAGGTCGAGGGAGATGATCCTCACCCTCCACACAGCCCTGGTGAGGCCCCATCTGGAGTAGTGTGTCCAGTTCTGGGCTCCCCAGTACAAGAGAGACATGGAGCTACTAGAGTCCAGCAAAGGGCTACTAAGACGATCAAGGGACTGAAGCATCTCTCTTATGAGAAAAGGCTAAGAGAGTTGTGTCTGTTCAGCCTGGAGAAGAGAAGACTTAGGAGAGATCTTATCAATACCTATAAATATCTGAAGGGAGGGTGTAAAGAGGATGGGGCCAGACTCTTTTCAGTGGTGCCCAGCATTAGGATGAGAGGCAACAAGCACAAACTGAAACACAGGAAGTTCCATCTGAACATGAGAAAAAACTTCTTCACTGTGAGGTTGACAGAGCACTGGAACAGGTTGCCCAGAGAGGCTGTGGAGTCTCCATCCTTGGAGATACTCAAAAGCCATGTGGACAGGGTCCTGTACAATGTGGTCTAGGTGAACCTGCTTGAGCAGGGGGGTTGGACTAGATCTCCAGAGGTGCCTTCCAGCCTAAGCCATTCTGTGATTCTGTACTCACTGTTTGTCTGCTCTGAGTAGTAACTTTAGTTGTTGATGGATTGATTCAGCATAGGGTTTCCACTGGTTATCAGTTTGGAGAAAGCATTGTCATGTGTCAACTACTCTCTGAAACAGATTGTCCCTTGCATGCAGTTTGTTGAAACTTAAATTCTGGTCATTCATGAATTAATTTATGAGAAGTCTTCTGAAAATCTTTGCCAATGCTGAGAGAGAGTTGAAAACTGTTGCACTCAAGAAGCTCATATGGCCTTGACAGGCTTTATGGGGTCAACACAAGATCTCAGTGTCCACTAAACTAAAAATAAATAAAGTCGTTATGTTTCCATGCTACTATATGGTTATGAGACTCAGATGTTGTGCAAAAAGCACAGCAAACAGTTGGAGAAGTCCCCTTGCATGCATGTTCAGAGTCTGAGGGCAGATGTTCTGATCAGGGAGGAGGGGTTTTGGTGTGTTGATTACATGTCCAGTGAGACAATTAACAATGACAACTGAGCAACAATAGATGCATGGTCTGTTTAGATGACAAATGAACTCCTGAGAAGATATCTCTGGCCATATAGAGATAGAAAAGAGGTCTGCTTGTCAAGAGAGTGCTCCAGAAACACTCAAAAAGCATGTTTAACTGAATTCAGTTTAGCAAGACATTTCCTTTATTCTCTTAGCTGTAAACAGGTAGTGATGAAACACCTGCATAAGGGAAGGCACAAGTTTCTTTGGCTATCTATCTATCTGTTTCTGACATCCCTATATATACACATATATCTCTATCCAAAAGAATCTAGCATTAATTCCCAGTCACCAAGACCAGGTACCTGCCTTGGCTAAAGTCTGACTCCATATGGGGGCAATGTAGACAAAACAAGAATGCCCTTGGTCAGAAGAAGGGCAAACTGAGTGGTGACTTTAGTATGACAGCACCTCAATCACTGAGTAACATTATGAATTACATGATAAATACAGCTTGTAGCATGTAGTCATGTAAAAACATTGATCAGGCTTGACTAAGGCAAGAGCATCCTCAGCTAGAACACACTCAGCAGGATGTCATTTACTCAAAAAATAGCTGATCACAGTTTGAGAAATAATATTTCAGAAAATACCTGATTACAGTTTGAGAACAATATGCTAGATGATATGAAAGGTGCTGAGGAAGTGACTCATGAAAAATCATGTGAGGAGAACATCCATTACAAATTATGCATAACTCAGTGATGGTATTCTTGACTGATAACTGTAAATAAGAACATAATGTAAGAATGCACATGCTGGAACAACTCGATGATCCATGTAATCTGGTATATTGCCTCTGGTAGTGTTGCATACCTAAATATTTACAGAAAGATGAAATAGAGGCATAATTATAATAACTACTCATATAAGACTGAATTCTGCCATTGTAAGTTATAGTGAATAAAACTGTACTTCTGCAAGTAGTCTGTCTGGTTCTAAATATGTAGTGCTATGTAATGCAAGAGTGATAGTTTTGCAGGGGAGGGAAAGGAAATACCTTTATGACCTCATATTATCCATTTATACTCTGAGTCATTAAAATGATTGCTTCTTATAAAAGTTATCTTTGCTAGCAGAAGTGTATGTGGGCTAATACTCCCTTTGACAATCAGTGTGCTTTGGATCAGACTCAAAACATACATATTATTCAAACTTGACTTTCCTTGACTCCTACTGAATTATTTGCCCCTAAAAGAAAACATCTGACTCTTCATAAAATTCAAGTCAATGGTGAAATTCCTATCAATTATTGCAGGTCCAGCATGCTCCCCAAGTTAATTGTAAATTGTACTGTAATATATTATGCAAAATAAGATTCTGTACCAGTAGTTTTCAACCTGTGCTCCTCCAGTGAAAAAGGAACAAGAGTCTGTTGTCAGTATATTAAATTTATTACACAGTGTTCCTTCCTGCAATGGAAGGATTTAGGATCCCCCCAAAATATTAGGGGATCCACAAATCAAAAAAGATTCAACAATGCTCCACTGTATCTAAGTGTGTAACATCTAAATGAGTTACATTTCTGCATCTCAGTTTTAATTACAGATTATTTTAATTGCTGACCTTGTAAGCTATTTTCTTTAAATTTTAATGAACAGACTGAGATAATAAAGAAAAATGGAAGAAAAGTATGAAGAATAGATGAGTTTTATAAAGCTGTGGTTCAGTTCATGCCCACATATCTCAGTTTTCTTTCTATGGAAATGAAGTTAAGGCAGGGGAACGGTTCATAAAAGGGTCTTGCTTTGATGTAGCAGTGGGGATGTGGCAGGACTGTATTGCTTGATCAGGAAACTAGGAATTGCTCCCAGGTTCTGCAATTTAGATTTAGAAAAAAATATATCTTCGTATAACAGTTCAGACAATAAACTTCATCAGTTCATCCAGTTTAATCCACTTTTGCTCAAATACTTTGGTGGCTAATCTGATGCAGACAGTGTGTCATTCTATTTCTCAATAATTTTATTTCAGTTAACCACATTTCTCTAGTCAGTATTTGTTTTTGCAGCCATAGTGATGAAATATATTTATTGGCTACAGATACAAGAATTCTAAGCAGGTGTCTAGCTTTGTCAAATTTCAATAATTCAGAACATCTCCCATCCATGCTAATAATAACTGAAATTTAGACAATATAACCTTTTTTTCTGACATCTCTCAAATTGGAATTGGCCAAGAAGGTAAGAAAATATTTATCTGCTGGTCAATAACTCTTCTACTATTTTTCTATTATTTTTGTCTGTTTTTTAGAAGATAATTGTTAGAGAGTAAGTAACTGTAGTTTTCCTCTACTGGTAATATCTCCATTGTCTTGGGTGTGTTTTGATACAGAATGATATCAGTATTAATTTTTATGATACTGTTATTACAGTGCCATCTGTTGCGGCCATAACTGATACCTACTTATATTTGTTAGCTCATTTTTAAGCTTGTATTGTTCTTCAGTATTGTTGAAAATGTCCTTACAACCAAAGTATTCTCAACTTCAGAAAGGGTTACTTGCATTACAAAAAGCAAGTATCCCCTCTCTTGGGTTATGGCAAAGGCAAAAAGGAGCACCTATTTGGCTTTTATTTTTGGTTTTGTTTACATAGTTTTTGTCATTCTTTTATTTTATCTCTTTTTACTTCTGTCTACTTTTCCCAAGTAATCATGGACTCACAAAAGGTAATTTTAATATTTAGGCTTGTCATAGCCATTTTTGTGTTTCAACATGTCGTATAAAATACATTTTTAAAAGCTGTTAAAGAACAGTAATAACTTTAAACTGTGTAACAGAGGAAAGGACATTCTACTCCGCCCCTGCACATCTATATAATCCAACCACCCACAAAGTATTTAAGACACAGAAAGTATTCATAAACCCACAGTGCTGATCTTTTCTGATCCTTTCTTGTTACTGTCATGTGCCCTGGAAGTGTTTGGTTCAAAATGAATTCATTTAAGTGAAAAACAAAACAAAACAAAACAGAGATCAGTACAGTATTGTGTATTTTCCTGTTTTATTTTTTCTACACACAGATTAATATCTTGCTTGTACTTCTGCTTCTCATGAAGAACAAGCTATTTTACTTAGGTGTCTGCATTGTTTTAAATTATTTTCTTCCTGAAATATTAAATGTGATTTATTAATAGAAAAGAAGTTTAAATTTTCTATGTGTATTTACAAGACTTATGGCTCATCGTATCATCTAATTACCCAAGCTGTTTTGTCTGTTGGTGTTTCTTAGAGTCCTTCTTGTGCTAACGTAAGTGGTTTCATTAGCAAATATTGTCATGATGCTGATCACAGTTTTTAAATCTTTGTTAGCATATCGAATGACATTTGTGTCTGTACTGGAGCCTGGAACATCACCACCTTGAACTCTTTCCATTTTGAAAACTGGTTATTTATTTGTACTCTGTTTTTCATATGACTTAATCAGCTTTTAATCTATAACAGCATGCTACCCCATGGCTACAAATGTTTTGAACAACGTTAAGTGGAAATGTCCATGTAATCAAAATTCTAGATATTTAATATCTCTCTTGCCTTCAGCTGCCTTTCTCAATAGCATTCTGCTGACAGAAATCTGGCCTAAGCCCAGAAATAGATACTGAACTCTCAGAAGGAAGTCTGTATTAAAAAAGAGGAAGCTGTGTAACAGAGATCACCTTACTGATATATTTTATAATGCTTCTTAATGTCCGTTTCGCTCTCTTACTTCATTGTAAAAAGTTCAGAATAGAACCCACGACATCTCTTTGCAATTCTGATAAAAACTCTGCAAAGCTACTAAGAAATAAGTTTCTATTATGAAACTGACTCGTAGCTGGTAGCAAGCAGTCAGGGAATACATGGCAGTCTGGCTATGCAAAAAGCTATAGCTATCTCTTTTGGAAAGGAAAATGGCAGTTAGTATGAAAGAGAAACCCATCTACTCTTGTTCAGGCATATTACCAAGGAATTTATTTATTATTTATTTATTTATTTAACAAGCTCATCAATTCCAGCCACCTAGCTCATGTCCCTTGCCTGGACAAGATGGTGAGAAAACAGTTCTAAATTTTCTTGAAGTGCGATATTCTCAGTATTTTTTATTCAATAAATATCTGTCAAAACGTAGGTACATGATCTAACTGTTCATCCTTATTGAACACGGAATACCAGGTTAATGAAGGAATATTTTTATCCCCTGGATTTAATTTGCAAAGTTCTTATGCCTAACAGGATTTCAATTTGTTTGTGTCCTCTGTATTTATTAACACATCAGTACAGAAGATGTTGGATTCTTGGTGCTTGGAGGCAAAAAGTTCTCCAAATGACAACCTAAGACCACATTTGAAAACAGAGGCATCCATGTTTGAACTTGAGTGTTTCAGTATGAGCTCTGAACATACAGCCTTCAGTGGATATAATATTAAAGAAAGCCATTTGATTTGCTTTAGCTTAGTACAGCTCCGTTGTGCACAAGGCAAATCAAGGAATAAAAAGTTATTGCGAGGAGAGATACCTTCATGATTAATTATTTGGTATGACTGACTACCCATCTATATAAGTGACGCAATGAAAATTGAAATGGAAAATTGGCTGTAGAGTTGCTAGATTCAGCAGTGTCAAAAGTAAAATCCCCTAACGCATATGAAAGTAGAATGAACTCTTTAAAATGCTTTTAAAATGCTTTAATATGTTCATGTATTGGTAATGTTACTGATTTTCTAACTGCTATGTTATCTTCTGTGTATATATCACAATTTTATCTCAGCATCAAATCAGAATTTCAGAAAGCCCTGATTAACTTTTAACCAGGTGGGGGTAAGTGAGAGCTATTCGCTAGTTTATGTCTAAATATTGTTATGGTGGGTGTCCCCAGCTGGCGCTCTTGCTCCTAATCCTTTATCTTAGTCTGCTCGGCCCTGTTTAAGCTGTTTTATTTACCTTTTCCTACAGAGATATTGAAATGGAGCTAGAACTGAAACAGCTGGCTGATTATAATTTCAGTTTGGTTCCAATTTTTTGGCAGCTAGACCTCAAGAATTTTGGAAATCTAGAGAAAATATATACAAAAGATCTAAAAACATTAGTCAATTGGGAAACATCCCCTTTTCCCAACCACGTAGAATGGAATAATGAATAACATGGACACAACTTTCAGCTGATGTAAACTGTTGTCACTGCACTGAAGTTGATGGTGAGACAATAATTTAAATGTATGATCTGAACCCTTGCTCCTCTCTGTTCCCCATAAGTAGATGTATTAAAAATCTTGTTAAAAGATGCTTAAATTTAAAATTGAAATGACATGTGCCTATGCAATTGGCTGTAACATATTGTAGGAGCTACATTTATTATTAAAATTTCACTGCAAAGATAAGATGCCAGTAAAATAACTGTAAGATTTTAATTTTCTTTCTCCCCAGTAGTATTATGAAATACTTAGAGTTAAACAGTCCACTTGGTTGATCCCCGAAGAATAATTTCCTTTCTCTCTCTCTCTAAGTCCCTTCCATTCGAAGTGTTGCTTGCTTTTATTTATTTTTCTTTTATACCATAAAACTTGACTGTCACTAGTTATATTTTGTTAGGATACAAAATAGCCCATTCAGCAATTGTTTTGCCTTCACACCTTGCATTTAAAAAGAGGAAAAATGTTAAAGAAGAAAGTGCAGCTGAGGACAGGCAATATAATCTGTCTTTCTTGTATTGTATTTGCCTCTATGGCAACTAACTGGCACCATTAATGAAGTAAGCTGCACTTCAGCCTAAGTAAAGATGGCAGGATTGAGAACTTTTAAGAGAGAGAGAGAAATGAAACTACTGGATAGATTTTACTTATGAACACAGCATTTTGAAGGTAAAGGCTAAAGTAAATTTTCTTCTAGTTTGCAAAAATATTTAGCCTGGAAAATACAACAGACATACAGTTTTCTAACTCAGGGAGTGCCATCCTTGAGGCATGCTGAAAACTCTCTCCAGAGCTTGTCTGCCTGAATCATAATGGAGGTTGTTATTACACATAAGAAGGCATCAGCCTAGACATCAAAACTGGGAAGAAATCAATATGGTTCCTAAGCCCTTTATATCTGAAATGCATATTTTCCTTTACTTAAAGGAAGTTCTTGTACACCTTTTTCATTTTCTACTATGAGCAGTTATCATGAAATTTTTCATTTATTGCATTGATTGAAAGGAGTAAGAGCAACGTCTTTGCAGAAAGATTCCTTTTGACTGTTGACTGTTTCCAGAAACCACTAACTTTTAAAAAAGAATATATATGTTTATGAAGTTATGTTGAAAGGTTTTGGTTCTTCAGTCTTTTTGTTTAGTAAAGTCTTTAAGATCCTTTTGTGATTACTCCTATATTTATCAGTGGAATAAAGACCCATTTCTGTGCTGTTTCAACCTTCCAACAGCAACTTCCCAGTAATACAGCAGTAGTGTCTACACTGCGTGGATCTGGCTCTGTTAATGCAAAGCCCCATTACTTTTTCCTTTGAAGTCAAACTGCTGTTATATTTCTTGATTACAATAAGACTCCACCAATACTTGTTGTTCTTTTTTCTTCTTTTTCACTGCTACATCATGAACTGAAGATTTCGCTACTAAGGAAACATCTTTGTGTTATTGGATATGTAGTAACACATCCAACAGGTAAGACCAGTCTGGGGCAACAATGCTGATCCAAGGATTCCTAACATATATTTTAAAACACTTGATTCAGACTTTACTATTAACAGTGGTTGTGTAAGTCAGATAAATTCCTGTAGACTTATCACAGTATAATGGAAATCTATCTATCATCTTTATGATCCGTATCTTTTTACTCATTGTAAAGAGAAAAAGAATATTAGATCAGCATGTAAGGATGTTTATTTTTACTTAGTTAAACAATGGAACTAGTTTTTGTGGGGCTTTATCAAGTAAGAATTATGAACGTCACTATTCCTTTCTGCATATTCATTTTAAGAAAGCAGTATGCACAGAGACCAGCATATCAGTTAAGTGTCCCAAACTCCTAGCAGTAAGCAAGTTCATTTGCAGACTCAGAAGTGGTAGTGGCTCTGGTAGAAAGATCCTGTGAATTTTGTGGGGGCAGTTTTGGCTGTTTTGAAGTCAATGTCAAGATTCACAATAAAACTGAGACTTTAGACAATCTTCGACTTTACTGTGCACCTCCCTTCAGGATAATATTTTGTGTATCTGCACATCGCATAGGATGCAATGGTCCTGAGGTGGAAGTCTCATACATGTCCCCAGCTACACCGGCAACAGCCAGCAGCAGTTAGTCTCTCTGGATTGCAGATGCATGGCAGAGGCTGAGTGGTGGTGCTGGGAATGGCCCCATGTACCGACACCTTTGACGTGGCTACAGGGTTCGTGTAATGATGTGGGCAATGAACAAGGTGCAATGGGTGGAGCTGCCTGTCATGCTGAGATACAAGACATAAAGGGATAAATCTTACGTTGTGTTACACTCGCTGATGTCCATTGCCAGTCCCCTGCCTGAACTAGGGCCCTATTCTAGTGCACCTATCCTCAACAGATACCATGAGATCAAAAGTTCACTTGGTCCTATTCTGAAACTGGCTTCTGAAAACATTAGTTCTTACCACAGTCACAGTTGTCACTATCACATGAAAGTCACTTAATTTACTTAGCCAGTCTCAGTTTCCTCTCTGTATTTATTTACACCACCAGGGTACAGAGGACATAGAATCCATTAAGTAGTAGTGCTTATATTCTCTGATGCTGGATGTGTGTACGTAGATTCTATATGTCTGCAAGTTTTTCAATGCTACATATGCATAAGGAGTCTTGTAGTTCATACTCATTAATTTGTTCTGAGATTCTGAAAGATGCTACACAAAATAATTAACTTTTATAATACTGTACTCTGCTTTCTATCAGCATTTAATCCTCCCTTTTCATTTCACCTTTGAACAAAAGAATACTATTAAACTCTATTCTCTATGGCAATTTTCTAATTTTTCAGCACTAGCCATCCATCTTACTCTGAATTGCAGCTATGTCTTGGCATTGTTTAATATGATAGCAAACTATTTTTTGATCCTTGGCAGGAGCAGCTGTTCTTTATTATGTGGAGAGGAGTAGCAATTCAAAGGGTTATTCTATCATTGATTTGTAGCTTTTTTTAGAGGCATTTTATTCACCTTGTCAGTTCACTTACTGCTAATTAATCCATCTGTTAGATTCATCAACAAAGGATTTCCCTTATGAATTTATCTCATATGTGTGATTTATGGCCAGTATTAGTGCTATCACAGTCACAGAGGTAAAGGTTTATATCTGTCTTCTCTGGACATTTAGTTCACCTCATCCATTTTACCAGCAGCTTTTATCTTAATTTCAGCTGGACTGCTGGCATGACAACATGATGTAATGGCTGACTCCGCACACCCTGCCAGTGGTCTGTGCTTCTCTTCCTTCCTCATTTGGCTAATTGGGTATCTTCTAGTTGGGCAAAACTCAAAGAACACCACCTTGCTTTGTTTAAGTGGATTCCGTAATGTCAAATTGATGAAGAGTGCTGCATGAAAATGTATTCTCGTATGGATTTGGATTTGTGTTCTGTGATAGAAGAATGCAACAATAGCATGATCAGAGTCTCGGCAGTGGATAAATGCTGTAATTAAGACTGCTGAAAAACTGCGAATTTGGGTTTTTTATGCATAAGCATTCTGATACTGTTTTGATTATGAATCACATACACTTTTTTGCACTTTACTGTTTTTTAATTCTTGTTCACTAGGAGGAAGGACAGAAAACATTTTGTTTTCTACTTCCAGATTGAGCTCCTTAGTAACACTAGGACTGAGATCCTTACAGCCACAATTAAAGATATAGAATCTGCTATTTATATCACCTATAAAATATCTGTATATATGAATTAACTGCAAGTTACTCTTAAATATGATTATTCTAAAAAACACAAATGAATAAACCTTCCATTAAAGCTTGTAGGTTGATCATAAATGATTAAAGAGATTCTTTGATGGCATGGCAAGAGTTTTGAAAACAGTTATCATCATGATTGGATGGAGCAAATGTACTCTATGTTTGTGTGTGTGTGTGTGTGCTTCAGAGCAAAGCTGTTTTAAACAGGTTGGGATATCTTAATCTCCATCAGGATATTATTATCAAAATGTGGAGTGACCATACCTAATTACAGAAGAGAAGGGAGCATTCATGCCATATGTGACTAGTTAAGAAGATAAGCTCTATAAGGATGATTAGAAGAAAAGTAAACAGCAATAAATGTTTTCAAAGTATTTCAGCATTTTGTTTTTCATATTTTACATAATCATCAGCATTAATAATTAAACTCATATTATAATAAAACAACAGAATTAATTTTAACCAGTAGAGTCTCCAAACTTTAAAATGAAACACTCCATTAAAACACATAATAAACTGAAATCGGGGAGGAAGAGACACTAGAATTAGAGGCTAGAATTAACAGTAGGCCTTCTTATGTCAGCCTCAACAGGTCTGTGGTGTGTGGAAAGCCCTGCATTTCCAATGCTAGTTTTATTCTATCCGTTGTGATTGAAGTCTTTCTTACATTACAGTGGAAAAAAAGTATACGCAAATTTTGAAAACTGTAAGTAAAATAGCAGCTTCAATCCCAGATTAGAATTCATATAGGTCCATTCTTGTGTTTGGTCTGTTTCCCGCTGACATCACTTGGCCAGTGTGGATGTAAATGAGGCAGTGCAAGATTGGAGCTTAACTGGGAAACTGGAGCTAAATCAGCCATACCTTACGAATTTTCCTATTAAAATTGAAGCAGGAATTTTTCAATTTTGAATGATTGTTAATAGCAGAATAAACTTTGGGGGTTCATTGGCAAAGGATAATTTTTTTTCAACAACATATTAAAAAGCATTAGAAGTGAGAAAGGTGGTTTGGTTAATGGGTGATAATAGAATTGACTTTTCCTCTCTTTTGTGGTAGGAAATATTAGGTGAACGGTAAGTACTGAACCGAGCAAACTCATTAATTTGAATAAAAGTACAGCGTTTACCAAGGTTCAGAAACTTGAGCAGAAACTATGCCAATGTTCTTTATACCTCCATGTAAGTATCATAATCTGGGAGGTGATTACTTCACTGAAAATATGTTAGAAGCATCTGCATTACGTTGCCATAGTAGCTTGACTACTTAAAATAATCTTCTGATCATAAAGAGCAAAAGCAGCAGAAGAAGCTTAAGTCATACCTTCTCTGCAGTTTCCAGATTTATCAGGCAACCTAAGCATTTGTGTGTGTAGTTTTTTGGGAGGCTTATCTTTGTCCATCATTCAAACTTAAAAGAGAAAAGAGGAAAGTATTTAGTAGTTTTAAATCTTATTCAGTATACTAGCTGATGTGCAGCAATGACCTGCTACTGGGTTCTAATGGATTAAAAGGTTGGAAAGGTAGGGTCTGTCAAATAGGAGTCTGTGTAGTTCAGTGTTTGAAGAAATATCTTTAGCTGTAGAGCAACAAGTATGAATTCTTGTGAAAAAAATGCAGCTTAAAAAGCCATATGTAGGTTGTTCATCAACACCAGACACTTTTGAATTCCACAGCAATATACTTTTCTAGACCTGGAAATGGCAGTAAAACATGGATCAGCAGTCCCCAAAGTGTATATTTTGTTAATTCACATAAAATGGAAGCAAGGGTGGGGAGGTAACCAGCTGTGTTTGTATTTACTGTCATTTAGATCTATCAAATGCATCAGCATTAAAACTCGTCTGAATTTACAAACAAAAACATACCTTCCCCCCACACACACCTCCTTATTTCTCCCCTCAAAATCTTAAGTGATGAGACAAAAATTATAGCCTATCAAAATGTTCAAGAAACAGGGTGGGTAAAAGACATGCAGGCATCAGTTCAAAGTAGATGTTTTGACCAAACATGGGATCCCTAAGGGCAGAAAGATGGGTCACAAAATCTTCCTCAAGCACGTAGTTTGCTCTGCAAGGTGAGATTTATGATTTTGTTGCCTGCTCCTCTAACAAGATAATTCCTGTCAACATATCAAATCTGTGGGTGAAGCAAGATCACATCGCAAATATCTTCCATACTCTGCTCTTGTGCCAGATGAGAGTCGATCCTAGAGACGTTGCTTCTCTTCAGGAAGTGTGCACATACGTGCTGCTTCAGTCAAACCAATATCAGACTGAACTATGGTCAATGTCGCCATGGCAGTGTTCTTCATTTTGTATAAATGTGTCTACAAGCATTTAATAACATGAAACTCATAATGTAAAACTGCTTATAGCAACAGAGCTCCTTCTGATTCAGGGAGGCTACAGCCAAGACAGAGAAGGTGTCCTGAGTGCCTCTCTTCTCCATTAACTGCATAGTTCCTCCTCTTCAAGTTATTATTTCAGATAGCTTCTTGTTGAGCTGATTTAATTCATTTCTGGCCCGTAGGCCTCTCTGCTGGAGACTGCTTCCCACACTATTGAGGTGGCAATAAAAATAGAGAATCGTTCATTTACACCCCAGATGAGGATGGGTTTGTGCTGAGACATCAGACTGTGAACTGGAGCAGCTGAAATCCTGAAAAATGGTCTGGTCTGCTGAGTCTTATATGGATGCTGTTACCACAGGTCAGAAGGGTGGTAAAGTGTAGATGGTGGGCCCACGCTTGATTTGAATAGGCTGGACTAGATCTTGTGTCCGGATCAGAGTGAAATACCAGTTGAGAGAAAGGCTGGACTTAGCTGGCCTGAAACACAGAGGCAGGACAGGTTCCTGTGCCAGGACTTTCAGGACTGGAGCAGCAGAGCTTGTGGTGTCCGTGTTTGGATCTTGACAGGCCTGCCAAGACTTGTGGAGGCAGTACTATTGCCTCTATTGTTAGAATAGAAAGTCTTTCCTAATGTTAAAATAGTTTGGCTTTTTTGTTGTTGTTGTTTTTTAAGGTGTCAGTGAATCTCAGATCTTAATTTATATATATGTATTTGTGTATACATATTATTCAGCTTCTGAAGCCCTTCTGCATGCCATACATACTGTATGACTAGTAAGCAGCAACAAAAGTTAATTCTGTTGAGATTGTATTTAACCTTCTGTCTTTGCACATCAAAAATGTGTATTCTCTTGATGATGTGAGATGTGAGACTTCCTCCAAAGGCTCAAATTCCTGAATGATATACTGTCTTTAGCAGTCAAGAAAGAAAGCAACATGCCTACAGATATTGGTCAGTACAATGATATGACTTAATTACCTATTTGGTAGTCCTTGTTTTGCCCCAAGTTTAAATGCTTTTCAAATTCTAGAAAAGAAACTGTGTTAAACTACAGTGACCCTAACATGTTCAGACAAGTATTTTAACCTCACATGCCTGCCTTGTCTCAGGAGAATACTTTGCACACACACCCACACACCCTGCATTCCTATATCCTTTTCTTTTAAATATTACTTAAAATCTAGAAATCCTCTCTGATCATGAATTTCAGGTAAAATTACCATAAAGTTTTAAAAGAAAGAAGTATTCCCATTAACTTTCATTTTCACTTTGCCTATTGTATTATGTTTCAGAAAGCTAATTAAAACCTTCTTGCAAAGACAAAGTGGCGTTCCCTTATTCTATTTATATATTCCAAATATTCAGGTCCTTTTAACAGAGTCCAAAGCCTTCTTACATGGCACATGATGCTAATTGAATACCTAAACTGATGCTTGATAGCATTAATTTCTCTAGTGATTACAACAAAATAAACTCACTTCACAGTACGCTTGCCAGTAAAACAAAATTGATCCAAAAAGAAAAAGAACATACACTGGGCAATCATTTTTATTCATTTATTTAAGCCTTATTTATTTATGCCTTTTACCCCAGTGTGAACCTCTCTATTAATATCCAATTGTCACTTCACACTTATCTCCCTACTATTATTAACTTGATACCAGTCTGTCATCAGCTTTTGCTAAAATAAAATCAGTTCACCAGAACTTTTCATATTGGGGTTTTGACAAGAGAATACAGGCTGGATGCAGAAAGAGATTTAGCAGTGTTTAGCACTGCAGGAATGAACCTTTAAGTGTGTAACCCTGGTTCTGGATTCAGAAAAGATGTTGGTTTCCCTGGGTCTTTACCATTGCACAGGGGCATTAGATGCCTCAGAATGGAATAAAACCGCTCACAAATGGAAAGAAAATATGCATAGAATTAACCCTTGGGAAGTGCTGAGTCCAGAGGAGAGACCTCACCTCTCTCCAAAAATTAGGTATTTTACTCAGGGTCACTGGGAGTACAGAACTGTGTCTGTAAGACAGAGTTATAGATCCTTCCTTTTTAAAATGAGGTTACCCATTGCTTTTAAGACACGGCTGGAGAAAGAGATAGCTCTACTAATTGTCATTGCTGGTCATTTTTATACAGCAGCCAAGCAATTGGAGAACACTGGGTGACATGAGAAACGAAGGCCTAATATGTTTTTCTGCTTTACCAGAAAACAATGCTTGTTACTGTGTTCTGGGAAGAACCCAGTTTCAAGGTGTTACAGTGCCTCTGAGAATGCTTAATAAATGGAAGAAGACGAAAAACAGGAAATTAGATTAAACTGAGACATGAATTGGCTATATATAAAGCACTGGGGAAGTCTCAGAAGAAAATTTCGGTGAAATCCTCTGGTTTCCTCAAGTAACTGAGTAACTCCACAAAATGTGTTTTTTTTCCTATAATTTGGACATGCTAATATTTGTAGTGTTTTAAATATGATTTGACATTTTTAAATAACACTATAATTGCATGGCTCTTTTACCCAGTTGTATCAAAATACACATTAACTATTATTCCTGGATGAATTGACCTTTCACAAAGTATGGAGCTCAGTTATTTCTTCTTCAAGAGATGAGATGAGTTTAATCATTTGCTAAGTGCTCAGTGTGAACACCTGTCAAGGACCTCAGGGGGTAAAAAAATGAAAGCAGTGATTTCACTCAGAATAGGAAAGAGCTAACAACTTAGAGAAAAAAAAAAATTAGGAGAGAGTAGATGGTCTGATGCACAGGGAAAAGCTCTGAGGAAGAGACAGTGGTGGAAAGAGCTTACAGGACTGGGGGTCAGAGAGGAGAGTGTGTTTGGGTCCTTTCTGGGCTGTTGCCTTGTGAAGCTGAGACTACTGAAGCTAATGACTTTTGAAAATGAAAGATGCCAGAACTGAATCTGCTAGGAAGAGCTAGTATGGGAGGGTGACTGTGGGAGAAAAGAGACACATCTGGATGCAGAGGTCAATATCCAAATAAGTTTTCTGCTTTGTTTTTGGTCACTGGTAGCCTATGAGGATACTATCTGCAACCTACTGAGAAAATTGGATCTGTGGATCTCTTCCTTAGTCCTTTTCATAGCTTTAAGTTATGTGTTAGGGAAGAGATACTGTTTTACCTTGTTCCCTTGCTGTAAAAGTATTTTTATCTTAGCTTTGAGTACTGAAGACCAAGAGAATGAGCCTGAAATAGGGAAACTGAGGAAACAAAGAAGTAAATCCAGGCAGATGGGTTGCTGTTGTTGCCAGTGGTCAAGTTTCTCGAAACAGTCTTCTGATGTACATGGTTGGTTATTCAAATTTTTTTATATAGACTGGTAAATGAGGCTACCCTCATTTACCCACCTGCCATGAGGCGGGTGATGAGGCTCATCTTAATGAATCCATGACGGGGCTTAGAATGGGACCGAGGGAATCTGGCTTCTATTTTCCTCTTCCTTCAAAAACATTTCACTGGCATAAGTTTAATGAAGGCATAGCTCTAATCTCGCTAATCCATCCCTTAGAAAAAGAAAGATTAATTTAGCAAGGTAAACTGGCAGCAAGTGATATAGTAAGCTGAGACTGGCCACATTTTAAGCAGAAGGAAAAGCTGGCTGAGTGACAGCATGTCTTCCAAAATACTACAAAGCCTGTACTTTGAGACTTAGCCTGTTTTGTTGTAAGTAACAAAACCCAGAAACCATGAAGTACAGCTCAGTGTAATAAGGCAGAATGAGATCATTTTTAAAGTTACGAACCATATTTTTTTCCGATACAAAAAGTATCTTTTTATCTTTTGGAGGATGTCAGTGTAGAAATGTCAAATTGAATTTAAGCAACAGTTAAGAGTAAGAGAAGGGGTCTGACAGATATTTTCTATCCCTGAATAATATCTCTGGAGTGCCTCCCTGCTTCCGTGAGGAGGTTTTGGGATTCATGGTCCTTAAAAACACTGTCTTTAAAATAGTTGTGTTAAAGCTGATCTTGCCAAAACCATCTTCTAAAAAGAAACATGTGGAGAACAGAAGATTTTTGAACTGTCAATATGGCATCTTTGCATTTAGTTTACTTGCTTATTACTATTGTCATTGTATACTATAAATTGGACCTTCTGGGAATCTGAGCTAATCTGGAGGCACTTAATAAATCCACATACTTTGAAAGACAGCAAAAAGATTATTCATATCCTTATTCCCACTGTAAATTCCCTTGGAGGTTTGATTATCTACTAGATAGCAGATTTTAAAAAGCAGTTCTTAGGAACAGCAAGATTTCCAACAGCACCAGTACTTATCAATAGGAGAAATACCATTTGGCTACTTTGAAGAGGTGTGGTGTACTTTAAAAGAAAATACAAAGAACTTCAGACTTGCCTATGTTCTTGTGTATAAGTTGCGTTGAGCAAATAGAAACTCTTGGAAATGAAGCATCCTGATTGTACAGGATAACTTCAATGGATGTCTTGGCCACTTTCCTCTTTCCAGTGCAATGACATCAAGGAAATAGCATTGCTCTTGGAGTCTGTTTTCTCTGAAGAGTTTGTGGCCTGGAACAGAATTGTGCACTCAAGTGCTAACTAATAGCAGTGAGTGATGAAAACATTTTACATAACTTAAAAACAAATGGAATTACAAAAGGATATGAACTAGTGATGCAGAGGAGAAGAGGGTGGAGAAAAGGAAATTGTGCAGACAGAAAATAAAACTTACGTAAGAGCCAATACTGGGTCAGACTAAAGGTCTATCTAGTTCAGTGTTGTATCTTTAGTACCAGCTGGTACTGAATGCTTAAGAATGTCGGAGGACGCAGGAGTGGGAGGCAGACCCGGAGTAACGACGGAGTCTCAGTATGAGTATGATCGTTCTCCCTTTATTAGAGCTTACACAAAGTATATATAGACAAGCAATAAGCATGCGCTAGCAATAGCTACATGATTGGCTACGGTTTCTGTCCACGCGCATAAAGCGGATATATGATTGGTGCAAGGTTGCTGTCCACGCTCCATCGACATTTATGGAACCTAGTTCCGTTTAGACTTGTTTACCAGTTTTGTGAATACCTTCTTTTGTAGTGCTCAAGGCCGCTGCAAGGACCGCTTGCCTTGGCCTACATTCCTTCCCCTACCCTAAAGACGGGATTGCTCATCCCAATCAGATCATGCCCTCTCTCGCTTAACCATTCCCCTAACCATTCCTCCATCATAAGAAAGCATATGTAAACAGGGCACGTATAGTATTCCAGATCCGTAATTGTTTTCTCAGCTGCAAATGGCAAGTTGTGTTAGACCTTTGTGAACCAGAAATTGCATTTGGACTAAAATATTCAGTAGCTACTGGTGGGCCCACCTTCTACAAATCTAAACCTTTGAATCTTTTCATGCTGTTTGCTACCCCAGGTTGTGAAGGCTGTGAATTCCTCATACTCATTTTATGTTGTGTGAAAGATTAATCTCTCAAAGCTTTTAATGAGAGACTATGGTGGAAATTTCTTAACTGTTCAGGTGTACCATCAGCTGTTTAAGCCTGTGCTAGTTAGCCACTTCAAAAGTTTTAGTAGACATGTAAGACAAATCCAGTATTACTAATACGGTGAAGTTTTTTACTCAGTACTCAGTTACATATACCCCAATTGTCTGTAATGCAATAATAATGCAAAAGTAATACTATGCTTTAGTATAACAGCAGTTTGCCTAGGGATGTCAAGGTTTTAAGTCTAAGACTGCTGTCACATTTGCCTTCTTCTATTCTCAGGGTACCAAGGCAAGCTGTGTGTGTATGTATTTGTTTTTTTTTGTTTGTTTTTTAAGGTGCTAGACTAAACATCTCTGTCCCAAATTTTCTGGCTTTTATACTATTTTATTTGGAAACATCTATAACATTCCTTAAGTGCTTTCATTCTTAAATTTCAAAATGCATATTCATAATTTAATCAAGTTGTAATGCAGTCGGTTTATTGGACTTGACTTTGAATCCTTTTAAGGAAACTTCAACTGACTGCATCTTACCATGCAAAGCACTTCCAACGACAGTCAGTGATCTCTCTTGTGAACCTCGCTGAGCTGACCTTTGTACAGCAGTCTGCCTCATACTAGCGAAATATACTTGTGTAATATAAGAACTGCTTGAACAGCCCAGCAGAGGCTTACAGTTAGGATTTACGTAACGGTTTTCCCCCAAGACCTATGGGCAGCATTGCCAACTCAGAGACAGTGACTTCAGGCTGCTGTGCACTACTTTTGAAGCAGATGAAGGACTTTTTATGTTGTGGATGATGGATGATATTTGGTAGCACAGTGATATCCGAAGCTGTTTTCTTGCTTCCAAAAACACCTTTCAGCAAAATGTATTTAACAATCATATTATATGCATCTTAAATAATGTCATGCTTAAAACCCACATTCAACCCAAATACTAGAGTGGGGTCTTTCTCTTCTGTCTGCCGGTACAGTGAAGATTTCTGAACCAGCCTATTTCAGGACAGAGTTGCAGCCCTAAATATAGTGATGATGGGATAAATTAGACATATGATTTAGCAAATAAATGCTTCCAAATTAAAGAGTATGCTATGAAGTTAAAGAATTAAGAGTACTAAAGTAAATGGGAATAACTGTGCAATGATCTTATGGAAGTTTAAAGAACCACTTATTCCATTTATTTTGAATAGCTATGTGCTGAGTAGCATGTTGTCTTTGTAGAGTGCTTCTTCAATAGAATTACCAGCAGCCTGTGCCCATATGTCAGTAGAAGCTATGGTCCAGGTCTGACTATCGCTGATCACAGAAGAAGAGCCGATCTGGGTGAAAAGAGTAAAAACTATTAAACGTTGTCAAAAAGGGAAGGCTCAGCCACAAAAGGGGTGTGCCTTAGAGCATTAGTAGTGGCCTGATTTGGTCACTGTTTCACGCTTGCTGGCAGGTATAAAAAAAGAGTTTTAATGCAACAACCTTTTCAATTCTTTTTTGGCCTTTGAAAACCTTTTTGCTAGTGTTTTAGAGACAATGTTTAGTGTTTTCATCCCTTTCCTTGCTAGGCATAGGCAATTTAGATTGGGAGGTGCAAAGAGTGGTATTAACAGGACTATGTTCATCTAATGTTATCTCAGTCATGTGAGGACATTCATGTGCTGTCTTTCCCTATTGACAGACGTTAAGGTTATGACAATAGTCATTCTAGTATTCTAACATATGTGAAAATGTTATCTAATAGTATATTTACACTTATTAATTGTAAAAAGAAAACAATCACCTTACCTTTACTTGGTCTGAGACAAAGTGTGAAGCAATATATAATGTGCATGGCTCTCTAAGCAGGTAGCTGCATTTACCAAATACTTCAAAAATGAAAGCTTAAGTCTTCAGTGGATCTGCTACTCACCCCCAGATGGCACAGCCTTTTATAGTAAATTTAGGTGAGGTCTAAAGAAGAATAAAACCTAGAAGTACCAGTGCAGTCAATACAAAACCAGAAAGAAAGCAGCGTAAAACCTGAATATTGCAATTTATGTATAAAGGCTGGAAGCTGTTGGAACAATAAGGATAAAGCTTGGAATAGCTTTCCAATAGAGGTAATGGAGGCAATCCCCACACTTTAGGATGTAATTTTATTTCATTATATGAAATAGCTATCAGAGGACTGTACACTATCTAGAAGGCTTGGTCCTAGAGAGTTCTGAGATGTTCTTCTGAAAATGACTTACAGGACAGGGTTTTCTTCATCATTTTCTTTTTTTTTTTTTTTTTTAAGACTGTTTGTTGGATATGCTATAATGAGTAGGTCCTTAGTGGGAGGGATGGGGAAGGCAGGCTCATTGGTGCCTTTTTTTGTTTGATTGTTTTGGGGCTCTTTGATCAGAGAATTAATTTTCAGTTCTTTCTATCTGTCAACTGAAGTACAGAGCATGGGGTGGCAACTGAAGGTGACTGCTGTTTAGTAGTGGTGTCATTGTGAAGTGCATATAAAAAAAAGAATGCTCCGAAGACTTGACAGCCTCCTGATGCAGACTGTTTTGCTCTCTTTCTGTTTTTACCTTCCATGTGATCCAAGGAAGTATCTGCATCATGTTTAGAAATTTTGACTGGGCTCGTTGTAGACCCTGCAAGGTGTTATCCAGATTCTCGCCTTATACACTTTCATAGCTGACTTGGAAGTTTAGAAATGTACCTTTCACTGGAAGTCAGGAGGATATGATTTTAAAATGATTTTGGTGCCTGTCTTGAATGGTTTCAATGAAAAGTAAGTTCCTATACACCCCAAACTGTTTTAGAATATGAACTTCTGTGCTTCTGAAAATTATTTCCTTTCGTTCTCCCACATTAACCTTTACATATTTAGTTTAAGAAGTTAATGCTTCTGATAGAAATCCTGGGCTTCCCTCTAGTTCCCATAAGAAGCATTAACTTGGTGGGAGTACTGGCAATGACTGTGTCCACCTGAGAAAGCAAGCCTTCTCTGCGCCAGGAAAGGGTTTTGGCTCTGTCAGGGTTGACTGACTCCTCTCTTGCAGCATTTCCCTTCTAAATGCCAATGCCAGACTGTCTTGGGGCTTGTAAGTCATCGAGGGACCTTCTCTAATGTTTTTGTTGTAGGCAGAGCTCTTGGATCCTCTTGCCATCTGTTGGGGGTCTTTGGAGACCTGGCTGAACCACAGTCCTCTTGCCAAAACTATGGATAAACCTGACTGAGCTCTGCATTCAATTCTGAGTTTGTTCTGTCGTGTTTGCTGCTGTTTTGAAAGAGGCCTCAAGGTTAGAGATGCCGGGAAGAACATCAGTGAGAATGAAGCCTCAGCTAAAGACCAAATCGTGCCTTTGTTGTACGTATGTTCTCCACTCCTATGAGTCACCAATGTCATGAGATGAACGCCTTGGCTCATCTGTACAGATCTTTAAGTCCAAGTGTAATGGGCAAATTTTCCCTCCTCTATCATGTATACTTGAAAAGATATATTTATGTTGCATTATTTTCAAAGCAGGTCTTATGTGCTTTGTCCTTTTAAAGGAATAATAACACACCAAAGTCAATAATCTCTCTCCCACTCTGAAACCATATTCAAAGGCAGTATAGCCCCAATAGTTGACTTGGTTGTAACAAACTGATATAAATTCAGTCTTCTCTGTTTTCCTAAAATTCACTGTTTTTTTTCTTTGTTCTAAAATTAACAGGAAGTTGATGAAATAATTAAACTATTTTAAGAAACTTGCTATATGCGTTGCAAAATCATCACACACTTCTATGCATATGTGAAGAAAGTCACACCCACCCATTTAACACAGAAAAACATTAGTTAAATGAAGTTAGCTACATGCAGTCTGAACTTTGATACTATCAGCTGCAATTATGACCATTCTATGTACCCCAAACAAGCACTGGGGCAACTGGTTTTTGTTCTCTGGAACGGGTGAGAAGGCAATGAATCATGGTTTTCTTTCTGAGTGTTCAGAAAGAGACATTTTTCTCTTGTCAGAGAAACCTGAGGCAGCAAACTATTCTTCTGACCCAGCTACCAGAGCTATATAGGATAATCTCTGCATTCTGCTTCTCATTTATTGCAGCCTACGTGCATGGCAGAGGCATTTAACAATGCTACAGAATGTTCTTCTTCTTCTGTCCCTATCTTCAGTCTTTGTCACCACCCTCGCACGTGATGATGGGAGCTTAATAAATAAATATTCATGAAAAGCTTTGTATGGAAAGAGGACTGCCAGTCTTTTAAATTACATAAACTTGCAGCCTAATTGCTGTCAGACCAGAAACACACAACACAGCATAATCTGGGCTCCTTAATATTGCAAGGAATTTGGGGGAACACCATCAGGGAGTGATATGGCTAAAGAGGATGAGGGCAAAATATGTATTGTTTGGTCAGAGGATAGTAAAAGGGGGCTACAAGGATATGAAATGTGTAAAATCAAGAAAGGAAAAAAAGTAAGACCACTTAGTGGTCTTAGTGTCTTATTATATTCAAAGAATATTGAATTATAACATGAAGATAGACAGCAGGAAAAACTGCCTGAAAATTGAATACCTCAGGGCACAGAAGCATCCAAAAGAAAGGAACAGAGGAGTCCTGCACATCATGCTGTCCTCCTCATCCAGGACTAATTCCGTATCTTTTGTATCTCTGGTTTTCTTTCCAAGTTATAAGTTCTCTTTGCCTACCTAATTGTGGATTCTAGTCTTCCCCCACAGAAAGAAAAAGAGGTGTTCTTAATCTAGTGTAATTGTGATTATCTATAGGTCTACCAGATGCAGTCCTCTTCCTTAACGCTGCTTATGTTTGGTGTGCGCAATCTTGTGTTACGTGGCATGGTTGTGAGCCAGTAGGTGGGGGGTCAGATGGGTTCTGTGTTTGCCCCATGTTGGTCCATTCCTGCCCACCCTTGAGGGGCCCCCTCTTTATCTGGGGCTGAGCCAAAAAGTCTTGGAAAGTTAGATGTTAAGATTGATTCATTGAGGTGGTTTGCAAGACATCCAGGCATGAAGTTTAAATGCTTCTTACGCTTGGAAAAGGGGGACGTTAGACATTAGATGGGGAAAAATAACACTTGTGGCTGAATAAGATTAGTAATTGTGAACAGCATGTAAATGGCATGTCATAGAACAAGGTATAAGATAATAATAATAAATAAACCCTACAAAATGACTGTATACAGTTCAACTAAAACTAATTTTTTCATCTGTATTTTAAAAAATTCCTCCTAGCTCTGGTAGCTTTGGAGGTGATTAGAAGTGTTAAAATACTTCAAAAATATGCTGTATTTATGAAAACCATAGTTCCAGCCCTATTCTAAACAGCATGATTGTAAACTGTATCAGAAAGTCTGTTTTCTCAATATCTCCAGGCCCTCTTTGCAGACCAAAGAGATGTTTATACACTTTAGTTAGGATAAGATTCAGATAAGAACCCATTCTGAGATATTTCTTCTAACAAAACTGACTTGTTTTTCAATTTGCCTGTTGCTGAAATGCTTTTGTCTGAAGATCAAAAAAGAAAGCTAATGTTTCTGTATGAATGCTTGTGACTTTTTTCCTTACACAAAGTTACTTTTTAAAATGGAATTTCTAGAAATCTCTTCTGAATGAACCAGAAAAAAATATTTTTAAAAATATTTCTAAAATGAAAGGCAAGCAGGGCTGTTATACTGGCTGTACATTTGCACCATGTTTATAAACAGCGTTAAGTATAATCCATCATCTGTCCTGAACTTCAAAATGACAACATCTGGACTACATCCTCACAATGGTGTAGCCCTGACACTTCAAACAAACTCTGAGAATGCTAAAAAAAAGCACTACTTAAAACCATCCCACGAGGATAATCATCTGTGGGCAAACAAAAGACTAAAAGACTAAAAGACTCATTTTCACTGGAAACATTTGAAGTTCCTTTTTTTTTTTCCCCTCCCCCTCTTTTTCCTGGCTTTAACTTATTGAACTTTTTAGTTAAGGCAGCCTGAAGGCACTAAATTACAGATGATGCTCACTCATACTAAAATTGAAACCTTCCTCTTTCAAAAGGTAATTGTTTCCAGTTGATACATACAACGTGAAGTGGATAAGTCAATCATTTATTGAATGAAAATAGCTCCAGTATTTCTGTGAAGGAAAACTCCCTGAAAGGATCTCTCTGTTCTAAGAGAAAAGATTGCACGTGCTTTCCTTCACATATGATCTAACTTTAAGTGTTGCCCCAACCTACAGTAACTTTGGCAGAAACAAGTAAAAGTAGCAAATATTCCTTATTATTTATAGTCTATGAATGTAAAAATGAAACTGCAAAAAGGAAAATTATATATTTGAGAACATAAATGTTGTCTCTTAAAATTTTAAAGCTTTTTGTAATGACTGCTACTAGACATCTAGAGGCAGTAGCCTTTTTGAAACTGGGGGTATTCTGAACAGCAGATCATGTAGTAACCACAAGAACATGTAAATAGAAGATACCCATTTACAATGCACCTGGTTTTATATCTAACCCACATTTTTAAAAAAATCCAGATAATATCTGCTTATAGGAACACTACTACAGTCACCAAAAGTATATGTTAACTTCCTTCTATAACTTTTGATAAGCTTAATGAAAGCATGTGTATTAGTGCACGTCTTCTAATGATTTTTCAGTTCTGGGTCTAGGGTAGGAAACTCTTCATCTTTACTGCTTAATACAGACATGAACACAGACCTTAAAGGGAAACAAACTGTGCCTTTCCTGAGTGAGCTTCATAAACATATGCTGATAGTAGAGGCATGCTGATATTCAGGAGTCCTCCATCCTATTTCAGGTAGGAGGAAAACGTGCTTGAGGGTTACAGATCCTTCTGCCTCTGAATAACCCCTCGTTTCAGTTTCCTGCTCTTGTTGGCTTCTTGTCCCAGCTTCTCCTCTGTGTCCCATATCCTGGCCTCCAGACACACCACCTAACTGCTTGTCCCTGTTTGCCCTCTTGTAAACAAAAAGCGGACTAACGATTTATATTCATGTCTTTAAAATGATGTCTTTGAGCTATTTGAGAGCACTTTTCTTACAATGGGCAGAGCTGCCATGAATGCATACTTGCAAGTAAAATAAGTAGCATTACACATAAGCTCTCAGAATAGTTTCTGCCTGTATTTCTGTAACTGAGATATGAACATCAAGACCTGAAAGCCTGCTGCTTAATTTGAATAATCTGAGTGAGCCTAGCTCAATCAGTAGCTGTGTTTGCTTTATGCAGGAACAAAAAATACTCCAGCTTATTCCTGCTCCAATGAAACAACACTCTTTCCTACTGTTCATTTGCACCTTTGTTTACTTTAGCTGAATCAGATAAGAGTTACAGTTTCAGATGCAAGAAATTTGCAACAGCTCCCTAAAATTTTTGCTCCATATGGAAAGCTTGCATCTCTTGGGGAAGGCTGAGGACTTGTACTTGTTTTCTCAAGGAGGTGGGGGGGGATCTATTTTGTGTACAAGGACAGGCCCCACGTATAGCTTTGTAAAGTTGTTAGAAAATGTACAAGACAAGGCATAAAATGTAGCTCTCTGCTGGAGGGGAAAAAAAAAATCTGACAAAAAAAAAAAACAAACAGAAAAACAAAACCTTTTTTCCAGTTTTGCAGGGAGGCAAGCATTCTTTAAGAAAGCTTAGCCCCCAGGCGGCACAAGGCATCAGTACTCCCTTATGTTTTCAAAGCGACCTTCTTGACATCTGGCTGCCAACTGCAGGACCTGTTGCCAGAGTGCAGGAGGAAGACTGTGGGCCTTGCTGCACTCGCAGAAACCCCAAATCTAGTGAGCATCCTTGGGCTCCCAAAGTGATCTTTCATGATCCCAACATGATCTTTCAGATAGTCTAAATGCTTAACTTAATGAAATTCAGCTGTACAATTCCTTTTACTTCGAAGGATTCCTGCTCCTATTTCAGAATTGAAGAAGGGCTTGCATGCTGAAAAGCTGCTTCCTTTTTTTCTTCTTCTTCTTCTTCCAGCTATGCCAACTGGTCTAGTAAAAGCTATGATTTCCTTCTGCAAATCTTCCTCCTTAAAAAGAACAGCTCGTGTGTTGTGTCTTCACTGTCAGCACAGAGCTGTATGGATATCACCCTGTCTTCTCATCTAAAATTTGTACTGTATAAAATAATAATGATCACAAAAATAAAAAATAACTGGTTTCTGATTTGGCCAGAAACTCAAAGATGTAAGGATATGTGTAAATCTCTCTCCTTTCTGAAAAAAACCCTAATCACTGACTGCAAGTTAAGGCAAGAGAGACCACCTTTTTAAAAAAAAAAAAAAAGGCAGTACGTGCATAAGTATTTTGCTGACTAGGGTGAAATTAAGCACATGCTTAAATGAGAAAGTACAATAACATGCTCTTTCACCCTGCTGGAAGGTCTCCGTGCTTGGGAGGGCTGAGGGGAGGCTTTTAGTCAAAGCCATGTTAAGTGAGTAATACCAGTACCCAGGCACAATCTGTTTGTCAGGCAGGGAGCCTGGTCCATGTTAGTTGTACTGCAGATGAACTTTTCTGAATTCATTAATACTTCCATTGCCAACTTTACAAAGAATATCAATTAAAACCATAAGTGTTAAGCAATTACATGCAGCTGTCATTGTAAATCTTCCTAAGATAGTTAAAAGTATTGTGATATCTTAATTAAGGCTTGTCGCTGTTGACATTAAAAGCATAATGCTTAACCTAATTTAAATCAAAGCTGCAGATAGCAACAAAACTGAAGAGTGCTTAACTAAGTGTTCTGACCTGAGCAACGATGGGCAGTAAGCCTGGACTTACAGTCCGCTATAATCAGGAATGCATCATATGGTGCTTAACAGGCTCTCTGCCTGAGCACTTCTGAAGGCCACCCTTTTTAAAAGTGATCACTGAAATTTTGCTTTCTCTGCTCCTATAGCTAAAGATAGAGTAGGTTGAATTGTCGTAGCTGAACATGTATTTGCTCTTTGTGGAAACTGCTGTTTTCAAATGAATATAGGTAGTGTTTTGGAAGTCCTTTGGAAAATTTGACCTGTGATTTACAAAATATTTGTAAAGAGATCGAAAATCATTTTCAAACGAACAGAAAACAACAGAAAAAGCCATGGTGGTAAAGACATCTTTGTACTTTGCACTGAGGAATGTAGATCTTTCTCATCATGTTTTTTTTCTCCCACATTTGCCTTATGAAAAATGCTTGGAGAAAAGCTAAAGAACAATTATACCTCCCTCCTGCTCTCTCTTTTTTTTTTTAAACTTCCAAGCCACATATAGAAAAGGTAATTATTTGGCAAGACATAAGAATAAAAACATTTTTAAGGTCTACTTAATAGCTAGTGCTTATGCTTAGAAGTCCTGAGTATTTTCTTATAAAAATGGTAATAGAAATCAGTCTAGTAGCTTAAAAAAGCAGTCTAATTCAAGGCATTGGGAGTAGCAAAGGAGAAGAAGAGAAGGTGATCTCATAAATAAAGCATGAAGCATCTATTAAAAAGAATGTATTGTATTTGGGAATCAAGTGAAGGATGCACTTGAAAGGAAAGTGTGTAGCCAGGATATTTGACCATAGCTCTCTGAGACAAAGCTTGATTAAAAAATTAAGAGAACAGTCAAATCCTTGATAGGTAGATAACTGTAATAAGTACATACTACTGCTGCCCATACAATGGTTTCTTTATAGGCCATCTCCTGTTCTGTGCTCTGAACTAAGCTGACAGTATAGGTATGCTGTGGAGTCTTGAAGATTTTGAATGGGGTTTTTTTGTTTGGATTTCTTTCAGCAGACTTTAGATCTTTTGCGCAACATAAAGACTTAGCTTGTCCTGAACCTGAGTTTTTAAAATTCCTCTCAAATATAAAGAGGAAAAATTAGTACTTTACTACCTGAAATACAAACAAAGCATCCTTTGAATACAATTATTGAACTCTAGAAAAATATTATTTTAAGCTGGGTAAACTGATGCTAGTTCCATGCTGAATAGCACTCAAGTCCTACAGTAGCAATGTGGAAACTCACTGGCTGAAGAGGGAGGGAATTACTACTTGTGATAAAGGTGAAGGAATTCAGCCAAGCAGCAAGTAAGGAAAGTACAAGATCAGTGGATTTTCCTTGTTGTTTTAATGAAGCCTGTTGTTTATTGTGGTAGAAGAAAGGACTTCAAATTAGGAAATCACATTTTTGCCTTAGGAAAGGGCCTCTACCACACCCACCAGTTTTTTCCCAAATATATGGTTATATATAAAGGAAAAGCTATCATTTTCCTTTTGTTTGAATGATTCTCTTCTACTATTAAAGAACTGAGAAAATAGTAAAACCTATCAAGGAAGCAAAATTTTGCTTAGAGAAGTTTTCTGTTACAGTGAATTAGTAGCCTTGGTGTGTGCCAGACACTTGAGTAAACAAACTGGTGTATTTGTACATCCAACATGCGGCTTTTAGTCCCCCCGCCACCCTGCAGAGCCGTGGTAGGGGTTCCTTGTCACCTGAAGTCACCAGCTCTCCAAGCTGATTCAAGAGGGAGCATCTTCGCTTAAGTGTCGGTGCTATGCTTGCTTTGCATCTGATGAAAATGCCCCTTTCTGTGCATTTTATAGAAGCAGCCTAGTCAGCTCTAAGTATAATGTACTTGCTAGTTTTCTCTTCCAATATTAGATTTCACTCAATGAATAATCATGGGTGTGTTGTGTTTCCATCCTTTCTCACCTCTACCACTTACTAATTTTGGAATTTGAAATTTATAATGCCAGCGCTGAGCCAGGACTCTTGGCTTAAGAAATGAGAATGTTTTAAAGGGAGGCTTAATGTCTATATCTTGTTTGAATACACTATTAAGAATTAGCCTGACCTACATTGAAAACTTAGAAATTTTTTCACTCTGCAAGGGAACAGAGGGCCCTAACATTGAGAAAGAGCTTGTGTTATTTTCTCTTTAAAATATTAAAATAAACAGAAATGAAAAAGGAAGAGTTATTGTGGGTCTTAATGTTACTTGTTTCACTATGTGATGTTGTAGTGCGGTTGTCAGTTGTTGTTTGCTTTAGTAGCGGTTGTTTGCTGTAGTGCCTAGTGTAGTAACTGCAGTTCTGTAGACTGTGCTAGGCAGACGATTTGTCCTAGCATGTCTCTTGAATACCACTAAATTAAAGAGTGGTTCTAGATTATATCTAAATAATATAGTTAAAAGAACAGCTGATTAAATTATTAGTAGAGTTTACGGAGAGATTCTCTGTGATGCTACATCAGACAGTGCCATCTTCTAAGTAGACTTCCTACTGCAGTCAGAATAAACTGTAAAGGTGATGCACATATAAATTGCTGATAAATATGTAAAATGCACATATAAGACTTTTAATTAGAGTTATTAAATGTGGCTTTGTTCTCTCAATCACTGAGTAAAAATTAGAAAGGAAATTGTCCTCTAAAACAGCTGTCATTCTGATATAATATGCAAATGTCTTTTTTTTTTTTTTTTTACTTTCCCAAGAAGGAGGATGTCAGGAGTTCAGAGAACAAAATTCTGCCTGTCCAAGTCATGTATAATTTGCATGTTACATAAACCTTAAGCCTGAGCTGTCATTGGATTTATTTATATAACGATTTTAACACACACACACACACACACACACACACCCCGATTTAAACACGCACACACACAAAAGCACACACACCCTTCTTTCCTTCTTTGCTATAAAGTATGTATAAATGGTGTAGGGGAATAGCCTCACTTAAGTAAATGGCTAGCCTACTTTTTATGATCCAAGTATGAAAAACCTCATAAAACACATTTGCTTATTTAAGTTAGATTGGTATTGCAGTGATAGCCATCAGCTGGACTACAGATTGCTGCTCTACTCCTGTGAGCAGTGTCCCAAAGTTGTCTGCTTAAAAGCTGGATCTCAGAGGGAGACGCCGGAGTGCTTAGGGGTGGCAAAGCTGTTAGCTGGCTCAGGCCACCCTGCTAAAATCAAGAAACCCACTGGCTGTGTGAATCTTGCAAGTTCCTCACAATATCTGGCAGTCTACATGTTTGCTTCCTGACTATATTTATCTTCAAGCACTGGGGGGAAAAGGCTTCCATTTTGACGCAGGAATAAGTTTTTTCATTGCGAACCGTTTTTTTCAAGGAGATTTTAAGCCTTCAGTTTCTTTCATGGGCTTGTAAATTGTTATGTTGCGGCTGTAAGTGCAACAAGAGGTAATGCTAGTGGTACAAACTGGGAAAGGTTGGTCAAGTCATTGCTCAGATTTAAAAAGAAAAAAAAAAGAAAGAGCTGATTTTAATTTTCAGCTAACTAAAAACCCATGCGTTGGAAATTGGTATCCTGTATAAACAAATGAGGAGGAATTATTCATGCAGATGAGGGTTTTTTGTTTTCTCTTGTTTGTTTTGGTGGGGGCTCTGAAGCTGGGCTGAGAATCCAGCACTCGAGCAAAAACAAACAAGCCGACAAACAGGAATTCTCCGACATGGTGATCTTTCCTGGCATTAATATTAAAGGGTCACACCAGGTTTTACAGTCACGATGTCTGGATTTGGAGGAATCTATTCACAAGCAAGAGAAAGGATGACGTTGCTGCCAGGAAGTGTATAAGATTTCCCAGTTTCCAAATATACATTTTGAATGCAGAAGTCCAGTTTCCAAATGCACAGTGATGAACCTGAAGTTCTTTTGGGGCAGTTTAAACCTACTGCAAGCACACATCTACTTATATTTTTGTAAGCTATTCCTCAGGCCTGCATCGTGACAGTGGTTTCTTCCTCTGTGCGAGAAAGCCCAAGAAGTACCACCATGTGATGCTTTTTTTGGCTCATTAATTTGTAGTATCTGTATGATCAAATTCCCATGCACTAATGCTGTTTCTTTTATACAAGTGGAGTCTCCTCCTCATGGTATCTGCCAGAGTGTTTGTTTTTCTGGTTATGTTACAAATGATCAGCTCAAAATTCAGTAGACTTTTTTCAGTAGGTTGCTGTCTGAGAGATGAAGGTCTGAGCTTCCAAGTCCAAACACAGAAACTGTGTGCTGAACTCTCCTTCTCGCCTTGGCATGGTGCCCTGACTGCAGACTAGAATTAAAGATGAGGAATAGAGACACTGTAAAAGCAAATGCACTGGGATTTTGAAGGTTGGATTGAAGTTAAGCTGTTTAAAGCCAGGCAAGCGCACTGTGATCCAAACAAAAAAGGCTTTCCCCTCCCTTCCTCTCTATCCCTTTCGAGATAAATTTCCTTTCTTTATGGCAACCCTATTTGGAAGGATGCAGTGCTATGTGAACACTTTTTTTTAAACAAAAGTTCTCTGATAACATTTCAGACCCAGGTCAATTAAGGCAGGAATAAGGTAAGCTCAGTTCCTTAAAACAATGCAAGTCTTTGTGCCTAATTAAAAAGGGCTACATCTAAATCCCCATGTTTTATATTTGATCCACTTTCAGATTTTTGGCATGATACTATGAGTTTATTGCACATAAATTCAGTGCTGCATCGTTTAAAGAAGAAAAGCTGTTTTTCACATCTCAGTTAAAAAACACTACATGATACCATTAAATTAGGCCACAGAAACTAAAGCAAGATGGCTTTTTAATCTCTGCGTACATGTACAACAGACTTGGGAGATAGAAGGTGGAATAAGTGCAGGTCTTCTTTCCTCTGATATTTCACACAGTATTGAATCCCCAAGCCACTGCTATTTTTGGTTTACAGTTGTCCTGTAGGCTTGACTGGGAAAATGAATTATTAAAGACCCTTAGATCTGAGCAGACAAAACTTTATGCTTCACTTGGTTCTATCCAGCCTTGGGGTGGGGAGGGGACTGTGTGGATATAAAAGCAGTGCTGAGGTCTTAGCCATCCTCTCCAAAGAAGATTTTTGCAAAGTGAAGACCCTACCAACTCAGTGTCTGATGTCACCTGACAGCCTGTAGTTTTAAAGGAGGGATTACTGATGTATGTGGTTTATATTTTGGACTACAAAGTAGACTTGATTCTATGTTTTCCCATGAATCATTAGAAGATGAGCAAGACTAAACTGATCATATTCAGACTAGATGCCATGTCACAGCCATACAAAAGATATATTTAGTGGGATTTATTAAGAACTGCCTATTAATTTTTCCAGGATTAAGCATTTCTTTTGGAAAACTTTCTTTCAAAATGTTGAGGTACTTTTTCACATAATGTGTTTTGTCTAAGATAATATAACACACCTATAAATAAATATTCTTAGAATATAGTGAACAGTGTTCACGTTAGACGCAGAAGCATAATGCAAAAAACAGCAAACCACAAAACATTTGCATATGCTAAATGTCACTTTGAAACATGGAGTGTATATGGGAATGATTTGTGAGTTCAGAGTGAAAATTCCTTATCATTGCAGTAGATTCCATTATCTTCAGGAATGATTATATTTTCAAGATGTTGTAGTAGATGCAGCCCAAGCAACAAGAAGTATCAAAGCAATTTTAGCAGCACTGTAAAGAAATATCATATTTGTTCCCATGTTTAAGTGCATTCCATAACACACCCAGAATGTTTTTCTTAAAACTACATCTTTGTCCTAGAGGGCTCTTGTAGCAGGAAATGACCAAACAAATAAAAAAACCTGTGGACTCTCTGTATTGATGTTTAGATTTGTAATTGGTGTTTGTGCCATATTACAAAGGAAGTAAGGAGTGTCCATATTGGTATAAAACCAAAAATCATTTTAAAATCAGCTTAGGTTTTGTTGGAACTCATCTGAGAAGCAGTGGGGTGCAACTAGCTGATGACAAAAGTGTTCAGGTAGATCCAGCCAAATTCCACATGGTACAAAATGTGGGATAGGACAACAACATTAATTGAACACTATCTTCTGCTTCCTGGCATACTCTACCCCTGCATATTTTGGTATAGGCCCAGGCCTGCTTGAATTTGCATCCAGCTGCAAGAGTCCTCCTTGAGGGCATTTTTGTAACTGAATCTCTAGAACAGTGCTTGAGATGCACTTTTTCACTTATCTGTACCTTAAAAACAGTGTACGTACTGCAAATGCTGGAGTGAAGCTTCGGAGATGCATGTTTGTCCAGGGTATCCATGTTTTAATAGCCAGAAATTCTCTCAAAATGAGGGAAATGTCAAGCATTACCAAAATGTTCTTTGAAATTTCTTTGTACTAGCAGTCTGGCACGGAGCAGTCCCTGAGAAGGAAGCCAAGATTTGGGCCTTTTCTCTGGCGTGCATGTACATTAGAAATAATAGAACACTGTTTACTTTAATCACTGCTGATGCCTTAAGGGAGAATTAAATAAGGAAAGCACAGGAGCTAGTGCATTCCACATAAAACAGCAGGGAAAGGATGGGAGGTTGCAGAGGAAGTGGCAGTCGGATGTGGGATGGCCCAAACCAACCAAGATAATGCTTCCTGAGGTGTAATCACTGCGTGATACACAAATGTCTGAGTACTCCACCTCTTTTTCCCTTGACAACAAGAACACATTTTTTTGCTGTGATGTGCTAGTAAATCCCATCAACTCTTTCAATCTTAAAAAGAGATTTTCTTACTTTTAAGCCTTCTAAAATCCACTGCACCTTTTCTAGGTTGAAAACCAATACCTTTTCTGTCCTAAGTCAGTAATGGATACTGTTTCTGACTTTTTATGAACACTTTTGGAGACTGGCCTTATGACACAGTAGTTAACGTGAAACTGAAGGAGGTTCTGTTTTACTTAACAGCAAATCTGGATGCTCTGGGCTTCTGTTTCCTTCTTTATTTAAATTATAAATCTGTGGGGAGGGGAGGAAAAAGAAAAAAACCTGTGGACTACAAAAGTCTTTAACAGGGGATTCTGCACTGTTTTAATGTTTGTAATGTTTCTGTCTGTTTTAATGATCTGTGTGAGCTGAACTTGTAGTTTTGGGTCAAATCTTTGATAGGTATCTAAGTCCAACTGGCACCCATTAAAGCTGACATTAGTCCTGCAGAGTCCAAAGGGACTCTGATGGCTGTACAGGCAGGGGGACTGGAATAAGTTAGTTTCACATCAGACTCTTGATTTTCTTGGCTTGATCTACAATTTCAACATACTGAATGGGTCAAACCAGCCCGGCTACCTGTTTATCATTTCAGTGGCACCTAAGGGAAACCCATGGTTTAGGCGACAAAATACCAGGTGCCTTGTGTTTGCAATGCATACATACGTAGCAAACCTTTTTTCGGTGTTGCTGGAGTTAATGGTATTCTGTCACTTATTGGCTGAAGGGTACATTTGAGTTGTGTACTTTATGAAGGTGTAACAGATTAGTGGATATTGTGTATAAATAGGGTGAATTGCATTGTTTTTGTGGCCCATTTGCATGACTGGTTTTCCTTCCAGAACAGTTGAACACAGGAAATCAAAGTGGCTACATGGAGCATATAGTTGTGTGTAAGGGCAGAGGGTTAGTTGGGTGTGTACTTAGCCAAAAGAAGGAAAGATTTATCAAATAAAGAAAAAGGTAAGAGAAAACCTTGAGAGTATTTGATTGTATTTTCATCTTACAAACAGCAATGAAAAAAAGAATGAAATTTAAATAGTGGTTACCTAAGAGAGAGAACTTTATGATCTTTGCTCATTATGAGCACTGCTAGACTACTGTGCTGATTTTTGACAACACCAATTTCACAGCCTTTGTTCAGCAGGTGATTAAAACATCTGAATGATCAGTTCCCAGTATTTTTTCATATACTCTTTACATTGAAGTAATAGGAGCTCTGAACAGCATTCTCTCAACTTGAACCTTTCCCAGTTGTGAAGATATGTTTTTGTTATTTTATAACCAAGATAAATAAGCATTTGGTTTCCCAGTTTCAAATTTCTAGACTTTTCCTATATAACATGGTAAATTGATCCCTTATAATGTTTTAAAGGGATAATAAGCACATATTTCCAAAGCTAGATTATGACTCTGCTGCAAGACCTGTCTGCATAGCTGCATGTTTGAGTACCAGCCCAGATACTTTTCTTTGTGTGGTATACTAAGATTCCTCCTTTGGAAAAGTAAAATCCCCATATTAATTTATTAATAGAAGACACCTTAGGGTAGTAAATTAGATCACGGTATACTTAGGTTGGGAAAACAAGTAATTTAATTACTTTTCTGAGAATAAGTCCTTTCCTGGGGCTAAGACAGCCTATTTGTATCATGGAAGAAACATGTATAATGGAATAGTTATCAGCATAAACAAATGCCCTGTAATTAACACACACATGTGTAGGAGTCTGTGGCTAACAAAAGGGACATTGGCATTTATATATCTAACTAGTCCACTGTTACATGTCTATTTTGAGTGCATATTTAGCGGGATTGCTTGACAGGATAGTGACAGGACAACTCCACATTTCCCCGCCTACTCTTCTCGTGGTTCTTATTTACTTCTCACGTGTACCATTCAGCTAACTAATGGGTGGGACTGCTGACAGCATTCACAGATGCCCACTCAGTGGAGAAAATGAGAAATACCCCTAAAGTTCAGAGAGACTGACACAACTCTTCCTTGTTTCCTGTACAGAAATAAGGGCGGAGGAGGTTGCAGAAACCACAATAACAGAATGGAAAAATGCATGAGTTTACAAAAAATTTTTGGGAGAATCACAAACTGTGTAGAAAGAGGGTCCCATGGCTAGCTTCATTTTTTTCAGTAAAGTTTGGAGAAGTCTGGTTGTTTCCAAGCTGTCACACTTTAAGGTGAAATCTTTCCTACAATTTCTTAGTATTCTGCATTTTCTGTACCAGAGTATTCTTGTAAACTGTGGATAATGGAAACTAAGGTAGTGCAAAATGATGGACAAATTTCTTCTTGTTATTTATGTATTACTTCTCTGTATGGATGTTCTCTTTCTTGAAAAAAAAAAGAAAATTCACAGTAATAGAAAAAAAGAAAGAAAACCCTTGACAAAAAGCGCAAATAATTGATATACTCTAAATGAAACTTATACCTCTAAGTTGATGAAACTTATACCTGTCCAGAATGCCAATACGAGAGCTATACATTTTTAAGAACTATTTAAAACCTTCTGTGAAGAATCTTTGGAGAGAGATAACTCTCAGCCTAATAACTAGAATTAAGTCCAAAATTTCCACAAAAGTTCATGCAAAATAGCCTTTTTCAAAAATAGGATAACTTTCTGTAAACTGACATAATCCTCAGGTTCTTTATTTGTTTCCTTGTGACCTTTGTAGTATTGCTTTTTTTGTGGAGGGAGAGGGGAGGAAGTGGGCTTTCTTTAGGCAATATCTTGTATAATGAGCAGACCCAGTATTTCAAATGTGGATGTTTGAGTCTGGTTGTGCAGTCCAAAATAGATTTCTATAAACATCCAGTATTCTCTTTTGCTGTTTGAAGTGCAGTTTGACCACCCAGACTTGAGATTTAGGGAACACAGATAAGCAAAAATATTCTGTGAAATGTAGGCAAAGAAGAAAATGGAGGATCTTCAAGTTTTAAGGATAAAGAATAATGGTCTTTGTATGTGTGGGCTGTTTTTTCTTTAGATAGTTATTACTACGTTGATGTTATGCATCATTACAATTACTGATAATAAGAACAGTCAATCAAGCAAACAGTCCTATTGCATATTGTTGCATGACATTTTCATTCTTGCATCTTTTTGTTATGTGTTAAAAAAAAATTCATCACCTTCTGCTTCCTGCCTAAAATCTGTAAGTCAGCAGCAGTGTTGTACTTAGTTAAGAAAAATACAAGTAGTTAGTAGCAGAGCTCCCTTCTTTCAAGAGCTTCTAGAGGTGCTTAAACGCCCTTTTTCTACCTCTTGTCCTCCAGGAAGCCCATGTGTGTATGTTTTTCCCCTCCTCTAGCTGCAAGGAGTTTCAATAGAGAGGTGGGGAGTTTTTCAGGTCTATAGCTGCCTTCAGAGAGACATGGCAAGATGGCCATGGGTTACTGCAGGACTTGTTTTGAGGAAGAAAACTAAAAAACCTTAAAGGAACAGAGGATTCTCTGAAATGCAAATTGTGAGTATGGAAATATGGAACAATGAAATAGCCACTGGGATTTAAATTATTAAGGTTGTTAAATAGTGAACTCAGGAAAAGTATGTAGCATCCTTTCTGAGATTTGTTCTGAAAAGGAGGACAGTCTTCATCATATAGGAAGCATAGATTTTTGTGACCATAGATATAGTTTTTACATTGCTACAAAGTTCCAAATAATTTGAAATAGATCCACAGTGAAAGTGAACTGTAAATTTTGCCTGAAGGTAAAATTTAATTGCCATTTCTGGCAATTATCAGATGCTTATGGACAACCTTGGAATAAGCAAAGGAACATAGAACAAACAGACAAAAATACAGAGATAAGGGAGGCAGTTGTATGCTGCTCATTAAGATCAGGTTTGAACTGCCAGTCAAAATGATAGTTTTCATCCGCTACATGTCCCACACAAACCACTGCCGTTCTAGCAAATGGAGAAAGAAGAAAAGATTTTGCTAGCTGAATTCTCTACGGGGACTTTCAGAAATCACAATTTTTTGGTTCTTCCTTGTCCAAACGTAGTTACAGACCTGAGCAGCTACTTCAAAAGGGGAGGAAACTTCATTTTGATGTTCCTCTCTGCCATAATAATTCTGCAGATTATTTGGTTAGCAGGAGAAGTTTAGTTACAAAGCTTGATATTTCAGATTGATGCTTTCTGAGGAACTGTGTCAACTCTCTTGTGATTGTCCATTATTTCAGTAGAGTTCATGGAGAATACCATTAACAAAGCCTGCCATCATTATTCCAGCTTTTATCTTGGATATCTGTTGAGCCTCCCACCATAGGATGAGATCAGAGTTTCCCGTAATATCACTCATAGGACAAGCACTTGCCAAATATTTGCTACTAGATCTGTATAAATGCTCGGGGCTAGTGCAGCAATGCAAGGTGCTTCTAATTTTCCCTTGTAAACACCTCATCAGATATTCCAGAGAAATAATATTCAACTATTCAACTGTCCTGAAATGCCCTGACAAAGGAGAGATAATAGTTTTATCAGAAGTAGGACATGATTCCATCTGCTTCTGTCAGGCTGATTTGCAGAGCTGGAAATGTTTCTGTTCTTTCATTTTTCCTCCCGGAGATCACCACACCTATTAATGAAATGTACATTTCTGGGTACTTTTTTCCCTCCTTGTTCAAGGCTAATGAAACAGTCTGAAAGCATGGTTGCTCTGCTAAATTTCAAGCACAGTCTGAACATTTGTTACTCCAAAAGAAGAAAATATTACCTTTTTCTTTTCCTTAAGTTAGGCAAGGGCTGAGATTTGTCAAATGCTTATGACCCAAAATAATGAGACACAAGTTACCATAAAGAAATTTTTAAAAAACAGTGAAGTCAGAAGAGAACTCTCTATTTGCCTAGTAGGACTTATTTCCATATTAAACAGATTCTGGCATATGCTCTAAGACTGTTGCAGTCATGACAAGCTTCAAAATAGTTATGACAGCAAAATACTGATAAAAATCAAGTGACCCTGGGAATGGGAGCTTAGAAGTTGTTGTAAAAAAAAATCAGAAATTCTGAGAATATAAAATCAAAAAATATATATTACATTTTTATCATTATGTGAAAATCTTAGGATAGTAGACAGTAGACCTGAGGCTATGTAATATTCTTTGCAATGTCAGTCACTGAACTTGACTTTTGAAGATCCAAAGACACTTAAAATAGATGTTTATGTCTTAGGCTTGCTTAACAGCAAGTGCTACTTCAAGAGAAAAGAAACACTCAGTGGCAGCCAGTACTCCTTCTTGCAAAAATCTGGATACAGAAATCGGTTGAAGATAGGTTGTGGAATAGAATTGCTGCCCAAATTAAAAATACAATGTAGAAGTGTAAATTGAAATTCTTTTCTTGTAATTATCTAACCAGCCATTGTAATAGTTGTAACAATTTCAGACAGACTGGAGATATAAAAAAGACTGCATATCTAGGAGCTAAATTTATACTTTCACTTAAAGTTTTCTTGTTTGTTGAGATTTAGCAAATTTCTTATAATGATGGCAAGTGTATCTGGGTAGAGAGATCATGTGTCTTGGTGGAAAAAGAATGCTGCACATGGAAAGATATGCCAGCCATGTGGAGAAAAATGAAAATACTCTTACACTGTTTACTACACTTCAGCACTAAAAAGTGTAAATGATGAGAGCTTTCTTCAGTCTTAACATGACATGACCCTCACCTGGAGGGCCCATTTTCCAAGAAAGGAAAATAGTTCAGAGTTCAGCTTTCGTAATGAAACTTCAGGTTAGTGCGTAATTTATGTTCACCAAAAGGATCATTCAGGTTTCTGTAGTAATGTTTTGGGACGTGTCTATGATCATCACTTTTTGTTCCCTCCTCTGAGTGGTGTCTGCTGTTGCAGAAGTGATCTGGATGTGACAGGCAGCAACGAAGTCCCATAGGGACTGTGTTTCATAACAGGAGATATATTACAAATGTTAGCTCTCACAAATTAGATGCTCTCTGCTAGCTGGGAATAGAATTCAAATAAAAATATTCCCCCCCCCCCTTTCCCCTTCATTCCAGTACTCTTTGAATAACTCTCTAGGGATATTGGTATTTTATTACATTAAAGAAGCATCTAAGCACACCTGCTTTGTGGACTGATAACTTATTGCTACACGGTCAGCGTGAGCACTTACAAAAACATTTACCGTCTAGGTTACAACAGAATATAATGAGTGAGCAAGAAGGGGTAGGTAACACTGTCGTAGCAAAGCAAGCATACTAGTGTGACAAGCAGCACTTGTAGTTAGTTCCTCATTGCCTAGTCTTTTCATGGCTATTCTCTGTTCTGTTATTGGTGAATTTTATGTGACCCAAGGATGGAATTTTTGAGAGGTGAACCCAACATTTTTGAAGGTTGAAAAGAAAAAAACACACTTCCAGCATCAACAAGCAGGGCTGAGTCTGCACTCTGTATACTATACCCATGGAAATATGCTTCATTCTGGTTTGAAATGTGTGTATAAGCTACCATTCAACAATCATCCCAGTAAGTTTTCAAATGATGTCATCTTCTTACAAACTCAGTGAGGGAATCTAAAAATTCAGTATCAGCAGTATTTTTTTGGATATTAAACTTGCAGTTGGTTATAGTCCACTTAAATTCCCCGAAATAATTCAGGCTTCTTCCAACCAAATCAGAAGCCAACTGTTGCACATATTAGGTGAAATAGTTTTTCTTCACTTATTTTCAGCTGGTATGATTGCTTCATTATTAAAAAAAGAGAGAAAAAAAAACACCCCCAAAAACCTTAAAGCACTGCTCTTCTCTTAGGTTTTATAAAAGATCACTGTTGTAAGAGACATCAGGTTCAAAAAGGCGAAGAGATTGTTTATCATCAGCATCATGACAGTTAGAAAAAAAAAACTGAGGAGAGACTTATGGAAAAGAAGAAAAGCACAATTTTATCACTGAATTTTGTTTACAAGCTGATAAACAGAATGGTTATCTGGCCACTGGAATCTCGCACTATGTTTAGTGGAGAATGAGCGCACTTCCAGTCTCTGCTGTAGATATTGAGGGTCTGCACGTAAACGGGGTCACGTACACAAGAAAGCACTCCTATTTTTTTGTCTGTGTGATGGATACGGTAGTTGACCCAGATGGTAGTAGTAAGAAGCCAAACTCCAAGGCTGCTAACTGCGTCAGTCCTAGTTCCTTCAACACACCTCATCTGAAACGATAACTGTAATTCCTCTTCCATTGTATACTACCACTTTGCCATACACCTTTTAAAAATATTAAACAAATTATTTAGAGGACTTACTCTCCTGAGCCATTGTTTGAGAGGGGGAAAAAAATATGTCATGTTCTAACTTCTTTTTTAATTAAGATTGTCTTAAAGTTTTAATGCTTCCCAGCAATGATCTACTTTCAAAGCTGAATTAAAAGTTGTATTCAAGTTTATATCTTATTTGATTCTCCAACTGTGGCTTGTGTTATCTGTCAGCTCTTCCGTTCTGCAGTGCAGTACAACAACAGAAAATTCAGGAGTGAATGATATATTCCAGCTGTATATTCTCTGGATAAGAAAAAATGTGAATCTGCTCTGTGTAGAGAAAATACTCTTTCTTTCAGGTTTTAAATTAAAATATGTTAAATAAGCATAAAATTAACTGGGGGGGGGGGGGAAGCATTGGGACCTGACCTTTTAAGTACCTTCAGAGGTTTTTATATACCTGTGGCAGAGTAAATGTACTTTAAAAGGGGTTTGCACTTTAAAAGCCTTTTTGTCACTAGACCTGCATAGAGAAGCCATCAGCAAAATGAAAATTGGACTCTTCCTCCTTTAGTGTCAACAGAAGCCGCTTGCAACATGTTCATTAATGCTAGGATTGTACTGACTCAGTGCATACTTGGTGTCACTGGTTTAAATCACTCTAGTGCTCTATGTTATATTTTTTCTTTGTTTGTATCTTATGTTTTGCCGGGACTAACAAGAACCATATCTTTAGAGCTAGTGTGTAAGTATTGTTTACAGCAGTGGAAGAAATCCTTAATCCCTCTTATTTTTTTCAAATGCCTTTTTAACCCTGTTCACTAAGATGCCTTTCTGATCCCTCCAAAAAAGGTCACTTTTCAGTCTTTTCTTTTCCTCTCCCTCATATTTAATGAGTGTTGCACATACATATTTTATATACATACATATATATATATACACACACAGACACACACACACACAGACACACACGCGTATACGTATATGTATATATGAATATGTGTATATGAATATGTGCATACAGACCACAATAGGCTGTGAATCTGCCATAGCTGTGATTGAATCATACCAAATTTGTGAGCTGCCCTGGAGCTGGGGCCAGCATGAAGAATTCCTCCCATGTCTCAGAGGCCTCTGTCAGGACATTGTCTCAGAGGACGGGTGGTGAGAGATTAAATTCCCCCAGCAGAGGGGGAAATGGGGTCTGATGTCTCATTTGGGGAGTTAGACCTTCCGGCCTTAATAGAAAAGGTAGGAGACTCCAATGCTATTATCTTTTCTGCTAACTGTGACTAAAAGAAAATGATGCCTGCGTGTGGAGACCAGCTCTGGTAGGAGATCTGTGCATTAGGAGGGCTTCAAAAGTGTTGACCTGATTGACCCTCTAAGCTACAGGAAAGCCCTGTTTTGGGGGCTGGTTAGGCTTGTACATGAACCAGGTCCTGAGGTTCTCAGCCTGACAGAGACTAGGCAGATTTGGACACATCCAGAGACACATGCCAAGGCATCTGGGAAACTTCAGAGTAAAAAGCAAGGATCCTGAGAACTGCAGATGAGTGGGATCTGTGACAGGCAGCCTGAATTTTGGACACCGACATCTCAGTTCTGTTCAAGATGCATGTTAGGTGCCTCCTCATATTTTAGATTTGCCCTCTTTTCCTTCATGAAACACTTGGTGCAAATGGGGGAGAATCAAAATGTAATAAGAATCTTCACTTTTTTCTTTCTGGTTACCTTAGTAAACTGTAGTCATACAGGTCATTCAATCAGAGTGCTTAAGAACGTCCTGAACTTCAGTAAGCTAAGAAAATTTATTATCTTCAATGAGATAACATCCTAGCACTAACTTTGACTTTCATAATATTCATTTCTAATCCTGCACCTGATCATGAAAGGATTACTAAAGAAGCAAACAAATCAAGAGCTCTCACATTCTTGTCTGCTTTGTTTGAAGAGTGAAAAAAAATCCTCAAACACTTTAATTTCCCTGTGTAATTATTTCACTTCCTTTCTCCTTCTCTATTCTGTTTCTTTTCTGATGAAGGCCCTAATTCATAAAGGTGACTAAGTCTGAGCTCAGCTTTAAATATTCCCAGGCATTGTGCAAAGTATGTATTTACCAAATTGAAGCCTGAATGACAAGAGTTTTAACCTTTTATTACCCAAATCCACCAATAGTAATTTGCGCTGTGCAATAAGAATCTGCTCACAGAGAATTAGGATGTTTGAACTGCTTAGAAAATAGTTCTATCCCACAAACTAGGTTCTTTGTTATATATTTGCAGATGTGTGATAGTTCTTACTAGTGTGACGTAATTTGTTATTGAAGAGCAAGTGAACAAACGTTGGAATTTGTCTTTCTTTGGATCTACAACAGGTACCCTGAAACTGTTCTTCATTTCCCAATCCATCCGGCCCCCCTGTCACTTTTTTTTTTCTTTCTAATATGTAAATAATTACTTTTTTAAAATGATACTTTCTGCTTATGTCAAAAAATAGAATTAATGACATTACAAACATAACCACAAAATGCCAAAGCAAAATTTTAGGTGTCGGTTTTATAGAAAACAGATGAGTGTGGTGGCGAGGAAGAGTGCCTTTTATTGGGATTTTAGACTAGAGCCTTTACCTATTGCACTGAAAAGTTTCCCTGTAAAGAGAATCTAAATCAGAGCAATTTGCAGTAGAACAAGATGAATAACCTTGCAGATGTCAGTGCTGAACATAAAAAGCATGCATTGTAGGAATTAAATGAGCACATGCATTAGATTCCAGCAGTTGCAAGGAACAATTTAGCATAAACCGCCAGTAGTTATTTTTCTCCTTAATTTTTATTTTCAGCAGGTGTCCCCTTTTGGTAATGGTAAGGGACTCCTAAAAGACAGAGTGGAAATAGTGAGTGTATAAATACTCCCACAGGTCTCTTAAAATTAAATGGACATTCCTGAAGCTTAAAATATCCTTAAAGTGTACACTTAAAATTTTATTTAAAGCTGTAGGCTGCTTGTCAAGAAGTCCATTTGCTACAATTAAATTGATAAACTAGTACTACAGAATGTTTGTCATTTAAGGCCTAAACAGCACACTGATTCTGAGGAAGAAATGTCACAACTAACATCATTTTGTAAAATATTTGGTTGATAGCCTGCGTATGACTTCCCACAATGCCTTAAGATGATGTGTTTTACCTAAAGTGGTACAGTGGCAAAGTGTCTAGTTTAAAACAAAAAATGAGAAGACCCTCAGCCGTGAAAACTTTAAGCCTGATTTGACCCCAAATGTCAGCCCAGTGCAAAGTCCAGGACAGGCATAAGTAAGAGAAGTACATTCAAAGGCTTCAGGGGAGGTCATGGGAAATGTCACCTACCTTGAACTTGATCATAATCAGTCCTAACTGTTAAAAGGCTTATGTTGTCTTTAAAGAATATAATAATAAAATTTCAGCTTACAGAGACTTGAACCAAATGTAACATTTAATATGAGAAGTCTTTCCTTAGAGCTTGTCTTGATTGCATAGTCAATGTGACTTGTCATTTTTAGTTTCAAATAACTGCCTGTACCAAACATTACTGGACCACTTAATATTGTTACTAAAAAGCAGATAAAAGCAACTTTCCTTTTAAGCAAAAATATATACATATATATATCTATAGCTGATTTAATAAATTTCCTATCATTTTAGAATGGATTTTTTTTCTTAATATTATTATTTTTTCAGAGTTCAAGCACTAAAAATGCATTTTGATAGGTGCAACTTTCAGCTCTGAATAGCTATAAGCTATCTAACAGCCAGCAGGAACTCTTCCAGACATGCTGTGCTTGGCATAGAGGGACAGATTCTCAGCTCCAATAAATTCCTTTGAGCCACTCAAAACGCCCATGAATGCTGCTCTGCTTCTGGACTAGGTTCCTAGCTTCTCCTTTTGCAGACCACACTGACATAATGGACAGTATGGGGGACAGATGGCTTTGCAGAATCCTATACAAGAAGTATGGTTAAGAAAATCTACATGTCTTTATTAAATTTTATAGGAGGATTTGAAAAGCTGATACAGAATTATACGTCTCTACTATAGAATTTATAACTAGGCTTGAACTACTGCAGAAAGATGATCAATCTGTTAACTTCTGTAGGTGTTTTTTCCAGAAGGAGGTATATACTGTGTTTTTTTTCATAGCTGTAAGGCAGAATGTACCTGTGACCCTTCACTTCTCATGGAATGTTTTACTGAGTGCCAGGCCAGAAACGGATACCCAGTTCTTGCAATTCTCTCATTTTTAAGATGGGCCTTGACTTCCAGTCCTATTAATACCAACCCAAATAACTTCAGAAGGCCTTACATAAGCTCACACCCTAGAGCTCTCTTCCTCCAAAAACGTAAGATTAGTAATCAGTGATCAGAATGCCTTTTGATGGATCTTCTCATTGTCTTTCAAATGCATAGTTGCATATCTTGACCCAGGAATCCTCTTTCTTGTTTTTTTCTATGGTGTAGTAGGCCAGTCCTGTCACTTAGGGAACTCAAAATAAATTCCCCTTGCTGTCTCTGTTTTATAAATAATGTCTGCATTGTAGGACCCGAGACAACCAGTTTAACACTAGTCTCTCTGTGTGATTTACAGTCAGAGCACCGATTGTGTAGAGATCTACATGCAGTCTTAAGAGCTATTATTATAACTAAATATTAACACCTCTGAATACCAGAAGTTTTTTGGAGATGCCATGGAACACTCTCCAGGAGCCCTACTGCAATTGTATTACATTACTCTTTCTAAAGTAGAGTTTTCTTTTTTCTCTCCCTCCTGTCCCTCCCTCCCCTCTTTAACTCTTTGATAAAAATTGGGTGTTGAGTATTTCTGGGGTGAAAGCAAAAGGAAATGTTGTTACTGGGCTATTGTTACAGTCTTCTTTTTCTTGGCCACAGTAAATTTAATATTTGTTTATTGGTCCCTGGCTTCCATTGATCAACGTTCTTCCTTATCATATTTATGGAGGGCCCCACTCCTGCAAAGCACTTATTTTAACTTTGTGCACCTGAGAAGGCCACTGATTTGTATATGTTTATTATTCTTTTCAGAATAAAGACCTGAGTACAATTGTCATTTGTGTTTGGGTAATCTGGGCACTTGATGTAACCAAATAAGTTGCATTTTCTACATTTCTATAATGGTAGCCATCTTTCTCTTTTTCAAGATGTACCCTAGAAGTAATAGTCAGAAATTCAAGGATTCTAATTTAGTGGTATTCAGGCTACCAGGTGACCGCAGGAAAGAATCGCACTGGCAAAATTATACCTGTTAGTAATGGCCTGGAAGAAAGGAATCTATCAGAGAAAAGCTATTGTTCAAGCGGAAAAGCCATGTTCATGTGCTCATGAGAGAACCCAGAGCTGCAGGGAACATTTCTCTAGCAATTTTAAATATGGCAAATACATAGGCTGGCATGAAAATTATGGGCTTGCCCATTTTTCTTTGCCAGTACGGCTGTCACCCTGCTTATCTTGCTCTTGCGTGCCATGTTCATCTGAGAGCTCTAGCTGCTTGTGGCAGAGGAACTCTTGACCTCCTTAGTGCTCTGGTTTGTTCCTGCTTTGAAGCAGCCTGTTAAAATCAGCTCAAAGGAGTGGCAGTTAGACTGAGAGATGCACTGGGGAGGGGTCATATCTACTGCCAAAATATTTCCAGGAACTGAAGATGAAAACCAGATGGAAAAGGACTTCTACAGCTGGAGAAGATGATTTTAACTTTAGCTGTATTTGTTATGGCTCATAAGAGTGGGATCAGGGTTGAGAATCTGCTACTGGCAAGGAGAAGGCAAGGGGAGAAGATTTTAATTATAAACATATTTATTAACAATAAGTGCAGAGACATGGTAGGGAGAAAGAGAGTTTTCATTTTTAACACATGTGCAATATTAATCACGAATGATACTAGGGTTACAAATGGGAATCTGCCTGGAGGCAAAGGGCAGAAGACATGATTTTTATTAAACACATTGATCCAATTTCTGTCCGCTGACATACGCACGCAGCTTCCACTGAACTCAATGGGAGGCCTACACTTGCATTACAGGGCATGATTGTGCTCTGCATGTTCCATGCATATTAATCATAATTAAAAATAAGGTTCAAGGCAGGACTGAGGGATATGTGGTTGAGGCAAGGTTAGGTCCAAGGTAATATACTTTATCAATATACGTTTCCTAAGGTGCCTTACATCTTGGCAGGAAATAAAAAAGGATGTAATTCATATGATAGGAACATACACTGATACATGTTGTATAATATTTCATGTTATAGTACCAATTACAATTCTTTTTGTTGCCTTTAAAGGGTTTTTAAAGCTGAAAACAAAGGTTTAAAATTCTTTGGAACATACACACTCTTCTGGCATGGTATTTACTGAAATACAAAGATGTTCTCTAATGTAACAAAATTAAACAATGAAATGAAACTGAAATGATTAGTACTATTATTGTATTTCTATCATCTGAAGTGTTAAGTTGTTGCCTTGTTTTATATTATGTCTTTTGGATTGCAGATGTTTCTTTGCATCCCAGAGGAATCTTATTTCCATGCTATGGAACTGAGTTGTCCCTTATGATTTTCTGTAAGGGAATTTTACACAGTCTTGCTAACTCCATGGATTCAGTTATAATATCTGTGCATGAATATCTTCTAATTTTATTGCCATCTGTCAAGTTATTTTGACATATATTTTGGATATCTTATTTTGAGCTCTAGGTCTAATCCAGCATCTCCAGAATTGGACTTTCTTCCCAGCTGAAAGGCCACTGTATTGGGCCTTTCATTATGCCACTGTCCTTCTCACAAGCATGCTCAAGTGCCTAGATTGTGTTCTTATCTATGTCCAGCTCTTGCTAAACTCAGTCCTTTCCTTTTCTGATACTTCTACTCAAATCAAGGAGCTTCTCAAATCTTGTGAGACTGAGCTGAGTGCTGAGTGTCCTTTTAAAGTAACTTTCAGTAACTTGCACTAGTGATCCCCAAATGACAAGAGCTGTCACAAATAGAAAGTTGCTTTCATCTTAAGCCACTTCTGCCTGCAATGGGCTTGGAAGACTTCACTCTGTCCTCCTTTGTCAGCTAAGAAGGCTATCAGAAGGTTTACTTAATTATTTTCTATCTTGAGGACTGCTTATTCCATTTTAACTGTTTTGGCTAAGATACTAATGCAAGGATAAATTCCTGCTTGCTCAGTCTATTTTTTCATCTTCTTTTCTACGTGTAGTGAAATCTTACATTGAGTGATGCTGACCAATCCTTTTATTCACCCCACCTCTTCCAGGGCACAGCAGAATTAACATCTTGATTCTGAGCACCTTTGGGAACCAGTGAGATACCCAGCCTCAGTTAAGGAAATTTGTTCCAGTTCATGAGCAGCCTTCTTCGGATGTTTGGATCTCCCCGCAGTACTGCATGACTCTGGGTGTCTCCAGTACGTCCCATGCCTTGCGGCCACATGGCCCCATGAGACATCATGCTCTGTATATTCCAGAAAATCTTTCTCCTGGATCCTGTAAGGAGCGCTTAGAAATAAGAGTGAAATCATGTCTTTCCCATAGATGTCAGTGAGAAATAATGTTTTGCTTCATCTGAAAAGAGAAGGAATATCCAGAAAGTGTTGGAAGAGAAAAGGACCTTCTTCCTTGCAAAAGCAGTTGGGAGGGTGAAGATAGCAACCTTCTCTTCTTCCAGAAAACCTCCTGCACCTGGTCATGTCATTTAGGAAAGTTTGAGGTGAAAGGAACTTCTTTGTGATTTTCTTTGGGATGCAAGAGTTGAGACTTCAGTAGAATTATGGGGTTTATGATGCCTTTTCTAGAGTTCAATTCAGATGCTAAAGCTACTCATTTTTAAAACATTTCTTTACAAAAAATTTTTAGAATTTTCATAGCATTCTGGCTAGAGATCAAGCCACATCTTTGCCAAAGCAGTTTCTGGATTGTTGCAAGTTCTAAAGCCTGACTGAAAATTTTCAGTCAGGTCAAAGATGCCAAGTGAGGTTATGTTAATAGATTATATTTTTTTTTTTTTCCAAATACTTTGTTTAAACAAATTAAATTCAAAGCAGACAGAAATAAGAATACTTTATATATTTCTTCAGTGAAGAAGTTATTAAAGCTTGCTTAAAGTTTTGTAGAAAAATCTCAGATTCCAGAAAAAAAAGAATAAAAACAATAGCTGTTCTATAAAATATTGATGCCTGTTACAGATAAGGCTTTCTAAGTAGCCAAAAAGAAACTGAATCCAAAACATAGGGAGATAACATTGACCTCAGACTAAGTATCATATCTGCATTGGGTAGAGACTTTAATAAAGCTACTCAAATTTCTGAGGGGGCAAATTAAACACAAAGGGGAAGAGAAATCATGATGTTTGCTTTCAACATCTGGCCTTCACTCATTAAACGATTTCTGCCAATGTTACAAACATTCACAGATGGTACTAACTTGTAAAATGTGGATAATATCATAGCTCTGTTTGATGTCAAAATCAATAAGAATTATCTGTTAATTTCTAATTAGCTAGATTTGCAGAAGTTGCATCATTTGATGTAAAAGTCTCATGTCAAAATAGAGTCACAGATTTTTTTTTCTTCTGTAGGAAAAATAATGGAAACATACTTTACATTAATTAAGTCTCTCAAAATATTTTCAATTATGATATATTTTCCCTTTAACAACAACAATATTTATGCAAATGACACTTAAAATAGTAGTTGAGTTCTATACATGTCTGTCAGAATTTACCATCGTCTTTTCAGAACTAGAATAAACCAAACTGTTATTAGGGAAATGATTAGCTTGTATTTTCTTAGGTCTTGCTATGGCTATACAATGTTGAAGTTCCTAAAGTCATTTGACCAGGGAGCACAAAGTGGTCATGGAGGTCACCAGTCTGTTTTCCCTCTGCCCCCTTCCTCCCCATATGTTTTAGGATCAATTGTTTAGGATCAGTTCCTGGTTCTATGGGAACGTAATACATAACCTGACAGTCCTGACTTCCCTAGGGTTGTGACTCCACATTTCCTCAGGTTTAACATACTTCTAAACACATATTTCTAAACTTCATTTCTTTGTTCAGCAAATTAATCTAGAATATGACCAATGCTCATCTGCAAATCCATTTTTTGTGTCTAAGTTTTAAGATTTCAGGTAGCCTAAAAACAGCTCTTGGCTCACGACTATTGGACAATTCTTACAGGTATATTTACCACTATTCCATGACTATATTTAAGATATCTAAATTTGGTCATAAGGTACCTAATTGCTTTTCAAGGCTCCAGCCCTCCCACTCTTAGATTGACCCACTCTCAACTTAGTACCAGTCTTCCTTCTGCTGCTTTTCCTTGTTGGTCCTTCCAGTCCTGGCTGCAGAACAGCTCATGTGGAGAACCCAAGCCTGGGATCTGGTGCTAACCACAGTGAGCAAGAGGCAGGTCAAAGACCCTTGACCAAAGGGAGCTGAGGCTGCCAGTTTAGTCAGCAGAAAGGATTTCAGGGTTGTGGCTACCTCTTTCATGGACTATAAGAGAACATGGGAATGTTATCCAAGAAATCTGAATCATGCTACAAGGAGTGAGGCTTAATTTTTAGAACCAGTTTTTAAGCTCTTTGCATATCCATTAAAATTTTTCCTTACGAGTATTTCATTTAGCATGAAAAAATTTTCTTCATAAGCAAAGTTTCCAGCTAATGAAGATTGCAAGTAAGCAATACTCTTGTTCACAATACAGTGAATAAGATGAGTACCACTTGAATCAAGGAGTTTTCTGTCCTCTGTTTCTGGATCTGTTATAATTTTTAGCATATATGTAGTCCAGTAGTAAAGTCAGTGTAACTGTGTGGGGTTTTTTTGCAGGATTCAGATCAGTAATTTACCATGTTCGGAAGTTAGTAGTTGTGGGTTGGTTTTTTTTGTTTTTTTGTTTTTTTCCTTGGAGTCTTCATTATTTGGAGGATAATAAGTATACAAACTCTTGATAATGCTATCTGAAGAAGATAACTTGATAAGCATACCTAGATACTTATTTAATTAACAGATAGTGCCATACTATGTGGGTATTGTATTTAATAATTGTTTAAATAAAGGGCATTAGAGAAAATTGCTAAGAAAAACTGAAGGTGGTTTATCTAGATCTTTCAAAATGCACTTTTTAACATACAGGACATAAGAATACACAGCCTGTACTATCTGGATTGTTCTTGCACTTACATCAAGTTGTTTTCCATTTTCCATGATATTCTTTCAGGCTGTTAAAAGAAGGTTAAACTTCGTTAACTCATTCACCCTGTTGATATTGGAAGTACTTACCCAGAATGCTTTTAGCATGAAAATGGCATGTCTTTGGCAAGAAAATGAGTTTTCTTCAAAGCCACTCTCAGGTTGCAACTGAAATCCTCCATGTGTAAACAACTTGAAATTCTTATGCTAGACTGAAAATCCATACTTTACCAAGTGCTTGTTCACTGACTAAGAGGATTTCCATACTTCCTGGAGATTAACTCTTTATGAACTAGAAATGAAAAATGATACACATTTTTAAATTCAATTTTATCCAGACATTTTGACATCTGTAAAGAGCTAGCAACAATGTTGTTCTGCTTTAGCTGTTAAGCATTAGAATAAGATAAAGTCAAAACAAAGATACAATAAGAAAGATCTAAGTGTTCAATCTAAATATTGTTAACTAGTTATTGTAAGTGCAACGTAAATAAGTCCAACCCAAAGCCTGAAGTGTTTGACAGCTGCAATTGAAATCCACTTAGAAACCTTAAATGTGTATTTTAAACCTTTTGCACAGCCATAATGATGGCTTAGATTGCATTTCATAATTTCGTGTGATAGTATTTGTGATGACAGTGAGGCAACATAGTTGTCTGAGGCATCTATCATATTTCAGAGGTAATAAAAGCTATCTGTAATGTTTCAGTGAACAGTCACAGTGGATGATAACCCTAGTGCATATAGCACATTTGGCAAATGGTACTTTCTGTGCTGGACTTCCTTTCTTAGGTCCATAAATTTAAGAGTTAGAAGTAGTTATGGTAATTTGTTCTGTTAATTGAACTAGCTGGACTTTCACATGAAGATCTAGAAAATAGGCCTTAAAGTTAGCACAAACATGAATTCATGACTGGCCATTTAGAAAGGAGACTGGAGTTGTTTGATCTAAGTTCTCTTTTTTTAAGTAAAGATTTAAACAGGGTTAAAACAGACAGTTAAAAAAATTTGGACAACAGTGTAGCTGTATTGATACAGGAGGATATTGCACATCTTCACCAAATGAAGCAGACATCTCTAACTTGGCCTCACTGAAGTTTGACTGCCAACTACATATGTATCCAAACATATTATTAACACTCATATAATTATTCCAGAAAGTGTTAATTTTCAAGTATAACTGTATGCACATTGGCATAAAACAGATGTTTATGTACTTTCGTGTTACAAATTTTGGTTTCTGATGCAGCAAATCCACATACCCATTGTTGGTTCCCGGATACCTATTTATGTTGTGCATAGTGAGTGAGCCCAGGTATTTAAAGCTAGACACATACATGCCTGTGTGCTGAGCAGGGCCCAAGAGCACAAAGTTAGAAATTTCCAAGTGACCAAAATTCTTCATTTTGACTTAGAGAATCGATCGAGTTCCAAAAACCTAGCTGCTAGAAAGCAGCTCTGCAGAGAAGGATGTGGGGGTCCTGGTGGACAATAAGTTGACCATGAGCCAGCAATGTGCCTTTGCAGCAAAGAAGGCCAGCACTATCCTGGGCTGCATTAGGAAGAACGTGGCCAGCAGGTCAATGGAGGTGACCCTCCCCCTCTCCTCAGCCCTGGTGAGGCCACATCTGGAGGGCTCCCCAGTACAAGAGAGACATGGCACTACTGGAGTGAGTCCAGCGAAGGGCCACTGTGATGATGAAGGGACTGGAGCGTCTCTCCTGTGAGGAAAGGCTGAGAGAGCTGGGCCTGGTCAGCCTGCAGCAGAGAAGAATGAAGGGGGATCTTATCAATACCTTTAAATATCTGAAGGGAGGGTGTCAAGAGGATGGGGACAGACTCTTCTCAGCAGCGCTCAGTGAGAGGATGAGAGGCAATGGGTACAACTGAAACACAGGAAGTTCTGTATGAACATAAGGAAAAACTTCTTTCCTATGAGGGTAACAGAGCTCTGGAACAAGTTGCCCGGAGAGGTTATGGAGTCTCCATCCTCGGAGATATTCAAAATCCATCTGGATTTCTCTGGGGACAGCATTTCACACAGAGGAACTGTAAGCAGCTTCTTCTACTTCCAATATTAATTGGTATTTAGAGTGATTATCATTTTGGTTTGCAGAAGTAACTTAGAGAATCAGTCGAGTTCCAAAAAACACATGCATTTAAGTCCATGCACCCCATGGATATTAAATGTTGCACATGCTGTAGTCTTTGAAAAGGAGCACTGTAGAAGAGGCTATTGCATTTCTACAGATCATCCACTGAACATTAATCAGCCTAGCACTATCAGAAGTCTTTAAGAAACTGAAGAGGCAACGAAGAAATTGTTGCCATTCTTTCCACTTTACCAATTTAGCGTGGTGTGTTTTACTTTAAATTTCTGTATGCCTGCATTTTTTACATCACATTTGAGAAAGAGTACCTTATACCGAGGTAAGCAAAATTAAGTAAAAATAACAGGAAAACAAACTGCAATCTGACTATTATTGCCTGTAAGAGTTTTCTTTTCAACTAGAATAAAGCGATGTTTTTATCAAGGGATTTTTTTTTTGGTCACATATGTTTTCGCTTCCCCTTTGACTCTTATCTTCACACTTCTGAGCATGATTAATGATCACAATGGAAATAGTCTGAGTGTATGAAACTATTGCCCAGTGCAGATGGGAAGCAGACAGCAATCACTTAACATTTGAAATAAAAGCTAGAATTAAAATTTTCTATCATTTAGTAATACTATTTCAGGTTATTAATATCAAAAGAAGAAAAGCTCTGGCATTGCTCAGTCTAAATTGCTGAAGGGCATTTTCTGTGCCTTACATGACCTACTTTTAAAACCACAAGCTTTTAAAATGTCAGAATCTGTAAATTTATCTGTCTTAGTATTTTTATATTATTGAGGCAATGCAGAAGATTAAAACCTCCTATGTTTGTACAGACTTATCCCCAGAACAAATAAAGAGTATACACAAAGTAATGTAAAAGTTTAATTTTGTAAAGGTGTTGTTCTTAAGCTTATATATAAGGTGCATTAAAATAATTCTGCAATATGTCTGCAGTATGATTGGTCTTCTGTCTTCCTATATTAAGAGTCCTTTCTGACAACTGTTACTGCAGAAGAATCTCATCATTAGATCATAGCATTATGAAGTATGGACTGGTAGCTGGGCTTCATTCTTTCAGGTGTTCAGCAGCATGCCTTTTCAGAGTCAGTTTAAAGCAAAGTTTTAACCTCTTTGTGTTGTAAGAAGATAAAATATGTCTTCAATTTTATGGGTAGAGGCTGTGGATAAAATTGTGTCTCTCTGCCTGTCTTAAAATAATTTTTTTCTGTATTCTCAGTTAATAAAATAGGACCCTTAAGCAATAACTTTTTTCCTGATATTTCTATTTGTTTTTCAAGTGTTGCATATAATTAAAAATCCCTCTTAGGAGAGCATCATTTTTGGAGAAACATTTGAAGAATGAAGGATAGATGTCTTTTCCCCCCCTATTTCATGGAACTGGAACAACTGACTTTCCCTTGCTATTCCCAATTTCATCAAAAATTTGTCATGTGAATTATAACTGCAGTCTTCTGTAGTTCTCAGTGAAACTTGAGCCCTAATAGAAATCTGCCATAATTTCTCTATAGCTCTTGCCTCTGAGGTTTGCCGGAAATTGATAGAAGCTATTAAAATCAGAGAATCACAGAATCGCTGAGGTTGGAAGGGACCTCTGGAGATCATCTAGTCCAAACCCCCTGCTCAAGCAGGGCCACCTAGAGCACATTGCCCAGGATTGTGTCCAGACAGCTTTTGAATATCTTCAAGCATGGAGTCTCCACAACCTCTCTGGGCAACTTGTTCCAATGCTCAGGCACCCTCACAGTAAAGAAGTTTTTCCTCATGTTTAGAAGGAGCTTCCTGTGTGTCAGTCTGTGCCCGTTGTCCCTTTTCCTATTGCTGGGCGATACTTGCACACATTGATAAGATCCCCCCTAGGTCTTCTCTTCTCCAGGCTGAAGAGCGAAAATGTATGACAAGTAACCAAAAGGAGAAATATTTTAGTCTTGGGAGAGTGAGAAGAAATTGTAAAAATATCTTCGTATTGTGTATCCCCGAGAAAGAAATCTAGAGAAATGGAAAGTTTACAATGCACAGAGATAAGATATTCTAAGCATATTACTAGCAACTAGGAACTCAAGGCCTTGAATATCTCAGCACCAATCTTTAGTGCATGATGAAATGGAGAAAAACGTAATTTTTAGAAAGTGGCTATTAGATGGGAGTGCCATGCACATAACTTTTCAAACAGCAGTATCTTCTTGAAAAATCAAATTATTTAATTCTTTCCCGTGTCCTCAATTAGAGGGATGGTTTACTGTTAAAACAGTTGTTGGAGACAGAATACATGCACATAACTGTTTAGCATATGTTTCTGTCTGAAAGGCAAAGGATGGGCATTTGGCTCTGCAACACTGGAGGCTGTGGGCTCCCCACCAGCATCAAATCCCAGAATACACAGCTCAGAACAGGCTGGCTCGGTGACACATGAGAGCAGGAGCACTGACACTTCTCAGCCTCCGTGATCGGACAAATGAGGACTTGTTCAAGGATAGTGGCTATAAAATTCTTGATAATGTTAAAAAAAAAAAGGTTACTTTGATGATCTCTGCTGTCCCTTCTATATTTCCATGAAGATCTTAAGAAAATATTCTCTTCTCTGCTAATCTAGCTGGGACTGGACAGTTGTGCAGAACTGTACTCCTTTTTTTTTTTTTTTTTTTTGAACAACAAGCTATGGAAACAAAACTTCCTATGAAAACATAATCCCTTAAACCTTTATTCTGGATCCCAAATTTATCTGGGAATGGTAATATATCCCAGTGGGTGCATAAATTCACGTAGATGCTTCAAAGCCTCAAAAAATCTGATCTAAGGACTCAAAGTGAGAAACGTCATGCAAGAAATTTAAGATTCTGTGATATTTACTAGTTACGCAGAAGTGACTGGTTCTTTCTGTACCTTTTGTTCAGTTACACATTATTCTTTGTGTAAATGGTTCCCAAAAATAAAAATGAGAGAACATCCAAGAAATAGAGATGGTGGGTGAGTAATACTGAGGCTGAAGAAAGGATTTTTTCTCAAAGTTAAGGCTATATGAAGTATGAATCATTGGTTGTATAACACGGTGAATGAGATATGTCACTGATGATATGACTCTGATCCCAGGGAAAAAAAATCGCCTTCTGTAAAATTGACCTGTACTTACTATATGTGCCATTGCAGAAAATAATGACAAGGTTCCCAATAACTGTGTGAATTGTAGGAGTATTTAGGCTTCTGCTAGCAATGCACACAAAGTTTGTTCTGATGCACAATAGAATTATTTCCTCAGAGAAACAATTGTCCTCATCCAAAACCAGAATGCAATTAGAAGTATGAGCCAAAATATACAAAATATACAATAATAACAACATGGCTTTAAATATCCAGAAGGATTAGAGCAGATAATATACAATTCAAAGAGTATGATAGAGAAGGATGCTAAGTGAAGTTGGGGGGGGGGGGTTGTTGTTTTTTTTTTTGGGAGGGGGGAAATCTGATTATTCAAAGTGGATCGAGAATTTCAGCTTAAATGCTTCTGTCCTCTCCTCTCCTGTCCTCTCCTCTCCTCTCCCTGTCTTTCTCTCCATTCCTTCACCTTTGACAAGTCTGGAATTTTTTTTCAGAGATGTAGTTACAGGTCATTCCAGCTTTAGTTTTTAACTACTGGGATGCTTAGAGCAGAATGATCATGATAGCACAGGCCTTAATTTTGTCTGTACATGTCCAGCAGGGGGTATGCTATTCAGTGAATGAAATCCATGCTGTTGCTGCTATACTGCTGGAAATATTCCAGCTGTACTCCTGGAAATATTTGGATCAAGTGGTTCAAAGACAGTTTAAGCATGCCTATAGGATCTGTAATCATACCTTGATTGTAAAGTAAATATATTTCAAAATGCCATCTACTGAAATTCCTTTTCAATATGTCAGATACCAATATAGGAGAAACACCGTAGAGATTGTATCCTCTAACATGTCCTATTATTCTGTCTACTGACATGAAAAAATTCATGTATAACAGGATATGTCTTGGTTTTGCTAAATCTGGACATAGCAAATCTGAGGAAATCACAGCTGGTTGACTAACACATCTGCACAAAGCAAGGCCGTTTGCAGCTTCTTATGAGTTTGAATTGAAGCCTGTGCAGCTTCTTTTATTTTGCAGATGTGGGAAACTGTGGTGCAATGGTATGCTAGAAGTCACAGTAAACTGGAACAGAGATAATAAAAGCCAGAACCTATAGATCTCACTCACTCCTCATCTTTAATTGCTAAATAATCATCTCTAAGTAGCAACCAAAGCTTTAAGAAGGTGAATGTGCAATGGAATTATCAAGGAATTTACCTACCCAATCCTCTTCCACCTCAAGCGCCTACAATATTGGAGATACTCCTGATCTTTCCTGCTCCTTCCTGTGACATGTGACTCTGGTGACTGTCAATCTTCTGGTCCGAAGTGTGTTATCTGATGCTCAAAAGTATTCTGGGTCTTGTGCCGACAGGATATTAATAGAGTAAATAATCTGGTCTGGACAATCTTTACAGAGCAGAATAAGGGTCTCTTGCCTGTGAGACTAGAATTCATAAGCGGATGGTCCCTCCCAGGCTTATGTCCTGGTGAGGTGGGGGGAAAATGCATATGCACAATAGTGAAAAATGGCCCTCATTGTAAAATACAAATGTGGATTTCAGTTGCCAGACAAATCCCAAGTTCACTGCAAAATCAAAAACATTTCTTAAGCTAACTCATCCTGGATGTAAGCTTTTGCTTAATTTGAGCCAGGGTTTTAGAAGTGCTTAGAATTGCAGTGACTTGTATATAAAACACAAAACATACTTGCTTAGATTTTATAGTACATGTTTATGTCCCAAATTCTAGACTCCTGTTTTCTTTTCCTGGACTTAGATAGCTAATGATTTTTGTTTGTATTATGTATGAGGTTTTGTTTTGTTTGACCTGAAAAAAAGACATTTTATTTTTGGTTTATGTATGCTTCTGGATTTTTTTTTTTTTTTTTTTTTTTACTTTCAATATAGAAAAAGAAATATGTTTGCCATTACCTTTTGGTAAAAATGGTGTTTTCAGTTTGATCCTAGTCATGAATAAAATAGTCTTTCTACTGCAAAAAGGAAAGAAACAGCAAAATGCCATATCCTTCTTCCCAGGAAAAAAAAAAAACACAAAAAACAGTCAGAAACCTGCTTTATAATTTTGTCTGAAAAGTTCATAATTTAAACTAAAAGAATGAGGCTTCACTGTTTTTCTACATCAGCAGTTTGTTTTAGCTTGATAAAATCCTCTTCCTACCATAAGGTGGGCCAGAACTCAGCAATGCAGATCAGCTTTTTATTACCGGGTGTGGATAGCAAAACTTGAAGCTAATCATTAGCTGAATTATAAACCCTATTCATATTGTGACACAAATCTTAGGGGGACCTGGGTCTGTAATCCCATAATTACTCTAACAAGATGAAATGCATACACAGAGCACATAGTGTACAGACTTTATATTTTCTGACTTTTTCCTTTTATTCTCTTCATTAATGTATAGATTCTTTTTCCCTGGACTACAGGACAAAATATGCTATATTAGCAACAAATAAAAGCTTCAAACAGAAGTGTTTCCAAGGAAATCCTACTGGCTTGGCTCTGGCATGGCTTTTATTCTTATGAAAGCTAATCCCCTGCACTAAACAAGTGAGCTTTTTCAAAGTGTAACTTATAATTGCAGTTAAAGGTTTTTCACATGTTAATAAAAATGACTGAAATATTTAAAATAATGGAGAATATTCTTGTCATTCTGTGGGTTAGCTCTATAGTTTCTCACATTCTCACTGGGACCCTTGGTGTAAAAATCATGATTTAAAAAGCCTCCCATTCTCCTGGAATTTGAGGGATGATGGTAACTTTGGCCAATAACAGCTGAAGTGGCCAGGGATGAGAGCTAAATTTTACCTGCACCACCAGCCAACTTCACCTCTGTGAGGAGATTCTCTTAAGTTTGTTCTTGGATCTTAATTTCTCAGACAGTCTGACAACCTAATCATACAGGAACAAGTGGGAGTTGTCTCTTTCATGGAGCTAAGTTGTATATACCGATTGGGAACAGAACAGGGGTCGGGATTACGTTCTTCCTGATTTTGCTCTCTTCATAAAGTCTCTATACCCATGGTATAGAGACTCTCCTGGCATCTAAGTGATTTGTCATCCATTCCGGTGCCAATTCACTGTTGCTGGTAGCAGCCTTCAACTATTTCTCATCCTCTCTCTCCTCCCTGGCTCTGCACCTTGGGATGTACTTTGTCTGATGGTGTCGCACAATAGAGAGCCACAGAAAGGCACCAAGAATGGAGCATTTCTGGAGGCTGGACAGGGAGAAAAGAGGGACCATGATTTCCAGGGACATGCAGACACGAGAGCTATAGACACCAAGGAAAATATATGTAAGAAAATAGTTGAGGTAGTTGACGTGAGGAGAAGGCTAATCTCTAGCATAGTTTTCATGTTACTTTCAGATTATTCCTGTATTCAAAATAAGTATGAAAGGCAGAACACAGGCAGAGTATGGGCAGTACTTTTTTAATACACTACTGTGCAGATATTTTGTCAACGCATGGGACTGCTTAAGTAGGAGTTTGGCTGGTTTTAGTTGAATGCAATCCTGGGTGAAACAGAATGAAAACACAGAATTTTTTTGTTAGATAATTTCATGATAATAACTAAAATAGACAAAAATTACACAAAAATGTTTTCTTTTTTATTTAGAGGAGATTCTGTCAATAAGATAAAATCAGTTGCCACAGGAAACTCTTTCTTGGTTGTTGATCCTGCATAAGTTCAATGTTAAATTAATGGAGCAAAATGTTATTGACTTACTACTTGCAACATAAAGTGTGAAAATCCACAATTAATGTTTGATACAAAAATTTGCCTCTAGGGATTATTTTTAAAACAATGATATTTTCAACAGAGCCTATGAAACCTCACTGACTTGTGTGTCTTGGCTTCAAAGGTGAAAGTTCTTTTTGTAGCTATTAATTGATTAAATCTCCCCTTCCTCTCAAGCTAGTTAGGAAACAAAGAAAACAAAAAAGCTCTGTTTTTTTGTGGGAACTGAGAATATTAAATTCCAAAGAAAGAAAGGTTAAAGATTAAGAAAGGGACAACAGCACCAAGTGATTTGCCGTGCTTTGCTGGTGTCTGGGAAGCCTTATTTTTGCCCTCAGTTGGTCTCCCAGCATTTGAAAGTAAGTGCTGACTTGCCACCCTAATATTTCTTAATCACATCAGAGTGCATTTGTCAACAAATATTACCTTATTATATAGTATTATTATATATATTTTTGTTGTTGTTGTTGTTGTTGTTGTTAAATCATATTTCATGTCCTTTTCTGTCCTAACTGAAACCTCAGCAAAGACCAGGTCTTTTGCATGTCCCAAGTACTTTTCATGTGGTCAGTGTATAGAAGCTTCACCTTCGCAGAGGTGACAACAATGCAACCTCATTAGTTGTGCTAGCGGAATGCTAATATTTAATTCCCACAAGCCAGTGTGAAACACACAGATTAGTTTTATCCACATAGAAATGAATGCTGCATATGTAAGTTTGTTTACAATTGTTGCTCAGCTTTTCAGAGAAGGTGAAATAAGGAGGGAGCAAAAATCTGTGGTTATATTGTTATATGTAACTTCATTTGTATGGAGAGAGGACTGAAGTGCTTAGACAAGGCCTAGAAATTAATTCAAGGTGCTAAGTGCTGTAAAAATACACTTGAAAATGGTTCTCTGCCCCCAAAAGTTTACAGTCTAAAATGTTTTTTTTATTTATGCATTCTATATTTCTATATACCTACATGCTATACAACGTTTATTAAAAAAATATCAAGTTCTATTTGGCTCAAACATGTTAAAATGACAGAAAACCAAGAAGCAAGCTATTTTCCTTTGCAGTGGCATTCTAGTTCTTCTTTCCATCCATGAAGCTATATTGCTCTTACACTCTTCATTAGCTTTAGAAACAAAGGTGTCAGATGCGGGACTTGTGCCAAACTGGTAACATTGTATTAGTTTGTTTTCTCCACAATCAAATTACTTTTTTGGTGAAAACTAGACTCATGAATGGAAGACCCATTATGTGTTATATTATGGGTTATAGAAAACAAAAGAAATAATAAAAATATCAGGTTTGTGACAAAAATCTCAAACACTTTTTTCTTGCTTTTTAGAATAAAGTAGATTTTATACTAGGAAGACTTAATAATATCTAGCAGTAGATTTTTTTTCCTGAATTAGTTTCAATAGGTAAGGGGTGTGATGCTCTCACTTAAAGTTTCCACTGACTGAATTTAGTACTCTCTGGGATCACAAACTGTAAGAGAGTTAAAATCGGATTTATTTGTACTTATGAATCTTAATTTTCTATCTGTAGCTGTTGAAAAGCTAGTTCAGCATGGTTTGGCCTCTGCTCGGTATCTTTACTTTTTTCTTTGCTTTCCTATTTCTATGAATGGTTTTGCTTTAAAGTATTACTTGTTTATTTTGAAAATTTACTCTGAGGAGGCCAGACTAAAACAAAAGCCATATCCATGAAAGTTTTAACCCAAAAGAAAAAAAAAAAACACCTTATTTCCCAGAACTGTCTTTCATTTCTCAAAATCTGTACAAAATAAAAAAGTTGCACAATACAAATATGGAAAAAATAGTATATTTGTTTGACTGTAACCTCTGAAGATGCCTCTTAGGGCTGGCTCTATCTTTGCTCATTCTTACCTAGTGAACACAAAAGATGTTGGCTGCATGCTTTCTCATTTCATAAAAAGCCTTGCCCTAACCCAAAGATAGTTCTAACCAATAAAAAGGACTTCATTTCTCAGGTATGCTGTTCTTTTGGCCACTTAGAAAAGATTAAAATAGGATAGCCATCTCTCTTACTGAGTGGGGTGGGATGGCTTGGGAACCTTGTTCATGAAACCTGCTCAGAGCAGTGAATAGTAAAGGTCATGCACCCCCAAACACGAGAGTGATGCCATGATGCTTGACTGTATCTCCCCAGTTTTGTTCATGCCATTAAATTATTTTCCGCTTGAGCTATTTCATGAATTTAACATCTTTTCTTTCACACCTCTGGGAAATATAAGATTACAGCTAAGCAAGCAGGCTGATATATTTTAAATATATCCACAAGTAGTACTTTTCAAGAACTAGCTCATAGGACTACATTTGTAAGAGCTTTATCATTTGTATCTTTCTTAGATGCAGAGAACAAGACAAAAGAGGTTAAAAAATAAAAATCTGAGTTCAAACTGATATATCCAGTTTCCTGACTTTAAATGCAAAGGAACGTTTTGTTTTTAAAAAATCCCACATAGGTAAGGGAAAATGTTGAAAAAAACAGGAGAAAATGTCACTAGCTAAAAGGTTGAAATCTTATGCTAAAATTCTAAATCTTCCTCTATGACCTTCCATTTGGCAGTTTTGAAAAAGCTCAGTTTACCTAGCAGTCCAGATCTGTTGTTCTAGTAAGCCCTTCCGTTCATTAATGACCACTCACCCAAACATTCTTCCTCTGTATTCTTATTCTATAATGACCTTTTATGTTTTTTTCTAAACCATAATAAAAATGTAAATAGGAAAGGAACAACAGAAATCTATGTGGGATCCTAACAGATAATTATTGGTACAATAATGATATTTAATTTATAGTTAGAATTTTTCAGAGCGATCCAAAAAACAGTTATAATTCCTTTTGAAACTTGGACTTGAGCTCCTTTAGTAAACAGGAATATTTTTCTTGTCTTTGCAGAATACTTGGATTTCCATTTTGTCTAAAGAGATCTTTGTTCAGCCTCTTCTGTGCAAACCCCACATGGCCATCAAGAAAGAAGATATCATATAACTTGGCTCACAGTATTAAAAAACAAACAAACAAAAACACAGTCATCTGTGTATTAGTAACAATATACCTTTTGAACAAGAGGCAATCTGAAAACCATAAAAAATCTTATTAAAGCTTTTTTGAAAGCTATGAGAACTATTGCCAATCAGTCAAGAGAAGAAAGACTGTTTTGATAAGTCAACAAAACCTTTCCTGTGGCATTGTACTGAAAGCAATTAACAAATGAGAGAATCAGGAAAGACCACAGTCACAGTCCATCAGAAAAAGGACACCATCGAATGGTGATGTGATTGGAATATAATGCATACCGTATTCAATTTGAAAACAAAGGAGACATGAGCGGGGACTAGAGACTCTACCATTATTATTCATTTTCTTTTCTTCTTTGTTAAAAAGGATTACTGAGTCATATCAAGTCTTTCTGATACTACCTAGGGTCTCCTACTCCTCAGTCATCATAGTCAGTCATACACTATCATATTTGTTAGTGAATTATTTGCCACTTTCCCCTACAACAAAACTCCTCCTCAAAGATCCACAGTTCTAGCTGGCACCTGAACATACAGTGAAAACTTGTCTTTCCGCTGTACATATAGCAACTAGTCTGCAGCCAGCAAATGATACAGCAGATGGCTTGCTCTGCATTTTAGTATTTTCAAGCAATTAATTCTTAATTAAAGGTTTAAAGTTTAAAAGGTAGCTTAAAATGCTTTCTCATGCTGTATTTTGGAAAGAGAGGAATCATTCCCTAACCCTACTTTCTAAGAACTCTCTGTTCCAGGTCAAATTGGAACATTTTTCATTTGCTTCACAATGAGCTACTTCACAGTAACAGCAGTTCCTTTGACTGCCTTCTTTTATAAAAAGAAGCAACTACAACTGAATTTTGTGCTGAGTCCTGTTGGCATTACTTAGACATGTTCTAAGAATACCTACAAGGCTGAAGCCTTTGGAAGAGAAATACCCGGTCTCTGGAGCCTGTTCATGCTTAGATATGATCCATGCTCTGGGTTGTCCAGAAAGAGCTTTGTAGCTGAGATGCTGAAACTTTAGCAGGATGTACATGTGGCTGGAGGATTTTAAAGATGCCAGATGAGGTGCCGTTGGAATTCACTTCCTGAGTAAGGCAGCAACTAAGCTAACAAACTTAACTTTGGATTTAAATTCTTGTCCCTCTCCAAGTGCCTAAATCCCATTGTGGATCTACCTCTTTGATCACTTCTGTTGTCTTCCTTAGCGACACACGATTATTAAGTGATAGCACGACTCCAGAGAAGCAATGGAACAAATGAGCTTACAGTGAAATCCTGCTCCTTTTCAAACCAGTGGAGAGTATTGACCATGATTTCAGTGAGATTTTGATTTCAATCCATGTTTGTCAGTTTTTCTCTGCAGCTGGTATGAAGCTATCATTCTTGAGAGCAACATGTGAGTGGCCACAAATATCATCATTTTAAAGTCCACATGTAAAACTTACTGTTTGATGTGCTTTCTTCAGAACAATTAAGAATGTTTGCACATTTGAAAAGAAAATATTCATACCATACTCCCTTGTTAATTAAAGTAGGGATGGAAAATGAAGTTTTTCTTACAGATAATTGAAATTTATCTGTTTTCTAGAAGCTTGAAGGTTCATCACGAAATCCTGCACAAACAGATTAAAATAATTTAAAAAATCCTTTATACTCTCCCTTTTCTCCTACAAGGGAAGAAAATAAAAATTGGCACTTTTCCATACTACTTCTCAGCTGACATTATTCCCTCAGTTTCCTATTTCTGATTCCAGAAATACTCTGTAAAATGTTGTGGTGACCTGTAGTTATGAGGACAGACTTTCTGTTGGCATTTTTCTTTCTTTGTTTTTTTCAGGTGCATACAAGATGAATGGATAACAATTCACATGGTTTCCTCCTAGTGCCTACAACTAGCAGTAACAAAACCTCTCCCCTAGTCTAGGAGAAACTAGAACCATACAACTAGAGCTAACAGACAAGTCGTGCTACTGTCTGGGAGAAACTAGAAGCATTTGCCAGTTGTTCAGATTGTCTCCAGGTGTTCTACTGCATTTCTTTAACTGTTGGAAAAAAGTCCTGAATATTTTATGTTTTCCACACAGGACAATAATAATTCCAGGAATTTTAAGATCTGTTTGTGCTTTTTATCATGCAAAGAGCTTTCAGAATGAATCCAAAAAGTTTTCAGGATAAAAAAAAATTAGAGTAACAAATATTTCTCTTTTATTTTAATTTATGTATTAATTTATTAAAGACTGCATTATACAGTACAATAGTATTTCATTAGTTATTTACCATCATAATGCAGGGCACATGGAGAAGTGCTTGTGTGTAATTCTTTGGTGTTCCCAGCTACGCAAATGGAATGAGATTACATCTTTCTGATATGTATATGCTACTCATATGAATGTAGATTAGGCCAAATCTTCCACAGAAGTATCTCATTCCTTTTTCAGTACAATTGGAGACTGCTACAGTCCAAAAAAAAGCTTATTGTAGAAAAGTTCATAGCTCTGTAATATTTAGATGCCTTCTGTAGACCAGATCCGACCACAGCTAGAGCTGATGCTGAGAATTAAGTCTATATGTGACTAATACAGCTGCTTCCTAACTGATGCTGTAAGACCATGCATTAGATCCTATTTTGAAGGCATGTGGCCCTTATTTAAAATACAAACAAAAAACCCAAGCAGCAATAGTTATTTACAAGAAAAAAAAGCAAAAACCCAAACATGCTGAGTGGGAAACAGACATCTAGAAAGTGTGATTGAAGAAAAGCCTTCTCTCTGCTCAGTAGAAGTCATCTGAGCCATGAATCTGAGCCTGAGGACTCCATCTTCTTGATTTTATTTGATCTGATATTGATAAATACATTACTGGGGAAGCAGAGTGAACTATCAGAGATCAGCAGCAATATCCTTGTCTCAAGTCAGCCTACTTGCTTCAGACTGGACAAACAAGGCAGGAACCTGAGCTGGTTTTGAAAAGACTCTCATTTCTAAGCTCCATTGATTACTGTAGACTAATTTGGTCATAAAAATATTTTATATAGCAATGTAGGCATAGATTATAACTAGAATCAAAAAAAGGACAAAATATGCCAAGTGAGCAGTAAACTTCTGCTTATTTCCTGTTATATACTTAGTGCCATTGATCAGAACTGTGAAAAATTTTGTAATAAGTCTAGACAAGACTCTATCTAATTTTAGATTATTACTAATTTGCAGCTGGGCCAGATAGCACACATCATTGAATTTTGAGACAGCTTGGTCACATTTCAAGTGAACCTGGCCAATCTATTGTTTTAGGTGGCAATAGTAGGAATCCTAGCTGGGCTTGATTTACAGCCACATAAAACCTTGGCAGTCTTCATTATGCTTGACTGTGAGTCTTGGGGCTTATTCAATCCAGAACTTAAATTTAAGCCCAGAGCTTATGAATTTTTATGAAAACAAACTGAGAAACATCAGAGGGTATCCCAGTGTATTGGAACTATAAGAGATAGCGTATCTCATTATTCTTTTGCCTTTGTCCTTTTCTACATTCTACACTCAGTGCAAATACCCCATGAGACAGCTATAGTAAATGTTCTTAGGTTTTGCTTATTGAAGAAAGTTAAGTCAAATAAAAAGTACTTTATTCTTTGGGGAACTCATTTACCTGATTAAACCAGAAAATAATTTAATCTTAAATCTTTTTTTTTTTAACTTCTACAAAAAAGCAACTACTATATCCAGGTCTCAGTTATTTCTTCTTTTCCTGATTCTATGTCCTTTTTGCTTTTTCTCTTTCTCCCCTCCTGCCCTCATCCCTTTTTGTTGCTATTAGAGAAAAGAAGTAGAAAAGAAAAGAGGAACGCACACAACCCCTCAAACCTAGTAAATCCATTAAAGGAAGTATTTCTTTGGAACTGTTTCAGTGAGATTCAGGCTTTTGGGGAGTCAATCTGAACTTTCAACAACGTTTTCAGACATCAAACAGAGTCTCTTCAAGGCCTGGCGAACACATGGGAATAGGACTTTTGAGGACAAGAGGATTTTTAAATGGACACCATAAGAAGGGACTTGAAATGAACCTACAAAATGATGGAGACATGGTGACAGAAATCTCATACCAAACAAAAGAAAATAAAATATGTATAGTGAGTTGCCAAAACATAATAGAACTCTTCCTCTATTTCAGAAATTTTATGGATAGATGATCTTAAAAAATAGATAGACGATCTTAAAAAATAGAACAACTTGAAGTACAGGAGTTGAAAATATGAGTATTTTTCAGTGTTTTTCTTGGTTGCAATTAGAAAAGGTGATAAATTTAATGACAATGAGTGGATTTCTCTTCTCAACAACTTTCTTTGGTTTCTTAGTGTTGAAATAAAACTGCGCGAAGATAAGATTAGGCTACCAGCTGAATGTCTGGTGGATGCCAAAAATGCAAGGCCACAGGACCCTATTTTTGCAGGTTTTCCACCCTGGAATTTTTCTGAATCTCAGCTTCTCTGAAGATGTATTTGCATACAGGGTGCTAAGGCACATGCTCCTGGGCACCTTACTGCATCTCCTACTACATGATCCGGATGCTGTTTGAAAGAGGTTCTTAGCATTGGGGTAAGAGGGGAGCTTCCACAAGATCTTGGCAGGAATCATAAAATGATTCATTGTAGCTAATATAGCTCTGACATCACAGCCCAGGCCCGACCTGACAGTCCTGGTTTTCCATTAGTTGTGGCTAAAATACTGGCCTACAGAGCACACTTGGACCTCACACTCTAAACTCCCTTTTCATAGCACATTACACACTGAGCTGAAACAGTCAGCAGGTCTTCGTCCCAAATAGCGGTGCCAGTATAAACATTCACACACCTTTGATGAATAGCGAGGAAGCCTTCCTGACTTCGCTCTAAAAAGAAGTTATTATGAACAAGGAGCACTCTGGTCAGTTTTATAGGTCTCCACTGGGAGTCCCAGCTAAATACCTGACTGCTAACTAACACCTGAACTGGGGAGATTTCACACAAATCACTTTGCTGTTGTACTGTGAGCCTGAACTAATAATACATGATAGTACAGAAGAAAAGAGCTTAACTATTTCGAGAATGAAATTGCCTGTGTGTTTTGCAATGTGAACCTGTAAAGACCAATTCTCAGCTCTGTCTTGGTGAACGGCCTTTTCAGACATATACAGGTCAATGTGTGCAGGACAAGCTTACCAAAGCAAGCAGTGGGATGTTAAGGTGAACTAGTTACTGTTTGAGTGGTATCATTTGTCCATGCATTGCTAAAAAGCTTTTACCTTCTCTAATGCCCACAGATTTGTCAGAAGTAGCATGATTACATTTTGTAATGAATATATAGGATTATGCACACAAAGAGTATTCTTCTGGTTGATAAAATATTATAGACAGGGAGGGTGAGTTCAATTCTGATTGACAGAATATTACTTCTAAGAAGAAGTTGCCCTTAGTTTTGCAACTGAATGCTTTAAAAAAATTTGCACTGAGAAAAAGAACCATCATGAAGTACCAAATACGGCCCGTAACTTTGCGAAGTTAGCTCTTTTGATGTGCTGAGTAGTCCACTCTCTTCTGTGTAGAAATAATTACAGAAAAAGGAAAAGGTGTTGCAAGTTTCTACTCCTTGACCTTCGTATTCTTTTGGAGACCATGGTCAGCTCTTCTGTAGAAGGGAAATCCTGGAATTGTGCAACCTCAGGAGACCATCAAAATGCACCAGAGTGAGGGTACCACACAAATTGATCCTTTGTTCTCAATTATATTGTTACTCAAGTATTGCAGGCCTCTAAAGACTCTTCTCCCTCTTGTTGCTGAAGGCACTATCACTGTCTCTTCTCAAAATATTCCAGAGTAGGAAAACCAGCTCCTTACTGAAAAAAATGTAGAGAGTTCTTCATTAGGAAATGTAATTTCCATACTAATTGAGCATATATTGCAGAAAATTTATTTTATTTTAGGATAATTTATCTAAATTCAGAACATATTGAGGTTATTTGAGATTTGGTTTTAATATTGTATGGATTGTGTCTGGTTCCTAAGAAAGAATCCATTGCTTACCTCAAAAAATAAGTAAGCATCTTCTGTTAATTGCTGTTTAATTTGCCATTGTTTCTTGATAGCTTGTCATTATTCTTGCTGGTCCCACTTGGTTTATGCAATCTATGATTACAACAGAAGGGAGTACCTCTTTTCTGGAAGGGCATAAGTGTCTTGCAGAACAAATTGTTTTTAAAACAGTTTCTGTATATTTGTGCAGAGGTGCCAAGGAGAAGATTTATAGATGATATCAAATAAATTGCACTTGCAAATAAGGTTGATGTTGCAAAACATTTTTTTATTCCCTTCAAAGAACTTGGTCTGTTTTCTTCAATAACCAAAAATTTATATTCTTTTTTTTTTTTTCAATTTAAACTTGATTTAGAGTACACAATGAAACTGTGTAAGCTGCCTACACTTCCTAGATGAGGTAGGTGATGATGCTAGTTCCTGTTGTCATCCAGGTTTTAACTACTTTTCTTTATTAGAATGTTTGCAGTTACTTGCAGTGTGGCCAGACTGTTTGAGCTGATATTTCCCATCTCCTTTCTGGAGGGAAATTTCAGTGAAAATGACCAACTATCTGTGTGAATGAGAAAATAGAAAATAAAGTATTTCCTGATATTAAATGAATTCTGTTAACTTGGTTTTGGACCACTCATTTCTGTTCTAATAGCAAAAACTTGAAACTTTGCTGGAGTGAGACTTTTGTGAGAGGGGAGCATGTTCTTCAGTCCCTGCAAAAATCAACCCAATATGGCAAATTCAGCAAATCCAAGCTATAATACTCTATAAAGACTCAGGAATTAAATTTACTGAGATTCTGTTCTTTGGGCTTCTCTCAGCTTCTAATAGACGATCTCCATGAAGCAATTTTTCAGGCTCCATCTGCTTGGAGCTCCTATACTCGAGCGGAGTATACACATAAGCAGTTGAGTGTAGCTGATAGAGATTAAAGGCACAGCAAACTGTCCTTGAATTCTTACTGCTGGCATCTCTAGGCTGTTGAATGAATAGACATAAAAACTGAAATGTGAAACCTGTGTCATGTGTGACATGTGGTCAGAGCTGATAGCTCCCTGTTTCACTCCTGGACTCAATCTCTCAGTCAAACACATGGCATGCATGCTAGGTTAACCAGGGGATTATTCTAGAGAGAACAAGTAGGTCTTTCTCCTGATAAAACCTTAAGGGGATATGATAATTAGATTGCTTCATACAGTAAGTATTGCAGATGGGACCTTGCCAGATCTCTCTCCCTTCACCCACTACCATACTCCAAGACCGAAGTCAATCTTCCTAGTGGGACACAGAGAAAGAAAGTTGTGCAGATGAGTAGGATCTGTTTAGAGGATCTGTGTGATGTGTATCTCCAGCCAGGAGATGTAGTCAGTCTAATCTACGGGAGCTACGGTGGGCAGATTGGTCTGAGGAACAAGCACTGAAAAGTTTAATGAGATCCAGCCTGGATAAATGAAAGCACTTCACTTTCTTTTGGGGTCAACCAATGTAAGAAAACAATTGTCTCAAACCAAGAAGCTGCTCTGTTTTAAGCATTTAGAGGTCTTTCATGCCTGTCTTATTGCTTTCTGTCCTCCCATTGGCAAGACTAGACAATTAAAAATGACTGTCATCTTTTTGCTTTTTTTCTCATTTACATTTTCTCTTCTCTTCCAGAAATTTAAACTAAAGGATGTTCGCACAACTTTCTCATGAGAAGCTACAATCCTTGCTATATTTTATGTAACACAGTTATGAAGAAATTAATAATTACAAATTTAAACAAAACATTCTTGGTTCACCACACCTCTAAAAATTGTGGCCTTTGAAAGTAGTGATGAGGGTGTTAATCTTAGTGATTAGGGTTCAAATTGCTCCTTTGCCACCATCTTTCAACTTTAGGCAATCACTTCATTTTCCCCTGTTTAAATTCCTTACATGTATGACAAAGACACTAGTGTAACTAGGGAGAAGGAAGATAGAAGTGAGATAAATTGAAAATAATCACGCCAAGCGTGAGATAAATTGAAAAAATGTATGTTTGCTTTGAAAAAATGTATGTTTGTTTTATAAAACATTGGGGAAAATCCTAGACTTCCTTTTTTTTAATCCAATTACTAATACCGTCATAATTCCACATGGCCTTGTATCCAAAATCAAATGAGGCAACATCTTTACTGCCTGGCGCTTATTATGTTAGGTCTATCCATATGAATGGAGGTTGTATAAACAATGCGGAATCAGGTATGTAAAATCTACAACAGCTGCCTCCTCTGGAAAAAATCAAAACAAAGCTAAAGTTACAAATCCAGTTTGAAAGTTCTCTCTTATTTTGTCTTCCTCGAGACATGAAAGGATTACATATTTTGCAAATTTTCCATAATTGCACTCTTTAATATTGGTGCCCTAGAATATGTCAGGCCAAAAAAAGTGCTTATTTGCTGCCTTAGTTCTTAGGGTCAAGAAGTACCTTTCTTCTGTATTTCAGAGTTTCTAGTTTATAAAGAAATCAGAAGCCACTGCACTGGATGAAGTCATCTGTGCTGATGTATGTCAGCAGTAGTACAAATAACTGTTATCATCTGCAGTGTTTACCACATTGATCACACTGGCTGTTACAGAGGAATTATTTCAGAATTCTTCCACCAAAGTGACTTGAAACCTGACTTCCAACTTGTTCTGAGTAATGTAGGCACTGAGCCAGCAAACCAGCTTCTGTGAGAATGAACCCTTATCAACTTCCAGTGATAGAAATTGGACTATATGCAGACCTCCTTTTTTTTAATAAAAAAAGACTAAATGTCCAAAAATAAGGGTGCATATGGCTATCAGCTAAGGTATATTACCAAATAGAAACAAATCTAAAGGTGATGGTTGTTTATACTAAGGTTAGGTGCTGAAGCTAGTGAAAGTCATGGCATCATTGTTCTGGGCCCAAACATGTACAGCAAATCAGTTCCTGCTGTGAAGCACTTTGAACAATCCTACATGGCAAAATTCATGCCTTTGTTTCCCCTACTAGCCTTAGTCTGCCTGCAGTTTAAATCACAGTCCTACAAAAAGCATGTGCACGTACTTAATCCTCTGCACTGTGAGTATTTCTGCTCGTTTGGACAAAATAGATAAAGGGTGGGAGAAGAAAAAAGTGAAATGACCTGCCCTGTGCCTTAAAGTGGATCTGTTGTTGATATGGAAATGAATTCTAGTGTTTCTGAGTTCTCTTCCACTTCAAAGTTTTAGGCACTAAAGAACACTGCCTGTAGAAAGGTGACTGATTAATAGCTATAGTATAATCTTTCTTTTAGTATAGTAGCCTTCTTAATATGTTACACATAAGCTTTTCAATTTTGTGTTGTTCAGTCTCATTTTGAAATGTTGGGCAAATACATTTCTTTTGAACCTAATCCTTTAAGATGTTGAGAGACCACAATTCTTATAGATATCAACAGTGTTTTCTCTCCTCCAGAACTAGCAGGGTTGCTGATTGCTTCCACTGATTCTCTTCATTTTGACATTTTTCCCTGTACTTGATTACTGTCATTCTACTTTGTCAGGTATTTGTAAATGTATTTGAAACATATACATGTTTTTGCCAAATGCTTTCTACTTCAAAAAGTCTCACAACTCGTGGCTGAGCTTTTGGTGTGAATTAGGACTTATTCCTTATTCGTTTTTAAAGCCCTTGTGGAATAGTCTGTGCACTCTTGGGAAGAGAGTTCAGCTGTCTTTAAGGGAACAACTCACTAACAACCTTCACCCAGATTATAATATTCCAATTAGCTCTCGGTATACTGCACTGAACTATAGTTCTCAAGCGTAAGCAATCACCACAGTCAACTAATGATGGTAACATGATGCTTATTAGGTTACTAAGCTATTTCCCCAGCAGCTTCAGGTTTGAGGTTCACCACAGTCTTTCCATTTTATAAGAACACTCAGATTCTAGTGACATTGCTATGAAAAGGACCTTTATGCTACCAGCAGTATCTTCAAGTCAGGCAGTCACTTCCTAAGGTGTTACTCAAATGCTATTATGTAAACAAACTCACAACATGATACTATAAAGAAAGCATAAATTCTTAGCCTTTCTAAAGAAATGTGATAAACTGAAATATTCCTTTAACAAAAAGCAAACAATAAAGCAAACAAAAAAAAAAAGCCTTCTGCGTAACACCTCCATGTTTCAGGATTTCTCCAAAGCTCCCCAAAACTGAAAAAAGAGTTATCTAGCAAGTGCTGTACTCTAAAGAAATGGAGAGGTGAGGGCCTGATGAATCTGGGAGAACATTATAGTGAAGAGGCAGAAAGAGCTGAGAAAAACACTATTTAACAATTTAATACATGCAAGCAAACAGAAAAATGAACAGCCAGATCCTTGATTTTCTCATGGCTTAGTCTTAGCCCAAAATGAGAGAAATTCTACAGATATATTTATTGGTTCTGTGCATTTCCTACCTTCACAAGTTGTTGTCACATTAGTTTGCTTTTTATTTTCTTTCATGCAAGTTTTTTATCCTCTCGCAGTTGAAAAGCATATATATGAATAAAATCACTGTAATCTGAAAATTCAGCACTTTCTTGTCTTTGTGCTTAATACTGTATCAGTGGGGAATTAGCTGATGAACATCCTCCAAAGAAAAGAACATTGAGTTGTTATTGCATCGTCTCATGGAGCGATTAGATGTTATGGTGTCCCTCTCACATGACTATAATAAGGCTGAACATAGATTTCTGTATTCAGACTTGGAAGACTTGAATGCCAGACAGATTCACCAGATGAGTGGCTTGAGAGGCTGGGTAGGAAAATAAAAGAAAGATTACATGGGGAAGTGATGAAATTTTAAGATAATTAATAATCAAACTAAGGATTAATTCATAAAATGGTGACATTTTTGATAGACTTTTGCTGTATGTATTTAAATGTTATATGAGAAGGTATAAGGAAATGTTGACAGAGGTCTACCTGTACTAATATGACTCACAGCAAACTATTTATTTAACCTTGCTTTAATTTATGGGAGAGGGAGGGAGACAGGAAAAGGAAGAGAGCGGACTTGACACCTTGGGTCAATTTTTGTTTCTTCAGGGGTGGCCCAACAAAGCAATAAATGTTGACATTTGCAGTGGAAAAAAAAAAAGTCTTCTGTGTAAGTGGAAGACAAGTGGGAGGAAATGAAAGCTAAAAAAAAAAAAAAAGTACTTGGAATACCCTCATGGGACTGAATGATTTGAAAGAAGCTATTCAGATGCTTAGGGATATGAATTTAGATTAGCTCTTTTTGTTTGGAAACTCTACTATGGCTACAAATATGCTAAAGAAAACAAAATAAAAATGAATATTAAACATTAACTTAGGTTGCCACATAATAGGTACATCCACAAGCAATGTCAGCTTTTAGAGACCAAAAAGGATTATGCAGTACAAGTAGCTTACACATCTGGTAGCTAGTGGGAAACCATTACTTCCTACCAAGTGTTCAAATATATCATTGATCTTCTGGGCGGGATGAGCTAGTTCAACCCAGAAATGGAAAAACACCTATTTAATTTTTTGAAAGATTTTGGTATCATAAAAATGCATTCATGACCTGTCTAACCCCAGATTTCCAATTCCATCACTTACATAAAATACTTCCTTTTAAAACACCCTGGTAGTAAATAAGACCATACGGTTTCAAATTAAAAAAAAAAGAAGAGAGAGAGAGTTTAAAACCTAATTTTTCATTTAGTTGCTTGATGTGATCTGAAGCAGGTTTATCAGGTATATTATGGACACTAACAGATTCACCAATGTGTCATGTCAGTATTTCTTACATTCTGTCCTTTTACATGTGTAATTGCAACATGTTAAGATCCAGGATCATACATATTTCTGACCAAACTCCTCGAAGACTTCAAGAACTAACTATGGTCAGAGGTGTTATCTGTGTTTTATTGGAGAGAGAAAAATTTCACTTCAATGCAGGTGAATTTACTTACTTGAATCCTACCTATTAAAACTCCAAAGGAAGATTTCACCTCAAATGAGTATATATGTGTACTAATTATCCTGTCTAAAATAAGTTAGGAGGAATGGTCTTGAAGATCAGGCACTGAACTTGGGATCCTAAGATTTGAACCTGTGTTCTTGCTTAATTGTGAAATTCTTTGTGTGCGCAAACCTCTGACTGGTCTCCTGATCTGTCCCATGCTTACTTTTCTATTCCTGCTCCAGGAAGACAAGAAAGACAAGAAAGAAGATAAGCTGGATGAATATAGTCACATATTTCAGAGTGGAGAAGGTTATGGAGAGTCCCATGCGGCACGGATGATCTGGAGAATCCCTTTATTTGCAGGGATGAACTGGAGAAACTGTCTCAGACTGAAGTGTCAGTTGAACAGGTCTGAAAAAAAGATACATGATACGTATATTAATGAGGGACAAAAGCAAGTGATTTTCAGCCAAGCCCACTAAAAGCACTCAGCAATGAAACTGCCAATCTATTTTGAAGTATAACTTGTCACTTCATTTTGTCTGGGAATCAGAGGAGTAGAAAATGTAAAAAGTGATAGATTTTTTTTAAAGTCTCCAAAGAAATCCAAGGTAAAATAAACTGTGAAGTCTGTACGGGGCAAACCAGTAGAATTGTTTAAAAGATAGTAGATGTGATTAAACAGGATATAACTGGAGACAGACAAGGTGGTTTTGCAGACATAAGGAATGCCTCCCAAATCGAATAGTGAGCCCTTTGATGGAGTTAGTGAACATGTGCTAAGAATAACAACACCCTCACTAGAGGCCCACTGAGGTACATGTAAAGAAGGGTGTGCTGGGGTAAGACAGAAGGTGCTGTAGATAGGGCTCCACAATGGAAGGAATTTCCAGTAGAGTCTTTGGGTGTCTATGCCAGGACTTGTATGGTTCAACATGTTCATAGGAAAGGGGAGGAACAGAAAACAAAACAAAAAATGTTATTACGAAATAACATTATTTCACTTTATAAAACTAGGTCATGCCTACATTGTGTTAAATGCAGGTGGCTCCTCTTGCAAAGGTTAGTAAAACTAGAAAATGCAAAAGAATGCCAACAAGGATGAAAAAACTCGTGGAATGGTTTCTGTGGGAGAGGTGTTCAATTGATTAAAGCTTTTCTGCCCAGGGAAAACATGACTGAAAAGAATATGCAATGGTATAAGGAATCAAAGACTTTTGAGAAGGTGGATCAGGAACAAGTATTCACTATAGCTTATAACAACAACAACAACAAAAAAAAAGTGCTGCCCAGAAGTTTTAAAGCAAGCAAAAGAAGTACTTTTTCAAAGATCACGTAATCAATCTATAGCAGCCACTGCTCCTGCATGTTGAGGCTGATGGAAGTAAAGATTAGTTCATAAAGGAAGTAGACTACTTGAGGGCTCCTGTGAACAGAAATGCAGACTGCCAGAATAAGGGAGGCCTTGCCCAGATGGGACTCTTCTTGTATCCTTTCCTTGAGCATCTGCTCCTGGCCACTGTTTATAGTATACAGATCTACCATGCAAGCTAAGCAAGGCTTTTAACTTATTCCAAGTTAATACAGAATTATAAGTATGCAAAGTAATATTTTATGGAAAAATAGACATTATCTCACATGTAGACTTTACAACATTCTTGTTTCCAAGAGTAAGATCTCAGGCCATGCTTTATATTACCTCATCAGTATGTCGTATTGAAGAATAACTAACTTCCAAATAATTACTCATACAAGCAGGAAAAGAAACCTGCTGTAGTTAGATTAAAGCTGATGGGCTCAGGAAAATTCTCTCCCAGTGAATATACTCTCCCACTGTTGCCTAATAAACCTTCATAGATCTTTCTTGCCTCAGCACTCCACTAACTCCAATTTAAACTACACTCCTAAAGAACATAAATATTGATTTCCATGAAGATATTTCTTATACATGTAATATTGAAGACCATTTCTCTCCTTCCTCCATTTTATGTCTCTGGAAGCAAACAAATTCTGATCTAGCTAGGTACCTACCTATTAATACCTAAAATTTAAGAACAGAAGTAATTTTACAGTTTTTAAGGGCATTAATCCTTGAAGTGTTGAAGGCCCCAATCTGCTGTTGTGTGAGAGCTACTAAAAATATCTTCTATTTAAAATTCCAGAAGAAAATTTATTGGCATGAGAGGAGTGAAAAGGAGGCAGTAGTAACTGAGACATTATCCATCATCTAATATCACAAACAGTTATGTACTGGCCATATGACAATAACCTGCTGGCTATGAGTTAGCTGTGAGTGTCCATTAGATTTCTCACCTTTCAGCTCTCTGTGTGCTTATTTCATTGACTTTTTCATACCTCAAAACTTTAGCAGTTAATGATACTTTAAAAAGTTACTTCTGGATGTGCATCACCTTGCTTCAGCAAAACATTGGAGTAGGGAGCTAAATGACACACTGATATGGGGTTCAGGCAAAGTGGAAGGCCCTCAGCACTTCACTGTTTCAGCTATTGCCAAACAACTTTTTTTTTTCCTTTTTCTATAGTGAAGGCAGTAAAAACTTGGGGGGAAAGACAGAGACCAAGATCAGATGAGGTTTGTGAATAGACAGACCAAAGGTTTGAAGCCTGATCTGCCCCTGGGACATTAGTGTTATTCATATCATGACAGGCCTCCTCCTTTTGCTGTGTTGCCTTTCATGGCATAGCTGTCATTAATGATTGCTGTGTTTAGCCATATGTGCCCATTCAGTCTTCTTGCCCAACTGATAACAGGGAAGACCCTCTATTCAGTTGCTACTGCCCTGATATTACACCGTCCTTTAGGGAACAGAACTGAGGTCCTGTCAGAGATCCTAGTCACTGACTCTCTGACCCAAATAAATTAAATTGCACTGCCTGAGACCTGGGGCTCTAGATGGGCAGCTTGAGTCAATATAGTCTACAGTCAATAGAAGATTCTCATTGATTTTAACAGTGTGCTGGAACTGTTCCTTGGCCCACAGTTTGGGCTTTGAAACAAATAAATGGAGTTGGAACATTGGATTTATTTTAAGTTGTAAAATTGGTGTTAAATATATTTGAGGTTAACCATATGTTAATGACATTAAAAGAAAGACTGAGTAAGTCAAATAAATGTAAATGATACTTCTTGGAAGCATTTAACCTGTCTGTAACTATGACAAGAAAGTGAAAATTCTCAAGACCACTTTTGGTTTCTGTATATAAATTAGTTTAACTTAATTGAAATGATTCAGAACTTGACTTTAGCATAGTTCACTGCTTTTACCTACAGTTTATTAAATTTTTGTATCTTCCATATTCTATGCATTTAGTTTTCCAGTAAGTGACCACAGTACAGTAGTTTCCCAGCAGTGATGTAATACTACAGAAATAGTCCAGACTGAGTTCACTATAAAAAGTATTATAATTTTGTCTTCATTTCTTGCCTTTCATTTATTTTTTCCTGCAGAAAAGGGTTCCAGACTGTTTTAAGTTTTTATAATAGGAATGTATACAGAATATTACCATTTCTAAGCTGATCCTATGCCTTACTCCTTTTGTGTGAGTGTGGAACCACCAGTATTCCTGCAGGTTTTTAAAGTAATTAGGCTTTCTGACTAATACAAACTCTTACTTTTTTCTGGTCTTTGTTTTTAATGAAGGCCTAGATAAAAACTAATTGCCTAGAACTCCCTGGGTTAGACACAGGGGCAACACTTTTTCTGTTCTTGCTCATTTCTTTCTCACCAAAAAATAATACACGGAGGAAGCTCAAGCCTCGGTGTTTGCTTGGAAACTGGCAGAAAACACTTGTGGTGTTACTTAGCACAGGGCTGTGTGGAGAATTTAAGCTAGAGGAATAACACATCTTTATTTTGCTGGAATTCTAGTTCACATTCTGTTGGACTCTGACTAAAGCACAGCAGTTATTAGTATTTATAAATCAGTATAGCACAGTTATCTCAATATTTTAAAGTGAAGTCGAATTCATTACTTCCTCTCACCCACAACCTGTCCTTCTCTTAACCACTCCCTCACATTGCACCCATATTTCTCTTCTATCAGACACTGAATTTTTCTTTTATTTTTACAAAGGATTGAGAAAATAATGTTTTTATTGTGAAAAATTATAAATAAACATATAACTGAGTCCTATTTATTGGAACACTTTCTCTGTGATGGGCAGAGACAGTCCTACCTAAGGCCAAGAAAATGCCTGCTTTGGCTCAAGACTTTATTGTAAGCCATTCTAAGCCAAGAACATTTTGAGGACCAGATCCAAGTCAGTATGGAGATGGCAGTGTATCATGTTTTGTCAAAGATGGAAACTTAACAATTTAATTCACTTCATAATTATATAGCGCATGTGTTCCATTTACCTTTTCAATGTATTAGGCTTCATTTTCATTTTAAAAGTATGCCTGTGGAAGAGGGAGGGAAGAGAGAAATCAGTTTTTAGAGACTGGCTTTACATTCTATTCCTGAAGATACATTTTTTATATCAATTATCAGCTTGTGACATTTTTATCATAGCTCCAGTCTTCCCAGCTCATAGCTCATTTTCCAAATTTGTTGGCACCAAAAAGTACCAAATTTCACATAAAAAAATAAAGGTGCATTTTTGCTGAGAGTATGCTAGTAATGATACATCATGCTGCTGAGTAGTTGCCATGTAGTTCTAAATAATTTTTGGAATAATTTTTGGAAATAATTTATTTGGAATGGAAGTGGACTTGTTCAGCTTTTTAAATGTTATTTTCTAATGGAAAAAAAATGTAGATAACTAAGAAAAAAGCTGATATATAGATCTCAGTATTAGATGATTGTCTTGGGCATAAGTATGAAGGTTTTAATAATTGCTCTTTTCCACTGCTGTCCTTCTGTCTCTGTATTATTGTGTGAATTTAGATTCATGTTAGGTTTCCGTCATTGTACCATGAATTGGGACTAAGTTCTGTGTTGGTTTTTGATGGGGAATCATAAGTCTTGTTTTGTGGCTCTGATCCAAAGCAGAAGTGAAAAAAAATGGCTTCTGGTTTTAGCTTACTTACTAAGACCACTGACACTGATACAGATCTGGAAATCTGATATAGGCTCATCTAATCCAGCTGTCTTTTTATCTGTAGAAATATTGGTAGGTGCACTTCTAACACAGTAAATTGAGGAAGTATTTCTATCTGCATGTATAAGCAATGTATACACTATACGTCATGCCTCGTCCTCCTCTTCCTGTCTTCTGGGATTTTTTTGGTTGGGAAGTAAAATGTTAGTTTTCCTATATTTCAGGATCTGGTAATCTCATAATCTGGACTTTATCCCAAGTGTTCCAAAAGATTTTCTATTCTTCTATTAATTATATTAATCAAATGTATCCAGGAATTGCATCCACATTTTATGTCTCAGTGAATACTAAATGAAAATAAACCATATTTATCATATGACAACAATTAAAAAAAGTCTTACAATATTCTGTGTCCTTATTTGAGATGAACACCATATATATTTCAAAAACCTGTTTGTGGTATGAAAATAATGACCTCCATACTGAACCCTAGTATCTTTCCATTTTAAATGGTATCTTTTAGCTAGTTTCTGACCATCTGAGCAAGATGTATGCTAATTTTTGAGCTACCTATCCTAAAAGCTGTTTATGCAGTTCAATACCTTATTGTGGAAAGGACTCCACGGTGGCTGTATGAACAGTAACAAGACACTTTGTTCCTACTGCACAATTCTAATTCATTTTTTGAAGCCAAACAGTTTTTTCTGGTTGCTTTAGACCAGTTGTAGCATTCACAAAAATATTGATTTATATTAATGAGAATATTTTGTCCTGTCTCTTCCCAACATGTGACTCTGTACCAGCATGAAGGCTTTTATGTCACTTTTTAAATATCTTTTGGACGCCAGATGCAGGTAGAGATACTGTTTCTGGGATAACTTTTTATATCAAATAATAGAACACATTGTATAATTCCACATGGTTTACCCATGAAAACAACCTTAGCATGTTTCATGAACTAACTATGCTTTGTGTCAAATTGTTGAATTATAGTTAATGAAGTGCTAGCATGTGCTAACTACAATTAAGTACGTAAGCAAAGGCAACTGATTAATACCTTTTAAATTACTTTTTAAGGTTAGTTATGTTACCTTTAGGCCTCTAAAAATCATGAGAATAATCTATTTTACAGTATTGTTGGGTCCCCTTTCCCATTTGTATCCAGAAATGAAAGAACATAGCAACATGGCATTTTGCAAGTTATCTAACTGGCTGTGAAGTTCTTAGTTAAGGTTTTCTTAGACTTCTGGAAAGTTTTTAGGTCATTATTGTAATAAAATAAGTAATTCATTACATTATTTGGGGGGAAAAAAAACTGTAATAGTTTCTTTAGCAGAAACTGTCCTAACCACTGGAAAATAATTTAAGATTGTGAAAAGTTAACATTTATCTCAGTGCAGGGTTACATGAAACCTCTTTCACAAGATTGGCCAGTTGACCTTTGCTGAAAATACAAGGAGTCTGTGCTCTATTTGCCTTTCATAGATAAAACTTCAGTGACCTGCTCTTGGATACTTCATTGTGGAGTATAGTTGACAGTTGTTTTATATATAGAGGTAGATAAATATATTAATACTCAAAAGGAGGGTTTTCCTTCAACCCAGTTGATCTGGGATGAAAAAAAAATTGCCTTAAGTCAAGAATAATGACAACTTTCAGCAGTTTATGCAAACCACTGGTGTGAAGCCAATGTTAACTCAACAGAACAAGACATGTTTTTCATATTCTGCTAGCATTTCCTAGCTCTTCAGTTTCTGGTTGGAAAGAAAGGTTACACAGTAAGTCATGCCCAGTCTGCTTTATTTTTCTTTTCACCAGTTAAACTGGAATATTTCTTCTTTTAATATCCAAATTAATATTTTCTAAAAATAACCTTATTGCTATTTGAATTTGGCTTTTATGCACATGGGATGTATTGAGGACATCCCAACTGGTGCATTTTTACTTTCTATTAACAGAAGAAAAGTGAGTACAGGTATTCTAAGAAAATTTTCAGTTCATCTCCCTTCCTCTTAAATTGCTTGGCAAAATTCTTCTGACTTTGGTGGAAAGAAGAATGTGAATAAAAAGAGAACTTTTGAAATACAAGAACTATAGCACATCACTGAAACAAATGTATTCCTATTTGCATTTTATCATTAATATGACAATAGCTTTACAATTATCATTCTGATAGCCCAAAAGGTGAAGACTCTACCAGAACACTCATTCATTCACTTTGACATATTTATGAAATATCATATTTCAGTGTAACTCTGTACAAATTAATAAGCATTAAGGTGGTGCAACTTTAACAGAAAATGATGTATTCTTATCAGAAGCTCTCAAATTATTATATTTGTACTTTAAGTCTTTCTCTAGAGAATTATAAATGAGTTGTTTGACTGTGTATTAAGCAAAGAAATAGAGTATTTTTGTTTCATGACACTTAGCTAGGGCATCTGGTTGTCCATACTAATCTTGTTACTGTTTGTCTGTACCTTACTATGGGTGGTTGGTAGAGTCTTTGCTCTCAGAAATAGAATTTGAACTATATCATTAGGATTCAACAAACAGAAATAGCATTATCCTTGGCTCCAAAAATGACCTTCCTGTGAATAGAAGGATTTCTTACTCAAATGTTGGTGATGACCAGGAACCACAAAATGAAGAGCCAAATCTCCAGCAAATCTGCAGGACACCCTCTAATACAAATAGAAGCAACCACAATTAGTAGGGTAAATAACACATACTAGAGAGCGCACGGTTGCCTGATTTCAACAAACACCAGCCTTTATGTTTAATGTCTTGCTCTGACCCATGTTTCAGCTAGTAGCAAATCAGTTATAAACAACAGAGATGTATTCTAAGCAATATTTAAAAAGGCAAAGTGGGGTCCCAACTGTGAAGTTGTCAAATAAAAAAAAAATATGATAAATCATCTGAGAAAAACCCTGGAGCGAGCTCCTGGTCCTGGTACCAGTCAGTGGCAAGACTCCCATTTACTTCAGCAGAGTATGATTTTACCCCTGCTTTTAGGCCTGCCTAATGGGACACAACTTTCAGTTGTCATAGCAAAGGTCACATAAAATTTCTTTAGCAAGTGCTGTTTTCTGTGTGAATCATTTCCTTTCTGGTCATGTAGAAGAGATCATGTGGAGTATTCAGAGTTCTCCTCTTAGCCGATACGAATTTGCTTTTGGTAGGAGAGTACTTTCTTGGGGAGCCCTGGAATGCTTCACATTTGTTGGAAGAAATTCCTATCTCCAAATTATTTCATTCACATTCCAGTCCTTTTGCCAAACTTATGTTTTATTTGGAAATGGTATAAGCAGAAATTCTGAGGAATTTTAAAGCTGCTGCCTCACAACCAAATCTCCCTCTCACCTCACTGGACTCAGGCGACCACTGCCTCCTGTACAAAATCCTCCATTTCTTCCAAGATTTCTGGAAACACAGAAAGCCAGACAAAGCAGGCAGCTGCCAACCACAAAAACATTCTGAGACCTTTCCATAAGCAATAGCAGATTTTCAAAGACAATTCCAACACAGCTTATGTAAAGGATTCTGGGAACATCTTTTGCGTACTCCCTCTTTCAGTAGTTTTGTCTCGCTTTTCTTTTTGTTACACAAACTTTGCATTTACAGACCTTCCTTTCATAGCTCTGTTTCCTTAGTTCACTTTTATATCTTTGTTCTCTTACTGATTGTATTATTTTGCATTCATCTTTACTTCTTTAGTACTTTTGTTCCTCTTTCTGACTTTTTTGCTTTGTGATTGATCTCTGTCAGGCCAGTGTCAGTCATAGCGAAAGCCTAGGAAAGCTTCAGCCTTCAGATACGGAAACTGACTGGATTAAGACAGAAATAAAATATCAGGAATTTTATCTAGAATGTAGAAAGAATTCTTTTTATAGCAACAAGTGAAAAAAAAGATTTCCTTACAGAAGTAGTATACGCCCATTGGGACAATGCCTGATTTTAATAAGGACTTCAAAAGAGAATGTGATTATTTTAAATTATGATTTATGCCTTTGATGTCAAAATGAAACACAATTATATTTTATTTTGCTGAAGCAAACTTTACAAAGGTTTATTTTTACTTTCTTTTTATGCCTGTGATAATGCTCTATGGCTAAACTGAACTGTTTTGGCATGTGAAGGATTTATTCATGCTCTGAGTGGATCTGTTTGGTTCTCATTAAGTTAATTTAATCATTAGGTATTATAAGATGCTATATCTCAGTTTCAAGGTATCTCCCTTTTCACAGCCTCGAAAGTCAACATCCCCACAAACTTGGTTGGCTGATCTTCTTTGTCAGTTCATCCAGTAGACCCTTTTAAAAAGAATAGCCTGAGAAAAACCTTCTGTAGATAGCCAGCCAGTCAAAGGATGGATGTTTCACTAGCCTCTTGCTTGTTTCTGAAGATAACTAGGGAACTCACTCATTCAAAATCAAGATGCATGTTACGGGACATGAAGAGGCCCCATAACAATGCTTTCTTATAATCTAGTAAGCTCACTTAGCTTGCTTCTCTCTGTTTATCTCTAATGCTTTTAAGGGTGATTTTGCACAGTTTTCAACTCAGCATGTGCTGAAAGATAAAATGCCTGGACCAACTTCCTATTAAGAACATAAATCGTCTGGAAAAGAGAGAATACAGCTATTCCCCTACTCTTAAACCAGGGGTTATTCCATCCATTAAAATCTCTCACACAGGCAATGCGTGATCCAGTAGAATGAGCTCCAAGCACTGGATTGTTTTAATCCTCAAGTTGCTTAATATGACTGAATAAAAGCATGCTAAACAGGGATCAAAACATACTAAAAATACCTTCTGTTTTTTAGGAAAGAAAACCCTAAAGTTTTTGTAACCAAAACCATCTTTTCTAGCTTCGCTTACAGTCTATTTTCAAAAGCTTCATCTTTAGCAGTTTCAGGTGTTGTCTTCTACTACAGTCACACATCTAACAGTACCTCCCCTGAAAGGATCCCCATCTCAGGACTGAACTGAAAGGCAGACTTTCTAATGGCTGGTTAGCTATAGCTTTAATGCATGTGTTGGGATACGAAACACTCCTTGTGATTCACAGGGTTTATTGCTATCTACTGAAAGGTACTTTCTCTCTAATGCTTGAAGTGTAAGCTCTTTACATGGCATAGGCAGCTGAAATGGGAACTGTGCTATTATCCTTAGGAGACAGAGGGAGGGGTGCTGGAAAGCAAGGGCACACTCTAGTTTATATAGTTTCACTGCAACCCTGGATAAGGAAGAGGATCACAGAGTCACTCAGGTGGGAAGGGACCTCAGCAGGTCTCTAGTGCAACCTTCTGCCCAAAGCAGGGCAAGCTCTGGGATCACCCCAGCTTCTCAGGACTTTGTCCAGGCAGGTCTTGAAGACCTCCAAGAATGGAGCCTGCACAGCCTCTCTGGGCAACCTGCTCCGCTGCCTGCCTGTCCTCATGAGGAATATTTTTTTCCCTCATCTCCAAGGTATATAACCCCTTGTTGTTATCCAGGTAGTTTAAAATAATGCTTGAGTAATAGCACGTAAAGATAAAGTGGGGAAAAAAAAGAGCAATTATTCATAATCCTCCACTCCGCAAAATTACAAATGTTTATAACAGACATTGCCAGGAGCTTGTCAGAAAATAAGGCCATTAGAGACCATCCACTACAATCCTCAGGAATGGTCCTTCTACTGTAATTTCTGATGGCTGCCTTTCTTTGGGGAGACTTTTGAGACTTCATACAGTCTCTCTCCTCTTTGAAGTCTCACAGCAGGTCTAGATATATCTAACCTTTCACTTTGAAACTAATTTAATTTCAGGAAAGTAAGCATTGTTTTTTTTGTCTCTGTTAATTTAAATACCTGGGCTGGACTGGCTAGTGAGTAGCTCCTTGTTTCAGAGCTCCTATCTCCTTTAGTGATTCATTGGCAAGCTTCAGTATTACACTGGACCTCGTATTCTATTATGAATCTCTGTTTTGATAAACATACCTGAGGTAATCAGCTAAACAGGAAAAGTGGATCATTCCTGGCCTCTTCCCTGAGATTAGATATAATGGTAACTGAGCTCTTCAGAGTAATTGATTTGCAGCCCCTTTCTCTGATATATATTATAATCAAAATAGTAGTTTCCAAAGAAGCACTGAGGATATGATATTTCTACAACCATTAATATTCTATGGATTAATATGTTTAGTAATGTATTCATTGTTATTTCACAGATATTAACTTTTAGGGACCCATTCTACTAGTAACTTTGTGTTTCATAGAAAAGAGCTCATATCTGTAAATATGCTTTCCAACAGTTTGTATCTAGGCTGTCTCAACTGTAAATATGAGCCTGCAAGTATAACATAGAAATAGTGATTATTGTTAATATAATATTATTTTATTCTGTAAAAAATATTTTATTTCTGAAACAACTTAACATAAACAGAACAGTATTTCACACCAGAAAAATAAGTGTAAGGAGAAAATTATATGACTACATTTAAAGAGTCTGTGTGAGTCCACAGTAATATAAGAAAACTGATTTTTATAAAGCTGACAAACTGCAGAAAAATCAGTAATTATACTAAGATATTATTCTGTCAGCATTTCCATCATAAATTTTAACTTTCTAGCTTTTATAGATTGTATATAAAGACTCACTGACAGTCAAACTGATTTTAGGCTCTTCACCACATGAGTGTAACATAATGGAATTGTCTTTGGTTTTGGCAGTTTTAAAGAATCATACCCTAAATATATCTTCATATTTAAAATGAATCCCAACATAGCTCTGTTTTTGTGAACTTGCAAGTCAGAAGTTTCTTGTTAATTATTTTTATAGTGATTTCATCTGAAATCATTAGTCCAAACCTAAATACAGACAGGACTGAAAAACTACATTTGTGGGCTTTTGAAAAGTTGAGTTGTATTATGTGGATTGAATTGTGGTCCTCTCCTTCCTGAGGAAGTTAGTTTATAAGGAAGAGCTTGAAGACTTTTTTGTTGTTAATCAGCTTTACAAGTAGTTACTGACTGTAAAGGGATTAACAGATGTGAGACTTTTCTTTCTGGATGTTACTAACCAGTGGATGTGTTTATTTCTGCTCTTTGGGAAATCTGACATACTGAAAAAAAAAGGTATTTGCGCTGTTTCGGAATGAGGGTGTAGTCTTTCAAATAGGTAAATCTGGAGAAAATATAAGTTTTCAAAAATGGAAACATTTTGTTCTGGTATAAGACAAGGCCAGAAGCTCAAGCTTGGTGGCTTTCAGCTCTTCATCAGTCTGTATGAGAGGAAGACCAGAGCCTAGAAGCTCTGAGAGTCAAGCTGAGCTAGGAGTTTTGGAGCTCCCATCTCTTTAAAGGCCAGCTTGGGAGTTTGGGGAAAATATTTGGCTCTAATTAGGATCTCAAATGCTGGTCTCCAAATCTAAAAGTCCTGAGTCCTTCCCGTCTCATAGGGAAATTCTCAGCCTTCTCTCTGGGTGGTTCAAATCCAGATTCTAGAGAAAGTATGTTCCTCTTTATCCTAAAAGTTCCCAAAGTGTTTTCCAAAACTACATCCCGTTTCTACAAAATAAAAGGAAAATTCCATATGGCCCAGTGCTGGATAAGACTGAAAGAAATGGTATTGAAGCTGATGGAAATGTTCACGCTGGCAATATTCAGCAAGACTGAGTGGTATTATTAGGATAATGGTAATATTCATTTTTTGGAAAAAGAGTTTTTTTAAAAGTACTTAGATTGAACAGCTTTCCACCTTCTGTTAGATTTAAGTTTAATATCCTAAAATAATGAAAGTTCATTTAAAATAATCTTTAAAGCAGATTGGCCACATTTTAAGTTAGTCACACTATACATCTCCACTGACATAAATATAATAGCTTCAGTTTTACACTTGCGTAAAAGAAACTTAAACTCAGCTCTTTTTTTTTAATAAGTATTGACAAATTCTATGATCCACAGGGGGAAGAAAAAAAAGAGGAATGTGTATTTTTATCACAATAGTTTTGGTATCTTATTTGCAAGTAAAGTTTATGCCTTTATTCACATTATTTTTAGGTATCACCTTTGTCAATCACGTCTACATTTCCATTGCTGACAAACCGAAAATATAACACTGATTATTATTTTCTTTTCTCTCAGGAAGACAGAAAACCCAGAAAAAACCCACATTCTTAGAATCGCAGTCTTTGTCCCAAAGGCAGCAAACGCCTCTGACACCTCCTTCCACTCTTCCTGCCAACTTCACTCTAGAGAGCTAGCTGTGAGGATAGAATTGACAAGACTCCAGCTATTTTATGCATACAGTAGTTTGGTCCTTTAAAATTTGAATTATGGACCACATTGCTTTCTCCTGGAAAATCTCTCAGAAAGGGAAAAGGTATTCCAATGACAACGTGAGTGTGAATTTATGTGAAGGCTAAGAGGACCCAAAAGTATTCATTTTGATTTTATTGTCAGAACTATCCATAGAGAACTAACCACTTCATTAGTATGTCCCTGGATCTTGGCATTGGGGTAAAGAGCTGAAGTTTCATTCTTCTGGACATCATGTTACTCACTTAGCCCTCTCATCATTGCTAAATACAATTTCTACTCAACACAACCAGATCCAATGCAGTCACCTTATTTTACAGGTAGTCTTCCACTAAAATCAATAGCATTAACTATGGAATAAAAAGTGCTTAGAGAGATTAATACCAGAATTTGTCCAAGAAAATGTCTGAATCACAGGGGAAGAATTAATGCGGCAGTATTTCCATTAGTATTGTGGTCAATTTGCTGATTCCACTGACTACTCAGCATTTGTTCTCTTCCTCTCCTAGACCTGACTTGCCCCAGCAAACACTTCTAGAGTGCCAAACCAGTGATGGTTGCTACAATATTTTCTCATCTGCTCCTGTTTCAGAGGTTGGAGGCCTTTATGTGTAATTGTCCCTTGCTTTATTCCTCTTCCAGAGCTAGCAGAGAGGGGTGCCTACACAGGTCTGAAATAAAGCTAAGGGCAGGAGAGAACCATTCTCCAATTCCTGCGATAGATGTAAGGGAGGAACTGGATAACCAGTTAAATAGCAATTTGCCAGCTTCAGAATCATCAAAGAATTCTGATTATAGTGAGGAGAGCAACCAAGTACTTCTGGCTTTCAGGAGAGTGGAAAGTCTACTTTTATGCCAAAGCTAGCCCATAAATGTCTGGCTCTGATCCCAGCTTTGTTGGCCCATTATGAGCACTTTTCTTTGACCTTTTTATTAATGTCAGTGTTGTTCCGAGCACACACATGTCTTAGATTCTCAAACAGCAAGAAAATTAAAAGGGATGGTTTTATAAGAATTGGATGCACAGTAGGTAGCACTGTCCTGAAGTACTACCTTGTCTGAAACGTGTGAGAAGAGAGAGGTCAGTTTCTGTGTTAACTATGGATCTTGTGTCTTAGGTGCCAAATAGACATGAAATAGATAAAAAAGGTTGTGGTCATAAGAAATCACAGCATACTTTGTAAATAGAAATTCTTGCTTTGTGATTATTTATGTCTGTATAATAGTCTTCTTTAAACAGGAAGTTTTGTTGTTTCTAGTGCTACTATATCTGTCTTGTGTCTCTCTCAGTCTACAAAAACAAGCCTATTGTGTTTCTTGGAAATTATTACATGTAAGATTCAGTGGTCTATTGAATAAACATGAATGCAATGACATTTAAAATTGAAGTGTTTACCTCATAAAAATATGAACATTAATATCAGAAAAAGGTTTTCGGCTCTTTTAAGAGGGTTTTTATATGTACAAAGAGGAATTGAGCTAGAAAGGTGAATGTTTAGATGTGTGTCAGATGAGCAAATTAATTCACTTCGGGATTTCTTGGCATCTGGGGAGGAGCCAACATGAATTATATAGCGAGCATGGATTAAATGAACATTGTAACACATAAAATATTCTATTTGTTTAATTCTTCATTCATTGGCCTGAGCCTTCAATAGATGGACAAGCAAAAAGGACCTCAGTCTTGGAAATTTTTTTATTGCAGAACAGGGTGACTCAGGGATTTGTAATGGATAGAGTTCAAGCCATTTACTCAAATCTGGACCATGCTGGTAGTGATCACAAGTCAGTACTGGCTGCTGTGTGAGTGGTTGGGGTGCTGGGGGGGTATGTGTGCATGTGTGATAGGACTTGGTGGTTGGATACCAGCTGCTAGTGGACTATATAATGTATATCTATATGTATATCTCTATATAGATATACATATACATAATGTATATCTATATAATATAAAGTAACCTCACACAACCCGCTCCTCAGCAGTCTCAGCCAAAAGGCCAAACATAGAATGGGCACAGAGACAGAACTAAACTTTCCACCCCATGTAGCAGTTGCTTAAAACACACATTTCAGTAGGGCGGGTAGTGAGAACACCATTTTATTGCCGCTGTCCGTGCTGTACTGATTCTGTGGAAAAACTGAAGAATGGAGCTTGCAGCAGGGCCAGCCTGGTACTTCTCATAAACCTCTATTTTACATTCCACCATTGTACTTGCAGTTGGCTGGAAAATATTAATCACCATTCCACGCCTGCACCTTTCAGCATGGTTGACAAGGATTTCTCGTCTGAATGCAGCTTCAGAATTTGCTTTCCTTGGGACCCAGTCAGAGCTAGAATTAAATGCTCCTCAGGACGAGATGCCATCTTTTAGAGGAGAGATTAAATGAACTCTATTTTATTCAATGGCTTCTAACTTATCTGTTAAATGCTCAGCTGGAGATGGTTGTTGGCGATGGCAGGGCCATATGGTGCCCCCCTCCCCGACCAGGCCCAGAGGCTCAGCCAGAGTCCAGTGGCAGGCCTTGGAAGTCAGCCCAGCAGCAGGAACCCTGGCTTGAAGGCATCTGTGGGTGAAGAAGGGGCAGGCCCCTGTGGGGGCTTTTTCTAGCTCATTATTTCAAGACCACCAGCTACACTATATGTTGACCATGAGCCCAGGAAGCCAAACCCTGGGTGTCTGCAGATATTCAGTGTCCTGTCAGTGCCATGGGATTTCATGAAACAAATAATTTGGAGCATTGGAAGAGGTTTTGCTTTTGACTTTTTGTGTTCAATGGCTGCAAGAGTTACAAGCAATGAGGTTGTGTTTAGAGGACTTGTAACTTTTTCAGATGTTCTCAGGAGGAAATTCTACTCCACAAACAGTGCTGCTGTACATGTGCATTGAGGACGTATAAAATCATTTTCATTTCCTGAACATTTGGTGTTAGCCAGCAAAACCCATGGAGTTTCTTGGTAAACGCCAATCTATGTTTTACACCTCCAGCAATGTAATCCTCAGGACTCTTGCAAGATGCAAACTCTCTTGGCCTAGAGATTTTGGGCAATATAAAGTTTTGGTCAAAATAATGAACCAAATGGGAAAAGCTTTGTTACATAGTACAGAACACAGTGCTCCAGATGGAGATAGTTAGGAAACTATTACTAAGACTTTGGTCTACATAACATATGCAAATCAATGGCAACTTTTCAGGCAGACTGGCATAGACTCCCTCAATTTTTTTTTTCCTTTGAATTAAGTTGACTCTTTTTCCCAACATGCTGGACGAACAGGTCAGACATGCCTTTCACAAAATTACTGCTTTCATATTGACCTTAACTTCAAAATGTATTTGGTTTTAAAAGAAATGCCTTCAACGGTAACAGAGGACACTATAAATTAAGCCTGCTAAGCTTTGACTATTAAGTCTTTCTAGTCAGTTCCCTTTATTCTCAAACAGAAATCAGCACAATGCTCCTTCTTCAATGGCCTCCTTTTCCCCTTGAATTCCCCAGATGGGATTTTTTTGTCTCCTTCTACAAATTTCAGGCAGAATATCTGCATATAGTTTTTCACCTGAACTGACCCTATAAGAATAATAAAAATATTAATTTCAAAAAAAACCCATGTATTATAATCTTCATATGTAAGGGGTGCCTAATATTCACTGTTTCTTCTTTTTTCTAACATTATTTTTCATTAGAAAGAGCACTACATGACAAACAGGAGTAGTGAGAGTCATACAGTGTTGAAGAAGTATATAATATGGTAATGATAGTTAAGCCTCAAAGTATGCGAAGTTTAATTTGGCTTAGATTAGCACCCTGAAGTTCTGGTCCCTATTAAGAGCTGCATTTTTAGACAAGAAGTTGGACCATGTACCTTACAGTAACAAACTGTCTGGTTAAAATTACAGCGTGTCCTGGTTCTTGTCACGCTGAAAATGTCACAGGATTAGTTTTCTATGTGTGGAATTCCTCCTTCGTGCTCCAGTGTGATCTTTGTAAAATAACTGGATGTGTATGCATGGAACAGGCAAGTATACAAAACCTGAATAAAAGGGGTTCATCACCCAGGGATGAACAACAATAACATCTACCCAAATGCTGTGAATTTATGTCATTGGGTACCTGTAGAATAGAATTGCCTCATCATTTCCAGGCAAAGGATAAATAGTAGTCCAGGGATGGTAAAACAGTGATGTAAAACCAAGCTTAGCATTCTGCAATCATGTTTTGAAAGACTGTGAAAGATCTGGCTTTCAAAGGTCACAAGGACAGCAAAATGTAACTGAAATAGCTTTTCTGAAACTGAACCTACCTGAAAATAGAACACTGTAGGTTGAAGAGACCTCCAGACACTTTGTACTCCAATCTGTCAATAAAGTAGTTACCATAACTACTGATTAACTGTTATAACTGTATAGTTGGTGATAAAAAGATGATATATGATGTTACTCTTATTGCCTGCTAGGTATCTCATGCTTAGAAATTATTCTACAGGTAAAGGTACTGATACTGAATTTGTGTAGATTTCTTTCTGAGGATGCCAGGTCATTCCCACACCTCTCTGAATCCAGACCTCTGAGCCTGTTCTTTTTCCAACAAGATGTACCGGTTCCTTATGAACTGCTTAGCTCTCTGAGCCACCTCAAAGAAGAACCGCCAACATGACAAGGCCCAGCCACACATCTTAGGGAGCCTACGGCCTCTCCACGCACTCAGCAATACTCTGTCACTCCTCAGCTGACCCCTGCCTAAGCAGGGCCTTCCTTGATGGCCCTTCCTGAACAAGCCTAGGCAGAAGCTATTGTGACTTTCCTGACCCTTCCCTGGCCATGGACCTCACCCTTCCCCTTCTGCTGCAAAGCCATGAACTACAAACAAGTACAGCCAGGGCTGCTAATATCTCTCTCATCCAGCCTGTGGGACTCTCTCTCCCTCTTTCTCTGCAATTCCTGCCTTTTCTGATCCATTTCCCATTGCCCATGTGGAAGGGAAAGCACCCAATTAGTCTTACGCTGCTTCACAGGCAACTGTCATCACATCTCTCCACTGCTGTCCACTGTAGGAGACAGTGCCAGAAGAGTCCCCCAGGCACTCTGGTTGTTCCTGATCTCTCTTAACCCACATCTCCATCCACATCAGACCCTATTATACAGGACACAGTCCTTCTGCATCGTCACTTGGAAGCCAAAGTCCTGCCTATTGGGCTACACAGGCAGGGGCTCACTGAAGGACTTCCCCTCTGCCACTAGAGCTGCAAACTCGATGTGTCCCAGCCCAACTAGGGTTGGTGGACACATCTCTGCCCAGGTGGCACAGCTTTGTTCTCAGTGTTTCCAGGGAGCCATCTGGCCTTCAGACCAAGACTGACATGGATGGCCAGCTCCTGATCTGGGCCCGTGGGCTTCCCTGGTCTTCCTCAGATGGCGGGCTGGGATTGCCACCCCCTGCCTGAGGCCAGATCTCCAAACAGCACACCTTTCTCACCAGATGTCACAGTGCATCCCAAACAGCACAGATCTCTCAGCCCTCCCGTGAAAAGACCCACTCCTGACAACCTCGGATCTTGTGGCCATGCCACATCAAGACTCTTTTCCACATGCTACTCCTGCCCCTGCCATCTGCAGCAAATACAGGCAAGGAAGCCTGTATCTCAAGCTTCTCCTTTTCTCATCCATCTGTGGCCAGGATACACGGGGAACCTGTGGTATTGACACATGCAGCCCTACAGAGGTATGGCTTGCCCAAACAAAGGTTTGTGCCCTTCCTGCAAGGCAGAGAACATGCATTGGGGTCCCCTCCTCTTTCTGGGCCCCTCTGCTGTGTATATTATCACATCTGTTCCCTATTGCCTCAGTAGGACTGCAGGAGAAGGAAAGGGCCAGGTGATTCGTGCCAGAAAATCTCCAGGTCTCTTCCTTGCCAGTGCCACAGCCACTGAATCAGGATCATCCAAAATAATTTCCAGGTTCTTGGTGGGAACACAAAAAGTACTTTTTATCTCTGCCCCAGGGCATTAGGCCATGCTCGTCCTTGGGAACTGTTTCCCCAGCTCTCCACAGCCCGTGTCCTCCTCACCATCGAGGTAACCATTGAAAAGAGACCCTGCATAGAGGAGAAGCTGAGAAACCTCCAAAACCCCAGACACAATGCTTGCCCCTGCTTCTAGGGCGACCAACAGGTCTGAGTTCACAACTATCTGGGAGACAGCCATTTGCGCCAGGAGCTGAAGCTGGAATTTTCCTGACAGGACAAACAGTCTCATTAGGAAGCTGAGCTAAGGCAAGTGGACACATGGTTGAGCTGTCTCGAGTCCTTTCTGGGGCAAGGGGAGAGCAGGGAGTGAGCCCCACCACTAGAGCTTGATAGCTGCAGCAGCAGCGGACATGAGTTGACCTCAGGCATAATCCACTTTTACCGTGAAAACTCTAAACTGAAGGTAAGACTTCCAGAAGTTAGCATAAATATGGCTATATGTAAACACCAATTTTACTTTACAAATCTTTTCTTTTTCCTTCCTTTCCCACACTATCTTGCTCTGAATTTGATCCCTGAGGATCTTTGCTCATCTCAGGTATCACAGTGAAAGTTGTAAAGAGCTGTCAAATATTTCCTGCTTTTGCTGCAGTATTTTACACACAAAAGATAAGCCTGCATCATTTTCTCTTGAATGTCTACCAACATGCAATCATAACTGGATTTAGGCTCCCAAATTACATGTGACTCTTATGAAATTTCCATTTTCTTTGCTATAATTTAAACACTTTTAATTGTATCATACATGTCATGAATACGTCTGTTGCTAAGTGAATTCTTTGACCTGAGGGGAAAGAAAATTATTTTTTATAGTCTCAGATGGTGGAAATGGCATGAGATTTTTAACACAGAACTCACCAATCTGAGCAATTCTAGGCTTAATTTACTTGCCTAAAAATAGGCCTTGCATATCTCTGTGAAGTACTCTAGTGCATTCTTCCTGGCCTTCAGCTGCTGCTCCAGAAGGGTTGGAGTCATCTGTAGCTTCTGTGTTATATCTGCTGCCCCATGACTTGGTTATGCTAGAACATCTCTCTATGTCTATATGTCTGCATTGTAGGCAACTAACTTAAGTTCCATATTTCTACTGATTTTCAGCCAGCAGATATCAAGCTGCGCATGAACTGTTAGGTACATGAAAAACTGAAATTACAATCAAGTACATGTTGTATTAAAGACTGAGAGAGTAAATCAAATGATTTTTTTCTTCTTTACAAGAGAGTGAGAAATGGAAGTTGTGTAGAGAGGGAAAGAGAAATTGCAATACATACACACACAATTCAAGGGAAAGAAAGAGGAATCTCAAAAGCTCAGCTAAATCTCTTCTTGCTTTTATTATCAAATGTATCTCATTCTATCAAGGTTATCCATGAAAAATGAGTCATAAAATAACATCTGATTTGTCTTGGGAAGGTGGGGTCTTCCTGTTGGAACTGTGAACTTCCTACCGGTCAAACAAAAGGGAGTGGAGTATCCTGAGCCAAAAAGCAAGACAGGAAGGGCCTGCCGAGATAGGATGAAACCGCAAATGGAAGATAATCTAGAGACTGATAGGAGAGGTAGTATTAGATAGTCTTTTACAGAGAAATTTAAAATGTTTGGCAGATTTTAATAAGCTTCAGATTTGTTCAACTTTTTTTAAGCTTTCATAATGCGTTCAGGTTTTGAAATGTTTGCTGAGCTATAGACCAGTTGTAAACAATGAAAGTGTCATATTTCTGTTTCTTGAATGTACTTTGCAGTATTACAGCAGATCAAAATATATCAGCCACCTTTGGGGTTCAGCTGCAAATTTCTCCAAGGAGATTTAAATCCATTACTTCCTTGATATAGTGACCACTTCATACATGATTTCAGGTCTGATGGAAGTTACCAAAGCTGATGTGTTGACGAAAAATAAAAATCCTATTTTTTGAGTCTGCCTTTGTTCCACAGGTGTTTTCAAGTCTTTCTACTTTTTGTCATAATGAGGAAGCTTTTCTACACTCTCTTTTTGAGGAAGATTTCACTGACATAAAGCAAATAAAAAGCAACTCCAAACCATGAAATATTTTTTGCTGTATCTAAGAGAAATCAGTAAATACTGTTCAGCCAATATTTGAAATAATGCAGTCTAGCTGTCCTGTAGTAAAAATTGTAATTTCGTAACACATAACACTGTGTTCATTTCTCACCTTATCTGTGGACACACATTTCAGTCCACGAGTTTCTTCCTTGCCAGGTAAACTTCAAAAATATCATTGCTTAGGGCCCTTTCCACTTTCAGAAGAATATGGATTGGGAAATGTCGACAGAGAAAGAGGAGAGATTAGGCAAGCAGAAAGTTCTAGTTTGATTAAATGAATCCTGTCTTCCCAAAACAAATTAAAACTCTGAAATTGATATGCTCATCCTTCCATATTGTTGCAGTAACAAGAACAATTGTTCTTAATTCATCTTGGATATACATGATCCATAACCTGTAAGTGTGTATTTATAGAGGAGAAAATTTATAAAGAGGTATCCTGGAATATAACAGAAAACAGGAATAAGAAAATCTTTAGACTAATATTCTGTATCAATCCTTTTGGACAGTAAAATCCAGGGTAGCTTGTAGCTCACAAGCTGGATCTAACCATTGATAGTCTGTAAAATTTGTAACCCCTTCTGGTTTCACAGGAAGAGGACTGTACAAGAGGCAGACTTAGGGCTGTGTGTAGACTTTGAGAAGTAAATTGGCCAGTGCACACAGCAAGTACTGCTAGTGGGGAAAAGTGGCCTAATAGGATACAAGTGCATGGTTTGAGTTTGAGTCACCTTCACAGCTGATGAGAGGCTGGTGAGTTGGTTACCTATTAAGGGGGGGTGGAGGGGGTATGTAGGGGATGGTAATTCTTGGTGACCTCAATAGGAAGGGAGTAAATCAGTGCTATAGAAAGAAAGGGTTTTGAAGAGCAGAAATAGCATAAGGGTTTTTTTTTTTTTCCCCCAGCTCCTTTTCTTTGCTAATTGCTGAAACAGGACTGCCTACTAATTTCTTTCATCTCGTGTGAATAGTGCAGCTCTGGCTAACATGCCTTTGGGAATGGGGAAAAGGAGAAATGAGAACATTATTTATCTTTATGAGGTCCCTGACCATCTCTCTTTTTGTGTCCTGCTTCCTTTTCCTACAATGGGCTTTTGAAAGGAGAAAGCAAAAGCCTTTGATGGGCTCTTCTCTGACTTGCTCTCTGCACCCTAGCCTGCAGCAATGCTGGGGCTCCCCAAGGAAGTGTGCTGGAAGCATGGGCATGATCCTTCCCTGCCACTTGTGCTTTGGGCAGCATTTTTGCCCCCATAGCTGATAAAACCTTCTTTTCTTGGACTGGGCAAGTTAGGCCAGAGGACACAGGGACAGAAACTGTGGAAGCTGCCCACAACTGAGACCAGCAGTAGGCAGGGTCCCTTTTCCCTCACCCCATTCTTGGGACAAGGCTGCAGCATGGGTGTGAGGCATGCCCAGCAGCACGGGGTCTGTGGGGCATGCTGAGCATGGGGGCTCCTGCAGTGCTTGCGGCGGCCAGGGAAGGAAGAAGACTGATCTGTCTGCTCTTTCGCCTAAGCCTGGCCCTCCTAAGAAGCTACAAGAACCTCGCCAAGTCCTATTTCTGATCTGCTGTTAAATATTTAACCATTAGACCCTAGGAGTACCTAAATAATGGTGATCTTGCCTGCTTATTTATTACAAGTGCCAAGCTACATTTATTATGTTTTGGAGCGGGAGATGTTCACATCATGGGCAATTAGAAATTTGGCTTTCAAACTCAACAGGAGCTAAGTGCCTAACCGTGCTACAAGCCACTGAATTCATCTCCCTAAATGTTTGTGACTTACTAAATTGTTCTAGCTTTGAGATGATAGAACTAGGGGTATGACACAAAGAGTCTTGTATATACAGAGAAATTTCTACCATTTCTACAATGATTTACACCTCCCTTAAAACTGATCCAACAAAAGGGTGGAAACTTTGCTTACCAAGGAGCTGACCAATTTATTCTGCGTAAATTCTTCTAAAGTGCTAAACATGCTCACACTGAAATGAAATAATATTTTTATTCTGAGAAATGGGATCTGGAGTTGAGGAAAGTCATTTACAAGATATGACTGGCTGAACAGTTTGATTGCTTTTCCTCAGTTGCTGCAATTTACAGCCTGGCACAGAAACTTGTATAGACAGTTGTAGCTGTTCATGTTAGTGCACAGTGAACTGAGATGACTGAAGAGCAAGCCCATATCCCCCTTTGCTACAGGATGAGAGTGACCTCTGGCAGAGATGTGAAGTTGATGCATTAATCACACCACCAAGAAGTGCCAAAGTTCATTTGTTAATGCCTGAGGGGCCGTCTTCAGATTGGGTTTCATATATCCTACATAATTTACAAACACAGAAAAAACAGACAGTCCCTGTCTTGAAGAAATTATGATTTTAAATAGATGGTACAAAAAGCAAGGAGAAGAAATTTTACATCTGAGCAAAATGATAGTAATAATTTAATCTTAATGTCTTTATAGGGAAGGGGAGAGAGTGAAGAAATTATGAGAGGAGGGTTTGGAGCAAGCAATCAGTCAGCACGAGGGAGATAGCATCTAACAAAACCTGTACAAAATGCTGATGAAAACATTGCTATCCAAATGTCTCTTCTTTGGTTGCGTCAACTTCAATCCCTATCTGGCTCCACTGCAAAGTTACTGAACACAGTTCTTTGAAGCGAGTGAAGGAAAATCCAAATTTCAAAATATTTCTTCCAGTTAAATCTTTTGCAAGCTCTATTTCAAAATGCTATCACTTATTTTAAAGTATATTTTAAGCTGCATCTGCAGCAGCAAGCCCGACCATAGGTGAATGAACTAGTTAAGAGTTTAGACTAGTAATTCGAGCACTTCTCTTTTATTTGGAAGACCCAAAGTTGCTTTCTGGTTCTACTATAAACCCCGTGGGTGAGCTTTAAGAAATCACTTCCCTTCTCCGTGCCTTCATTACAGATAGGCAAACTAAATTTTTCAAAGCATCTTGGAATATAAGAATTACACTGGCGGAAAGGAGGTAAATATTGTTAGTAATTAAATACACAAAAGAGTGGTAGAAAGGGTGTTTTCTTAATTGCTGGATTGTTCTGTGAATCACCACTAGCCATTCTGGCTATCGCTATACTGCATATAGGAATGTTTTCTGACTCAAACTCTATATGCCCATGTTGCCTCACTAGGGGACAGGTTACTCAGAGTGCTGTGATCATTGTAACCTAAGGACAGCCAGTGCTTAAGCTCCCAATACATCCCATTTATGCTTGTGCCATGTCATGGCTGCGGAAAAGGCATTCGTAGCTGGCTTCTCTGTTTGACATCAGCTCTGACATCATGAGAAAGGAAAATGCAGCGTATGGACGCAGACGTCTGTTCTATATCTCAGATCAGCCTAACTCATTTTATGATCGCTTAGCTTTCTGTGATGTGATCATTTGCTGAGGTACAAGTCTGCTCCCTCCATAAACTAATGAGCAAAATCTTTATTTCAAGTGGTGATGTGCACTTTTAGAGCCATCAGTCCCAGATTGCATGTTTAAAGGTGATGAAATCATCTTGTGGGCACGTAGGGAGGTATTGTTCCAGATAGAAGAAAAAAAAAAAAGTAGTTTTATGAAATCAGTGAGAAATTATTAAAGATTTCACATGCAGAGTTTGTAACATTGAGGGACGTGGGGAGGCAGCAGTCACTGGCAGACATTTAATGTTCAAATGTTTTGCTGCTACAGTATCATTATTTCCAGTTATGTCAATGGAAATATGGTTTAAAATCATAGCAATATTACAATACTTCTGCTAGAATCAGAGCATGTTGTAAATAGAGGATTTAAGGTTTTAAAAAGTAAGTAATTTGAAAATACTGAAAATGTGAAAACAGAGGAAAGAGATTCCAGTCGTGTAGAATTATTCTAAACTTCCAGCTGAAGATAAACACAGATCCTGAGTTCTTTCTTCAGTCAAAAGCTTATCAGTTATAGTGGAAATATATTTAAAAAAAAAAATGGAGTAGACCAGTTATCCAAGTCAGTTGTAACCTTCTTTATGAACTTTGTTGGTATATACATCCAGCTATGTAAATCTGGGTTATAATTATTGCAGGATGGCAGTACATAATAATGGGTCACTCTATTTAGATATCTGACCGTATGTCTTGAGTAAGTCCTGTGATAACAAATGCTGATCTGCCACAGCGAGAGCGGCAGCACGCTCACAAAAGGAGTACGGTGGGCCAGATTGTGGGAGGTCATGGCTTTGTTTGTTTGCCGTCTTTGGATTGACTGTCCCAACTTTTCCTGCCTTGCTTTCTCTGCAGGTGAAACAGAGTTAATGTTTATCGTTAACAGCATGTCAACAAATATGTTATGGGGAAGTCCGAGTGTGTCAGTCAAGGCTGGGGGCGTCGGTGTGCTGCAAGGTTTCAAACACGGCACCCTCATTCTAAATGTCTCTTTTCCGTATGAAACGCCTCGAGATCTGTGGAGGGAAAAGGGAGCATCGTAATGCTGTGAATTCCTTAAAGTGACTTGGTGGCCATTAGCTTTGCAGAAAAGCAGTGACAAAGAACTCAGAAAAGCAACTACAAAGCAATTACAAATATTCCTATGTGCCTGTGTTGCCTGCATCTGCTTCCTTAACAAATAAGAAGGTTGAACATGAGCCCTGAAAAAGAGCAGGTTTTTTTCTCCTCCTCCCCCCCTCACCCCTCCCTCTTCTGAGGTACAGTGTCAGGCTTTCTCTCTCCACCGAAAGGACCATGTGGTAAAGTGCTTGCTTTAGAGACACTGGCCTTTTCTTCTTGTGGAAAAAAAGGAGCTCCTGTTTTATGGTGGCCTGGAGGCTGAAGAACCGCCCGCTGCCAGAGCTGCTGCTCTAATGGTTTCAGCAATCAGCCCGGCTCCAGCTGAGAGGCAAAGTGGTCAGGCCCCTGCTCACCCTCTGTTTATTCTGCAGCCCAGAGCAGTTTCTCCCTTGTCCGCCTGCCCACCCACCCCTTGCTCCTGATTTGCTCTAAAAGACTGAAAAGCAGTATCAGCAGAAAAATCATTGGGAAGAGCAGGTCATGCGCCCTGGCAAAACGATGTGCTCGGTTTCTCTCTTGAAGAATGAGCCTTTACTTCACTTTTCCTTCCAGATGCTGGGAAAATGTCAAGATTAGATGAGTCACGCTGCAAATTGCATCGGAGTGAAAACTTGTTTTCATTTGGTGTTTAAGACTGTAGGAAAAAGTTAATGCTGACCCCAGTATTTAATCAGAAAGAGCTTTTAATGTTTCAGCAGATCTTGATGAATTAATTGCTGACATCTGGTATATCACAGAAACTGGTATTAAAGCACTTGAAAATTTTTTCTGACAAGATGAGCCTTGTAGCCTATCTTAGAGAGTAAGGGCCAGGTAGGCCTTTAGGATTGCACATTAGTTCTTACCAACACTATCTGTTACTCTGCTATTGTGCCCGTTAAGCTTATCGAAAAGACTATTGCCAGCTGACTGTCACGTTTCAGCAAAGGTACTAAGCTGCTACTAAGTCTGTCATGTTTGCTTGAAAAGATAGTTTCACACTGAGGCCCAGTGTTCAAAAATGAGTGAATAAACACTAATGCACTAACTCTTTTTCACCTGTAATCAGAATATGATGTTCGCTGATTCATGTGTCAGGAGTTTTCACATTATTTTATATATAATATAATAGTTTATAGATTTATATAATTTAAGTATTTTATCTCTTTGCAAGCATGTACAAATGCTGGAAAATCTTGTCTGTTTTGTTTAAGGGTCCAGTCTCTGTTACTATGAGAGACTAACATTTAGGAACTGTACAGGTGGGATTTACAAGAAGATTTCAAACTCTCATTCACTTTCTATCCAGGGATTCTTTCTCATAAGTGACACGAGCAGCTTTGGAAATCTCCTAATTAGCTACCTAAAACCAAAATCAAAGTAAGCATCTGTTTCTGGAATGTGTAGCCAATTCGATCTTTAGTGTTGACAATTTTCTTCTTTGAGTTGGCTGAAAGCTATTCTATGTCTATCACTTGTTAAGCTGGGAAGTACCATGCTGGCAGACCTTAACTGCTCTACTGTGAAGACTGGGAAATGTTTTTAAGTAGCTGCATGTGTTATTTTTTATATACACTGAAAGCCCTTTTATTTGTAAGACCTCCACAAAAATTAAATATCATTCAATTCCCAGTTCAAGCTTGCATGTAGTACTTGAAGACTAATTGTTGGTCATTTACATGGTGTTGATGGGATCCGTTCATTCAGGTTGGGTTTTTTATCTGTTTTCTATCTTCAGGAGGATACACATCACAAATAAGAAAATGGCCTGAGAAGAAACAAGGAAGAGGTCAAATGCTAAAAGCAATGCCTATTATGGAAAATTATCAGCTATATAACACCTTTTATTTCTGTCTGTGGCACAAAAGCCTGGCCCAAAGAATCGTACTGAAAAAAAGAATTTTTACAGAATGTTTTGGCTAGGTACAAAATGAAATAAATTTTTGGCTGGTTTTTGCCTTCTTTTGTTGTAATGTTGAATGCCAGTGCAGTCTAAATTGCAAAGGATGCACTCAGTTCTGCATCCTACACCACGGTGTGTTAGGATTGGTAAAGTGGTTTAAAAGAAATTCTAATAACCATATGAAGATGCTACTGATTCACTGCTGGAGTTGTGATCAGCATTATGGTTCAGAGCTTTCCCCTGCAGCACAATATACACTCCCTGTTAATTTTTTTTCCAAATAAATTGTTCAGTGTTTTGTAAAAACTGAATGCCAGGTTCATACTTGCCATATTTTCTTTTTGTTCCTTTTTCTACCCATCTGTCCTCAATGACAATATGAAAAAAAGGGGGCGGGGGGGAGATGCAGAATGGAGTACAACCTCCCAAACAGAACAGGTGCAGTTCAGAAGCTATAAATCCACACATGTTTTTATCCTGAACATTGAAAAATAGAGGGATTCATATTTTTTAATTGTACTTTCATGTTACATTTCCATACTTTTATTTCTGAAAGTTTCTGAAAACAAATTAGCTATTTTCCAACTATCTCTTCTTATCTTTATGTCCTGTTCAGTCCAGACAGAGAGCAAAAAACATTTTTCTTTCTTCCTCCTCCTCCTCTGAAAGGGAGGATTAAGCTGGCAAGTTTCTATGCAAAAGAAGCTACTTTTTTCTCCAGTGTTTCTCATTTGGGCACTCATTATTCAAGTGTGATTGTATATACTTCCCTGCTCTATTGTGTACCAGATTTACTTGTTGGCAATGGACCTGAACTTCTGTTCTGTTGCTCCTGTGCATTAATGCTTGTGCCCTTGTTACGTGACAGAAGTCTGGACACCAGCTAGTTTAATGCCCTGTTAACCTGAAGAAATTAACTGGAATTTATTGCCTTAGGTTAATCCCTCTGATTTTCACCTTCCTTTTTGGATAAAATGCATTTCACTGTGTGAAATACATGTCTGATTCAGTAGTGGTTACGTTAACAACAGCAGGATCCTGCTTGGGGACAAGGCTGGGGATGTAATACCCTTGTAGCTCCAGATATTTTGTGTTGGTAATTGTGCATATACTTTCTGCCTGCTGTTTTGATCCTGCTGTTGCTATTGTTTGCTGGAGACTCATGCTGCTGCATCCTGCCTCGCTGCCCAGCCTAAATTCCACTGTACCCACCCCACAGGCCTTTTGTGTGATGCCAAGCTAGCAAAAATGCTGGCATCTGATTTACTGGTGTTCTTTTGTTGCCTGAGGGAGGTATGCGGGAAAGGCAGTTCACCACAATCACAACTGAGACTTGGCACACACTGCACAACAGTTTCCACTAGAGTCCTCTCTGGCTGAAAGATGATTTTGCTTCAGGTGCACACACACACACTTTCTGTGTTTGCCATTGAGTTTTATTTGCCAGAACAGCAAAGGAATGCAGCTGTTAGGATTTTATGCTATGGTTTTCACACTCCAAGTGGCATGCTGTATTAATGCATTATCTGTATTACAGTAGTCCCTCAAGGCCCTCACCAACATCTGAATCCTATTGTTCTCGGCACTATGCAAACACATAGTCAGAAGCAGACCCCAGCACAGAGAAACTTATGGCCATTTACACTGCCTGAATGAGAATTTAGGAGGACCTCAGTGCCCAAGTCTCCAAGAATAGTTGAAACCATCCTATTTTCAAGCATCATCCTACTCCTGAAAGCATATAAACCAAACAGAAGTCACAAAGAGCCATCTAAAACAAACAAGACACCACCCATGCCTTCCACATGCCCAGAAGTATCCTGAATCAATAGACAGGAGAAAGCCAGACATTGCTTCAGTGGTTCAAAAACAGGCACCTTGAATAGCCCGGAATGTTGGTCATGGTTGACCCCAGCTTGCTGCAGCAGAAGGTGTGCAGGTCTGGTGGTGCTCACCTTCTCAGCCTGGAGGGCTTTGAACCCACAGCACTCGTATGCTGAGATAATCCTTGCTCCAGCCTCTGGTGTTTTCCCCAGTACAACCCTCCCTTTGAGCCACAGGGCAGCCAGGGACACAAAAATTTGTTTAGTAGGCAGGTGATCTAGCATGTGAAAAGAAGTAGGGTTTGCTTCCTGTTTCTGTGGCTGCAAATACATTTGACATGAGAAAAACATTGGACAAAAACAGAACTAAGGCAGGGAGAAGAGACTGCAACTTCAGCTACACCAATCTGAGCTAAGAGGGGTCTTGGTCTGGAGATGACAGAAAGGTCCTTCCAGCCTGCAAACTGTTCTAGGCAGACAAGTACTCAGTTTCAACACAAGCAATATACAGTAAAAAAGAACAGCAAAAGATCTGGAATAGGGAACAGGACAAAGGGAGAAGTTGTTAGTTCTGGTTGCAGTCATACGTCTTGTGAGTCATTAAGCGCCCTTGCTGAAGAGATTTCCTTCTCAAACTCCTTGTTACTGCTTCTCTTCCTCGCCAAGGGTTGCAGTCCTTTCTGTGCTGCTGGCATAGCTGTTAGTGTAGTCACACCCAACGCCATTTCATCAAAATGGGGTGGGCTGGCAAAGATCTTCTCCTTAAGCTGTTCAAGCCAACCCAGTTTACTTTTGCTGAAACAGGTTGGGGGATGCTTGCATGAGAAGTGGAGACGGCAGATCAAAGAGGGCGGTAATTTCTGGCACGCTTAGAGACTGTAAATTTCAAATGTCTTCACTGTGAATGTTTTGTGTTACTCTCCTCATAACTATTAATATCAATGACATTTTTCTGTGTGATGCTTTCTCTTCCTGACTTATGCAAAACAAGGGAGGCCACACAGGACGACTTCAGTTTGAGATTTTCATTGTCTTATTTTCCCTTCCTTCTTTGTTCTTTCCGGATTTTTATTTTTCATTTTTAGGAGAGTGTTAAAGGATGATCATTGCTTTCTAAAGAACAGGTACTAACACTGACTTCTCAGAAGTGTGTGATCAGGTCCCTCAGATAACACCTGCTGTGCTAGCTGCCTTGATGTCTGCCTTTCTGATCCCTACCTCTGCTAGCAAACCTCTCTGTGGTTCTGAGGCCTTGGCAGAGTTAGCAGAGACTGATTTTTTCCATTTTTTACTTGGAGTATTATCATGCTGTTGTCAAACAGACAAATGGAGACCTGTTTCCACCTTTTGATTTAGGGAGATTAACGACAGGGCACAACCTGTTTCAGAGTTTGTTTTCTTTCCCATCTGTGGATTTTAAGAGCAATGAAACAGCTGCCTGGTCTGGCCAATGCAAAACCAAGTCTGTCACATAGCTGGAAGGCAAAAATGGGTTCCCTTGACTCTGGAATAGTAGGTTTGGGGGGATTTTTATGTTATGTTACTTCTTGTGTATGCTTCTCCCAAGTCAATATTTACTGCTGAAATATTTTGTTCATTAAGTCCTGATATGGAGAGGATTGTAACTTTCAGATTGCTGACAAGATCTGCAGCTCAAGAGCAGTCTGTTGGCATAACAGATACACAGGTTTTGCCAAAACGAAATGCAAGAAGGAGACTCTATCTGAGATAGGTCACACATTGTGTTTTGGATTTGATTCCTTCCATCTGTTTGCCATAACTATCCATTCCTGATCCAGGAAAAAACTTTTCTGGAGCATGTCATCTTTCTCTACTCTCTTAAGCAAATGCTAAGATTCATTCTGCAGTCTTTCTCTGAGAGTAGTTCATCAGTCAGCTCAGCAGCAGTTGCTAAGGCTAAGTTATGAGGTCACCATTGCGGAAAAGGTAGTAACAAATTCCAAAACAAATCAAAGAAGGTAAGACCTATAAAATGTTCACCTACAGTTGCCTATAGCTGAGACTTACAGATCCAAACTTTTGAGGTATTCTTTTTTTTTTTTCTCAAGCAGAAAGATCCCCTTTTTCCCATATTTACTCATCTACTTGACTTGATTTTAGGGAAGGAATATTGCATAACATCTTCAGTCTTCAGTGTGAATGGCCTATGTGGGGACTTTTTTTTTTTCCCCCCAAAGCAAAATGTATTTCATCTTTTGGCTTTGCATGTGTCATTATCAACATTACCATTTTTTCTAATATCTTCATGTATTATTCTTCCAAGAGCAATGATAGGATAAAAATACTGATTGTGTAGAGGTCAGAGCTGCAGAACACAATAATATGGATGTGACTGGAATGGAACCAAGATTTGTATAACTAAGAGTAAACAAAATCAGCCAGGTGATATGAAATTTTTTGGAATTTCAAGGAGTAAATTAGAAGCTTGTCTGTGATGAATGCTCCGCTTGATAAAGGGTTTTCTCATGTCTTTCACCATAAACTAAATTCAAATAGTTTTCAGTAAAATCTGTCATGGAAAAATATATGAAAGCCTATTTTTATGCTACACGATGCCGCCTTATTAGCACTACTTAATAGCAGATGATAGTGGAATGATACCACTGAAGAAAAAGCCCAACAACAAAATAGAAAATAAAATGGTTTGATCCTGATCTCATTTGTGTAATTTGTGCTGATTTCAGATGTTGGTCTCTTCCAGGAAACTAAGGTTTGTATGTGATCTAGGTCCTGTACCCCACCTGAAGATTCAAAGTACCCTGCAGGGCAGATACCGCTGTCTAAATTCTAGAACAACCTGCTCCCTGGCAAAATCCAAGGGAACAGAGTCCTAGGAACTGTTTATTTTTGTTTATTCTAAGGCATAGTAATTACTTGGCTTCCTTTTATAAGACACCTGCATACATTGTGCTGCCTTATTGATCCAAGGCTGGGCTCTCTAATGTGGTTGTTCTTGCCTGCTTATATTTCCATTTCCCTGGGCATGTGTATATATTGTTATATTTTTTTCTCTATTGATTGTTTTTCCACTAGTTTCTCTGCTTTTACTTTTCCAGAGCTGAACACCCAATGTTTATATAGTCTAGAAGAATGGACTTCTTAGTTAGAGCTTACTTTATAATAGTTTGCTGTTTTATGTTCCTTTTTTTTTTTGCTCCACGTTTGGCAATGCCTCAAAGGCCGTGTGCCAAACATTGTATAAATAGGAGTAGTCAGGACGGTGCCCTAACAGCTTGTAGTTTAATTAAAGACAGGAAAACAAGAACTAATTGTAAAACAATAGGAAAGAGACTGAGGGCAATAGTAAAAATGTTGTGTATTTAAATAGGCTCAGTGTGCACAGTTTGTGCACAGCTCCAAATCGTAAGTCCAATTGCTTTGACACATGATTTCCATGAAATCATGTGGTTCCTTAACATTTTCTCTGTCTCCTCTCCTCCCCTTTGTCACTCATTACGGAGAAGTTGTTCTGCTCTTTGCCTGTGCAATGCTCCTTCTGTAGGTCTATCTTTAGCCACCCTCCTACCTGATCATGTAATGGAAGTTGTGTGCTTGCTGCAGCAAAGAGAAAACACACACATTTAGCTGACTGAGGGTCAAACTGCCATCTTGATATTTATTCTCTGTGCAGCTGCAACACAACTTATTTCAAAGACCTCATCTGTATTAACTGTTTTCTATGGGTATCCTTATTGTGCATGCCTTATAGCCTTTCATGTAGTGCTTCTCTTTTGAGGGAGGTGATCACTATCATTCACCCTGTACAGATAAGTAGGCAGAAGCTCTAGTACTGAAAATCTCCTAGCATGGCATCTCTGCAGCATACGTTGTAACACCGTTATAGCTTATTAGGACTTCTGACAAGTTAGGGGTCCTCTTCGCCCAGCTGCTATCCTCAAAGGTGCTGCAGGGATCTTCCTTCTTTCATTTCATTTGAAGAGCTATTAAGACTTTCTGGAGATACTCATCTGCTGACACCCTGTCTCTACCTGTCTTTATCTAGCCAGCTACGGGTATAAAAAGAAGGTGTCACTATTTCAGCAAGTGATTAGTGCCTGCATGAGGAGTACTGGGGGGTAGGGGGCATATAGGAAGGCAAGTCAGAGGCAATACTGTTTGGAAGAGGACAAGAATTAGAAAGGCTATGCGAGACATTGTCCATATTTGTCAGCGGTGCAAAACCCTAAGGCGGTGTTTGACTTGGCGCTCACACATCTCTGCACAAAGATGTGTTTCACAACTGTCTTCCAAGTGAAGAAGTCCCCTCTTATTCATAAAGGCCGTTTCAGATGCAGGTCACTGGAGATCAATGCGGATTGCATGCGTTCCCTTCACCTGAGCATACTGGCCTGTGCTCTGCTCCCTTCTGCTGCCAGCCCCAGGACAAGGACAATAGCAGCACCCAGACTCAGATGCCCGTAGGGTGCTGAGCTCACTAATACTGAACCACTGGGCTGGGCTATGCCTTTCCATTATCTCTTGAAAGAACAGTCTGCACTGAAGCTAAGCAAGGGAAACAAAGATGAAAACCATGACAACTAAATTAAAAAAATGTTCCCATTTAAAGAAGGGTCTTTATATCTTAGCAGCAGCTTTCCTTCCAAGGAAATTTATATTTGATCACTTCTCTGACTTCTTTTTTAATTAGTTTCAGATATGTATTGTGTCTTTACTAGCTCTTTGCCTGAGGTTGTGAAAACCATTTTTCTAAATTGCATTGAAATTCATTTAATCATTGCTTATTTTCCATTGTCATATGTTACTTTTCTTCTAAAAACCCATCCTTTGTTTTCTTAGCTGAAATAAGTTTATATATTTTGATACATATGAAAATAGCTCCCATTTGCAGAATAAAGGTGTGAGCTATCTCTCAGATTTTAAGAGAGAAAATAAAGCTAAAAGAAGATACATGATTATTTTGCTTTGAAATGTGCTCTCCTCACCATATTAAAAGACAGACTAAATGCCACAGGGTTTGTTTTCATAACAAGTATGCAAGATACATGCAGGTCTTTGCACACATCTTGTTTACAGTAGTAATCAAAGTACTTTTACTTCTTTCATCTGCTTAATGAACACATTTGACTGTTCTAGCATATTGTTCCTCTTCCTCATATGCTACAGCTTAGGAAAGTCTTAGGAAACCTTTAAATCTTAAATTAAATTAAATTAAACCTTTAAATCTAAATTTAAAATTTAGGTCTTAGCAGTCTTAGGAAACCTTTAAATTCAACAGGTTATTCTCTTAGTTCTCCGAGAGACCTAATTACCTAAAATTTCCAATTAAATCTTTAAAATGTCTTTCTAAGGTATTCCAATTAAAAACAAAATTTGTTTAGCTCTTAATGGGTCTTGATGGAATGTTATTTGCATGTATTTGAAGGTAAATCTAAGCTTTTCAATTAAAAAAAAGTTCTTGTTTTTTGCTGTAAAGCATGTGAAAACTGATATATTGTGGTGTTATTTAAAGTACAGAGTCATAATAACAGAAGTGATGCTTATAAATTGATAAAAGGGATCAGAACAACACTTTCCTAATACAATAGTATTTTTTATAAAGTCAGAGCTGCTTATACATATAATTTCTGATGTAGGATTGTAAGATTGCACTGCAGCTGCTAGAATTCCACAAGGAGAACAGAACTGCAATGAGTACATACTTGTCACCTTGATTAAAGGACCCAACAGCAGAGACTGTGTAGAGATTTCTTACAGAACATTGTGGATGATTTTATGTTTTGTTTTGGCTGACAAATACTTTTCCCCATTTTTTTTTTCCCCTCCATAAAAAGTATCACATGATTTTACACATAATTTTTTGGAAATTGCCAGAAATTATTTGTTAGGTAAAAAAAATGTGTATCTACTGAAGTCTGCAGGGGACTGACAAATACCACTAGCTACGCTATCCTTTATTATATGGGATTTGAGTCCATGTGCAGACACATTTTTTGTCGTCAGAGGAAGTTTTGCCTACAGTTAAAATTGACTCTGGCTAATGCAGCTATAGGAGAAATTCCAGTGTAAAAGCAGTAAATACCTTAAATGACTCTGTGAAATCAGAAATCCTTTATGCAACTGTATTAAATAAGTTTATTGAGAGTAAAAAGAGTGAGATTTTAAAGGACGTTCAGGTTTTTTCTGAAAGTTTCACAGGGGTCTATAGTGTCATCCTAAACTTTGATAAAAAGGAGAGAGTTCTGACAATGCTGGAGATTTGGCAATGTCCAACTTTTTGGCCTGGTCTTACACAAATGGATATTATCTTAGGTTCAGTGGAAACTTTGATCTTGCACTATGTCAGCACCTATGTCTTGCACCTGTTTGTGCTTGTTATGAACCATGTAAATATAATGTAAATTAAAGTAAAACTTCTGGATGCTGAAGTTGGCAATATATTTCTTTTCATAAGAGAACCACCATCTCTTCTATTTCTTTTATATCCAACACAGGAAATGAGTCAGAAGACTAATATAACACGAGGCAAAAATCTAAGGAAGATTCTGGAAACAGGAAACACAAATGCACTTATTTTTGATTTTCATTCCTTTGAAAGAATACTTTCAGTCCCACCTAGTACCTTGTTTAGAACATGAAACTGCTTTCTTATGCCTCTCAAAATAAACCTTCCTAGCCAATTCGCAGATTGCTCTTTATGAATCTTATATGCAAGCAGTACATATTATACAGACTGCAAACCTGTATTATTTTGTACAGAACAATGTGGCTTGGATTTGGCATTATTTGTTGGATAGCTAGAGCACTGGAGGAAGAATTGCAGAGCTGTCACAAGATGTGCCCATTTCTTTTACAGGTACTGGGCTTGTGGGTGAGCCTGCACACCCTCATTGTGGCGATGCCTTCTGCAGACATGCATTGCTCAGCCATACACAAATCTTCTTCTTCTCTTGTATGAAGGAGAAGTGCATATCTACTGCTTATGTTGTGTTCCTATGACTGCTTCTCAGTCATAGGAAGAGAGGTTCAGGCAAAGTATTAGAAATAAGGAGAGAAAATCAGATGGTGATTGGAATAATAGCATGGTGTGTTATGCATCAACAAGTTCAAAGCAGCAAAACAAAACAAAAAAATCATGTAAAAAATCATAAGCCTAGTCGTAAAAAGTGATAAGCATAGCTACAAACTTGACAATGTTGATCTGAACTTGGCCTTTGAGGTTACTGGGCCTTTGAGGGTACTATTTCCTTCTTTGAAATGGAAGGGTTTTACAGTGATGCAATACTACATTTTGTAGAAGGAATTAGGCTAAAGTTGCTTCAAAGATTTGGGTCTAATTGTTCAGGTAATGCTGCCCCGATTGCTGAGGTAACTAAGGACAAGTTTATGCTATTAAATGGCAATGATTGGAAACAAGAGTCTGCATTTGTAGCTTTAAGATGAAGATAAAATGGTTTAATGTGTGTCATTGATAGTTTTAACATCAAATACAGGCTATACCTTGCAAAAATTGTGTTGGTGATTTTGAGCATTTTCCCATCTTTTGAGAAACATGCAGAGGTGTTCTCTAAAGCAGGACTGGATTTACCTCCCCTGCTGAAAAGGTGTTTACTCTTGATGTTCACAGACTACTTAAACATGTATGACATTAATATGTGACCATAGTATGTTCTGTAAAATAATACAGAACACCATCAAAGATAAACTGCACAAATACTCATATGACCATCTACAATCCTAATTTATGGAAACTTGTCTCTTGTGTATCAGTTTTCCTAGTCTTGGGAAAGGGATATTGAGTTGTAATTGGGCATACAGCTAGAGGCTTCTTTATGACTGCTAAATCTTGATTTTTTATACAGGATCATTAGTTTATGGAGGTGATTCAGGTGGCATGAAATTGCACAAAATTGGATCTTTCGGGGCAATCACTGCCTGACTGAAAAGACTGAACAGAACTGCAAAAGATCTGCTGAGTTCCAAAGTTATACAGCATTCCCATACATTGTGTCAGTGATACTGCTATATATGGTTTTTTTGATTAGTTCTTGTGCAACTGAAATAATCTTAATCACAATAAAGACAAAAAAAGGATTTTTCTCGCAAACTGCCAAGTACTGTTGCTATTTATTTTTGAATACTTTATCATACTTTCTGAAGTAGTTGAAATTTCTCCAGAATGGCGCTCTCAAGTGCTAATCTTATTCTTAACACCTGACAGCTTTCTTGCCTCAAGATCCCAAAGAACACAATTAAGTGTAACAATTCCAAGGCACATTATCAAAAGAACAGAATTTTGTATGCTGTTGAGGTCTTTGCTATATAGTATGAAGTAAAACACTGCCCTGTGCAGATACCTTGAATGTTTCCACTGTAAAGAAGAAGGTATGAATTTTGTCCCAGCTTCTTAAAGCTTGAAAGACTTCTTGCAAGATATTTAACTACCTGGGTAGTTCCAGTGACCAAACTCACTGTTACAAATGGAACTGCACAGGTGTTTAGGTTGGCTTATGGGTAACAAAATATGACATAATCCCAAATATATAACAAAGTATGACTCTGTGGCAGAAAACTTGCAGTAAAATAAATTCACAGACAGTGAAATTCTGGTCTCTGTAATGCAGTTATTCTGTTAAGGCCAGTTGACTTCCAGCAGTATACATTTGGAGTAATTGTAGGAACGTAGGAAGAATTTGGCCACTAGAAAGAGTTTTACTTTGTGTTTGGTAGTATAGGTTTTTTGAGTACTTTGACATTTTTATAGATCTCAGTTGGTTTTATCCTTATTAAATTTTATAGCACTGTTCCATAAGAGTACATCATTAGATTGCTGAATGATTAAACCATTCAAGAATCTGAAGCAAACCTATGAAATACAATAATCTACTGCCCATAAAACCATCCTTCACACTATTGTGATCTTTTTCTGACTGTAGCTATGTTAGCCCAAGAGTGCATTTATTTTGAAATCTATACTGAAAACATGAATTATATCTTCATTCATAAGTACATTTTCTTGAAGTAGTAATGAACAGTGTTTACTAATGTTTTGCTGCTGAAGTAAAGGGCTAAACTATTTTGCTGTCTCATCAAGAAGAAAAAAAAGAAAACTACATGTGAAAAATGAACTGCTTATCTTGTCCTTTACTTGACTTCTTAGTTTAGGCTATTTTTTCTGTCTCGACTATCTTCTATCCTCTTTTTTGTTGCTCGCTTCCTTTCCAACTGCAAAAAGCACTTGTACACAAAACTGACATCCGTATTTTAAAAAAGCTTTGCAGGGCAGTGTATCATCTCCACTAAACCTTTATTATCACCACTCTGATTTCAGCAATATTTTCACTGTTATAGAAATAAAGAAATATGACTGGCTCATAGAAAACAAGTTACATTTCCTGAAAGGACATCTAGATATGAAAAAGAAAAAAGAAAAAATATATATGGAGAGTATCATAAAGAACATAGATGTCAGTTAAATATTTACAGTCAATAAATGAAAGTTGAAACCACATAGATCCCTTATTTCTTGAGTCCGAAAGAAAATCCACTTCTGTAGAATCTAAGCTCAGAAAATTTGCTCTGATATTTTTATGATAACAAACTAATAATAATTTCACAGTTTCCTTTTTATTTATTTCTATTTGTGATGTGACTGAGGTGAATCCAAGCATTACTTTCTGCTCATTCTTTGATATTTTGGGTTAATGTCAGATCTCAGCCTGCTGCAGTAAAAGCAGCTACAGGTACTGAGACTAGGGCTGAATCATTTGCTATACAAAAATGACACGATGTGACATGTCAAGACTGAAACCATGGAAAAACCCTGCTTTAAGCCTGGTTTACCTCTGGTTTTTTAATCTTTTTAAAAAATAGCTTTAGAAAAAAGAAAAGTGGAAAAATGCCATGTTATTCTCCATTTTAATGGGTAGAAAAATGTAGTGTGATGTGTCTAAATAATGTCTCATTTGGGTAATTAGGGTCGAAGTACAGATAGACAATAGAGAAGTCTGGCCCAATAATTAGTCTCAATTGTTTTTGGTGATGAAAAGATGGATGAAACGAGAGGGCAATCCAAGAGCAGCTATTTGTTTAAAGCAATCAAGAAGTCGAGCAGTTACCAAATGTTGTAAACAATTAAACTGAAATATGCTCATCCTTTCTGACTGATGTGAATTCTGGCTGGAGAGTGGAGAAAAAGCAACCTCCTGAAATAGGACAGCTAATTTTCTTATAGTACTTTTTCACAACTTCTGCATTTCAGAAGTAAAAATGTAGCAAAGTAAATATTTCATTTTTTGCAAATTTGAAAGTTTTTGAAATATCAGTTATACTGGAATGAGTTCATTTCGTATTACACTTGTACAACTCATAGCTTGACACAGTAAGTCATAATTAATTATGCAGTTATGCAAACCAGGACTTCAGTTAAGAATTATGATTTCAATTTTGCATGTACCTGTCTCAGATCTTTATATTAATGTAGAATTAATAGATTACATTTGATTTAATGAGCTTTGTAATAAACTAGGTTCTTCTTTAGGATTTACTTCAATTTATTTAACACATGCCAAAATTTAGTTTGTCTTGGCTAGAATATTTTGAAGACAAATACTTAATTTGATCTGATTGATTATTAATCAGTTCACACTTTTAATCCCAGCCTTACCAAAGACATAAATTTTAGCAGAGATATTTCTAGGACTAAATATAAGATTACAGAATCATGGTCTTTATATTATAATCACATACTCCAATAAACAAAATAATACAAAGAAAAAAGTTTCTAATATTACTCAGACAAAACTGAGATAACTACCTCTTTCACAGATCTGCTATCACAGAATCACAGAATGGTTGAGGTTGGAAGGGACCTCTGGAGATCATCTAGTCCAACCCCCGTGCTCAAGCAGGGTCACCTACAGCGCATTGTACAGGATCATATCCAGACGGGTTTTGAATGTCTCCAGAGAAGAAGACTCCATAACCTCTCTGGGCAACCTGTTCCAGCGCTCTGTCACCCTCACAGTGAAGAAGTTTTTCCTCATGTTCAGATGGAAGTGTCTGTGTTTCAGTTTGTGCCCATTGCCTCGCGTCCTGTCGCTCGGCACCACTGAAAAGAGTCTGGCCCCATCCTCTCGACACCCTCCCTTCAGATACTTGTACACATTGATAAGATCTCCTCTCAGCCTTCTCTTCTCCAGGCTAAACAGGCCCAGCTCTCTCAGTCTTTCCTCATAAGAGAGATGTTCCAGTCCCCTAATCATCTTTGTGGCCCTTCGCTGGACTTGCTCCAGTAGTGCCACATCCCTCTTGTACTGGGGAGCCCAGAACTGGACACACTACTCCAGATGTGGCCTCACCAGGGCTGAGGAGAGGGGGAGGATCATCTCCCTTGACCTGCTGGCAGCACTCTTCCTGATGCAGACCAGGATACCATTGGCCTTCTTGGCCACAAGGGCACATTGCTGCCTCATGCTTAACTTGGTGTCCACCAGCACTCCCAGGTCCTCCTCCGCAGAGCTGCTTTCCAGCAGGTCAACCCCCAGCCTGTACTGGTGACTGGGGTTACTCCTCCCTAGGTGCAGGACCCTGCACTTGCCTTTGTTGAACTTCATGAGGTTCCTCTCTGCCCACCTCTCCAGCCTGTCCAGGTCTCTCTGAATGGCAGCACAGCCCTCTGGGGTATCCACCACTCCTCCCAGTTTTGTATCGTCAGCAAACTTGCTGAGGGTGCACTCTGTCCCTTCCTCCAGGTCATTGATGAAGAAGTTGAACAAGACTGGACCCAGTACTGACCCCTGGGGGACACCGCTAGCTACAGGCCTCCAACTAGACTTTGCACCGCTGATCGCAACCCTCTCAGCTCTGCCATTCAGCCAGTTCTCAATCCACCTCACTGTCCACTCATCTATCCCGCACTTCCTGAGCTTGTCTATGAGGATGTTATGGGAGACAGTGTCAAAAGCCTTGCTGAAGTCAAGGTAGACAATGATGAGCTCATATGGATTACAGAAGAAAATATTTGTTATCAGCTTTGCTATTTTCTTAAATTTGGAAATAAATTAGTCATATAAATATTATTAAAACTTCTATCTAAGAACTTTTGTTATGAAGTGTGAAAGTGCGCTCTCTTTTCACTTCCGAATATGTTAAATATCTAAGAGGATCTGCCATGTTGCAGATCCAAATGCAGTAGACAGAGGTACGATTGTTGGTAGCTTGCAGATCTTTTTTTTAAGTTAGTGCTGCCTCCTGGCTAGTTTGTTTTTAGCTCAATGATATATATGTTTTTTATCTTCAAAATAAATTTAATGAAATATGCAGGTAAGAGAGAACACTTCATTCACTTGTTAACATCTGATTGTCTGATGGCAAATCCATCAAAGCCAAAGAACAGATTCTCATTAGCTTCTGATTATCCTTCGGCTACCTTAATACTCTAATAACTAGAAAAAAAGCATGACAGTAAATATTTTAAAAGTTTTTCAAGGACCTAAAAAACTTAAAGAAGACATATTGCCAAATATAAGAAGATGCAAAACATATATGTAGGCCAACAATTTATTCTGTAATTTGTATGGTTGGATGAGTTGGTTTTGTTGCCTATTAGCCAACTTTTTTTTTAAATCTTTTTTGGAAAAGATCATTTACATTATTGTTTTCACTGCTATTGGAATTGTGGAAAATATACAAATATCAAGAATGAGAGAAATTGACATTAATATATCCCATCAGTTTGTGTTATGTTCAAAAGCAGAAGTGGGTCATCTACGTGATGTAAATCTTTCTTCTCAGAAATATTGATTTGTTCACAAGAGTACTGATTTGTTCACAGAAAATTAGTATAAACCTATTCAACTTTTGCTGCAAATTTAATAGTCTGATGGCTTCCATTCTTCTAGAAATGTGATCAGTCATTCCAAAGTAGTAAATGGGACAACTCTTGTGAACAGTTGCTCAGCCGTATATAGAATGTATAATCTTATCTATTCACTTTCCAGAGCAGGGAATAATTGGGAAATCAATAAAATGAATGATGACTGGCCTTAAAAGCATCTCATATGGAGAATTGTCTTTCTCAGTTTTCTTGGCTTTCTCTGAAAATAACTAACTCTCCTCTAAACAGTTTTTTTTTTTTCCCCTGTCTCCTTTTGCTAGCAAGGTTTATTACAGAGATAAAGCAGTCTAGACTCCAAAAAATCTGACTTTTGTTCCCAATTCAACCACAGACTTTTATATGACCTTGAACAACTCATTATCTGATCTTCAAAGGCATTTGGGAGGTTAAAACTAATCAACATGGTGCCTTCAGATGCTGTAATGGTATGGTTGCTCTATGCCACTAACTATAGTTAGTATCATACAAACTACTTTTTTTTTTGGAGCGGGGGAATGAACAAACATTTGGAATAGAACTGTTTGGACATAAATATAGATTTTAGTTATTCCCTAGTTTGTCTTGCCTCTGGCATCCATACAGATGCCACCCAAAATGCAGCAAGTAAGTTGATTTATAAAGTCTTTTCAATTAAAGATGTTACTAGATTCCAGTGATCCATCAAAATGACCTCTTCCAGGTAATCCTGACTGATTGATTGCAAAAACTGTTAGATATTGTAGAAAGGTAGAAGTCATATTTTCCATAAGAATGTGCCTGTATTTCATCCATTTGTTCTGTGTGAGCTTTAAATAGCTGTATCACTGTGCAAACTCCAGCTACTGCTCTAGAATGAAATACTATTCTCAGTGTATCACCTCAGTTTTGCTTTGGCAACTTTCCTCAACACATAGCAGACAAAGTGCACCTTTATCTAAACCATACTTGGATATTATGAAAGCAAGACATTATTATGCAAGACATCTGTGCAACTCTTTCTCAGTAATACAGCCTTTTAGTGGAAATATAAAAGCATAGAGGCATTTTCAAAGTATTTTGAAGACAAATTTATATTAAACCCAGGTCTGTTCTGCAAAAGAAAAAGGGTTTGAGGATAACTTTTGGCTAAGTTGGGAAATGATGCTAACAGAAAAAAAAGAAAGAAGAAACTAGCACAGTATTAAAATCCACAGTCAAGTTACTATGCATCAGTTGATCTGTAGTAACTGGATTTGTATGAATGTACCCCTTGCCATTGCAGAGTATTGCAGTATAGATTACTATACTTTCGATATCCAGTTAAGCAAAATCCAGTTGTATCTGCTATTGATCAAGGCTAGCCACACAGACATTAAAGGCATAACTTGACCATGGTTCATTTAAATCCTGTTCTGCTTCTACTATTGTAATTAATCCCTCTGAGGTCAAGTGAACGTTAGCGGAATTTCTTTGCAGTTAGTGTAACTTACGGTAACTGAGACAAAAGTTAATCCTTTTCTTTCTGTTGAGTACCATCTCTCACTTACCTAAATTCACCAGCTTCCTAAAAGAGATGCTTTAGCTCAACAATCTGAGTATTAATGTGATTGCTGAACTTCTGTGGCCCACATTTTACCAGCAGGGCTTGCTAGATCAATGGCCCCATGGCCTCAACATCTCTAAAATGTATTGCAGACCTATGAAATATGCAGCTTTTTATGGTTTATTCTGACTAGAATGGAAGACAGAAATATGTTTTGTGGTATACTAGAAGTGAAATGTCACGGAGGGAGAGGGGAGCAGAAATTGAGCCTGTTATTACTGTTCTCTGGGATTTGTTCTGAAAAGTGCACAGAGTCTTTTGACTACTCCTACCTGACTTTAAACACTTTGTAAAAAATTCTCATGGCTCCTTGTCATGTAAGTTTGTTCACTGATAGCATGTATAAATGCAAAAATACCTGCTATACTTAGATCTGAAACTGGAAGTTACTGAAGTCAGATACAGTTTTCATTTCCTTTTCCTGAGTCCTGGAACAAAAGGAAGCACTGAAGAGATAGCTGTAGTTTTGGAGATCCCCAATGGCCATCTCTGGCTGCATGCACAAGTGAGCACACTGCATGCATTGTAGTGCAATCGCTATGAGGGAAATTGCTTTCAGACAGAAAATGACACAGATACTTCTTTACTGACTAGCACGAGAGGAATTTTAGAGCTTATAGAAGTCAAATTTGTGTGCCAACTCTAAAAGGGTATTTTATGCTCCCCTGCTTCTATACTGATTTTGCTCACTCAGACCATCTCACATTCTGTTGATCTTTTCCATTGAAAAGGGATGACTGATTTTTTAATACTCTGATGAAATTGTGTGAAAGTATACCAAAACTACTTGATTGATTAGATGGCTTACTGTCTGCGACTCCACATTTTGGCAAGGATGCCGGTCTCTTGGTCTTTGTCAACAGAGAGATCGGTTGCTTCCTGATTCTTGCTGCTTGTCTCTGTCCTGTCTATCAAATATGTTGTTAGCAGAAAAAATGTTACTCTTTTTTAATCGAGGCTTCCTTTTTTCAGATCTACTATTTCAGGTGTTTTCTGTGAACATAATTACGAAGCTCTTTGGTAAATGCTGTGAGCACTGGTAAGCTCCTAAAACTCATGTGCTATAGCAGGATTTTTAATGTCATCTCTCAATGGTAATGAAACTATATGAAGAGACTTGCTATGGAAAATTTGTCTGAGGTTCATGGGTGTAAAGTGATTTCTATAAATAAAAAAACAGACTGCCTCATGCACAGCTCAGAGGTGCTATTTTAACTGTTTTGTGAGAGCTTTTGCACATTGAATGCAATGGAGGTCCAAGCTGTTATATTTAAACTTATAACTTTACAAAACAGTTATAAATATTTGGCAAAATTCTCTGAAAGAGCACTATTATGTTAAAGAACTTTTAATATGTTGAACATCCAAAAGTTTAGGTGCGAAAGCACTAAGAATCTTACTCAAAGAAAGTGTACCTAAGACAAAGCATCTAAGAAAACCCCATTCCACCTTAGAAAGTATCTAAAAAGGAAGCCAGTGGAGTATTTGGTTATTTTTAGCTCCTAGAAATAAAAATTGAAAGAAAGTGGCAGAAGCTAATTATTTGAAGAGAAGTCAGCTTCATCAGTATTATACCACCTTGATTAAGTTGGTTCAGTGTTTTCTTTAAATGTTTTTTCTCGTTGCTTAAAACTCCTGTCCCTGATATCCATCTAATGCTTGCATGCATGAAGAGTCTGCAATTTTTTTTTAAATCTCTTATAGGACAAACCATTTCTAAAACTCTATTTATATAGCCCCTTCTCACTCTTTGGGGCTATTGCCTGGACTTTTCAAGCACTGAGACATGGTCAAAAAGATTTAAATAAATGTGGTTATCTTTTAAAAGTATAGTAGGGAATGTGTTAACGCCAGTCCAATGACTAGGGAATGGACTCAGTACCCCCATGGTTTGTATGTTTATAGGCGTTAATGTTAATGGTCCATTATGATAAATGAGAGATATTAGAATCATACCTTCAGTACTCCCACCTGTTGGCACAGTCATTTACAGTCAGCAAAAGGCCGGGAGTCAAGGGTTAGGCCTAGCAGAGTTAGAAAATGTGCCATTCTGCTAAGTAGGCTCCAAACCCAGGGCATGGGCTGCTCCTGGGACCTGAGGCCCTGTCTGATTTTCTGCTGTTGTTGTTTTTCCTGGCCCAGTGTAAGTTTATGCACAACCCAAAGCATTCAGAATGAAATATTCTCCTTTCTTCATGTCAAAATAAATGTGCACATGATCCACTAGAGAGTTTCATGAGTTGCATATAATCCCCCGTGTTGTTTTACCTGGTATGTTTACTAAAGAAAGAGATCTATTTTGTTTGATCAGCCCTTTCCAGGCAGGCTGTTAAATCTACGGGAAGGATTTCCAGCAAACTGGTTCCTTACTGATGTGCTGAATCTCCTGTTACTGCAAAATACATTTTAGCATCTGGGTACTGCCACTGCCAAGCATGGGCTGCTGCTCTGGGGATCAGTTTGGTTGTTGGCTCTGGTAACTGGAGCATATCAACAGTGAGGACCAAAAAAGAGCACTGTCAGCAAGGCCAGTGGCAGAATTACTGACAAGTGAGTATTCACACTGCAGGGTAGATGAGCGCCCATTTTATTTTTTGGTTCCCTGAATGAAACTACATCTCCAAACCAAACCTGTGTATTTAATCTGTGGAAGCACGGAAGTTGGAGAAAAGAAAGTATATGTAATAATGAAGGAAGAGGAGGGCCTACGTCCCAGTTCCTCTGGCCCAACACCCTGATCCGAAGATGAAGATGGGAGAGGTAAATTAAGGTTGCTTTAAGCCACTTTTGCATACTTCGTTGGGGGGGTCAGAGTCCTAACTAACCGCCAGTATAAGTATCACCAGCCTGGCACCTCCTGTGACATATTAATGCTTTCTATGTCTCTCTGCCGCTCTTTCTCACTAGCCTTTTATAGCAGGGAATAAGGGAACAGTACAATTTTCTCTGGTTACACTTCTGATATACCCTTCCTGTCAGAGCTGTGGAAGACTGCTGAGCCATCCCTTTCCATTAGTTATATCTTTTTCAGAGAGGCCCAGGAGCTGATTACGTGCTTTTAAGGCCTCTTTAGTCTCGTGGGATGGCATGCAGAAGCCCCGGAATAACTGGGAATAGAGCCTAAGAGCAGGAAGCCACAAGAATAACTATTGACTGAATTTTTGGTCATGCTTTCAAAGATACTGCCTCTGTTTCAGAGTATTCTGTTTGTGAATGAGGGAAAATAAAAGGCTTATTATGTGTTTTTTAATCATATTAAAATGTTCAGATGAGTAAAAACACAGAATTGTAATATTGGCAGTATGTTTGCTTTTCTAAACGTATGTACAAGCTGATTCCCGCTTTTCTACAAATCAGCTAAGCATTTTTAGCACAAGACTTCTGCTGGTTGCGAAACTTGGAGTGGAACAGCCCCAGCCACTGCCTTACATAAACTCTGCGCTGGGTACAATGGACTCCTGCCACTGCAGTGTTTGTAGTAGCAAGATTTCCTTTCTGACCTACTTTTCTGTTGTACACATTGGACCAGGCCCTCTGGAGCATTAGATCATTTTATGCCCTTCCCGTGCCACAAAGCTGCCCTGACACTGTCTCGAGCAGCCAAGGAAGGATCCCTTTAGCCTAGAGAGATCCACAAATGACTTACAACTACATAACAACTCCACTGTCTCTTTTCTCGCTGTAGTCAGCAAAGAAGAGATAGTAAGCATGTCCTAAAATAGACAATAGCTCCTTAGATTTATAGTTATTCTTTCCCCCTGCTGTGTGTGGGAGGATGATCTAGCACAGAAGATTAGAAATATAAAGAGTACAGTACTCACAGATGCACAGCTCTTTGCCGAGCACATCTTGGCCATAATTGCCTCGGACAATGTGTATGAAGGGGAGTAATGTATGTGGAGAGACAGCTTGGGTATGTATTGAAAGAACAACCTGGGAGACAATAAAACAAAAGGAAGTTTCATAAACTTTTTAAAAAATGTATGATATGAAAGGTACAGTATGAGATTATACAAAGTCTTTAACAGCTCTGTTCAAAACAAAGCCAAAAGCTGTGTCTGTGAAGATTTTCTTGGAGGAAGAGAGAGGAAGGATGGGAAAGACCTAAATATAGGTCTGTATCTAGCTCTAGGTAGATATCTAGGGCTATGAAGATGTGTGATCAAGCCTTGCTTTCCACTTCTCAGAGCTATGGAGTCAGTGTCTCTTTCTACCTCCCTCTTTGAGCTGTTCCAGACAGTTCAGATACTAATGTCTGTGTCTTCTAAAGCTATTTAATAGAAAACATTTCTGTACTATAGAGAGGATAATTTACTACCTATGTCTTCTGCTTCATAATTGCTATGACAAGCATCATGTTAAATTACTACCATCTTGATTAGAGCCAAAATTTCCTGCTTTTTAATGCTTAATTCCTTGCAGGGTAGCCAAAGGAGCCAATTAAACATATATGCCCTAGTATAGTGACATTTAAAATAAGGTACAAGAGAAGTTTAATTATTTTATAGGAGATTCAGAGTCTAATTGGCATGCTACAAGTATCGCTTTCTTCAAAAGCTGTTTACCAGGGTTTCCAGGGGCGAGAGAAGTATTTGTTTGCAGTGCTTTTGTCCTGCTGTCAGTGTAATACATATCCTACCCAGCTGTCTGACCAAGTCTTGCAAACCCCTGTCACAGTGCCCTCAGGCTTTTGTACACTGGGAGTGGGGAGAGGCCTGGCAGCCTGTTTACAACATGAATTATTGTAATGAGAATCTTCCCTCTGTTTGCATCGCAAGCGAGACAGGGGTTGCCCACCCTGCCTTGAACAAGCAGGAGAAGTTGTTAACTTTTTAGGACTGTGCCATGGCTGATCGCAGAGTGGGATGCTCTTGGAAAACTGGACAACTAGCTTCGCCAGGCTCCTCTGCAGAGAAACGAGAGAGCAAAAGGGGAAACCTCCCCGCAGAGGAACGCAGGGACATAGTTTCCTTGCCGAGGGATTCCTCTGTGACTGAGAGGAACAGCAGCAGGGGAGAGGTCCCACACCAGAGGTGGGCTTGAGGGCAGCTGATCTTAACAGCCTGCAGTGATGACAGAAGCAAGGCAAGGAAAGCCTGTAGGTACTTGATCGTGTTTTGCCTAGATCTCTTTCACATGTGCTGTTTAGCATAAAGAGTATTTGGGTTAAGAAAACCTCCTGTAACACTCACCATATATGCTTATTTATATGTGACCATAACGGCTTATATGAGCTGTTGATTAGTGTCCAAAAAGCTGGAACTTGGCAAAAGGAGGCCATCTCTTTGGGTATCAACACAGGATCTGGTTGTCCACACTGATCTGTTAGCCCTTTTCTGAAAAGTGTCCTCAAGAGCCTTAGGAATCGAAGAAAGAGATGGTATTGCAATATAACCAGACTGTGGAAGTTTAAGAGCCCACAGATCCAATGTGGTGAGACCTAAACCAAAGGCTTCACAGTTGGCTACTTACCAGGCTGTTACCTTGGCCATGGAAGCTATTTGGCAATGTTATTTTTATCCTGCACATCTACACAAGCTTGGGTCTGATTAAGACATTATGGTCAGACAGATTTGAGCCAGAAATAATAGTTAAGGGGTTAAAATCAGACATGGATGACAGTCATGAAAAAAAGTTTACAAGCTGATTCATTTACCCTAAAGTTTTTAAACTCTGACATTTCTAACAAAATATTTTGATTTTTCTTTCTGTGACTCCATAGCTGATCAAAACCCCCAGGGATGTTTTATTTTGTTTTTGTCACATAATACTTTTTCATACATTTACAAGTGATCTGCAGCTCAAAACATCAGAAATTTCAAATCTAGGACTGCCTTTAGGTTTTCTGGGCATGATTTTAATGCTGGTTATTTGAAAAGTCAGAACGTATTTTATTAATGTTATCCTAATTGTCGGAAATTGTCCCTGTAGCAGCCTCCTACGCCTACATTGGAGCCCTGCTGGAATTAACTCTGAAAACCCCAAAAGCACTGGGCCCACATGCAGGTGCTCTCTGGAAGGTGCCTGTTGTCTGACATAAATGTAGGGTACGATTATACGGACCTCTACCTGCTGCAAGGTTAAGCCTGGCTGCTTGTGTCAGACTCTGCGCCATAGCTTACCACCAGCTTGTTTGTGGAGATCCATTGCAAACCAATTCACTGCAATTATCAAAACTAGAAAGAACAAAACAATCTGTTCCCTGTTCCCTGTCTCCCACTGTGTTACCCCCCTCCCCCAGATTTGAATCATTTCAGCAATCTGCATGACAGTGTGACCTCGACTGTTAGGAGTGACAGTGAAAGTTCAGGAAGGCAGGAGTGAGCAGACGCTGGAGGGGTCTGGAGGAGAGGAGAAACTTCATAAATTGCATTTGCCAAGAGAATAATGTTTATGTGACAGCCCCCCCCCCCCAATTTCTGCCAGTAACTGCTTGTTAACAGGGGATGCACTGTTCAACAAGGCCAAGGATGACCACATTGCAGATGTCCAGAATATTAAAAGCTTTCTAATGCTGAAGTTGGATTCCCATTCAGCAGCTGATAACAGCTAAAGTTCAGGTGCCAGAAATCAAAACCACAGACTTAACCTCATGCTGTTTGTCAAGCAATCTACTTCTGCTTTTCAAACCAGCAAAGAGGGACATTGAATGGAAGGAGGACAAGCTGGCTGCACCATGGCTCGATAATGACACTGGCTGCATAATTGCTGGAATACAAAAGGCTTTGAGAACTACTCAGCAGTACTGAGAGCTTTCCATTTCCCAATTCCTTTCAAGTTTGCTTGTAAAGACAATATTGCCCATCCACTTCTAAACTTGGATACTTGCTCAATCCCAAGTCCCATTAAAAGAAAGGGTCTTGAGGGACTGACATTTACAAGATTTGTCCATAATTACTTGCATTTTTGACAGCCAAATATAGTTTACATTGGTTCTTAGATTTGTCAGAGAATGTCTACGAACTTGAATCTTTGATATTGAGTGGCAATGTAGTGTGATGATGGTGTATATATAAATAACTGACTGTTATTTATTTAGATATAGGGTGTCAGTCCTGTACCATGTATACTTGAGATAATTTAAATACTGTTCCGGACAAGCTTAGATAACCCAAAGAAAAAGTTTCATAATCGTGTGTGTTTCTCCCGTTCCCTTTTATCCCGAGTTGAACCCTACAGTTATCTCCTATTCTACTTCAGCTATTTCCCAGTTTTTCAGATCATGAACCCTTTCTATCTGGATTTTATTACCTCATGGAAGACTTCAGAACAGTCAGGATCAATAAATCTCTCTGCAGGACATGCTGAATGTGTTGCTTTGCTGACAGGTTGTAAGGTGTCGGCACAGGGGTTGCTTAGGCCTCAGACAAAAGATCCTGTGGAGAGAGAATTGGGAGGGCACTCATATGGGCCTGGGGAGCAGGTTCCCCCAAAAAAGGAATAGAAAACACTTCCTATGTTGCATGTTTCTACCTCCATTTTATTTGTAATTTACTTACAGACATTGCATTTTAATTTAGGAATGAGAGCACTAGCTTTGCAAATAGAGCTAGTGGGAACAAAGCAGTTCTCTTCTGAAAGTACTAGCATTGCAGTCCTCTCAATAATACACATATTACCATTATCATTAGATTAGTATAAAATTTCAGATGGTTCAAGAGGCTTCTCTTTCATGTACTCTTATTTGCTGTACCTTAGTTAGACCTTATTGAATACCTATTTGCTTTGTGAAACTGAGAACACAAAATAATGCTCTAATTGAAAACTCTAAGTACCTTTATCACTCGTCAGGAATGGAAAAATAAATAATAAAAAGCAATACCTTTTTCAAAGAGCAAATGAAGAGGAAAAAAAAAAACAAACAACCACAAATTCCTGGTGACTGCTATATTCAGCTCACATTATTAAGGGAAAGGGAATGTTTTGTATACTGTCCCACCCAGTCTGGCTCACAGGCCTCTGGGGAGCAGCATAAGGCAAATAACAATGATACAGGCATGAATGGGGGTACAATCCAAATGTTTTTTTTCTTTAAATGTCTGGTTTAATTGCTGTTTGTATATATTTTATTATTTTACCTTTTATTTGTATTATGTTATTTCTCATTCAGCTGGCTGTTTTCTGCCAGTTACCAGATTGTCATAAAGTTTGGTGCTTTGGGCTACCGAGTGTAACAGGGGCTTGTAGACCATGCCACCAACCTTACGCAGCCCATTTCTTCTCTCGTGCATATTTTTCTTTCTGTAGATATTGATTATTTAGATGGTAATGGCTTTAGGGGAATTAATGTCTCTTCTTATTCTTACACAGCCTCTGACATGTTCTCAACTGAGGAGGTAAAGACTTACATTCAAGTACTCTAGTTGTATGCATATAAATAACTCTAAGAATATCTAAAAGTGTGGCTCGCCCGCATCCCAGAAGTTATAAATTTCAGAGTCCCTGGGAAAAGCAGTGCATATCTCCATCTATATATTATTTCTGAGTGTGCTATTTATCCCAAGAGGTACGTATTTATTTCTAAAGACTCCCCTTTCCTCACAAAACTGAAAAGGAATACAAAATGGATGTATTTTTTTGTCTGAACGTTCTTTGTAAGTTGAACAAAGTGGTGTTTTCATTATGCAGATTAGCACTGCGCAGAGTGCTAGTTTTTAAACTGGGAATGCCCATGATGAAAGCCACTAACTCATGCTTTTGGCTAAAGTGAAAAGTCTGTAGAAAGTTCAGGCTTTTTAATCTGAGTAAGAAGTTCTTAAAATTGCATAAAACTGTAATTTGGTCTTACAAAAATAAACAAATAAGCAGATTTCTTGCTGCAGTGCTATGGAAAAAAGAACAACGAGAAGCTAGAACTGTAGAGCAAAAGGAAAACTGCAGCGCATTTCACCTTTGTTTGTTGAGTAGCTTTTTTTATGTTTGGGGTTTGGGGTTTTTTTTGATCATTAAGGGTAATCACATGCATTGCAACAGAGCTTTTGTGAAATAATTACACTGATGGGTCTGGTTTCTAATGTACAGCACATAAATCTGCAAAAGCTATTGGGCAAATTCTGCTGAGTCTTTCACCTCAGATCAGCAGCCCTCAGATCATTAATCATGCATTATAAGCTTTAATAGACTAAGCATTTTAAAGACATCTGCTGAGTCTCAAAGGATAGATTGCAGACCTTGCATTTTGGAGATTGCTATATTAGAGCAGTAATAATGTTGGGAGAAAAAAGACCCAACAAAAAAGCTTTGCCTCTCCCTCTGGTTCCAGAGACACCGGTCACACTGCAATAGAAGATGATTTTGGAAGCTGAGAAAGTTAAGCACACCACATATTAGTGAGTGTCTTTTTAGTTACAGTGACCATCATACCTTGCTCAGGTAGCAAACACATAAAGAATGGTTTGTTGTGTATGAATTGAGTGCGTGAATAAAACACTATTTAGTGCTGAACTATATGTCATGCATGCCTGAAAATCACTATAAGTAACTGCTCTTTTGCTTATTTAGTAAGTCACATTCAGTCACTCAAACACATGGCTTGGCAAAAGCTGTTGTTGCACCTATAGCACAGATGAGACAAAATTAGTTAGATTTTTCTCACACTAACATTTTCAGGAGCTATGATGCCAGCCTTTGAAGCTAATCCTGAGCTATATTAGTGGGGTGTAGGTACTGGTCTCTAGAAACAGTTACACTTATTACTTGTTCACTTGTAGTCAGGTTTTCCACAGGATACTTTACTATGGGGTAGCAGCTTGTTGGGTCCTACAAGGAAATACTTTCACAGTGGAACGGGCTAACAAGTTTGTTTCTGAACAGGCAGCCATGGAGAATAGAAAGCTTGGAGCTGTGTGATGCTTTCGCCTATGTTGTGTTAAGGATGAGCCCTCCCTAACAGTGATGGTTCTTGAACTAAATGCTTGTCCTCTTCATCCTGTATGAGTAATCCTTAGCACAGAAAATGAAGTCAAAGACTTCAGTACCTTATGTGTCCTTTTCCACTTTTCTTTGGTGCTTCTCTGCACAGGAGGGAAGTGCCTTGACTTATAATCTAGTAGGGAACCATTCTCACACCCTCAGACTACACGAGCATTTACCCATTTCATGATAGCCTGTTATCTATCTATTTATTTACTTATTTATATAAATAAAATAAGGTCACTGCATCTCCATAAAAATGAGTTGTTCATGGAGAGCTTGAAATAATATTTTTTAACTACAAATTAGAAAAGAAATCTTTTCTCATACTTCTACTGCTTATGAATCTGTGTTGAATTTACTGAATAATTTTGGCTGGAAAAATATTTGGTGTGACAAATTTATGAGGAAGGAGGACAAGGTGCCACTATGTCTTAGCTGTTTGACAGAACTCCACCTAAAATTTGGGAAACTGGGATGAATTCTGCCTTTTCCCTTACTTTCCTAGAAAGCACCTTAAATTTCAAGCTATCTAGTAGGACCATGACTGCAGAGTGAGTTGTCTTTCCATTTTTCTAAAAGTAGTTAAGCAGCAGCTGAAAGCTGTATGTTCTTGCCATTATACTGAGAATCATTTCCATGAAAGATTTTTGAACAGTTCATCAAAGGAGGAGGTATCAGGAGGGCCACCTTAAGCCTCCAGCCCAGGGCAACTCCAAGACACTCACCTGTGAGTGGGAGACCCAACTGTATTTCTAATCTCTTCTGCTTCAGGGCAGTGATTGCTGGTCTAAAGTCTTCCAACCCTGATTAGAAACCAGTGGAGCTCAGTAGTGAGGCCCCTGAAGTCATTCTTACTGGAGCAATTCCAGGTCTATATAAGTTTCTTATATTGTCAGTAAGCAAAGGAGTATGAACAGCTCTGCAGTGTGGCTCACGGGTGTGAGATGTCACAGATGCTTTCAGGCAGCAGATGGGCTTGGACCTGGTACTCTCACAGTCTATGCGAGTGCTTAAATATTTGTGTTTGGGGTAAAATGTCAGCTGTAGGGTTGCGGCCAAGTTTTCCTAATCTTGCTGCTCATTTCCTATGCTTTTCTTACAATACTTGAATAAAATGTCTTATGCTGAGTCAAACTTGTCATATGAAATGATTTTTCTTCGTGGCTTTTGTATTGGTTAGGAAAAAAAAGTAATAAAACAAAAAAGTAAATTGCATATAATCCAGACTGATTTCCCCTTTCCTCTTCTCCCCAGATTTCTCAGTTTGGTATTGAATACATCGATTACTCTCCCAGTCCTTTGGGCTTGGACTAAAGCCAAGAAAATAAGAAAAGGTAAACAAAGGCAAAGAAAACTAGAGATATATGATCAGGGACACAAAGCAGGTTCCTGGCAGAATATGGAGCTGAGTCCTCTTGCTTTCTGCAGAATCCAAGCTTTCCTTAAAATGGAAACCAAAGGAAATAGGTCAACTCAAATAACATTAAATCATGCTGCATGAGAGTGGACCTTCCCTCCCTCCATGTCTAAACTGTTAGATGACACAGTTTTTAAACCTAAGTTTGCAGATGAATATCTGTGATGTTTGAAGAAGGTCTCTGGGTTCTGAACAGTATTCCCTGCTTGGTGTGACAGTTTTTCTAACAGCTTTCTCACCATATCTGCCCTCAGCTGTTGTATTTTTTTTTTTAGAAAGGAAACTTGAGTCATTGCCACTTTTTATCCTCTCCTCACTGCTTTAATGGGATCTTCCTTCCCTTCCTGCTCTTTCACCTCTTTCTATTTTATGAGATTTTTTATTCTCCTCTTCATATAGTTCCAACACTTTCTCACCTTCTTTCTCACTAGCAAAGAAAA